>NC_081519.1:15196522-15854856 GCF_030273125.1 Centropristis striata | reverse complement strand
CGCTCAGTATAGATTTTGTATAATTCAAAAAACAAAACATAAAAAAGTGGAATTATAATCAAACATTTATTTGCTTTACTTATTAAATGTGCTTTACACAAAATTGAAAACATGAATATTGCAGTAAACCAGGGGTCTCAAACTCAAATTACCTGGGGGCTGCTGGAGGCAGTATCAAAATGACCAAAAAAAGACTAAAATTACTAAAAAATGACACAAAATGACAGAAAAAAAACTAAATCACTTAAAGAGACAAAATTACCAAAAAAGACACAAAATTATTAAAAAAAAAGACACAAAATGACTGAAAAAACACTATAATACTTTAAAAAGACACAAAATTACAAAAAAGGACATAATTACCAAAAAAGAGACAAAATGATTTTAAAAAAGACACAAAATGACCGAAAAAATACACAAAATTACTAAAAAAGACACAAATTACCAAAAAGACACAAAATTACTAAAAAAGACACAATATTACTAAAAAAAGACACAGAATTACCAGAAAAGACACAAAATTATTTTTAAAAAAGGCACAAAATGACCCAAAAAATACACAAAATTACCAAAAATGACACAAAATTGCTAAAAAAAAGACACAATATTACTAAAAAAAGACACAGAATTACCAGAAAAGACACAAAATTATTTTTAAAAAAGGCACAAAATTATTAAAAAAAGACATACAATTATTTTTTTAATGACACAAAATTTCAAATAAAAGTAATTAAAGGGACCTTCCACACACAACACGGTAAAGTCCCATTCATATAAAACTCACATTAAACTTTCATATCAAGGTGGGGGCCATCGTCACGAGGGCCACAATTGGCCCGCGGGCCACAAGTTTGAGACCCCTGCAGTAAACAGTAAAGATATACTGGAGTAATGGCATCCAGACCAGAGAATGAAGTCATGCTCCGCCGGTGTGTGTGTTGTAATTCAAGCTTCTCTGTCTTCTTTGTGGTAGCTGGGCGCCTTAAAAAGTGACACCAGTTGTCCTAACCAAGCGTCTGTATGTGATGAGTTGGAAATGAGAACAATAGGAGGCAAACCCTGCCCAGACTCTGAACCATAGATATGCTCTGAATGTTGCGTACAGCAACTTTAAACAATGGCTGATATGTTACTATCAAATCTCGAATATTGATTTAAGAATCAGCCTCAAAAATCAAAAACTGTCATGTTGGAACACAAAAGGGCCTCCCCAAGACTGTTGCTACAAAAATGGAAGCACACGATTGCCTAAAATATTACTTTGTTTGTTGAAAATTGTGGTATTAGACCAAAACTCACTGCTCATTTGTGCTGGACAGGTCGGTCTTTGCTAAAATGTGCTGATGTTGATTCTCAGTTGGGTACTAGCAACCCATTGGGTAATCATTAAAGGGACAGTCACCCCAAAATCAAGCAGTGAGCAGTTTCATGTAGGAACTATTTTCCTCCAGGTCTTCATTCCTGGAAAGAGACATTGCTTTTGAGTTTGTCTCTTTAAGTCAGGGGTGTCAAACTCTGGCCCGCGGGCCAAATTTGGCCCGCAGTGTAATTTTATTTGGCCCGCGAGCCAATATCAAATTATTATATTATTATTGTACTATAAAAGCTGACCCACTGGTATTATACGGCGCATTTACCGCTAATACTAGATTTATTATTGTTTTGTTTTTTTTAAATGCATTAACCTGTTGAAAAACTTTATTTTGATATTTAAATCAGAAGGATGCAAATAGAAAAGAGTCATACGATTTTTATTTGAAATTTGATTTTGCATGTCTGCACTATTTAGTTATATATTGTTGTAATGTTTATCAGCGTTGCTGGTTCCATATTTAATGTTAAAGCAAAACATGTTTGGTATATATTAAAAGGTTTATTTGTTCAATGTTGGCCTGCGATTTTATTCAAGTTTTAAATTTTGGCCCATTGTGTATTTGAGTTTGACACCCCTGCTTTAAGTGTTAATATCATAAATACATCTTGGAGAATTACTCATTGTACGCTCACACGGGTGTTTCACCTAAGCTGTGTCTGAAATGCTGTACTCAATCAAACGTAATTTGTGTACTACGTGCTGAATCAAAATTCACTTCCTGACAGCCTCCTTTCTGGTTGGAGATGCTTAACTGTGTTAACCTGTGCCAACCCTGTCAACAAGCATGATAACCTCACACGTTTTTATTCACATCTGTAGTCATTCAGCTTTAAGAAGATGTAAATTGCAGGAGAATGCGTTGTGTATCTTGTCACAGAGTTGCCTGGTTGCTATCTTTTAAAAATCTTTATTTCAAACTGTTAATGTACATCAGACCTGGGCATTGGGCGGCCCGCGGGCCACATCCGGCCCGTTGGCTGTCCTTGTCCGGCCCGCGTGAGGTTACTGGAGGTTACCCAGAAATTAGAAATCAATATAACCGCAGTGCTTTTATTTTGAAAAAAATAGCAAACATTAGCATTAGCACTAGAGCTAACAAGCACTTTTACTATAGTTAAGACAACAAATATAGCCACTAATATATATGACAGAATAAAATAAACTTTAACAAACCTTGTGTCCTGTCAGTCAGCCACTATAGAAGCCTTTTGATACTTTATATCAACTTCATATGAATTACGACGCACTCCTTATTATTTACCGTTCGCTTTTTCATTTAACCGTTCCACCGGTTATTTCCTGTCACTACCTTTCAAAATGAAAGCACCTGTTTCACACTGGGCGGCACCATTTCAAAATAAAAGCACCACAACATTGTAAAACACCTAAAAAAAATGTACAAACATGAAAAACAAGCGATATAATACAAAAACACCAATAGGAACCTTGCTAAAGGACATTTACAGTTGTGTTTGAAATAAATGTTAAAGTGATATAGTGATTGGAGTATTTACTACTTTTTACTGCTATATTTGATTTACTCCACATTAACAGTCTTATCATAACATGTATTCCTATCAGTAGCAGCTCAAAACCAGATAATGTACTATATTTTATAAAGCGATTACATTAATATTGAGCAGAATTTAGTTCAGAGTTTTGGTCCGGCCCCTGCAACCTTCGTGGTATTGGTCATGTGGCCCCTTGGGGAAATTAATTGCCCCCCCCTGATGTACATAGTACCAGAAGAAAATCTCAGAATTTCACATATACAGATAACATTGATTTTGGAGTATTTATAACACTAATATTTTAAGGGGGAATGATGTGTGTGTGTGTGTGTATATATATATATATATATATATATATATATATATATATATATATATATATATATATATATGTGTGTGTGTATATGTAGTATTATTTACAGAAATCTATCCAACATTTTTCTGCATCAGTGAAGGTCAGAACTGACTGATGATGAAAGAGCGATCTCTATCTAGGTCTGCATCTTAACACAGTGTGAGGTGGGATCTTTACTATTGCATAATTTTACAGCACCTATTCATTTTATCAGTATGGCATTGTCTGTGTTTGATGAGGGGCTGAGTAGTGCAATAATCATGACTTTTAATGGTTTAGATTAACTAAAATGTCTCTGTTGTTATTTGACTGCTGACATCTCACACCTCAACAGTTCCCTTTAATTGATTGACCACTTGGTCAGCTAACAGTAAACAGTAAAAAGCAGCTTTCAAATGCAAAACTTGTTAGATTGGATGCTGCATTATGAAGTGTGAACTTGTTTTGGATGTTCTCACTGCTTCTTAGGCCCCGTTCACACGAGGACGCTCGCGGGTAAAAACGACAAAATATTTTATCTGAAGTGCCTTTGGTTTAGACGGTGACGGCGTTTTGGGGGCTTAAAGACGCTAAAATCTGAAACCACCTTCCAAAGTGGAAAAGTTAAATCCTCTCCTCCGTAGCGTGTCGTCTACACTGACAAGACACAAAACTCTGATCTGATCTGCTCACGTCACGTATGTGTTTACGTCACATACATGCTCCAGTACAGGAAATAAACAAACGTGGGATTATTTCCATGGTGGGACCTTCAAGCTGCTCTGGCAGCTCTAATAAACTTACAGGAGTCTTTCCACCAAATGTACAGGATATGTACAGATAGTATTAGTGAACAGAGAAGGATCTGGAATTACCTCCATCACATTCTGGATGCAGCAATTGGTCGGAGGCGAGCCAGACGGCTGTGAACGAGACCTGGGAGATCTAGTGATGGTGGAGAACTTTGTGGAAGGAGTAGCTGATGAAAATGTGTGGCGTGAAAACTTCTGCATGCCCAAAGATGCTCTTATGGCTTTAAGTGATGCCGCCTGGCTGCATACAATCCAATTTCACACACTTTTGCGTCACCGTATGCAGCAGATTTCCTCCTGAAAACGCTCGTCTAAACGAGGAATAAAAAGTGAAGACGCAACGCCACTTTTGCGTCTTCTGTTCAGACCGTCCTCGTGTGAACGGGGCCTGAGCTCTTGTTTTATTAGCAGCATTAATCAGAATTCACTGTCTATAAAATTCACTGGCATTTTTAAAGCTGCCCATATTCTTCCTTTGCAGCAGTTCTGGCAGCATGACACCTGTATACAAACAATATATTTCATCAGTACTGATGCACTAATTCAAATTTTGCATATTTGTGCTCTCCTTGCAGCTTAAACATGGCCCTGTGGCCCGTGTGGTCCTTCTTCACTCCACTCATCCTCTTCACACAGTTCATGGGCGTGGTCATGTTCATCTCTATGCTCGGATGAATATGACTGGTGACAATGATACTTTTGTTTTATTTTAAAGCTATGTCAAACGTGTCTTTTTATTGAATTAATAACTCTGTATTTGGCCTCTAAAATGTGAACATATTTGTGTTGTGACCTTTTGTAGCATTAAAGTATTAGATATTTAATACCAATGCTTCGTACTTGAGCAACTTAAATTTTAAACTTCATCTTGTTAACTGCAATGTTGAGTTTTTCTATTTATAGTCTTTCTCCATTACTAACCCATATTTTCTTAACCCTTTGATGCACAACATGGGTCAAAAATGACTCATTCATCCAAATTTGATTTAAAATTAAATTACCTAATACTATAATAATAGTAATTTGTTTCAAATAGTTACTTTCCACACTCGTATATTTAATATATTTAACATGTTTGTGTATCATTTTGTCACACATACAGTGTATCTGGTAGGTTTTCACAGCGCTTCACTTTTTCCACATTTTTTTATGTTTCAGCCTGATTCCAAAATTGATTAAATTCATTTTTCCTTAAAATTATACACACAATACCCCCATAATGACATAATTTTTAACCCCCATAATTTTTGACCCATGTTGTGCATTAGAAGCGTAGTGATACAAAAAGGGTTTTATTCAAAAAGTAAGAAATGAAAAACAAAAAATTAGGATGTATGATGATCAAAAACAAATTGATTGAGGAAAACCTGGAATACTGAATGATGAAATTAATTTATTGCAAAAATATAGAACATTAAAACCTCAGTCGGGTCACTTTAGACCCATGTTGTGCATCAAAGGGTTAAACAATGCTCACGTTTACACTGCATCTGCAAACTTTACTACACTGGTATAAATACAGACAGACATCTTCCAAAAACCTTTGACACTCCAACACCGTAATCGACTAAAAAATACTCAGACATTTCATTCATTCACTCAGACTAGACATTTTTTTTTGTAGTTTGAATGTAAATAAGTTTCCAGAGGGCATACAAAAGTATTAAAATAGTGCTTGGTTATCACCCCAAAAAGTGCACGTGGTGAAAGCCCTCGAATGTCCTTAAATCCTAGAATTGCCCCTGTGTAGCCCTGACCTGTAGTAAAATATCAGATTAAGCTCTAGATTTGGTGTCAATATATTATTGTGCCACATAATTTAAGGGTAGGCAACCTGTGGCTCTTTTGGCTGCCACCAGTGGCTCCCTGTGGCTTTGACAGAAAAATATTTCAACTGTTATTTGTCATTGCTGTAGTTGTAAAGTGGATCTCGCACTTTAAATGTAAAAATGTTGCTCATATACCAAATTTAACCCATAAGAACCCAGACCCGGTTCACCTTAAAGGATGGAAGGTTCTATAAGTGGACCACATAGAACACATTTCTGATGTTTTTAGTTTTTTTTAATTCTACCCCTAAATGTCAAAGATCTGTGATGTGACATAAACGTTACAATGGACAATGTTTGAAATATTTCTTATTTTAAAATGGAAAAAAACTAGACACATTTTCTGCTTACAGAGACACAAATTTACCTTTTTCTTTTGCATCTCCACCACATTTATCAACATTTGTGCAAGAAATATGGTCAGAACAAGTTAAATGCAGTACAGGACACCCTATTAACAGCTTAGAATTGTTAAATGGGTTTAAACTTAGCCTCGTCACAAAAAATAAGCTTTTTAAAATTAGCTACTTTTTCACATTTCTGTTTCCAGTCGGACACATATTTTGGAGAAGTCACTTCTTGTCACAGTCACATGACCACCACACCAGGATGTTGAGTATGTGTCACTTAGGGATTTAATGAGTTAATGTGAAGCATAATGCTGAATATGGGAGATTATAGAAGATTTAAAGTGTTTGTTACACAGGTGTCACCATGGGTTCTTATGGGTTAATGTTTTATTCTTTCAACATTTTAGTTGACTAATGTGTTTGTCAGAACCTTTGTATGTCTACGACCTCAATGCCCAGCACATTTTTGTGCTGGTTCTGTGTGTGTTTAATATAATAGTTATTTCCCTGATTTTTCAGTCATATTGCATTGTTGATAATTAAAAAAGGGGAAGACTTTGTAGCACCACTTTGTAGGCAACAGAAAAATAATACAAGATTTATATACACTACTGGTCAAAAGTTTTAGAACACACCAACTTTTCCAGAATTGAATTGAAAATGATGCAGTTTAATGTCTCAGTGTACTCTGAAATTAATGCACATTTGCAACATTTAAATTCTTTATTGAGCATGATAGTGTTTTGAAAGCAAAAAAAAAGATTCAAAATCACATTTTATGTTGGACTAAAGGACTAAAAAAAGACACAAAAAGACCAAAAAAAAGACACAAAATGACCAAAAAAAGCATTAGCATGCATGAAAAGAATTCAAAAATGGACAAAATAGCCCAAGACTCCATAGAGTTAAGTTGTTAACCCATTTCTTGTTCCCTGAAAAAGGCCTACTTGTATAATTCTGAAATGTACATTATTTTCCAGTTTTGGTTAAGCTTACCTTTTTTTATTTACCTCTGGCAGTTCACCACTTACCTTTGTACCCTTTCAAGCTGTTCATTTGACTTGAACTGCTTGAATTTCAATAAAAAACTGGAAAAATTGGGGTGTTCTAAAACTTTTGACCGGTAGTGTAGATCATGACAGGACATGTTGCATTCCACACTTTTCCATCACTATTGTGAAAGTGTTTTATACTCCTCTGTCCCCACCATTGTGTCCCTTCTTCGTCTCTCACACCTGCAGCATACACACAACTGTTTTGATGCTTTTAGCAGCTGAGCTGAGAGTTTAACCATCTTATTTTATGATTTGTCACTGTTGTGTTTTCCTAAAGAAACAATGACGACTGTATCAAGAAATGCAATGCATTGTGTTAGTTGTTTGCCGAGCAGCACTTACGAGTGTCATGAATGTTTTGAGAATAGCCACTATTTCACAGCAGACATTTTGCCTTATTTTAGGAAGAGGTGTTTCTTTTAAACAGGTGTTACTGATAACATTTAAAATGGCACTGTTTAAATGTTTTCTGTTAAACTCTTCCTACTGTCCCATGTTAAAATACCTGCTGTGAAAATGACCTTTTTTTTAAAATGTATATGTAGAAAATATGTGTAAACAATGAAGGGAATAAAAGGTTTTTTTCCACCATTTTTAATGTTATGAAACCAACAAAGATTTTAAATTATTCCTTTTTTTTCTCATCTAAATTGTGGCAAAGAATGCAAAGATATCATATTCTGTAAAATGTTTTCCCCCTATTTTTAATAAAATTGTATTACTAATTTCCCTATTTATTAAAATGGGTGTCTTTGCTTGATGAAGGACAACTTTGAAATGACTCATAATTTGATTTATTGATTTTATTAGACAATTTCAACAACAAGTTCTTCCTTTGGGAATGAGACACGAAAACAATCAAAAACAATAATACAATAGTGTCACCTCAGCACATAAATTCAGAAACAGAAACCTTATCAGATGTAATATTGCACTGTGAATATCATCTGAGCTAAGTGCCACACTGCAAAAAAAGAAAAGTTGGGTGAACTCAAAATTTCAAGGCAACAAACTTCGATAAAATTTTAAGTTGGACAATTAAAGTAAATATTTTAAGTTTTGTTTTTGAGTTTGCTCAACTCTGAATTCAGATTTTTGTCAACTCAACTGTAAGTTGTACTAACTTATAATTTCACATTGTAATAACTGTCTCCTAATGTTTCGACCACAATTTTGAGTTAGCATTGATACGCTAATGGCTACTCTTGTAGCTGTTACAAGCAGGGCGGCTAGCATCAGTTAGCCGCTAGCATCAGTTAGCCGCTAGCTTTCGCTAATGACAGAATTTCACCGCTTTCCCGCATTTCACAACAAAGAAATAAGAGTTATCAGAACTATTGTCCCTTGTTGTGAACCCCAACTTAAAGATATAAGTAACAACAACTCACCAACTTGTTTTTGAGCAGACAACTGGCTTCATTTGTTGTGCTAACTTACATTATTGCCCTAAATGTCAATAATTTATATTTCCAAGTTTTACCAACTTAAATCACTGTTTTAGGCCAAAAAATACAAGTTGGCTTTTTTGCAGTGCAGCTTGAAACCTCCGAGGCTGCTTATGGTTTGAAGATTTCCCGACAAGCCGTTCCACAGATTTACTGCCATATACAGAAAAGTGTCCTTCCCCAGGTACTCTTAAACCTGGGAGGAACAAAATCAATGGCCTCAGTGGAGTGGCTGTGAATATCCCACACCTGTAAGAAATAATTGTTTAGGTTTTGAGCAACATGATCTCACAGAAATCCGTGAAATAGCCACGGATTTCGCTTAACTCAAAATCCGTGGAATAGCCACGGAATCGCTCAAATTTCCGTGAAACTGACACGGATTTCGCTACAATGCAAGTTAATGACAGTCATATCCCGTGGCTATTCCAACATACAAAGTGATTATGTACATTCACTGAGTGAAGATTTAGAAAATAAAACATATATTTCTCGCTAGAAATGTGATCAAAATCCATTTTTATGCAGAAACTAAGTCAAAATATTGATTTTTCACTAAAAATGTGAGAACTGTCTGCCATGTTTTTTGTTCTGACCGCTGGGACCTTGAAAGTCACGTGACTTGGAACAAACCAATAGGAACAAATATCCATGGAATAGCCACGGGATATGACTGTCATTAACTTGCATTGTAGCGAAATCCGTGTCAGTTTCACGGAAATTTGAGTCATTCTGTGGCTATTTCACAGATTTCTGTGAGACCAGGTTGTTTTGAGGGACCACACCGTGCATGTTACAGTCTAAAAATTGCAACAAAACAGGGTTAGATCTGAGATTTCAATTAAAAAAACCTCCTAAATCTAGAATCTTGGCACAACTCGGATGCAATCCAATACTACAATGTAACATTTAACAATCCATGTCATAAAGCATGTTATAAAGCTCAGGTTTCTGACACCGTTACAGGGATGCTACTGCTGCTGTATGTTGTTACTGCTGACTGTATATTTCTGTTTCCAATTATTTTTATCCACTGCTGATGACACTCATGGCAGACACAACTCTCAATATAATGTGATCCAAAACAACAATACTGCAGGATGACATTTCACCAGTAGAAAAGGTTTATTTAGAGGAGTTCTGAAAGTTGTGGACCCCACTGACTGCATTTTAACCCATAAGAACCTATGGTGACACCCGTGTAACAAACACTTTAAATCTTCTATAATCTCCCATTTTCAGCTTGATGCTTCACATTAACTCATTAAATCCCTAAGCGACACATACTCTACACCCTGGTGTGGTGGTCATGTGACTGTGACAAGAAGTTACATCTCCGAAATGTGGCTGTGACTGGAAACAGAATTGTCAAAAAGTTGCTTATTCTAAAATGCTTATTTTTTGTTACTAGGCTAAATTTAAACCCATTTAACAATTATAATCCATTAACAGGATGTCCTGTATTGCATTTAACTTGTTCTGACCATATTCCCTGAACAAATTAAAGTCACAATTTTGATAAATGTTGTGGAGATGCGAAAGAAAAAGGCAAATTTGTGTGTCTGTAAGCAGAAAATGTGTCTAGTTTTTTTTAATTTTAAAATAAGAAATAAAACATAAACATAAATACCATAAACGCCCATTGTAACATTTCTGTCACATCACAGACCTTTGACATTTAGGGGTAGTATTTCTTTTTTTAAACATCAGAAATGTGTTCTATGTGGTCCAAATTTTTCAAAAAAGTACAACTGGGTCTGGGTTCTTATGGGTTAAAGGCCTGTTTGTCATCAAGACTGACTCTTTAAAAAGTTGTATTTAATCTGGATATACCTTTAGATTCAGATGCATTCAGACATTCACTGAAAGTGTATTTACACAATGACATTAACATATGTACTGCATTTAACATTTTACAGAAGGAAAGTACAGATCTATTAAGAACTATCAGAAATAATCCTGAAGGAATGGCCTTTAAACACACACACAGCTGGTTGAGGTACACTGTAAAAAATGTCTGTAGATTTTACGGGGAAAAACTGCTAAACCATGACAGTAAAAGACCGTAAAATGATAAATGGGTTAAATCAGTTTCAGTAACAATGAAACACTGTAAATATATATATCAGCCAAAACAGTATTTTTTACATTTAAAAAAAACAAAAACATTATTCCACTCTAAAATACACTGGCACCATGTTTGTCGTGCAAAAATATACTGTAATATATATATACAAGCCGTCATTTTTGCATTTATTTTTTGTAAAAAATACCTTTTTTTCACTTTTAAATGTACTAAACACCATATCTCCAACAGAAATATACTGTAATATTTAATGGTAATCTGGCATTTATAAAGTGTTTCTTGTCAGTTATATGGCAGAACAGTGTTTCTTTTGATGGAAAAACTTTTTATTTTTACGCTAAAATATGGACTAAAATGGCAATCTTAAACGGGAAATCAACAGTGCTAATACAATTTTACCGTAATATTACAAAAAGTTGCACTGTATTTATTACGGTAAAGTTCTGGCAACCACAGCTGCTGGTTTTTTACCGTAAAAACAACAGGTTTGTTTTTACAGTGTAGAGCTTAATTAAAAAACTGTCAGCTCACTGTACTCAAAGCACTTAAAGTAAAAGTAGTCATTGTGCCGTGACAATTTCCTTGTCAGTGTTGTGCTATTGTATTTGATGATGTTGGCATAATACACGGTCGCCCATAAAGTTGAAATAAAATATTTTTTACCTCTTTCCATGAAATGATTGTGACATTGTGATTTATTATTTACAGATAAAGTGTATATCTTCTTAAAACTTTATTAATCTCTTCCAAAACGTATCACAATGAATATGAAACCACAACTAACATAGGATTGTGTCTGAAAACAAAAGTTTATGGGCGAACGTGCATTACTACTGGATTATTATGTATGTTGCATTTTACTGCTAACAATGTTTATGGTTGTGCTCATTTTAACAACAGTAATGCATTGATGTAATGAGTTTATTTATCTTAAAAAGAATTTTCTCAACACATAAAGAAACATTTTATCAGTGGTGGAAGAAGTATTAGAATTCTTTACTTCAGTAAAAGTACTAATAAAACTCCACTACAAGTAAAAGTCCTGCATTCAAAACTTACTGAAGTAAAAGTACAAAAGTATCAGCACCAAAATGTACTTAAAGTATCAAAAGTAAAAGTACTTGTTTTGCAGAGTGGACACACTCAGATTGTTTTATATGTTCTAAATATATTATAAGATTATTTATATTGATGCATTTATATAAGTAGCATTTTAATGTTTTCCAGATATGACTAATGTTAACTACTTAATACACTGTTATGTTTTATAAATGTGTAATCATATTAAATATATGGTATTTTTTCATGTTGAATCTGTAAAGTAACTAAAGCTGTCAGCTAAATGTAGTAGAGTAAAAAGTACAATATTTGCCTCTAAATGTAGTGGAGTAGAAGTATAAAGTTACATAAAATGGAAATACTCAAGTAAAGTACAAGTACCTTAAAATTCTACTTAAGTACAGTACTTGAGTAAATGTACTTAGTTACTTCCCAACACTGCATTTTATCCTTCAATTTATCTAAAAAAAAAAGTTTTTTCAGATAGTAATCTGAAACGTGAATAAAGCTTTCAGACATGTAGTGTAGTAAAAGTATCCTGCAATGTTTCTATTTGAGTTGAAGTGGAGTAGTTAAATAAAGCTACATTAAAAGGAAATACCCAAGTATACTAGAGTAAATATACAAAGTTATATTCAACTTTATTAATTGTTGTTCATTTTTAAAAAAGTTGAATATCTATTTGATGATGAAAATAAATATTAATCACCCTTATAGATTTGTCCTCAAACTGCACTCCGAATCAATGAGGTTGTTTTGGGGAATTTTGGTAAAGTGCTAATTTAAACACACCAGATTAAATCAAAAATGTCCAGGCTAAGTCAATCGCCCATTAAAATGCCCCGATAAGGAATAGATCCTACTCTTTTCATCTATCGCGCTGATTGCCACTGTTCAACTAATCGATACTGAGCGGCTGATGTGCTGTTGATCATCTCCAGACCTCGTGACGGCCACTGTGGGCTGGTCCTCGCGACGGCTTAATGGGCCTCTCAGACTGCTGTTTTCCTGCACGTGCCATGCGCAGATCTCAGCTGTGCTGCTGAAGGACACACACACACACACACACACACACACACGCACGCACTGTTTGAACTACAAACACGTTTTCAATGACATGTACGGTAGCTGCGAGAAGGAGCCACGTTATGTTGTAAAACTGTCGTTAAAACCCAATTACGCTCGCGGGTGTCACGCTCGTGTGCGCAATAACGCGCTGGACCTTATTGCTCCTCTCATTTTTTTTCACGTTTGTGTGTGTTTTATATTTGTCGATTGCATTGCTTTTTAGATACAGCCTACTGATTTTTTATTCATTTTTCAATTTATCATAAACATTTTCATCGCACCTGATTGTGCTACATATATATTTTACTTTGCATTTGACCTAATATTTGTTTTTGCAAACAAGCAAATCGCTCTTTAAAGTTGACCTCTTACATGTAGGTTTGTTGGAAAATGATTTGAATTAATACTAATATGAGAATACATAGAATATTATATAATAATCATAATAATAATCATTAATATTAAGGGGGGAAAACAGCTAAACGAGTTACCTTTGTTTGAATGTGAGGACATTCATCATGTTTGTGTTTTTTGAGTCCACTGACTCAGGAGTCCTAAAGCAGAATAGGATCTATTGTGAGCCACGGTGTATCCATTTCTCTAAATTGTGTTTCACTTTTTAATTTGGCAGGTTCTGTTTTTTTTTTGTTTGGTTTTTCAATCAGCTATTATTGTTTTTTTTTATTTAATAAGTTAATGATTAAAAGGCCCTGATTGCCACCTCCGCCCCCTCTAACGCTACAAAACACCAATCACCTCTCAATCTGTGTGAGCAGTCCTTTTATTGATATGCTGATTGCGCGCATCCGCCAGAACTATTTATATATTGTAAACCAAAGTTTACATGCTCATTTCCCCAAAGAGCTCTCAGTGCTGATGCTTGACATCCACTCACAAAAAGCCATTGTGAATTTGACCATTGAAATCTGATTCTCTGGATTTTTTTCCCCAACTTCTTTCAAAGTTTAAACCAAGAGTGGACATAAGGATTTTGGGGAGGTGGCACTTGGATTTGAAGCGCTTGTCAGGACAGGTCACTTCCCCAACTGCCTGTAAAAAAATCGCAGGTTTGTGAAATGTCATCTTCCTTTTCATCTCATCCAGGCCTGTGCGCTTAACACCCGATAGCCACCCTGAGAGGATTTCAGCTGACTTGGACACACTGTCTGGCAGCTGCTCCGAAGAGGTGGATTTGGGCGAAGCTCGTTTTTTTTTTTGTTATTGTGGATAAGTCTGTGCTTAGTGTTTTTACTTCTTTACGCAGTGAATGGTTGGCACAGCAAGTCCAGTGATTTCTCTGAAACATATGGGAGTTTCAAGAGGACGGGGGTCTGGGATCACCAAGGACTGAAACGCAATCTACCATTTTCAGTGACTCAGCGAGCCTGTTACACGACTACATATTTCAGTTTCAGGGTTACAAGATGACAATGGCATCTATCAAAGTATGCGTGCCCGCTGAGCCGGACCTTGAAGATTGAATGAGCATGTTTGGCACGGTACCGATTCGACTGAATCCCCACCTTGTAGCAACAGGTTAGGCACCTGGCCTCCCCCAAATGCTCTTATAGCGCGCGGCTTTCACTTTCCTCTTCCTTCAGCATTGAGATTTTTCTACATGTCTCCCACCATGGTGGAACACAACGGCCTGGATATTATGTGTCTGAACAAGTACTGCCACAGTTCATCCTCGTCGTCCAGCTCCGAGCACGACAAGAAGATGTTCAGCAAACTAAAACTCAGCCTGTCAGGAGATTATCCCAGGAAGAACGCGGAGATCCTCAGCGGTCAGTACGGGACCAACGTGCTGTTGATCGGGGCGGCGTTGATGCTGGCTATCGCGCACCACGGCCCCTCTGTCAAGGAAGAGCACTTGCTGTCCTTTGTCACATGCCTCATGATCCTCCAGCTGATCTGGATGCTGTGGTACATCATGGTGCGGGACAGACGGAAGAACACGCGGACTGAGAAAGATGTCCACGCCACCACATGCTGGATAAGAGGTGAGTTTGTAACTTTACGCGCAATGCGTAAAAACTCCAAAAGGTTATTGTTTTACACGTGTTTTGAGATGATGGAAGCTATTGATCACCCCAACTCACAATCTTTACCAGAATAAATTTGTGTTTCATTTATTTTACTATTTAGTGTGGCAGTAATAACTTTCTTCCCTTTTCTCTGTAGGTGGTTTGACTCTCCTTGCACTCCTTTCACTGATTATGGACGCTTTCCGAATCGGGTATTATGTTGGCTATCAGTCTTGTGTGTCGGCTGTGCTCGGGGTATATCCTGTCATCCATGCAACTCACACCATAGCACAGGTAAGTTTACAACCCCACTTTCATTTCAATAAAGTGATAATCTTTCAGCAGTGTTACACACTGTGTCTTTTTTCCTCCTTCTGTGCACCACTTAACCAGGTAGGTCTTTGGATAATGTGCTCTTTGTTGTTAAGGCGAGTACAGAGTTGCTGCAACAATATAATCCTGTCATTGTCCATGTTATTTGAGTGTAACTGACGGAGGGAAATCCTTCTGGTAAAGGGGATTTATTCGCTTAGAACTGTCTATAAAATGTGTTTTTATAAAATATTTTGTCAATCTTTTTAAATTAAAGTTTTGTGTCTTGTTTTCGATGTTTTGTTCAGGTACATTTTCTCTGGTTTCACATTAAGGATGTCATCAAGAGCTTTGAAACATTTGAGAGGTATGTGAAAGATTCAAAAATCTTTATTGTAATCACAAAATTGTCTGAGGTCAGGGACTCCAAAAAACATAAATAAGCATAAATCCATGAAAGACTCACACAACACAAAACAGAAACTACCACACTTCCACCACAAACTGCAAATTATGTGATATTATAACTTAACAGCTTGTTGTCAAAGACCCTGTTTTGACATCACGACCATGAAACATCTCACCAGCAACTAAAGATCATCATGCATGCACATCATCATAACCTGTATCATAACACTGTCACACACTATCAGATTGACTGCTCATTGTCTCTTCAGATTCGGTGTAATCCATGCAGTCTTCACCAACCTCCTCCTGTGGTGCAACGGTGTGATGTCAGAGGCTGAGCACTTCTTGAACAACCATAAGAGAAGACTCTCTGCTCTGGGCTACGGAAACCTCACTATAGGTAAGGGCCATGGGGTTGATTGCTGGCTTGTACTTAGAAGACAAGTACAATAGTCCACTTGAGAACTCACCTCAATGGATGAAAGAAAAAGGAAGGAGAGGAGGGTTTGCGAGGGGAAGGAAGGTCAGCTCTGCAGCCCAGTGGATCTTGTTTGTGTCCAACGCCTCTCTATTAGGTTTCAGGAGACACACAGTGTTGCTAGTACTGAGGCCCCCTCCCCAGCCCTTTCCCCACACTTCAGCCACCACCACCCTCCTTGGCAACCCCCCGCTTGACCTCAGACGGCTTTGTCCCCAGGCTGCTTACTCCCAAGGGTGCTGCAATTACAGTAACTGATACATCTAAGCCTAAGGTTGGGGGGTTCGGCTGCTCCTCCTCATATCCGGCTGACTGTGAGGCTGGCTGCACCCTGACTGTTGTTCCCTTTTTAATTAAAGGCTGCAGTACCATAGTGGTGGCCTTCGGGGGCCGAGGGGTAGGAGGGGATGAGGGGGGGTGCACACGGCAAGGTTTTGTTGAGATGATCTCTAGAGGGCATCAGCATTACCATAGCATGTTGTAGTTGGCTTGACAGCGAGTGAGCATAAAAAGTGCATTGTCATCACCACCTTAGATGCTCAGACATTCAGCTAATGAGTAAAATTTCCAATATAGATCAGTAGATTAAGTAGGACCACCAAGACAGAAATTTATTATGGAGCTTTGTGCTCTAAAATATGTGTGCATACTTTAATTTATAAACAAAAAATATTTAAACCTTTTAAAAATAATTAGAGGCTGCTGCCTTCAAAATTACTTAAAGCCAAAATGCAGTAAAAAATTAAATAATAATAATGGCCTCTTTACAGTTGCACCAAAACTACTTAAAGTTGCGGTACAGTAAAAAAAAAAAAAGAGATTAAAAAATGCTTTCCTCACAATTTAAATAATCAATGTGAAAGGGCCCTGGCTGCTTTGTGGTTGTAAGACAAACCATAAATACCATCAATAATTTAAATAGAAGGGACATAAGGTAAAGGGCACGTTTTTGCTTTGAATTTAGTGTGAGCTCAGAGTATTTCAATTTTAGAGTATTATTATTTTAGAGTGATTTCTGGCTTCAATGGTCATCCATGAGATTGGGATGGTGCGGTCAAAAAAATTGGTGGGGTCTCAAAAGTATCAATGCGATATACTGTATCTGCTACACAAGATTGTGGTGCAGTGCAATTCCATTTATGCATCAAAAATAACGTGTTCAAAAAGTGGTGTTCATTATGAGAATATCATCTTGCTGAACAAACTTGTGTTTGCATAGCTTTTTGTATTTTCTGCAATAATCCAAAATCCAATGGAAAAACCTCACTGGCTTTTTTGAGTAGTGTATCAGAGCGATGCTAACTTTAGGGTTGGCCTGTCATCTCTTCAGCACTGATCCTGATAATTTTGCCTTTTCAGTCCTCAGAAACATTCAACTGAAAAATTGCACTTTGTGGTTGAACTCACAACTAAAAGACAAGTAGACATTACATTGTCACAAGCTAAAAGTGTTGAGAAACACTGCCTTCGTGAAAATATATGTGGGCTTCTGATGCTGTCTCTAAGGCACCTCCCAGAACAGGCTGTGTATAACTGTAAATCAGAGTGCACTGGAGCAAAAATATGTCACACATCTAATCTAAATTTCAAAATGGTTCTCTTGAAACATGAAAGTTTAGACTGGATTAGAGTAAAGGTTCAGTTGTTTTCATTTTGCCTCAATACATTCAAAGCATTCTTACTTGCCAGTTTCTATTCTGTTAAAATGAAATATCATAAAGATGTAAAGCCCATATACAAATATACAAATGTAGAGTGTGGGGGTATATTACTGTCTGAGTCATACACAATAAGGTCTATAATGCTGAGACTGTTTTCATTCAGATAAACTTGTGAGATTCTGTGAATCCTTGTTAGTTTATTAAATATTTACTATTCATATAAACTATTTATGTCGATTCTAATACTTATATTATGCTTTTGGTCTCCTGCCTGTACAGTATTATGTCCTGATAGATTATTGTGGTTTTGTAATGTTTGTCTTAAAACACAGACAAACTGTGTTAACGTAAGGATGCATATAAATATATTAATTTCTCATGAATTTGAATCTCTTCATGTTTGTTTTGCAGTGCACTCAGAGCCCCACTGTAACTGCACCACCAGTACTTGCTCCATGTTCTCCAGCAGCCTCTTCTATCTCTACCCCTTCAATGTCGAGTACCACATCTTTGTCTCCGCCATGCTCTTTGTAATGTGGAAGAACATTGGACGAACCATTGACCTTTCTTCGAACAGGAAGAGGTTGGCTACCAAAACCCAGGGCCTGACCATGGGCCCCATTCTGGGTCTACTTGCGCTGGCCAGCACTATTGGGATCCTGGTGGTTTACATCACCCACGTAGAAGAATCCCTCCAAACGCGGCAGTCGGCCATTTCCATGTTCTACATTTACGGCATCGTCATGCTGGTGTTCATGTGCTCCGCCAGTGCTTCAGGTCTGCTCATTTATCGAGCGGACCACATGCCTCTGGACACCAACAAGAACCCGTCCAGACAGCTGGACACAGAGCTGCTGTTTGGGTCCTCTATCGGCTCCTGGCTCATGTCCTGGTGCAGCATAGTGGCTGTGTTAGGGGCCAACAGCAGCCCTCCTTACCGCTGGACCAATCTCATGTACTCTTTGCTTATTGTGCTGGAGAAGTACATCCAGAACCCGTTCATCGTAGAGTCCCTGTACCGCCAGCAAGAGAACGGAGAGAGGGAGGACCCTGAGTTACCAGCTTCTCCGGAAATCTTCTCTGTGACGTCCTCTTTGGCCCCGCCATACAACGGCATCATCAACCGAGCCTACGAGACTCCAGACAGAAACTGTGTTACCATGGAGAATGAACAGGAGGAGAGTGGGCAGGTGTACAGATGTCCCAGGAAGCCTTCTGAGGTGCCGCTGACTGTTGGAAACAAAGTGAACGAGCCCCCAAATATAAAGAGGCAAATCCTGAAGAATATCGCTGTCTTCCTGATAATGTGCAACATTTCGGTAAGCATTTGTCAATTTAATGTAAAAGAGATTAAATTAAGTAATCAAGTAAAGTAAATTTTGGTCATTTTATTAACTTAACTGTTAATAATTAGTTGTTGTAAATCTGTAAAGAGATTTCCTTGCATTCAACATATACTCCATATACTATACAGAGTCATGGACACAGCATAAAACTGTTGAGTTACCAGGTCAAAGAGTTGGAGGAAATCAAAGCAGAGCTAAGACACACTTTCCACGCTCCATTTCTGGTAGATGTGTAAAAAGCCAACTGTTTACAAACCACTTTATAATAATATGTCAGTGTTGTGTGTACAGCTTGTTGTGCTGCCCCCAAGTGGCCAAAAAAAAGAAATCAATGAAAGTTTTTTCTTTCTTTCTTTCTTTCTTTCTTTCTTTCTTTCTTTCTTTCTTTCTTTCAGCTGTGGATTCTTCCTGCTTTTGGCTGCCGGCCGCAGTACGACAACGGGTTGGAACAGGAGACATTTGGCTTCAGCATATGGACCACAGTTCTCAATTTCGCCATTCCTTTGAACCTTTTCTACCGCATGCACTCAGTCGCCTCCCTCTTTGAGGTGTTCCGCCGGGTCTGACAGAGTAGCAGATGACTGACATTGCCAGATAAGATGCACAAAAACACTTGTCACCATCGGCTCTCGAGAGTGTCTCACAGCGCAGGTCAGCCATTCAGGAGGCAGTCTGGGTCGCACTCCAACAGACTTGAAAACAAGCTGCGGAGACAAACAAAACATAGATCCCCCGGTGTGGGGATTACAGAGGAAGACAAACCTGTTAGCCTGCGTTCCTTGAAGAATTACCTTGTACAACGAGAGGCTTATTAAAAATGGTGATGGAAAGGACCTTTGGTTTCAAGAATTTCAAAAGGGCCCATTGTACCTTTGGTTCTATAGTTGCATTTCAGTAGATTTTGCTCACTGGCTCATCATGTTAAATGTGTATGCTGTATCTGACGCTCATATTTTGTACTTTTTCATATTAGTAGCTGAAACTATATAATAGACTACTCACAGCCACTGAGATGCCTTTTAGTCTCGAACATCTAATAGTACTGTATTCAACGGAGCCACAAGTGCATTGGTGTACCACTTAACCCATATTTTATCTGCATGTGAAATGTTCCTACTGTATATGGATATGGTTCTCATTAACTTCTCTTAGTAGTCCAAGTTTAATGGAACTTTATGCAACACTTGAGCTACAAAGACACTATATTTTTAAGAATCTCTATGAGTTGGACTATAGTTCTCTGCCTATCTTGGTCATTTAAGGTTCATCATTGTCCTTTCATATGATTCTCTGTACTGTCAAGTTGAATGGTAAGTTATGTGCAAAATTATGTTACTAGGTAGCACTCTTTTGATTGTACTGGGGTAGCTGTAATTACATTATATTAAAAAAGTGAGAGGTGAGAAAACAAATCTAATGGCCAAAATATGTTTCCCCACCATACACTGGTGACAAAGACTTCATATACAATATGTCAACATGAAAACATAAAAAGATAAATGTTGTTCAAATCAGGTGCATTTACATTGTTAAGTGATATTCTTGCATTAAAATATTCCTAGGTCTATTAAACCAATACAAAATTAATGATGCTGTGATGACAGCCGCTATACCTGACCAGAGATTGTATGTTTACACATTAAAAATCAGTAATAGAAACCACCCCATAGACATACTGTATACTTGTACTGTATAATTTTATATTTTATCAATAAATAATTTCAGTCAGTTCTCAACCTGGTGCTATCCACTGTACGTGTTCTCACTAAGTGCCAACCTGTGCTATAATCCTTGTTTTTAGGTGCAAACTGCAATATGATAATAATCTTTGTAAATATTGTCATACTGATCAAAATCATCATTCATCAATGTGATATGATTTTGTTAAATTCCAATAAAATGGTGCTCATATAAAATAATATGTACGATAGTGATGAATGTATATCTTTTGCCTATTGAAATAAAGAATACTTTTTTCGACGTCTCATGTTTATTTTTCTTCAAACCGAGGACCTCTTTGCTGACTCAACTTCTGAATGGGCAGCAGTTGTTGTGCACAATTTAACCGCAAGGTGGCGCCACTTATTTGTTTTAAGCGAGTTTGATGGGAAAGTCCAAAAGCAGTTGAAGTATGGGCAACTACAGCTTGGATTATTGCGCCATCACATCTTCTTAAATGCCCACTTCTTATATAAATCTTAATAAAACATATAAAGTATTTTACATTTCCAGGAAAACAAAAGTATACATAATAATAAATGACCAAATTTCGGACAAAACATCAGATTAATTATAAATTACTAATCCATTAACCATCTAGAATTTAAGTATGGACACTAAATAAATTAAACATTTTCTGTAATTTCCCCCCCTTTAAAGCAGCAATGATATTCTAAACAATATCCTATGTTATTTGTATAATAATATATAATATTCTATGACAATTCACTGGCCAAAACATCTTTATAACGCTTGTATGTGAGGAATTAAATGTTGTGCCGGACACAAGTTGCCTTCTGACATCCAGAGATTATAGGTTACTCCAGAGAATCTGGCATCGGGCGTCTGGGGGGATTATTTTGACGTAGTGTCACAACGATTTGACAGGCACGCAGACACGTCTAAAAATATCCGTGACGTAGCAAAGCCGGAAACGGCGCTGCTGCTGTTGCTGTTACACGGACGAAGCGTAGCGCGCGCTCGGAGCTCGTGGCTCGACGTGACCGCTGAGAGTGTGAATGTGACTCACCTGTTCAGGGGAGAAACTCTGAAAAGAAGGTGAGCTCTGACCTCCAGTCAGCTGCTGCAAGATGACAAACAACCACCAGTCTAGTGATTGATTTGTCAATTTAAAAACGTGTTTGTTTTTTTTAATCCTTCTGTTTCTTTCATTAAGACGCATTAAATTACACTGTAGCTTTTCATATCAGGCTGAAATGTGTTATAAAGAGTTTTGGTGGTTTTAGTATTCACTGAAGTGCTACTTTGAGCCAGGGCAGGATGGGTAATTATGATGCTTGTAATAAAAGAATGAATCAAATTCAGGCTCATTCATTCTTTGAAAGATAGGTAGGTAGATAGATAGATAGATAGATAGATAGATAGATAGATAGATAGATAGATAGATAGAGAGAGAGAGAGAGAGAGAGAGAAAGAGAGTTACTTCTTGCTGAGGGACTATTAAGGTGTTTGCTTTTTCAGCACCATGGACAGCTCCGTCAGTGCCAGACTGCAATCTGACTTTATTTGTATAGCACTTTTCATACAAAAGAGATGCAACACAAAGTGCTTCACATAAAAAAAGGAGAAAGTAATAATAATAATAATAAAAATAGCAAAACATAGAAACAAGCAAACACCCTCCGCCCATCCCCCTCCACCCCTGACCCTCATATCCCATCCATCCTATTAAACACAAAGCACAAACTAGACCCAGTGCACCCAGTAACTGTTTATTAGCAAGTTTGTATATGTAGTCCACACTCCATTTGTCCGTCCTGTCACTGCAGTGTGCGCGTGGACAGGAAAGACTGTCTATAATTGGCAGACAGCTGATTGACTGTCTGATTCCCAGTTTGTCATAACGCACTTGGGATTTCATCAGAATGTTTAGGGCTCCCTCACACTCCTTCTCTAACGCAGTGCCATGTTGTGCGTAACACCACCCACAAAGGAGGCGTGATGCTGTGCGCGCCCGGCCCTGGTTAGTTTGGAGTGCGTTAGGCTGTAGGGACTCCCTCCTCGCCCACACTGCGCTCAGGATTCCTCGGGCTGAGAGATTCACAGAGGCAGCCAGGTCAGACGGACCGGCAAGGTTTGCAACATGTGCTCGCCACTGCTTGCTGCGTCCCAGCCCCTCAGCGCACCTGGCACGTCGCTCGGCTCGGTTTTAAGGCGATCACTTCTCTCTTTCCGTCTGCTTTGCACTCCACATCAGGCTGGCAGCCGCGCGGGTCAATGGGGACAGTACGGTGAATGGCTTCAGACTGCGCCAGTCCCCGCGCGCGGAGCAATGGACTGCAGTTTTACTTGAAGAGGCACATGGAGAACCCAGCCAAGTATCTCTCAGCGGTGCAGGGGATTGACTCTGTGCCGGCACCCCTCGGAGAGATTATGTGGAACAGCACCGAGGCGACAAAGAACGGGGGGAAGGATATGGTGGTGCGTACGGTGACAGGGTGTCTGCTGTCCCTGCTCATCCTCTGGACCTTGCTGGGGAACATCCTGGTCTGCGCCGCGGTGCTGCGCTTTCGCCACCTGCGGACCAAAGTCACCAACATTTTCATCGTCTCCTTGGCGCTATCGGATTTATTCGTGGCCGTGCTGGTGATGCCCTGGAAAGCTGTAGCAGAGGTGGCGGGTTACTGGCCGTTTGGCACTTTCTGTAACGTCTGGGTCGCTTTTGACATTATGTGCTCCACCGCCTCCATCCTCAACCTCTGCATCATCAGCGTGGATAGATACTGGGCCATCTCGAGCCCCTTCCGCTACGAGAGGAAAATGACCCAGCGAGTTGCCTTTGTTATGATCAGCATCACTTGGACGTTGTCTGTGCTCATTTCATTCATACCGGTCCAGCTGAACTGGCACAAAGCCAACGGTGACGACATGGCTGGGACGCACAACTCCTCCACGAGCCGGCAGATAGAAGAGAACTGCGACTCCAGCCTGAGCAGGGAGTATGCCATCTCCTCCTCTTTGATAAGTTTCTATATTCCCGTGGCAATAATGATTGTGACTTACACTAGAATATACCGGATCGCACAAATACAAATTAGAAGAATAGCATCCCTGGAGAGAGCGGCAGAGCACGCGCAAAGTTGCAGGACAAACAGAATAGAGTGCCAACACCACAACACCTTGAAAACGTCCATCAAACGGGAAACCAAAGTGTTCAAAACTCTCTCGGTGATTATGGGTGTCTTTGTGTGTTGCTGGCTACCTTTCTTCGTCCTAAACTGCATGGTCCCGTTCTGCGACAGACCCGCCACAGACCGGGACGCGGGTCTGCCGTGCGTAAGCGAGACCACCTTCGACGTTTTCGTGTGGTTCGGATGGACCAACTCCTCCCTGAACCCCATCATTTACGCCTTCAACGCAGAGTTCAGGAAGGCCTTTGCCAGCTTATTGGGCTGCCGCAATTTCTGCTCCAACACACAAGTGGAAACAGTTAACATCAGCAACGAGCTGGTCTCTTATAACCAGGACACCCTCATCCACAAGGAAATCGCGAACGCGTATGTCAACATGATACCAAACGTGGTTGAATGTATCGAGCATGAGGAGACTTTTGACAGGATTTCACAGTTTTCTCACAACAATGAAAACGCCACCGACTCGGTTTGTGACTTGGAGGACTGCGAGGCAGATATTAGTCTTGACAGGATGTCACCCTTTACACCCAATGGATTACACTGACTCCAACTTTGTATCTCCCCTCCTCCCGTACGTATTTGGATGTAAATGTCATTGTTCAATCACCTCCTCAGCCCCCCTCCCCAGAGGCTCCTCTCCACAAGAAGCCCACAGGTCAGGGTCTACTGAGCAGCGCCCTTTGCAGCTGCTGACTTGCTCGTGGACACTTGGAGCAGGGCGCCTGCCCCTGTGAGCCACCCTGCCACTGCTTTGCGTCATATATGACATGTGATGTTGTTGTCCTGTTCTTAAAAAGTGATGTGTAGGTGTTATTTACATGGCAAGTGAAGTCTGTTCATTTGTTCAAAGGTTCGGTGTAGTTGGAGCTGTTTACTGGAAGGCTTTACTCTCCGTGTCTCATGTCCATCCACTTGGAGAGGAAAAATGTTTGTGAAGGAATCATAATGGAAACCTTTTGCTGCTTTAAAACCTCGTGTATCCAGTGCCCGCCTTTCCACTGAGTATGAAAACTGAGGGAGGCCTTACAGACAGTGCAACCGAGATAGTTCTACTCCAAAAAATGCAGTCATTTCAGCGCCTTATCTTATTTAAGGAAGAGTTCTGTTGAAAGGAATGTGTCCTATGAAGTTACATGATGCCAAAATGCAGTATTAAAGTGTTTACCCACCCTCCTCCAGCACACCTTCTCTGCACCATATGGACTGTTATGCAGTTAGATTGAGGTTTAGATGGCTGAGGGGCTTTGATGGAGCAAAAATATGATGTAAAATGCACACAACCTAATGCTATAAACATGTAAATGTGAACCTGTTTACACTGGAATCATTAATACAAACCATCATACTAGAAACATCTTTCAGTAGTACAAAGTCTTACTTTTTTGTGCGCTTTCATTTCTCATTGAGGCCAAAACTACTGGATGGTTGTGTTTTATCAACCACAGTGGGCTCTGACTGACCTAACAAGAGAAAAGAAAGATCAAGGCTGTCCTGAACGACCAAAGATTTCAAGGAGCGAATCAATAACTCAGACACAATAAGGCTACAGCGTTATGTCAGCTAGAGGAATTGTTGCTACAGAAAGCCTACACACACACACACACACACACATACACACACACACACACGGCCACTGGGCCAACACAACTGGATGTCATACATCACCTCTCCAACACCTCTCTCTATCTTTGTACTGTACAGATGACCTGATCTGAATGTAAACTACTGTCCTTTAAACAGTGAAGTGTGTCATCATTTGTCTAATAAAATGCTGTCATGCTCAGAGGAACAGAGTGCTCTGGTTGGTATCTTCCTGAAGGTGACATTACACTGTTTCACAGATGGACAAACTTTGCAGGCTCAGAGGGTTTTCACCTTTAGTTTAACTTTCTATTCAGCGACTTTGCTCTCATGCATATACGCCTCTGACCTTCAGTCTTTTAAAACTTTATTGGCAGCTCGCCTTCTTGACAGAGAGTGACAGGAAATTTTGGCAGAGAAACGAATTCTCAGAGGCCCCCCGGGCCTTCACATTCAACATGTTAGACGAAGAGATATGTACTGACCATGAAGAGATGATGACCAACAATAAACAAACAACTACAAAGAGACACAGATGACAAAATGACACAAAATGACTAAAAAAAAGTAATGAAATCAATACAATAAACACAAAACTACTTAAAAGAGACACAAACACAAAAACGGCTAAAATTGCTAATTAATAGATACATAATGACTCAAAAATAGGCGCAAAATGACTATTAAGAGCCAGAAACCACAAGGAGACACAAATGACTACAAATAATCACAAAAAACTATGACAAGACACATAGCTACCATAAAAGGCACAAAATGACTAAAAAGGCACACAAAATAATGACAAAGAGACAACCAAAACCACAAAGAGACACAAAACCACTGAAAGATTTAGAACGACAAAAAGAGGAAAAAATAAACAAGAAAAAAAGAGGACAAACCCCAAAGTCTGTCTTGCACAATGTAAGAGAGCTGGTGGTACACTGCAGCGGGCTCAGTCTGACTCACATAGTCTCATGTTTAGGTGATGTGGATTGTATAGGTTGTGGTGGGCCGTATAGGCTGCATCTTCAGACTGACCTGTCTTCCACAGCTTCAGACAGCTGATATATTTCTTCTGACAGGGACAGAGAAGCTTTAATCCTGCTCACAAGAGACTCTCTGTATAGTAATAAGAAGAGCACACGTCTGGTCTTCACGATGGCTTCTTCTCCTTGGCCCGTATGTAGCATAATTTCTTTGAACCGATATCAATACTTTCATATAAAACCCAACTGGTACCTAAGCCAGTGAAAGACTAAGACACAATACCTCGACTCTTTGTTAAACTGCCAACAGCATCTGTCAGTTCTCTCTTTCTGTCAGATAAAAAACAAAATCCACTGTGTTGCAACTCTCTGCACTGTGTTAATCTTTAATAGGTCTCGGCACACATGGGTTAACTCACAAAATATGCAGCTTTTTTGATGCAAGTCAATACATAAATGTCTAAATATTACATTAATCTCATTTTACATGTTCTAATCCTGCTGTAATTTTATTTTCTGCTGGCTACTTCAGCATCCTCGGGCTCAAAGCTTTCTTTAAATGTAGACATGAGTGACATGTATTGGGAGTATTGTTGACAGGATTAACAATTCACTTCTTGACTGAGGGCAAACAGATACATAGTGCACCCTTAATAATGAATAAAGAAGAATAAAGCATGTGCCAATCATCTCAGCATCCCTGTCACATATATTATATCGGAATGCGATAAGGAAGAATTTGCTGCATTGTGTTCATGAACAGCATAACAAACAAGATAAATAAGCCGGGACAATATAACCCGATTTGCATTTCTATAACCGTGTACTTTCTCTGAACCCAAGTTTTCCTGTTAACTCATGCATTGCCTTCTGCTGTGTTCATTCACTGGACGTACACAAGAAGTGTTGAGAGCCTTTACTTAGAGAAGAACTTTGTATAAAGTCATTTGTGGCTCCAGATGGCTGCTGCATAAATTCTTATATATATTACCTCAGGTGATGTCACTTGGAGACTACAAATTTGAAAATTTTTGAAATATGGTGGCGTGGAGTCAGAAAGAAGTGACTTTACCAGACCTCTGCATCCCGCTACTCATCTCCCCGAGGCTAGCAACTCGACGCTACATTAGCTGCTACTAGCATAACATATCCAAACTGAGGATTTAACTGTTTGTGACTGAGTTGCTTTGTAAAGTGTAAGGTGTAAAGGTGTAAACAAATAAGAAGAATGTGTAGAATAAAAAGGACGATATCTCTGGTTTAGCAGTATCAATAGTCATTGCTATGCATTATTATAGGGATGCAATGTTAAATAAGTGGATAATTATTTCATTTAAAATTACCAGTACAACAATGTAAATAAATACTCTATTACAAGTAAAATCATGCATAAAAACATACTTAAAGGTGCAGTATGGGATTCTGGGGAAAGATAGTTTATTGCTGAGAAGAACTAATGCTTTGGGTTGTTGTTCTGCCATGTTATCAACCCAAAAAATCAGTATTTGATAACCTGATGCTCAAAAAGCCTCTATCTCGAGAAACACATACCTTTAAGTAAACGTGTAAAAGTATTACAAGCAAAGTTAAACTTCTTGTTATGTAGAAAATGCCATCTGTGAGTGATATGTTATTACACATTATAATCAAAGAATATCAACACTGAAGAGTTTGTGCTAAAGGTGAAATTAATTTAAAAGACTTAATTGTGACGCCCTTACTGTTTTATCTTGGTAACCTTCAGCAGGCTCGGGAGGATTCTCAGTTGTTTAAGCTCATCTATAAAGCTGGAAGGCCCAGGTCTGACATCTAAAATACAGCCTCTTCATTGATTTGCACCATCAAAACTTCTGACAGCACACATTTCCAAATTCTGTTGTTCATCTGTGTTTGCCTTTTTAATAAATTATACTTGTTTCAAGCAAATCTTTTGTGTGGACTCCCTTCTTGTCACATTCCCTGAGTCAGTTTGTGACATGACAGTATATACTGTCAGGATGTTTAATCCAAACAAAATACTGACAGCAGAGATTCAAGCTTAGTACTGTTATCAAACATGCTTACTATAATTTATTTTAATGGTGTATTGTTGTATATCTGACTATAATATATGAAAGGATAATTGTTGCTTTCGTGGTAATTTTACAGCATATGCCAGCAAGTTGCTGCTTATTTGCAGAGAAATAAAATCAGCTAATTTTGAGTTTAATTCCCCACAAATATACAAAAAAGAGAATACACATTCAATAATGTACCTGGAGTTTATTACAAGTATCATTTGTACTGGCTTTGTAAAACATTTGAAACACTCGTATATAAGACTAACAATGTTGTGCATTACTGTGTTTGGAAGAAACTGTCTCCAATACATTTGTTAATGAAAGGCTTTACTGAACTCATGAGCATAACTCCAAGCTCTCTGGGTGTTGTTTGTTTATTATCTGCTCTAGCTTTTCCACATTTTTGTATACAGATATGGAAATAATAATGACTCCAAATGATGTGAAATTGCATATTTTTAAATTGCAAAACAAGCAATTTCCTTGGTGGAGGACAGCTACATTTGCCCCCAAATATTTCATGCCATGAGTCTTCCACAAACTTTAAATTATCTCCTTGCAAACATAAGGGTCCTATTATGTCCTTTTTTCAGAATATGGAGTTTTTATATTTTATTTTTTGTGATAGCCTGCCAATGACTCTTATCTGGAAGAAAATGTAACGATTATTAACAATTTATTAAATAAAATCACCTGGCTGGCGTCAGTTAGTTTACGTCACATGATGACCTGCGGCAGGTGAAAGGTCATCATGTGACGTGGCCTCTGTTTTGCTAACGTGCAGCTGTGACGCAGGACGCTGCAGATACACAGCGGCAACTTCAGATGGTGAGTTTTATGTGATTGATTATCACGTTTTATTTGCAGTCTCAGCGCTACGCAGCGTCATTACGCAACATAATATCGGTCCTGACTGCTGGATCTTCTGCTAGATAGTTCGGACTCACAGTGACGATCTCCTGTATTTAACTCGTTGCTGTGCAGTGGTTGATGTTATATTATGGTTTGTCTGTACAGTAAAGCTGTTGTGTTACTGCTGATGTTTCAGTGAGCAGGGACAGAGTCTGGAGAATCATGTCGTGGTTGTTTAGTCTCCTGTTGATGTGGTGAGTCTGTGCAGGTATGCTGGTAGCTTTAAGGATTTTAAGTGAAGTTTTGCTGTATAATGAGACTATAGCTGTAATAAGACCATGCATTTGATACATACATACATTGATTGTAATTTGTTGTTGTGGACAGAACTTTAAATCTGCTTTTTGTGTTAAATCTTTTCAGTATGTAGTACTGATGTGTACAGTTGAAACCAGAAGTTTACATACACTATATAAAAAGACACATATGCTTTTTTTCATCACTGTCTGACATTAAATCAGGCAATCACTTTTCCTGTTTTAGGTCCGTTAGGACAAAAACAGCCAGATTACAGTTTTGTCAGACCACAGGACATTTCTCCAAAAATTAAGGTCTTTGTCCCTGTGTGCATTTGCAAACTGTAATTTGGCTGTTTTATGTTTCTTTTGGAGTAATGGCTTCTTCCTGGCAGAGTGGCCTTTTAGTCCATGTTGGTACAGTACTCGTTTCACTGTGGATAATGACACTCTTACCAGCTTCAGCCAGCATCTTCACAAGGTCTTTTGCTTTTGTTCTTGGATTGATATGCACATTTTGGACCAAAGCAAGTTCATCTCTGGGACACAGAGCCCGTCTCCTTCCTGAGCGCTATGATGGCTGGACATTCCCATGGTGTTCATACTTGGGTATAATTATTTGAACAGATGAATGTGGCACCTTCAGGCATCTGGAAATTGCACCCAAGGGTGAACCAGACTTTCACAATTCTCTTCCTGATATCTTGGTTGATTTCTTTTGACTTTCCCATGATGTTACACAAAGAAGTAGCATGTTTCAGGTGTGCCTTAAAATACATCCACAGGTGTGTCTCTAATTAACTCAAATGTTGTCAATAAACCTATCAGAAGCTTCCAACATGACATGACAGCATCATCTGGGCTTTCCCAAATTGTTTCAAGGCATAATGATGTTAGTGTATGTAAACTTCTGACTTTGAAGAAAGTAATAAAAAATTGTCTAAAAAAATCCATCTCTCATTATTCTGGCATTTAGCAAATAGAAATAATTTTGGTAATCCTAACGGACCTAAAACAGGAAAAGTGATTGTCTGATTTCATGACAGACAGTGAGAAAAAAAGCATATGTGTCTTTTTATATAGTTTTAGTTAGGTCATGTGTCTATAATATGTGCATCATATGAAAAACCATGTTAACGTTTCTAATTGATGTGTTGGTGATGGTGTTTTCCACAATGTTGTCATACTTCGATATTTGACTAATAAGAATGCAGTTGACTAATAACTGTCAGAGATCAGGTTTTAAGGTTTAGGATATAATTTAAATAAGTCATTGAATTATTCCCATTTTACCAGTGCCTCCTTAACTGAGTTGAGTTTAGAGTCTATTGGTGTAGTGCAGGAAGGTGTTAAGTAACCTCTGTAGGTACTGAGTCTGGACTTCTAATTATGTCAAACTTACTAATATTTTGGATTTTAAATTATATTAGCATATATTATCATAAGGGCGCAGAGCAGCTACCAGGATGTTTTAGTTTTGAGTGGAGGTAAAGAAATGTATGCTTTATTTTCCAAAATATTAACTTGATAAGCCATTAACATATGATATAATGGTGTGTATTGCTTTAGTTACTTATAATCAGTTGTTTTTGTTTACGATTATTATTATTGTTAAAAACTTACTTATCATCTCCAGTTCAAGTCAGATTAACATAAGCACTACAAATAGTCTTACTATTAAAGTTTTAAAAGTCTTAAAATATTCTTCCAAATCCCTTTTTAGAAACCGGCCCCTCGAATGTCTCTGTCCGGTCTAGACGTAGACATGGAAATGAACTGTAACTCTAAATGACACCTCCTTTAAAGTGTCTCTCTTGATGCTTTCTTCCGTCAGAAATGAGTACAATTTGTTATTTTCCTCTCTTCAGAGGCAAAATCCTCACAGCTGCTGTGGGAATCAGATTAAATGACAACGAGACAAAAGCCTGTTAACTGAAACCCTGAGGCGGTGCTTCATTGTCGCTCAACTCCCACCTCCGTCCTGTTGCTGATCACTATTCCCCTCCCACGAGATGAAAGATGGGCGAGGACGGGATGATCTGTGGATCAGGTTGTGTCACACCTGAAACGAGGTGATATCTCATCGACAACTTTTCGAACTGTAATTAAACTTGAGATCACAGACGGTGCTGCTGCAATTTTGATCAAACGTGAAAGACGGATGCTCTTTGACACTGCATTTTAAAAAGTTGGCCTCATATGGAGGATTAAATTGAAGGTCAGCATTTCAAATATCTAACACCATAACTTATGCATGCAGTTGCACGTGTACTTGCACTGAATCTGAAGTGATGACACCAAGTATTATATGCATTTTCCACATTTTATTAAAGAGGCATTTGCACGGAGGCATTTTTTGGAGCTAAATGAGCAAACAATGAGAAAGCATGCAGCATTCCCAGCAGATGAGGTGTTTACTTGTTCTCTGTGTTTTGTCCTTGCACTGTGGAGCTGATATGAAAGGTGGTTTGACCTCGATATTCAGCTGTGACAGGAGGGCTGGAGAGGAAGCGGAGGCAGGCTTAGGGGGGTTACACCATCCGTCAGGACACATTCATCAAAATCACTCTCTTCCCTGCTGCACACACAAACACATACATGCACATACAACACGCATTAAAAACACATAGATGCACTTCTCTTACGAGAGATTTTCTCAGAATCTTTTTTTCCTCTGTCTCTCTCTCTCTCTCTCACACACACACACACACACACACACACACACACATTTTGTGCTTGTTTCGCTGTCTCCTCTCAGTTCTCAGCATGCTTCCTTCCTTCTGTATCTTCAAATGATTTCAATCATCTAAGGAAAAGCACAGCGGCACTTTAGCTTCCTGTTTCCTTTACCTCTCAGAGGAGCCACACAGTGAGTGACACCACTTCAAGCTTATCGTAGTGGAGTAAATGAACCCTGTAATTACTGTAAATCAAGCTTGACCTGTATTATCAGATAGTGCACGACCGACCTGGGAATAACCTCATTAATATTAGGGTCACACGCCTACACTCCCATGTTCAACTTTACACAGTAACTTTTAAAACTCATTTTAATGAATGTGTGTTTTATTCTCATGATAAAAGACACTGTCTGACTGAGGCTGTCTTTGGACCTCATTAAGATTGCCAATATCTGTATAAGAACAATTCAGCTTTGAAGATCAGACGTTTTTGCTTTGAAACTCCTTCTTTCACCTCTCAGTGCCATCCCATCCGCTTCCTATCTCTGACGCAGTCTGTAGTGTTGAGTTACTTTCAGCGAGTTGGAACGGGGAGAAATACTGGTGTCTCTTTCCCCTAAAGGCCACCGGTCCACTCCGTATGTTAGCCCAGAGGCATGCACAATCTCTCACATGGGCAGAATAAAACCTTCTGCTCACGTAGGATACCCTTTCTGTCATATTCTCTGTTTATTTAGCTGTTAAATAATGCAACATATATATATATATATATATATGTATATGGATCCCAGCTCCAGTGTGCATTATATATAATATACATACATACATACTTCATAGAGTTTATTTGCTTCAATTTGTTACATTTTCAATAGTCAACCCATGTACAGTTACATGGCAAAAAAAAAAGAGAAAAGTCAAGGAGAGACGAGAAGGGGGTGGGGTGGGGGGTAGAGATGTGGAGAGCTACTGATCTAAGGTGGTTGCATCAAATTCACTTATAAAAGTATTCTATTATATAAAGTATTCTAAAAGTTGCACCAAGTTTTTTTTTAACCTTTTTACAGAGCCCTGAATTGTGCATCTGATTTTTCTAGCTTAAGAAACGGCATCACCTCACAAACCCAATGTGAATGGGATGGAGGTGTGGTCGATTTCCAACCAAAAAGGATAAGTTGGCGGGCTAGTAATGCTGAGAATGCTATAAAGTCTAAATTATGTTTTGATAGCCTGCTGTTGCTAGGGGTAACCCCCGAATACTGAGATAACTGGATCTGGCTCGATACTTTTTTTTTTTTTTTAATTTACAAATATAAGAGAATATATTGAAAATCTCTGACCAGGATGTGTGTAGTTTTGAGCATGTCCAAAACATGTGTCCCAGAGTGGCAGGGGCCTGATGGCATCTGATGCAGTTTGGATCTGAGCCGGGGTATATCTCGGCCAGTCTGACTCCACAGAGGTGCAGGTGGTTGAGTATCTTAAATTGAACCAATCCACACCTAACACAAATTGTGTTATGTCCTCTTTTGATAGCTCTTTGCCAGGTTTCCTCAGAAAGCTCCATGCTCAAGTCTTCACCCCACCGTTCTTTCAGATGGTGGAGAGAGTTACCTTCCATGTCCTGTAAAATACTATATAACTGAGACACACAGCCTGGTATGTGGAGCTTAAGCTTCAGACACTCATCAAGTGGGCAGGCTGGAGGTTTGTGCGGGAATGATGGAAAATATGTACGAGTGAAATTGCGTATTTGAAGGTACCTGAAGAAGTGGGACTTTGGTAGGTTGTAGCCTTTCACAAACTGGTCAAAAGAGCCAAACAGTCCATTAATGAATAGATCCCCTACACAATGAAGTCCCTTCCCAAACCAGGTCTGAAAAGCTGCATCTAACAAAGAGGGTCTAAAAAGGCGATTGGTAATAAAAGGCATTGACACCAAAGCTTGCGTAAGGCCAAAGTGCTTACGAAATTGGATCCATATACGTAAAATGCGAGTAAGTGCAGTTTAGACTTTAAAAACAACAGCAGAGAACCACCATTTAACAAACTGACATCAGTGCTGCAAGACAGTAAAAATGTACTTAAACGGCAGTAAAATAATAGTTCAATAAAAAACGAATGAAATAATTAAATTAAACTAAATTGAATAAAATTGTACAACTTAAATGAATTAAAGTCTATGAAGCTACCTTAATTAAATGCTTGACAATATATATTGTTGAGGTGATAAAATGCAAATTTGGTTGATATATCCCACATGAGCCTTGAAGTTTAAAGATTTCTTGATTTTCCGGCTTTGGGTTAGTCATAGGGAAATACATGCTGCTTGTGGTTTGTTTTAAGGTTAAAAAGATGTCATTATTATAATGTCAACGTTCACATTGTCTTAAATTTCTAGGATTATTCAAATCGAAATTATATTCTGGTCTGCATGAAATGTCCCCATAGTTGTCTCTTGTCTCTCAAGTCCTTTATGTAATTATGAGATGCCAAGTCTTAAAAACGAGATGCTCAGCTCAAGTCACAGTCTGAAGTGTCGTTTTCTTCAGTGAATACAATGTTCTCCTGTAGACATTCAATTCTACTCTGTTCCATCGTATAAAAAGTAATCACATAGGCAATGTTGAACAAAGCCAAGGCTGAAAATGGTGTGCCCAGCCCTTAATAGCCTGTCAGTGAATTGTTTCATCAGGAGCACCACTGGGCAAATTACCTGCACAGACTCGATATGAGACCGAAGGTAATGAGGCAAGAGTTATATAGTTTTATGGGGAGGATGAAATCATTTTGTGTATAAGATATAAAGAGCTCCCCGCTGACCAATAAAGGCTACAGTAGAGAGCGAAACAATACCTGAATACCTACAGAAGAGCTGCAGATCACCAACTTTTACACTGCCTGTGGGTGTTAATCAATCACCCAGAGATCTTTTTTTTAGTGACCCAGCATGACTCGACTTTTCGAGACCATCGTGTGTCAGGCAGTGATAATAGATTGCAGCGCTGCAGGAAGTTAGAGTTCATATGACGGGGTCATGTGCTTGTTTGTGGCACTCAGGAGCTGAACAGCAAGATGCCTGTTTGTCAGCACTGACTAATTGCTAATTAGGGACAGTTATTTATATAATATTTATCTAATCTGTGTCTCAAAATGCCATGCATCTTTATGAAAATAAAATGTAAAATCATCTAGATTTTTTACCCATTGAATTTTTGATTCCTCATTGGGGTATATTCTCTTCTTGTTTGTTGAAAGCAAATGCGTAAAACTAACTGGCTGTATCCTGAAGAAATTATAGGTCAGTGTTAGATAAATTTCTTAGTTAATATATCCCATAGGGTATGGTAGGGCAACAGAAAATACATTACGAAAAGGACAAAAAAGTGCTTGTTCCTATATAATTCCTGTGAGGCGTGGAACCCAAACATTTTTTTAAAAATTGGAAAAAGGAATGAAGATTTAAGAAGTTAAAGGCACTCTTAGTTTAGGATGTCCCGGCATAATAAAATGAGTATACAAGTGGAGATATACAAAGATAAAAGAATATACTTAATAAGATCCAACCATACCTTGTATGGGACAGTCAGAATGAGTGTGAACTGGGTATGAATTATAAGCTTATTAAAGAGTCAGTTGATAACAAAATGAAGGTAAAAAGCAAGTGAAAATGTAGATGTGTAAATTAGGTTTTCTTTTTTGAGGGATTCTACAGTAAAGTAAATACAAGTTTTTGTTTCGAGTTTTGTTGAGGGTGAGAGAATGTGTAAGAAAAAGCTGTAAAAATACCTGTATTACAGTTGGTACCACATAACATTTGTTGCAACACTGGAAAATAAAGATCAGAAAATGTGATAAATAAGAAAAATGTAAAGGAAAACACATGTAAAAGGGACAATAGTGGTGGATACATCAGTCATTCAGATGTTAACCATGTGTCTTGACTTGCATAGCATGAGGTGTTCACATGAACAGCAGCAGTAGAAACACGTGGACAGACATAAAAACATAACACAACAGGGTGCCCGACATGACCATAAGAGCACAAACTCCCTGCCCTCAGAACATGTCTCCTACTCCTCATCGAAGGGATCTAACCCAAATATTTCCCACATCAGCCGCCAACTTGTCAAAGGCAACGACTTTGCACTGGCAGACAGCTCATCCTCTTGGGATTAACCGCAAACAAACAGACGCTGCATTCCTGAAATGAGACAATGACAAAGGTGACAGCAATTACTGCCATGAAGTACAATGATTCATTATCATAAAAGCTATTATTCCGAAACATCCGCGTACGAGTCGTCGTCTCTGGTCTGATTTCACCTTGTGATGATGGACGAAGTTGATTTGTGAGCAAAAGACTGAGACTTTGTTACAGCTGCTTTAAAAAAGACCAAACTTAGAGCTGCTCAGTTGAGTGTTTGAAAGACAATTGGCTTTGTAAACAATATGGCAGCTTCCAGAATGATTATATGCTTGGCTGGAGTTAATAAATTAGTCCTTTGGTTCTAATATAAATCATAATTCACAAAGTGCTTGGAAGTTTTTATTTAGTTTCAGCCTCTCACACACACACACACACACACACACACACACACACTCTCTCAGTCGATCAGTTATTCTTTAGCAACATCTATTCTGGCTGCAGCAGGCTTGTTGTAAATATTTTAGCAGTCTTTTATTACCATTTGGGAGATCTGTTCATGGAACCTGCCGAGAGTATTATTTCATTATGCTTTAAAGTGGAAATATTTCATTTCAATTCAACTTTTCAATTCAATTTTTATAATTGTAGTTTGGGTTTGTACTAGCACCCAAAATACTTCAAAGATATCAAGACATTAATTTCCTTACACTCTCTTTGATAATATCCCTGTATTCATCCGCTGTCTGAAACTCTGTTTAGCACCTGTCTATTTAAACCAGCCTGCTGTCAGAGCCCATTCTGCTCTGGTTGGCTTGAGAGGAAAATATGCACACCATTAAAAAGGTAGTTCTTTAGCTGGGGGTGGAGTTGTGAGGGGGGTAAATCTGAACCGCTTGTTGAATCCCATATTTTCTGATCCAGGTAGCCCATAAAAAGAGTCACTGGCAGGCTCGGACTGGCAATCCTGCACTTCTGTTAATTGCCAACAGCAACACAGAGATGTTCTGTTACTGCCATAAACCGTATAAATAATGGACGTAGTCATCGTGTTGTCACCCATTGGTATGTGGACTGCACGTTTGAGGCATAGAGTTCAGCGTTACACTCTTCGCCATCTTGTGTCGCCATCTTTTTTTCGGAAACGGGGAGCAGACTAGACTGTAGAGGTGCGAGAGGGATCTGACGACACTGCACCATACACCTCTCTACACCGGCAACCCGACTGAGGGAAGTCGCTGCTAATTCATGTTAGCATTAACTGGGATTCTCTCTCTTTGGAGTGTCTTTTAGTCCAATAGAACAAGACAAGTGAAAATATAGTGTGAAAGGGTCAAAGTTATGACACCAAACCGGTAAACTTTTTACATTTTTTTATAACTTTATTGATACGTTGCCGTGGATATGCATTATTCTACTCTACTTCTGATGATGCCTTGTTAGTGAACTGTCAATCAAAGGTAGCCACGCCCCAAATCATACAGTTCTTTATCTTCTATTTTCTTCTAAATGGGGCCATTATTTCAACTATTAATATTGTCTTGAAGATTTTTCACAACTGATTGAGACCATAGCGTTGTCCTAAAAAAAAAATGAGGTAAGCAATCAAGTGAGAAGTTTTCTCATTTTGTATTCAAATTAATGAAGCCAAATACTTCTGCAACCTTCATCAGCACCCCCTGCTGGAATATTCGGTAGGATGCAGCTTAAGGCACTTTCTGATTTGCCTCACTGCTCAGCCCCGGAGGTTGCCGCCTGGTTACTGCACATTGATGGCAAATACCAAATCATGCAACACTTCAACTTTGTTGACTCCATTCCCCAGACTTGAGATGAAGGTTTTTGATCCACATCTGCTTTAAAAAAAAAAAAGAACTTCTTTCCTCTTCATGTACTAATATTTTGGGCTCAAAGTAGTCCTTGCTTTTACCAATGGTATTGATTGGAGAGCACTAAATACTGCAAAATCAAAGGCATTTGTGCAGTATCAGTAGCCTCAAAACCTGCCCCCAGCTGGCTGCCCTCCATCTGGACTATTTGTAATGTTTGTAGTTGTGGTGTTGCTCATTTCAGCATGCGATCATCATGCATAAAGGAACCTGAAAGTGCTTAAAAAACATATTTTTCTCCCCCCTGCAGATCTATTTGCAGGTATTTCCAATGACAAAAGAGTGAAAGATGGTGCTCTTAATAAGCCGACAATATATTCCTCCCACCACAACAGTCTGTCCTCCTGCTTATTGTGCTCTTTAGTCTCTTCCTCTGAAAAGGAACTCAGGGAAAAACATTAGGAATTACATCTTAATGGGACGTTACTGCGAAGGAAATATAATTCAAATAACATACTTGAATAATGAGGGTGCACTTTAGTGCGATGAAGAGCCAAACCCCTGCAATGGATAACCTTCTGTTTAAGATATGTTATGTGGAATTGTCAACATATTGCTTGTGTGAGTAAAGTGGAAATTGACATTGCCTTTCATTCTTTATTACAACATACATCACAATTTGAAATATGTGAATATGAAATGAGTCATTTCCCTATACGTCAATGTTTGTATGGACTTGCACATCCAGCTGACTTGCAACAATGAAGAGAAAGTTGCATATTGTTTTGCATATTCACTCTCGACAGGAACAGGTTGGCTATGATACCATCAACACTGTTGGAATAATTGTATGCCTCACAGAGCACGAGCAGCTTATTCAGAACGACATGCTGCTATTGGATTGCCGACTTTTCAACCCAGCTTTGGTGCTGATAACAAAGAGCATTTGTGCCAGCATGTTTCTCAAAGCTTCACAAATACTTTTTCCTGGTTCAACGCTCGACTCCTGAGCTGAGGTGAGCAGATGCTGCTGTACACCTCGTCTCACGCTCATAACTGAGCCAGCCGTCTGTGTGGTGGACCTCAGCTGTTACAGCTGCTCCTGAACAATCACACAGAATCCGAAGATGAACAAGCTCTGAGATGTATAGAGATCTTACAGAAACAGCCATCCTGCTAAAAACCTCACCTGCCATCAAATTCCGTTCACACACTGATTGTTTAGATCGGCGTTCTAATCAAACGACTGATTAGTCTGCAGCTTATGCCGTATGCATGCATGCAATTATAATCCTAGATATTTTCCTGCCAGTTGATAATTGCTCTTCAGTCCCACTGGACCACATTTGATGACGTCATTGTTGAATCAGGGAACCAAGCGTGCAGTTTCTAAACGCGGGAGGTTAACAATCACATTGTATCCTGTCTGTCCCCACAGAGATCGGGTAATTGCTATCAAGTTTTGATCTACTGACAAACAACTCAACATTTCCGGATGTAATTACATTAAATCCGATAACAACTGGATCGTTCATTCGTCGAAGTTCACTAGGGTGAGGTACAAAATGTAAAATCATCCAGCTGCCAACAAACAATCACAGGCAAACTACTTTCTTTTATAACATAGAACATATTATGTATAAAATACAGGTGATCTTTAAAAAAACATATATTGGAAATACTGGATATACTCCATCATTCCTTTCTCTTTCTTTAACTGAAGATGGAATAATTGACATAGTTTTTTAGAGGAAGAAGGTGCAGGTCCTCCACCACATACGTCAGAGAGGCTGTTGTGAAAGTCCTTGCTACACCTTCAAGAATATGACAAAGACAGCAGTTGAAAAAAAGTATCCTGTATTTTTTATGAAATGGTCCTGAGTATAAATAATTCAATCGGGCCTGCAGCTCTGGAGAAAATTAAATATCCGATGGGGAATAAATCTCAGAGAATCCCCTCAGAAAAATGAGCAGGGGCCTCTTTCTCATACCGTGACATCATTTGAAGCAGTGACCGGGTGGTGTAGGAGCGGACAGAGAGTGGAGGCGGTGTAACCGAATCCGTAGTGCTGTGCTGTCTCTCTGACTGCTGACCTGCGACGACACAGGAATCAGACATGTTTTATCAGTGGCACGTAGGTGGGAATTGGCCAACCCTTTGCTACCTTCTCAAACTGAGGAATCAGGTTGCGAGCTATATCAACTGACACAGCAGCAGCTATTTACACCCCTTTCCAATGTTATCACACACTTGAATGACTGTTATCAGCGGCTATCATTCCCATAAGTAAGGCCTGCTTAGGGTTGCCAACTCCCCGAAAAATAAATAAGGGACACTTCATTGGCAGGGCCGGCCGACCCGATTGCCTTCACCCATCCTGGTGTGGGGAAATTTTTTAGCCCCTTTTTTGTAAGTAAAATGATTTTTTTAACAATTTGAGTCGAACCTGAATTGAATTAGATGCATATTTTTGTGTGACATGAATACATGGAAAACAAATGATTATCCAGCAATTCACTTTAACACAAAATAACAATTAGGCTCTGTTCTTCAAAGATGTAGTGGAGTTTGCTGATAACAATTTGATTCACTCCTTTTGTTGGCTTTTAAAATGCAGCATGTATGCAATTGAATTGCCATTTTGGAATATTATAGCATTCCATAATTCCAAATTGGTTCAGTAAAAAGGCATTAAATTCATGTAATGAACACATGGGGACCTGGTCTTCAAGAATGCACTGGAGTTTGCTGATAACAAATTGATGTATTTATTTTATTGGAGCAGCATGAATACAATTGAATGGCTATTTTGGAGTCATGCAGCTGACAAACGGGCCGTAAAGTGCAATGTAATTGCGCACTAAAATTTAAAGTGCAGATGGCGTGACCACAGTACTGGAAGCATGTTGTTTCAGATCAGTCAGTCCACCATGGACTAAGGAAAAAGTGCGCCGGCACAACGTGCAGTGTGCTTTATAGATGTTATCACGCACTTTTTCCACCCAGGTGCTTCCTTTTACCCATTCTTCAGTATTTTTGCATCCTTTTCTGTTTTTTTCTCAGAGGGGTACTAGACACATTGCTGCTCGAAGGTGTAGCGCCCCGTAAAGCAGTGTCGGGCCGGCGTCTGTGTCACTTTCATCTACGCATGCTGCTTTGTTGTCTTCTGCTATCTTCTCCTCGACCAATGGGATTAGCGTATTCTGTATCATCATACTCGTGTGTGAATATGCTGTCAGCTCATTGGTCACAGAGCAGGAGGGCCTTGGAACAAGTTTACCGTAAGTTTACATATAAAGCGCCCTGTTATTAAATTTTCATTGGCATTTACTGACTATTTTTTGACTGTCACAATAATACGGGACAAAGTGCGTCCCTTTTCACCTCAATACGGGACGGGTGCTTTTGTTTCTAAATACGGGACGATTCCGTTTTTCAAGGGACGGTTGGCAACCCTAGGCCTGCTCCACCTGCTAGTAGATTGAGAAGGTTGTTATTAGTGCATGCAATGGCTGGTCGCTGAAAACTAAGCGGGTGTGCTTCAGATCTACTTATTTAAGGTTAGGGCAAACAAGTTCATGGTAAGGCCTTATCCCTCGCAATGTCCTCCTCATTGCCATACACCTTTTGTCCTCTGGGGTCCAAAATGACCCTGTCTGGTTTGGCTGTTATTTAAAGCATATAGTGTAAATTGTCTATCAATTCTGTTCCAAGCCATTACCACACATTTTTCCATTCGTTTTGGAATTTAGAGCCAACAGACCTTGTTTACGTGAAAGTATACCCTTGTATAGGGTTAACCGTTGTGTTGTCCTTGGGGTCAGAATGAAAAATATAAAAGAATATAGAATATAGAAGAACATCAAAGAGTTAAAAAATGTAAATAACTACATCTCAATGTGATGAACCCACAGAGAATTATCCCCCGACTCTGCCGTTCCCATCAGGAACAAACTGCTGTTTTTGTTCACTTTCAGCTCTCTAATAATGCTGTTTTCAGTAGAAAAGCTCTTAAACTCACCGTACAATACCTGTTCAGAACCAAAACAGCAGACAGACACAGTCAGTGACTGTGATGGAACATTTAGAGGCTACAAAGACCGATATTTCCCTGAGGAGTTGATGGAGATGAACTTAGAGGAGAGTCAATATTACGACTCCAAATGAATGCTAATGTTGCTCTTGTCTGCTGCCTGTTCAAATAGGCAACCACTAGTAATTGTACCACATCATAGCGTGTTAATGTTTTCATAGCTTGTTCTATGAAAACTCTGCTCTCAAGTGGCTGGAAAATTGCATTTTGTATGTTCAAGTACAATTTTGAGGTGCAAATTTTCTGCTACTATATGCGTCACTACATTTCAGAGGATAATATTTTTGCCTTTTGCTCCACTTTATTTATTGACAACAGCTTTTTAGATTTAGATTTCACACACAATTTGGATTAACTTTTAAAGTGCAACGTGTTGTTGAAGGTTGCCATAAGCCACGTGACACTTTGTTGTTGGCAGTTCCAGCGAGTGATTTCACCTCTAGACTTCTGAAATGTTTTTATTCAAATAAATGCTTCAGGCCCAAAGAGTTCAAACTCAAGCCTCCAAGCCTTCCCTCAAAAAAAGTTTTCACATTTTCATTCCCCATTTACATCTCAAGGACCCTCGCATTTATTGTGTGACCCTTTAAAGGGACCACAGACTAAACTACGTAAAGTCGTTAAAACTAGCTCCACCTCAAGCTGCTATAGTAAAATGTTGCTTGCATCAGTTTTTTAAGTTCACCTGTTAATTGATTTCAGTAGACAAATACGTCATTTGCCCTTCAGTAGTAGTAGTATTTTTCCCCTAAATCTTTACTGAAACTGTGATCATTAATGGAACCATTTAGACTATTTAAATAATCTTGTGTGATTTTTTTTTTTTTGTCCAGAAGTATAGGGGGGCGTGAAATGTAAGAGGATAAGTCGTTAGAAGCAGCAGAGGGAAAAAAACAAAGGAGAAGGAAATTAGATGTGAAAGAACTGTTCCAGTGTTTCCTTGTTTCTTATCCCCTATACAAATACAAATTGCATGCTCGGTAGTGCAAATCATTTCCTTGATATTACTTTGCCACAGTGCAGTTTTTCCATCAAGCTGTCAAGTGAATTTTATGTTAACTATAGATATGACAAAGAAATGTGAAGTGCATTTCCATCAGGAGGAGATGAAAGCAAATAAATAGACTCCCTGAACACCAGAAACAAACACATCGATTTAACCAACAGAGCAGTCTGAGAAGCTGATTAGTAGGTTGTTTCTCTTTAATGTCAGATAATGTAGGCCATGACACCTTCATTCAAAGACAAGAAATGCATTTAATACTACTCTAATGCAACAACTAATGGCCAAACAAACATTATATGCCCAGAATAAATGAGAGCGAGAGCCGGTTTGACATGGATGTCAGATTATGTTTCACAGAGAAACATGAGGATGTCTGATAAGAATTTTGAACCTCTGTGAGGCCCATAATACCAAGACTGTCACCATGTATCTGACAAATTAATTTAATTGCAATGTACATTTGCAGACAAATGATGTATTTCTTCTATACAGATGTATTCAGTTGTCAATCATGGCAATAACACAGTTGTATGGTTATAGTTTAATAATCTTGAAAAATGCACGTCGGTGTGACAGTTGCTCGATTCTTTTCCTGGCACACAAAGTACATAAAACATTGGATTAAATCAGGATGAAGGTGAGGGAAAATTGCAGTCAGTGCACTGCTCTTCCATATTCGAGCAGCAAATCTAATCAGAAATCCAGAGCAGAAATAGAAGTGCATGTATAGTGATGGTGTTATATTAACAATCTCAGTAGTTCGTCCCTCAAGGCCACTAAATCATACCTAATGGTCTCGAGTTTCAGGAACTGGATCCTGTCAAAATAAAAAAGTAAGAAGAAAAACAGCTTTTGGTAATAATAGTCTCTGCATTTTATTTCTTCACTTTGACTCTGAGGAAAGTGGATCTGCTTACAGAAATAGAGGGCAAACAAAACAACGTATTTTTGAGGCCAACCTGCAAGTAGGATTGCCATGGGTTCTGTTGAGAATTCTCCTATGGGATTTTTGCATTAGATTGTGGATCATTGCCGAAAATAAGCTCTGTGGCAAACGTTTCTGATGCTTACTCGTTTTGTTCAGCAGGATAATCTTCACAAATGAACACCACTTTTATTATGTTTAAAGCATTAATGCAGCCGACAGAAGTAAAAAACTAACGTTATGCTATAGTGAACTAAACCACAGTCGCATGACTTGAACGCTACTACCGCTATGCTTCAGACGATCTCTGACAAGCTAACCAGTGGTTATGAGAAGCTAGCGAATCTGTAGCCTAATTAATTGTTTATTTCCATAATCTACAATCTACAAGAGTTTGCAAGAGCACTGAACAACACAACTAGAGCTTGTGAGGTGGACTAGTGAGAGAGTTTCCATTTATGTCCAACGCGATGACATTTCATGTCCCCGACAACCACTGTAAGTCTCATTTAGCCACTTGTTAACAACTGCCTTTCAAAAGGACTCGTAAAAACTCACAAATTTCACAAAATTCACAAGTGGAGGTATTTACTTATGTATTTTATGTCGTACATCAAAATGCAAACATCTCTTAAGCTTGTGTTAACCACAGAACTTATTTCAGGCATCTGATCAAAAACCCATCAAAATCCACAATGAGTTTGAGAGGTTAGACAAACTGACAAACATCAGAAAAATACAGTATACAGTACATAAAAATATTTATAGAATAAAAAGTGCTATATACAGAAGTATGTGAAGGATGTGAGTTTGGGGTGTGCTGTCTGTCTTTTCGCCCTTATAAAACAAAAATTACAGGAGCAGAAGTGTGTATAATTGATTATTTAGTGTGTTTATCTGCCTAAATGACTGGCTAGCTCCTTAAAGCAATGAGAACTACTTCCAAAGAAAAGGGCTCAGACACACAAAACATCAAAGAACTAGCCTTGTCATCGTGTCATTCATGAAAAAGACTTAACTACGACTATTCAAACAGTTGTTGTGATATATGAATAAAACAAAGCAGAATATTTATTCCATTTTCATACCACTCTCACTCTCATTGCTATTTTTAACCAATTGCTATGATAAGAAGTTGCAGATGACAGCTGCTGATAGGATGAAAATGAAAGAGCCTTCGTGTGCCCTCTTGACTTAGGTTGTTTGCTTGCTTTCCTCACTTTGTTTTTCTTCTTGTGCATTGATGAAGCTGAAAAGCTGTTGAGAGTGATCTCTCTCTCTCTGTCTGGCTCAGCTGCCAATTCAATGTTCAATCAGCCTAAAAGCCATCAACAAGGGCCAACAAAGGCCAACTAGTGCCAATGATGCAGGACACAACATAAAAACTAAGGTCACAGATGCTCGCTGATGGCCAGACATGTGTCAGGGCCTTAAGGAGAACATCATAAACTAACTCCATTAGTCTGTGGCTACAGCATTACGAAAAATCCTGGTTCACAACTAGCGCACCAGCTGTGTAGTATCCACTGTGTGGAAGCTGGTTTTAGATGCTGTCACAGTTTAGGGTAACAGTAGCAGGTCTGTCCTTTTCTTTACTGGGGAAGTTTACTCTCCAGCAGGTGTTACAAATACAATGAATGTTATTTTTACCAAGCACATTACATAGTCCTCATAGTTAAAGTCTTTGCTCGTATAATGTCGAAAATGAATGCCAAACTAGTGTTTACAAATAGAAATGTGATATGAAAGCTTAGCAGCTTAACAGATAAGATGGAATAAAATGGCCTTGACTGCAGATTTTGACTTATTAAACCATGAGGCCTAATGAGCTCTACAGTTGAAGCACCGTTCCTTTATTTACATTTGTTTTACATGGATCATCAACTGGTGACTCAGTCCGTTAGCACAATATCATGTATGCAGGCATTAATATGTCAGTCAGAGTTTTAATCCAACTCATGTAGTGATGAAGAACTGTAGAATTTCAAGTTGTGAGTCTGCCACTTTTATGTAAACTGCATCTCTGAACTTGTAGCGGTAACTAAGTGAACCAGAGTTAGCTAATGGTCAATATTTTTTTTTCTCACTCACTAGATCCTAAGCCAAAATCTCACTTGTAAATCTGTGAACTATTAAAGTCTACTCAGTTCGCCTGTTAAGTGTTTTTCTACCTTAAAATTTGATGAATAAATAAAGCTTCTCACTTTTTTGCAAAAAACTAAATACAATTTGCCTCACCTAGGCACCTGTAGATTGCATCACTTCCTCAATATGACCCAATATGAGTCTTGTCTCACCAGCAGATCATCCAACATGCAGCATCTTCCCAGTTCTGGCTTCATTTATTTTTTCAAACATTGTACGAATTGGCGCCCTTTTGTATCTTGGATCTCTTCCGACTATCATTTCACCTCCAAAAATGAGATACTGTGCCAATTAGTTTGCAGTCCTTGTCTTTCCACGTTTTGAGTCTTATCATGAGGAGTCCATTACATTTGTCATTATAATGTACATTAAGCTTCTCTGGACAACATTAAGGTCAACATTATCTGTTTTAAACTGTGCTTTATAATTAAATTGACTTGGCAATTTGCAGTATTCACTCCTCATTCTCTTCCTGTCAGTTCAACTGTCTACACTGGGTTTCTCATCAACTGCCAATTTTTGTCAGAGAGATTCAATTATCTGGCCAATCAAAAATCTATTTCCAATCTTCACCTAGGGGGTTAAGGGATCATTACTGAACAATGGCCCTCTCTTGTATAAGGATAATCTTCTACCTTTTCTCAAGGGCACATTTGAATTAGCTGAAACCATTATCAAGAGCAGGCTGTTGGGAAGGTTAACGTGTCTTGCCCCAGAAGATTATGGCAGGATGTACAGGTACATCTCAAAAAATTATAATATTGTGAAAAAGTTCAATATTTTTTGCCAATTATTTCAGAAAGTGAAACTCATATATTATATAGTTTGACTACACATAGAGTGAAATATTTCAAGCCTCTAATTATTGTAATTTTGATGATTATGGCTTACAGATAATGAAAACACAAAACTCAGTGTCTCAGAAAATTAGAATATTACATAGGATCAATAAAAAAGGATATTTTAAACACAAATGTCAGGCTTCTGAAAGGTATGTTCATTTCTATACACTCAATATTGGTTGGGCCTCCTTTTGCTAGAATTACTGCATTAATACAGTGTGGCATGGAGGCGATTAGCCTGAGGCACTGCTGAGGTGTAACGGAAGCCCAAGTTGCTTTGGTAGCAGCCGTCAGGTTATCTGCATTGTTGGTCTGGTGTCTCTCACCTTCCTCTTGACAAAAGCCCATAGACTCCTATGGGGTTCGGGTCAGCTGAGTTTACTGGGCAGTCCAGCCCAGTAACACCATGGTCATTGAACCAGCTTTTGGTACCTTTGCCAGTGTGGGCAGGTGCCAAGTCCTGCTGGAAAATGAAATCAGCATCTCCAAAGAGCTTGTGGAAGCGTGAAGTGCTCTAAAATTTCCTGGTAGATGGCTGCTATGTTGACTGTGGACTTCAGAAAACACAGTGGACCAACACCAGCAGATGAAATGGCACCCCAAATCACCACTCTGGACTCTGGACTCTGGACTTCTAGCAACATGGATTTTGTGCCTCTCTACTCTTCCTCCAGACTCTGGGACCTTGATTTCCAAATTAAATGCAAAATTTACTTTCATATGAAAAGTAGAAGTAAACAATGTTTTTTTTAACCTAATGAAACTGCGAATGTTTTACAATGTTAACGACATGTTTCATATAACGGCATGTTGAGATCCTGTGCTAATTTTTTGAAAGGCTCCGATTAGAGAGGAGGAACAAACTACTTATGAGGTCATATTGAGTCCCCAAGAAGGGTTTTTAATACTCACCATGTTCATTTTTTCTAACCAGCCAGGTGTTTTAATTCCTAAACCCAACCGTTTTACAACATTAATAACGTATTTAAAATGACGATTGTGATTTATTTAAAACCTTTGTCACATATTAACATGTTGAAATTTTCATGTGTTAACAATATGTTTTAAACAACGATCGAAACCTAATGATTCATAGGGTATATCATACTAAATAAGAATATGTTGGGTTTAATGGCTAATTCTTCTCAGAACTAGTGAATGTTTAAAACACAGACAGTTTAATCAGACTTCTCATCCCACATTTGGCAAGAAGGTAAATAAGCATATTATCAAAAATGTTAAACTATTCCCCTAAATAAATATTTATTCAGTCATTTTACATGTGTGTGTTAGTTACTATCTTTTGTTTGTCTGGCATATTGAATCGAGGCTTTACAATCTCAACCAGTCTTTCAGTGAATCAGCATTTTGCCATGTAATTCTATAACATTTCTTCCAGGTACCAGCATTCGTTTTTAACAACTAACCCTAACCCTTAAACAAAAGCTTTAGCTTCAATGTGACCCTGAGCCTTCACGTTATCGATTAAAATCTTCCCATCTGAGAAACCGAAGGAACTTTTTTGCCCAAGTGGTTTTTAGTAACAAGTGAAACTTGAAATATCTCTATGGCAGCGGGCACACTTCAATATCATATTCACAGACCTGCCGCCTTTCTGACAGTTTGAGCTATTCCTGCTCTCCAAGGTTCTATTTTCAGTTTGAATCACCGTTTTGTCTGCATTCTCCACAATGGCTATTCTAGGTGTTACCATTGATCCTCTTGTTTTTCCATGTTGATGTTGTGTTCCTTGACATTGGATACTTTGATAAGCTTTGAGCCTTTATTCTTTCAATCCCTTTAGATTGTTTTGTCTCTGACCTACGCCAAACAATCTCCAAAGCTTTACCAGAGGTTTTTATATAATTAGATTTTTTCTGATATAACACTCAAACGAGGCTCTCACACAAGGCTAAGCCCTTTCTATCAAACAGCGAAGGTGAATAGAACATACAACTCATACATGAAATTTGAAGTAAATCCTGTTGGTTGATGGACAAACTACTTCTTTTTTAAAAGGTTTGCTTGGAGTTCTTTTTGCTTCAGTGAAATCGTTAGGAGAATTTATGTCCCATGTATTGCCTACCATGTGACTGCAATTAGGGAAACTCCCGCCCTCTACAGCAATTCCCAAGAGACACACTTGTGCTGCACAGTGACCTAACATGACACCATCCTCTTGTGTCTGTGTGTGTGTCCAATTCAAGCATGAGGATGTGTGAACAGACACACGTGTGCATGTACTGTATGTGTAAACACTTAACAGATCTTGTTTCGTGCAGCCTGTAATTAGATGAAGACTGACCCACCGTGCAACAGTGACTAATGTTCTCCAGCGTGTCGGTGGTAACACTCAATCCCAAGGAGCCAGGCGTAAATAAAGTGTCTGCATGTGTGAGAATGGGATCATGGTATCAGGGGGTTAGTATATAACAATTTATGGTCCTGGCAAATAATGTACCTCGGAAGAAACTGGGGGTTTTTAATCAGTTTACTTGGCACCATCTGAAAACAAATTTGTCTTAGTAGTTAAACATTTTGGGAAATGTTGTTTTCCTTTTGTTACTCAGAGTTGGATGAGAAAGGTGATACCACTGACAGATTTGTTGGAGCTGGAGCCAGGAGCCGATTATCTTAGCTCAGCATAAAGACTGAAGGCACACAGAAACAGTTTGCATGGCTCTGTCCAAAGTTAAAAAAAAAAGTGCCTGCCAGCACCTCTTTAGTCTATTAATGGTTTGTATATCATATATTCTGTGCACGTAATGCGTTTTGTTTTAGAGGGAGTTACATAGTGTTACTCTAAATTAAGTTTTGATGTACTTTTACTTTACTTGAGTATTTCCAATTTATGCTACTGTATTCAACTCCAGTACTTATTTTAGGGAAATATGGCATGCTTTTAGATGACGCTACACAAAAGAATAGAAGAATAAAAGAAGTAGTTTAAATGAGCTGAACTTTGACCGACTTGAGAGAACGTTTTCCTTGTTAAGTGAATTTTCCCAGTATGGAGCTCATCTTTCAGACTATTCTGACACACCTAAAAAACCTAAAAGCAGCACAAATACACAAAAAGTGTGTGTGTGTGTGTATATATATATATATATATATATATATATATATATATGTATATATGTCTATATGTATATATATATATATATATATGTGACTTTTCCTTTTATTGAATTGTTTTCAAAGTATGCCATTGTTTCTTTTACCTGAGTAAATGTGCAGAATATTTCTTTTACCACTGTTTTTTCACCACACGTCTATAGTGCATTGTTTGGGAATTCTTTCTTCGTATGTCTAAAAGAAACCCATTTGAAATAGATCTTTGTATAATCAGTAAAGACAAGAATGTACATTGCTTTTTTAATGTACTTTAAGTGACACCCCTCATCTAAAATCAATACAGGTTGATTACTCTAAACCTAAAAAAAACCCTAAAGGTAATCAATAGACTGAATAATCACCAGGCATCATAATCAGGTTTTGTTTTGTTTTGACCTTTAAAGCCTCATCACTACCAACCTAATGACCTTCAGCTGCTCAAAGATCCCTACATAACCTACAGTCAGCAAGAAGAACAACAACTGTTTACAGCTGCTGCTCTAACTGATGTGAAGGTGGTTTGTCATGTCACCTTTATCAGTCTGTTCCACATGGTTTGTCTTTACAATGGTTCAGGCGGTCTTTGTCAAGGATGACTCTCGCCTCTTCCACCCTTAAAGCAGCTACGTGTGAACATTTACTGCTTTTCTTTAGTGCTGATGCTGCTTTTCCTCCAGTGTACTCTGTCAAGTCCATTGTTTGCTGCTGCTTTTATGAGAAATGTATTTTGATGAACACCCAGGTGTGAACAGCCGTGTTTGGTAGAATATGACGATTCAGCAACAAGGTGCCGTGCTCTTATCAGCACCTTGAGAAAACTGTTGAAGAAGCAGCCATCCTGTTCTCCCACTTTGATGATTTTCAGCAAAGGTTTGTTTAAAATGTGCACATATTTGATGAAAAACTAATCAAAATCAGACAAAACATGCAGGGTTGAACATTATACTAAAGACTTAAGCACTCATGGTCACCAGACAGTTACTGTGATGATGAAACATTCAGCTGTTCACCACTAACACCAGCTTCTGTCAAAAAGCCAGCTCTCAATCACACAACGGCAGCCCCAAAAATCCAGCCTATATGTTCCTTGTTTTATATGGACATTTGTGATGTAACCATGTGCAACATCCCATTCACTGGCTTTGAAGTCCACCTCCTGTATACAATCCAACCAGAGAGGCGGCGTCATTTTCTGTCTCACTGAAAGTAGGCCACAAGTTAACGGAGAGCAGGAATATCCTGAGCGCTGTGTCTGCGGTCGTTATTTCATCTCTGCATCCTGCAGTCTTACAGGGTTACTGGTAACAGGCTGCAGGAGGCACTCCACTCAAATTACACTTGCAGAAGCATATTATTTCCCAATTGTCCACTGTAAAGATCAGATGGCCTACAAGGCAAATGAACAGCTCAAGTAAGTAACCCTGACCCACATAGCGGCCCAGAAGTGATAAGTGAACAGTGGGAATATGTGCATAAGTCTTGTGGATGAGGCATTAAAGAACAGATGAGGAGAATTCACCATCAGATTTTAAATGAATGTCCAGAAAGAGTTGATATCATGAGTCAAAGCAGGCCTGGATTTACATCATCACAGTGGTCGTCGTTTGAGGCAGGATCTGACATAAATGATTTAAGAAAGAAAGATAGAATAGTGAGAAATAAGACAAATCTTGCTGAAAACCTTTCTGTGTGTGTGTGTGTGTGTGTGTGTGTGTGTGTAGTAGTAGTCAAGCCAAATCATTTCAGTGTGGATGACATAAAGCCTCTTCAAAACCTCTTCATGCAGCTCTTCATGTGAGGGCTTTGTATTGACAGAGATAAGAACTCTCATCAGATGAAGCGTCTGGAGGGTCAGTGAAGTGTCACATCAGTCAGAGGACGTCAGCAGGACATCAGACTCAACTATATCAGTCACCAGACAAACAGCTTCAGACTAGACTGTGCTGACCTCCCTCAGGGTCAGGCCTTATCTTGCAATGTTAAATGGGACCTATTATGCTTTCCCTTATTTTTTCCCGTTGAGCAAAAACCTCAGGTTTCCCTCTGTCCATTTCCAACAGTTTTTTCTACTCTCTGCTCAAGCTGGTGTAAGCACATGCTGGGCTTCTGTTTGTCATCTGCTCCAGGCTATTTACTGCTTTGTTTACATTACATCCACTGCTACATGCTAACGTAAGGGAATTTTATAATCTAGGTGGTTTTTAATTTCTCATCAATTGTGAGTCATATTCGTGCTGGAATTAGGGCTGGGCGATATGGACCAAAAGTCATATCCCGATATATTTAGGCTGAATATTGATATACGATTTATATCCCGATATTTTTATCGCAAAGTGAGAGCAAATGTTCATTCAAAGTCAAAGCGAAATATGACATGTCACAAGTAGTTTTATTGAAATCGTCTATTTAAGTGAACATAAATACTGTATAACAACAGGAGTACCTTTTCTAAATAAAAAAAATCAAAGCTCTATAAAGTGCACATTTAAATACAAAAATATCTTAAACAAAAATAGCCTATGAAATAAAATAGGCCAGTATTTTTCTGAAATAAATATATTTCTATGAGAAATAATGAACATTACAAAATAACTAAATATGACAAACTCTAGTAAGGGCACCATGTATATATAAAGAAAGGAAAAATGTATATCAATATATGCAATATGGTCTAATTCCATATCACATTTAAAAATATATCAATATATTTTTTGTATATCGATATATATCGCCCAGCCCTAGCTGGAATACAATTCCACAAACATGAACCTGGAAATGAAGCATAATAGGTCTCCTTTAAGGAAGTGGAAAATATTTTCTGTATCCACCCTGTGTCTCAGATCTGCTCCAAAATTTGATTGGGCTCTTTGTTAGTACACGTACAAGTTTCATGAAAACTGGGCCAGTCATTTTTCTCTAATCCTGCTGAAAAGCAGACACACAAATAGACAAACTAACAAACATAACCTCCTTTGTGAAAGAAATTATGTTTGGAAATATGACATAATTCATACAATAGTTGTTCTACAGCAGAGGCTCACAAACAAGTCAGTTATGTCCCAGTTGTTTTAAAAATATTCTGTTTCTCTGTTTCCACTTGGGAACATATTGTTTTACTTTCTTCCTTTGAATGTAGTTTATTGTCAGTCTGCACATTTTTTTCATGAAGTGAGAAGTTAATATTAAAAGTACTTTTGGAAAAAACAAACAAAATGGTTACTTATCTTTAGTGCCCAGCTAATTGCATGAAAATCAATTTATTTTATAAATATATTTAATGCCTACTTTGTAGTTCAATCTCATTTATTACTTTCAGGGACTCTGGATTCATTTTCTCTTCAGGTTTTATCAGTGGATGTATATTATGAGTCTTTAGTTTTTCAGTGTGTAGGTTGCTACAGTGTGGGTAAAAATCAGTATACAGTTACTAAATGTAACATATTGTTCTGAGATAATTGGTACAAAATCAAGACAATGACCCTTACATCACAGAACACCACTTTCTTACTGCTGACAATGTTTTCTTTCAGAATCACTTTTCTGCTTTACTGATCTTAACCCCAGTCAACATCTGGCTGCTGTGCTCGTCTATGCTACACTAACAGGGAAACAGCTGTTAGAGAGTGAACTGCCTCTTCATTGCTGTAAACTAACATTGTGTTCATGTTGGCTTATTTCTTATGTACAGAAGCCCTGAAAGTCAGGGTCACGGGCCAAAAGAAAAGTTTCTCATGTATGCAGGAGGCAATACAGTCATGGAAAAAATGATTAGACCACCCTTGTTTTCTTCATTTTCTTGTTCATTTTAATGCCTGGTACAACTGAAGGTACATTTGTTTGGACAAATATAATGATAACAACAGAGTTTAATTTAAGAGCTGATATCTAACCATTTTCCATGGTTTTCTTGATAATGATTTTGGTTATTATGCCTGGCACTTTCCAGTAGGATGACATGGCACTGCCACATGGAAACCAGCATGTGATCCACTGGCGAGCAGCAGTGACAGTTCATAGACACATTATATAATATTATATATTCTCTTGTACACCATAACATCCCTTATGATGACATTTGTCTCATAAGAAGGAAATATTATTTCATGAATTGACCAGGTTCTGGCCAATTGTCAAAATAATTATTTTCTCCCTCGCTTTTCAGGGTTTCTGCACAAATGTGTCTGTTTTCTTTTATTGTTCTTCTTCTTTTAATAATAAACATAAATCTGTTTTTTGTTACACAATCCAGGCTCATAGAAAGTTTAGGGCTGGGCCTCGGACTCACACCCTGTCAATTTGTGGCAGATTAGATTATGAGAGTCTCTTTTCTGCTGTGCAGGCACACACTAACAGTGCTTAATTGCTGCTCTTTAAAAGCCAAATTTAACCACACAGTTCTAACTAATTTGAACTCTGTCTCTTAACTTTATGCTGAAGCACATTGACAGAAGTGCAACGTGTGAAGAAATGTTTTCCCAAAGCTAATCAATCACTCTGTGGTGCTAAATTGCTGTTTGCTAAGCATTAATGAGGACAACATTTCTCTTCGGGCACTACTGCATTAAGGCAGGTAACGGTGCAAAGATAAATACACACAGCTTAGCCGAGCACAGCGGGGAAAAAACATTGGAGAAAACTTGGAGGAAGAGAGAAATACAGTCCAAAATTTTGATTGACTGTTGCAGCATGTTTGGGATGCCTCTCTGCAGTAATTGTCTCTAAGAATATGTGAGAAAGAAGTTCAGCGGCAGCCTTCTTGGCAGCTCGGAGACACTTTTTTGCTCTGTGTGCTGTGAGAGATCCTTCCTGCTGCACTGAATGCAGAGTTAAGGGTGAACTGCAAATCAAACCCCTCTTTAATCTACTTGGAAAAAAAAAACCCTGAACCCACAGTATATGTGAATATGTCCACATACTCACCTTGACATTCATGCCTCTTGGCCTGTAATGGAATATTAATATTCCTCCTATCCTGGAGAATGTGCAAAATATTGAATGGTGAGGGAAGTTTATTTATTTTTGCGCCCTGAAAGGTTTATGATGTTTGTGGATTTCAGCAATAGCGCTGGGTACACTGGAGTTTCTATTAATAATGCAAACTAATTGGAATTTTATCACTGCAGTTGAATTAAAGCGACATCCGGCGATTACAGTGCCAGAGTGTCTGAGGCGAAAGAGCCAGGTGCTCTGAAAAGCCAGCCGAAGGCCAAATAAATGAGAGCGTGAATACAATTTTAATCCGTGCACGCTGATTGTGTGTGTCCTTCACAGTCGTGTCACTGGATCCCGTGGTGGAAATCTGCATTGCAAATCTGGGTGTCAAGTGTGTTCTCTTCACTATAGAGGTCAATCTCATGTTTACTGTGCAGGGTTGAAATAGCTCTCGGGCACCAAGCATGGGATAAAAGAGATGGATTTTCAGGAGGAATTTAGCCCCAAGTATCAGTCCATCTCAGAATATATTAGATAGTGTGTTTGTGTGTTATGAAAAAAACAAAAAAACATGTTAAAGTGTGGTCCAGCAGGGACAAAAATATTATTTTATTTTCCAGCTTATTTTGCTTTTGTTAATAAGAATACAAAAGGCTTGTTTGTGCCATCCTTTCAACAGTAACCCATTTTGAAATAGAGAATTGTTCCCTTGAATTCACTGTTTGATTGTGGATTGTGTAAGATCATTGTGTGGCAGCGTGTTTGCGTGTGTGTACATGTAAATCGCATGTAAAGCGACAGCAGGCATTTGGCCTTTGTTCATGGCGTTCTGAGCCAGCATATAACGCATTGTGCCAGCATAAACACATGAATAAAGTGACATAAAATTAGCATCTCACACAAAGAGACTGTAATAAATCAGAGGAGCAATTAAAAACCAAATATATGTTCGAATTCAAACCCCCAACTGTTGTTCTGTTGATATGTCTGAAATCTCAGGCTGTTTTTGCCCAACAACAGCTCATTCTTTGCTCTAACTTTAGTATTCATTGTCAGTGAGATGCCTACCACGTTAAACATTCATGAATAACATCCCATTTGATCAAAGAAACATAAATGGAATATTTTTCCTTTTGGCTTCCCTTTGTCTTCTTGTAACTCTTTGACAACTGATGCAATTTCCCCAAAAACTTATGGGATAATGAGGCAGCTGGAGTGACAAAAAGTAGCACTGAGTTTAGCTCAACAGCAAAGATCCTTTTCTTAAATGTATGATCAATAAAAAACTCAAGACTGATATTAGCATTATTTTAAAAAAGTAACACATTTAAGTTTTACTAAGGAGCTAGAGTTCATGTGAGTGAGTCTAAATTTGCGCTGTGTGCCAGCAGAGAGTGGCAGCAGTCCCATGATGAAACAAATCTCTCCACTTTCTGCCACAGTATGTGTCTTAGCAGCCCCCCGAGGAATTTTTTTGGTTCACTATGAGTTTCAGTTTGTCAGAACGTTCTTCAAAAAGCACCTAGTGGGTGTTAATCCTGCATCTCGGAATAACTTCAAGAATTAATCTCAAGAATTTGATGGACAGTCTGCAACAGTTGAGAGAAATCTCCGGCTTATTATTTTTGGTAGACTGAGCTATTATGCTTTTTTGGGTTAATACATAGACAGACAGAGAGAGAGAGAGAGAGAGAGAGACAGACAGAGAGAGATTTTCCCTCGAGTCACATGAGCACTTATTTCTGTACTAATATTTTAAATCATCTGACTGTGTTTTAGACGGACAGGTGGCTTTTAGGTATAACCTAGAAAACCATGGCCTAAATCCCTGGCTTATCATCTCCCAGAGATGCACACACACACACACACACACACACACACACACAGATCAAAAGGGCTGCATATAGTATGATGCCTGTGGTGCAAGTTTTCTCTGGTTATCGCTCGCTCTAAAGTAACCCTTCACATTTTTTTCCCTCTCACTCCAGCACCAGGAAACCGTAGAGGCCGAGGAATTATGCGCTCTGAACATTTTGTCTGAGTGTACTGCATCAATGTGACAGCTCCTTGGGATGCTGGAGGCTAGTTTGTGTCCTCTTTTTTTATCCACTGTAAGCCCTCAGCCCAACATGGTGGAACGTCATTTCATAATCGCCGTTTTCTGTTTGCTCTGAACGACTCACTTTATGCTCAGTCACACGAATGAAATCCATATTTCACACAGAAAAAGAAGCCATTTACGGCTCTGTTCTTCTGTATGCACCTGTTGTGGGTGGGAATTAAAGATTGGCCCCTTGTTAATTTATTCCAACCAGTATTGCTGTGCTCACAGACACACCTTCAGGCGTGCCTGTGGACATTTTATGGATTTGTTCTCTTTAATCACCTGGCTTTGATCCCCATGTAAGGATTAGGAAAATATGACATTTGGGAGGCGGAAAATGACTGTAGCTTTAGGCTAACAACATCAGACAATAAACTGATCGGACAGTTGTCTTTTTATAGAAATGGTCGACAAATTAAAGGGAAAAATCAGCTCAAAAGTATCTTGGGACACAGAATAAAAGCTCACAAACAGCTTTAGTGCTTGTTGGCATTAACAAGCCTCTACTCACACTGAGTCCCATGTGGAGCCTCTCACATATTCTGTAGCTCTCTCACAGTCCAATAACTAACTCACATAGTGAAATGCATTATACTAAACAGAGAGATTCACCTGGATGCTCACGCAACTCCATGCATGGGTTTACTGATTCATATTTGAATGTGGTGACCTTGAATTATATAGTTCATCATAATCAAATGCTGCTAATATTAACCCTTTGCCTACCATACAGTATGGCTGCCTGGGCCAAATGTGACATAGACGAGCGGTGCAACGTTTATGCATATCTAAAAACTGCTAGAAAAATCAGTGTGCAGCGCTATAGAGGTGCTCATGCCAGCCCATACCTCATTTTGATCACCACTGTAAAAAAGAAAAGTTATTTTCAAATGCCATAAAAAAGGTAAATTACTTTTTAATTCAAATATTTACCATGAATTGGAAGTTTGTTAAATTGATCATGTTTTTTCATGTAACTGTCAAAGTAACTGTCAGCTAAATGTAGTGGAGTAAAAAGCACAAAAAAAGTATAAAGTTACATATATGGAAATACAAATGACATTTTTTTTCCTTTTTCTGCTTACTCGAGAAAAACAGGGTTTTGTCGGGATCAGGTTGTATGTGCAGGCGTGTCTGAACATAAACATGGCGGCTGCCATTCAAAGTATTGTTTATCACAGCCACCAGAGTGTGTTTTCTTAATTTCATTACTGCACGACCCCTAGATGTTAAACCATGGTCGACATGTGAACACAGCACCGACCAGTGAAAACGTCGTTTACTACTATGAAGTTCGTATTCTGAATTGTTGAAATTAAATCCGTGTTGACTAGCGTGTGGCGATACCATGCACATGGGATCTTGTCTGCACTAAGGGGAAGCTCAGACTTGAAACAGCGCTTGCTTGGTGTGCTGACACCACGGTTTCTTTTGCTGGTTACTGTTGTTATTAACACAAGTTTGTTGATCACAATGTATCGTTCTTCATGGAAAAAATGAGATGCATCCCTAGGAGTTTTTGCGTCCTTTTCAAATTGTAATGAGTCAATCATACAGGACACAGAGTAAATACAGATATTTACTGTGTATATTATCCATATTTCCAAATACATTATTTGTAAAATATCTTACGGTTGTTTTTTGTTATTTGATCAGAATTTAAAATGTTTGGGAACTTTTGCTGCAAGACTGGAAAGTTTTTTTTTACAGAGAAAAACACCATCCATCCATAGAATATTACCTCATTTAGTGTTTTGGTGAAGGTAGTAGAGAGCACTCACATCTCTGCAAACTCACTTACATGTGACCATTTTAGCATCCAAACCCCTCACCTCACCATGCAATTACCTAATCATAGCTTCGCAACCATATCGGCACGGCAGTATTGTAAAACTGTGGATTTTCTCATGTGTATGGTCATGGCCCCCTTTTTTTTAGCCTCACACAAAAGCTAAAACTCAAGATGATAGGTGTTGGTGTTATTTTTTAAGCCAAGAAGCCTTTCTTTAGCACTTTCCTCATTACTTTGTGATTTAACATGTTACAGTAAGTGAGGAAAAACACTCTGTGGAGTCCACAGTCCACTAGGATCCTAAATGAGGACACTGCCTAAGAACCTAAAGCATTTACTACTAAACCCTTTCAATGAAGTAAATGCAAGGATTAGATATTCACTGGAATGTATTGCTTTTAAAGAAGGAATGCTAATTGGTACATAATGGATGTGCTGCTTTTGCTTATGAACTATAACATTATAAAATGCATCTCTAAAATACTTTCTATTATTATTCAGTTATCATTACTTGAATGTTTTTTCCAGCACTCCTCAAAACAACACTAGTTTTCTTAAAGTGTCCCCCAGTAGCACAAATTACCATTAGATAACTTTGAACAGCCTGTGCAGCAGAATCTAGGTGTGCCAAAGGCAAATGACTGCACAGTGGTTCCAGAGGTGCAATATTTACCCCATTACTGCTTCCACAGGATGGATATTCTTTTAGGTGATGACCCAGATAGTACAGCTGCTTCTCTTCTAAAGACTTTAACATCAGTAGATTCTACGGGGAATATTAGTGATTTGAAGGCTTATTTTTCAGAGCATTATCAGACCATACCCAGTCACCAGAATCCTTTATGGCAGAGGCTCCCAGTCTCTTTTCAGGCAGGGACCCCAGAATACATCAGGGACCCCCTCATGTCTGTCTCTTATAAATAATTGGACATCATGTCAAATATTTTTTACACATCTATAGTCTTAGTTATGTGAAAGAACAACACAAGAGTAATGTATTAGAGACATATTAGACATGTATTAAACATATTTGCAGATTGTAAGAGTTATAGCTCTGTTAAATTAGAATGCACTCTGCCTGCCTGACAGCAAGAGGGTCACAGGTTCGACTCCGGCCTGCAGCTCTTCTTTGTGGAGTTTGCAAGTTCTCCCTGTGTCAGCGGGGGTTCTCACCGGGTACTCTGGCTTCCTCCCACAGTTCAAAAATATGCAGCTTAGGTTTAATTGGTGACTCTAAATTGCCCGTAGGAGTGAATGACAGTGTGAATGGCTTGTCCGTCTCTATATGTCTGCCCAACAAGATCTCCAACCGACAAAACGACAAAAAAAATGTTTCTCAGTATCACCCATAACGACGCATATGAGCGTTTGTCAAAAAGAGCTTTTCACGGCTCACAGTACCACGGAGCATTCTTAAAATAGCACACAAGTCATTATCCCCTAAAAAACGGTTATAAAAGACAGTTTCAACAGTAAATAAATGTATGTGAATGCAGGAAGTGAAGTAGTTACGATGGTGAGCCACGGAACTTATGTAAAAAACGTAATGGAGGACAGTCTAAAACGTAAATGTGAGTCATATTTTGCTGCATGTATAAACACTTTGTACTGACGTTTTTGGGGGGAGACCAGTCTCATCAGCCCTGTGATAGTCTGGAGACCTGTCCAGGGTGTACCTTGCCTCTTGCCCAGTGTCAGCTGGGATCAGCTCCAGGTCCTCGTGATCCTCGTATGTATAATCGGTTAAGGATGATGGATGAATAAATGAATGAATATTTCTTGGACTATGAGGTCTTTCGTAAAAAATTAAATAAAATAAAACGGGGGAGATTGAGTGCCACGGACCCCACTTTCAGAATCACTGCTACACGGTGTCATTGTTTACTTGAACTTCATGTTCCTGTTTCAGATGTCATTCATCGACAGGAAAATATGCAGTTAGACATTTTGGGAAATGCCAAATTAATAAATGCCGAGCCTTGCGTAGAAATGAGCGTGCGCCCACTTTACGCTCACTTTCTGTCATACGCTCGTTTGATAAATGAGGGCCACTATGTGCTGTTTTTGAACACATGTATTCATTTCACAGGATCTCCCCATTAAGAATATTTTCTTACTTTCCTTAAAGTTGTTGTTTGTTTTTTCTGTACATCCAGAATGAACACAGCTGTAATTTTCTCATGGCCTCCATCAACAGATCTCTTTCCCGTCTGCCAGCTAAAAGCCTTCAAGCGCTGCAAAGCAATCTTTTCCCATCGCTGCAAATCCTACTCGACTGTAACATTTTTTTCACTTTGCACTCAGAGGACTTAATCGAGGTCAAGGTGCACGACTTCTAAGTGTAAAACTTCAAACGACTTCCATCTCAAGTCTCTGTGCCTTGGGCTTGTTCTAGATGAGCTCCCGATGAGACTGAAGGAGGATGTGAGTAAGAAAGTGGCCTCCAGGAATACCTGTGGGAGGAAGACCTGAGTTTAACTCGTCTTAACCGTAAACCTTCCTGCTTATTTATAGATGCCCTATTTTGGTCTTAGAACTGCAAGACAATAGGGGGGTAACAAAAAAGCATTGCAGAGGGAGCTCTTTAGACGCAGAAGAGGATTATTTCAATTTAATTATCTGTCATAAACTCTCATAAGATGCACAGTTAATTTGGAGCTGCGACAGAACAGAAATAGAAAGTGGAAACTTCAAATTTTTGGATACTTCATTGTGATGATGGATACGACATCAGAAAGAAGACAGAGCAAATGAAGGTAAAGGGGAATCTGATGCTTTATTAGTCTGCTGTCAGGCCCTTCTCTCTGAATCTTCTGACAGCAGAGCTCTTCTTCTATTTCCCTTTTTGCCAGTAGTAGACAGGATTTGTGTGCTTCGTAGCATCAATGAATCATTCTCTTCTGAGAAAAGTGAGAGGTTAACGACCTTCTTCTCTTCTCCTCTCCCACATTGTTAGCTGCAGGCATATAACTAACTGTCAATCATTCTTTGCCGAACATGAATTCCACTGACCTTGAGCAGTTTAAGCTCAGACGGAGGGTTGGACCCTGGCAGGATATGCAAGGATTTTTTTCTTTCTTAAAGAATGTTCTATTCTTCTCTCTTCACTTGTATTTAGAGTTTACTGAGGGATCTAAAGATAAACCAGGCTTATCAAAGTAGATCAATAACGGCGTTAATTTGTTAGCCAGCTCATCACTTGGGAATTTACTGGGCACTCTCATCAATGAATGGTGATTTATTCATTGCAGGGACCCCCATCATGGTTTACTGAGATGCAGGCGGGAGATGTACTGATAACAACAGCCACTGACCTGGATCATTTTCTTTTAGTCCTTATCTGCATCCACGTCTGGTCTCCACGTGATTCTGCTAAACGTGGATAGCTATATTTGGAGTCTTTCCACTTTAGGGAATGCCAACATGTTTTTTGTGGCCACCTCTTGAGCTAACATTAGCATGGGGTTGCTTTTTCTCTGCCGACCACTGCAAAAGCATGTGTAATTGCTGCTATCTTTCTTCTAGAACAAAGCCAGAAATACAGTTCATCTATTATTCATCACTGCTATAGACTCTCAAGACACCTTCCAGTAAAAGATTTTCCCTTGTACACTTTAAAACTGACATCGTGCACCAGGAGAGCTCCAGCAAAGAGAATATAAAGACTTGTGTTTCCTTTCCAGCACTGCATTCTTTAAAAGAAAAGAAAACACACTTGGACATGAAATGGCAAGACAAGAAAAGTTACATAATGAAAAAAAGTTTTATTTCGCGCAGCACGTCAGGAAGCTGTTTACAAAAGGCACTTTATTGAGTTTAGAGCAAGTACCTTCTCGTTTTTACTGTATTGGGGCCAGGTTTTAAAGAACACTCATTTTCGAGGTAAAACAATCCCAGCGAGGCCCCTGAGCTGCTTGTGTCAGCATTTCTCTGGGGTTAAGAGAAGAGACATTTCTCATTATAGCTGCGCAGGGACCAGTGAGGCAGAATTAACTGCGAGAAAGTCTTCAAATAGACCATTTATCCTGCAGCACAGTGCATAATACTAGCTATCACTTTTAAATATGTAACACTATATACAAAATGTAATACAAATAAAGGTGCAGGCGATGTTGGTCGGGAGTGCAGCTGCTGTAATGATCTCTCTGGTTGCCTTCATTCATGTCAAAATGTATTTTTCAATCTTACAATTGCCTCATGTAGCAGGACCGTGTTGAGCCCCCGCCACAGTGTTTGGTAAATGAAAACTGTTTTCCTTTAATCCCTCAGAAGGGCCAGCGACAGGCCTGAGCACCCAGAGAGACATGATGCATTTTGTTAGAACAGAACTGCTCAGTTCAGTTTACAACATTTGAGAAGAAATAGGCTGCAAAGGCCAATGCAACATAAACGCTCAATCAATACCCGACGTGGGTATTATATAAAGACTACTACCTTATAATTGGATACAACCTACCACACATCGGTAACATGACACACAAGTCAGTATTAGAAATGCAAACTGAGGTGACTGGGCGATGACCTCTTTACCTCTTGGGTCAAAGATGAAATTTTCGCCAGCAGTGCTAATATGTACCCATAAGAATATTAGAAAATAATTACCTGTTCTCTGTACCTGATATGATAGCTTTTAAGATCAAAATGTTTTTTTGAACCAGGCTGTAAACATGTTTATTTCTCCTGTAAAGTTTGGCATTATAACATTATAACTCATCCAGAAAGCAGCTGCTTGGTTGGTCTTCAATCTTCCCAAATTTGCACACACAACACCACTACTTCCCTCCCTCCACTGGTTACCAGTGGCTGCGCGGATCTGCGCTTCTGCCACAGGCTGGCCTACCTCTTCCAACAATACCTTGGTTAAGTCATGGTCGCTAATAATAATAATAATAATGATAATAAAAATGTATCTCTTCTTCTTTAGCACATTGAGTTATATAGCTTATATAGCGCTCCTGTAGCGGCTACAGATGGCTCTTAAAAGTTATGCACTTACTTGATTCCTGTGGTCTGAGGCTCGTACCATCAGGTTGAATGCACTTATTGTAAATCGCTTTGGACAAAACCGTCTGCTAAATGACATGTAATGTAAAACATGGCAGTCTATCGGAATTAAGGCGCATTTGGAGCCAGCCTCTCAAGTGGCCATTCAAGGAACTACAGTTTTATACACTTCCGCATGCTGCTTGGTGTGTGGTTAATCATTTACAGGATTTAAAACAATGTTCAGGGTAATGGTTAATGCTTAAGAGTCATATTGACTTGGAAATGTCAGTTAAACAACTGTAATCTATCTGAAATTTGCAAAAAACATTAGCCAGCATAAGCTACCCCGGGCACAGTAATGTGCAGCCCACTGCTTCTTGCATGGTGTGTGAAAAAAAGGATGGGTTAAAGGCAGAGGTTGAATTTCCCCATTGTGGGATTAATAAAGGATAAGTCTTGAATCTTGAAATCTATTGGTCATACCAGACCAAGTATGACTGCAGCAGCAAAACACCTGAAAGAAAAGTGTTGAAACTGAGGAAACACACTTGAATGGTTTGAATAAATCCCTGCAGGTAAGGAGAGCATCTGCTCTCATGAAACACAATCAGAACGTGGTGAAAAGCAATCTTGGTGATATAGTCCCTTCTTTGAAAGGAAACCCCTGCAGCAAATTCTTAGCTAGACCTTCGGGCAGGATCTATTTTCAAAGATCCCTCTGTTATTCTTCTGGAGAAGAGACATTTTGTCAATACTCTTGAGTGTCTGTGAGACTTTTATTTGCAACATCCAACACAGCAAAAAAACTTTTTTTGAGAACAGAATGGTATTTATTGGAGGAATGACCAAAATACATTGTAGAGAATTTAAAACATGTGCCTCAAAATGTCACATTTACACTCAAGTGGCTATGATGGCCATGGTAATTAGACCGGAGAAATCGGGCGCGAGAGCATGGACAGATGACATGTTTTGCCATTTAAACATGAGGATATGTTCCATTTAGCTCAAAGCAGATTTGCCTTGTATGGCTATATACTCTACATGTGCTTCAGTGTGCTACTGACAGCATTTTTCTTGAATGGGTGGATTAATGTCCTCAAACCCACAGAGGAAGTGTGGTTTCCTTGGATTGTCTACTACTACATCAACTGAATGGCCTGAAGGTAATTGTAGGCTCTTACTGAGAGGTGGTTTCACATATTTCATCTATAGCAACATCAAGACATGGAAAGACAAAATGTTAGTAAACCTTATAACATTTTGAGTTCAGAAGGCTTTTTTTTGTAAAATAAAATAAAATATATATGGTAAATGGACCTGCACTTGTTTAGCGCTTTTCTAGTCGCTTTGCGACCACTCAAAGCGCTTTACACTACAGACTGTGCTCATTCACCCTTTCACACACACATTCATACTGGTGGCAGAGGCTACCCTAAACGGTCCCACCTGCCACCATTAGGAATTCATTCACACACCGATGAACACAGCATCGGGAGCAATTTGGGGTTCAGTATCTTGCTCAAGGATACTTCGACATGTAGGCTGCGACGGTCAGGGATCGAACCACCAACCCTTCGGTTGGGGGCCAATAAATATATATACATATATATATATATACATATATATACATATATATATATATATATATATATATATATATATATATATATATATAAAATAAATTACCACAAACCTCTTAAAGCAGAGAATATGACATGGAAGAGTATCCTGCTGGATAGGAAAGACAGTACAGGGAGGAGTAATTCATACATAAGTATTCTGTTGGAGCAGCTGAGCTCACACAGGGCAGTATCAAAGACCAATATTCACCATTTCAGTCACCATTTCAAGTCCTAGGCTTTAAATCCCAAACCACATTTTATTTTTAGCAGGAAATTGTTTTTTTGAAAGGGATAATTTCTTCATATTGGGTGTAAAAATGCAAATATTAAGACTTCAAAATAAGGATTTAAAATGTTCTATTGATAATAACTTGCAAAAGACATGTTTTGAATGTTTCTGCTAATTCTTTTAAATATCTAATCGTAGACTAAAACTGTAAAATGTAAGCCTACGTAGCATATGTGCAACTCATAATAACTTCCTTGTAATTGAAACCATGTTCCTACACAATAAAACCAACAAATAAATAACTAGACTAGATCAAAACCTCGTATACGGCTGACCACGGTTGGGCAATCTGATTTTGTGGGCAATGTGTTACAGGAATAGTTAATGGTGGTGTGTATGAACTACGAATATCTTTGATATTAGTAGTTAGTATGCTTTTGTCCCTTTACATACAAACAAGTTATAATATGCTTAATGATTTAATAAACCCATCTTCTGTCACTCATGTGTCGCACAGATCAAATCCATTCAGTTAAATGTGTCAATCCACATTAAGGGACGGAGCGTGTTTTTACACATCAAGTCTATTTTTTGGCATGTTTTGTGAAGCGCTTCTTTTGCATAGTCAGCTGTTTAAATCACACAGATATCCCGCTGTATAAGTGTTTAAAACATGCACATTCCCCTCACTCGCTTCAGCGGGCAGGGAAATAAAATCAATCAATCAATAAATACAAACAAACTGTCCAAAACTTAATTTAACAAGACGGAAGAGAGCGTTACTGTGGGTTGCGGGATAGAATGTATTATAAATACCGCTCACATCCTGCTTGCAGTGGGGATTCCCAGTTCGAGGAACAATATCGCTTTTGCACCAGTCAGTGCTTGTGCCCTAATAATTACCTTTGATATGAAATTAGTGAAGTAAAAGCATCGCCCTTATGAGGCTAAGGACATTGTTTGAAAACAGGCACACACTGCAAAGGTAGAAGAGAACATTGGACGAGCAGCCTCCAGCAGCCCCGCCCCCCGAACAAAGTCAGATAACTCACTCACTCAGGCAGGGACATCCACACCCGTGTGTAGGGCTGACCTCCTGTGGTCAAACAGGGATGAAAAATGTAACTTTAAAGGTACCCCGTGGATTTTTTGACCACTAGTATTGCTATAGAGCAATGTTATCATGATAAGGTCCTGTGCATAAAGGAGCTTGACACAATCATTTGGTAACTCCAGTCATTTCAGTTAAGGGAAGGCAGCAGCGAGAGAGTGGTTTTCACTAGGGCGGAAGGATAATTAAGTGGTTTGCACACAGGTAAATGTAATTAATCTTAATCTAAATCTTAAATGCTTAATTCTTTAATGGACGCCTAATAGACTTTGCTCTGCAATGCAGAGTTCACCATCCTTAACCGACAGGCAACAATAGCAACTTCTTAAAATGTCTTTAATGGGGAAGCTCTGGCAGGTAGGTGGTTGTCAGGATGGTTGCTGCGTGGCCATGTGAAGGATCCACAGTCACATACACATTTCAGCTGAATGTTTAATGCTTTTTCACTGACTTTTACTAGTATGGATATGGTACCATGGCAAGAAAATGCACCAGCATAGAGAGGGAAGAAGGGCAAAACCTAAACTACAAACTGCTGCAAACTAAAAACCTGCAATATCTGATTGTTTCAGCCACATGGGGGAAAAGTTGTGAACACCACACTGACATATTATCACCATAGACTGTATAAAATAAGTGGGGGAGGTTGACGCTCAGTGTGGCTCCGGGCTGTTCCCTCTTGGCAGTACTTGACTTTTTCGTAAATGTCTGAGTCACTTGTTGAGCCAGCCTCAAGTGGCCATTCCAGGAACTGCAGTTTTTGACACTTTCACATTGGCTTTTCAGTTGATATTGTTTAGCAACTGTTACTCATTCACACACCCAGCACTGACGGAACAACGTTCATATTCATCACGAGTCGTGTTTTTGGTCACCTAGTTAATGAAAGTTTAATATTAATTTGTGAGAACTAAACAATGAGCCGGCTGGTGATAATTCTCTGTAGGTTCCTCGCTATAAGCTATTCCTTTCAAATTGTCAAATTATTTTCATGTTCTCATCTCATATAATGGGATTATAGTGACTGAAAATGCATATTTTTACAAAGTAATTTACCCAGTGTCGGATGTTTTAAAAGATGCATTTATCAGCGTAAATGTCTTGTTAAATCATATACTCTCAACTCAGAGAGCTGTACAAAACCAGTTACTGAGTCATTTTTTATCAAGCTCACAGAATATTGAACCCAATCATTGTCATTTTAGGCACGTAACATGCTGAAGGGATTTAGCGTGTAGACAAAGGCTAATCCAGTGTAATTACTGTGAGAGCTCCCAGTCAGATGGCGCTCCAGCAGGCAAATAATGCTCATCTGTTACAATTAGGGACTTTTAAATCAAGATGTTTTCGCATTTGGACAATTTATGATCATTATCGCTTTAATATACTTTAAACAGGATGAAATCCTTCCACTTTGTCTCAAGACAAAAGTCCATTTGGACGGGTAAAAATGAGACAGCATCTGGAGATTTCAGCAGGGAGTGTTAGTGAAAGGCTCCCAGTGACTGAACATCAGCCAGTCTATTTGTGGACCTGGAAGGAAAAGATGTGGCCCAGTTCCACATTAACCTTCTGTTTTGTAGGTTGCCGCAATCAGCAGCTGTACAGATGGTGTACTGGCACACTGTCATTTGAAACTTTTTCAAGAGATGAACGGTATTTTTCTCTCCCATTAGGCCGGCCGACCCCCACGCTGACCTACATGCATTAGCCTGTGTATAAGTGTATAATTACAATCACTACTTAAGAGTTGGTGCGTCAGGATTATTTTAGTGAATATTCCTGAATTATTTTTCATATAGAAGTGTCTTCTGCAGAAACATTGTCACTAATTAATTGCATTTAAGATGCTTATCTTCAGGAATTCACAGTGTGAGACTGATAGTGTCTGGCAGCTGAGCATTAATTAAAATTTAAGTGCTTGTTTGCATTATGTCTCAAAAGTTGATGTAAAATTAATCTAATTTTCTCTCTTCAAGTAAATACAAGCAATTAAAAAAAAACTTTAAGAACAGCAGAAGACAAGTACAATCACACTACAAGAACATTATCAGTGGACGAGATCAAACTGAAAGTCGGTCTAACCAACAGTTGAGGTTCCCAGGGTCCTTGCTTAAATTTTGAATATGTTTTTATAGAACTCTTGAAATGAAATAAGTGCCTGCTCAAAGGGTTATGTCTTGTGGTGGCCCTGAAGACAGAAATAAATAGCTCATGAGAGAAAGACGGGCCTGATGGCTGTTCCCTTAATGTAGAATGGTCTCAATGAAATGATCTTTCATATTTGCTCCCCCCTTAAAGAATGGGGCAGGAAGATTAAATTGACAATGTCAGCAAGGGTAAGGTGACTTTGCTCATCTAATGCTCATATTATTCTGTAAAATGTTTATATATCACAGAACCTAGAGAAAAAGTATGTAGTACATCTCATCTGCGGGATTGGAGCCAGTCTGCAGTGGAAATATGGATAACTGAGGTCAATTACAAAAAGCCAAAATTAACTATTAAACCACGGGGCTTCTAGAAGCTTCCACTTATTCCTATTAAAGCTGAAACACCTACTGAACATTAACTAGTCTTTTAGGACTGTTTTATGATACCATACCCACATTTCCTGTCGGCAGCAACTAACCTTAATGCAGCTAAGATCAATATTTCTACATTATCAATATTTCTACATTACTAATGGGTCATATGATTATGGGCTGATGTCACTCAAATGACAAACCTACAGAGGGGGAACACAGTAACATTTTGACACAGACAGATACAGCATTTCCTTAAGAAGTTGGTGAAGACCAAACCGGAGCTAAAATGAATGAATATTGGACTTGACACAAACTCCAAATGAGGAACTGATTGCTAAAACATTAGTCCCAACGAGTGTGAAGGTCATTGAAACACATGGGTTGCCATGGTGGCAACCCATGTGGCAACCCAATCAATCCTAAGGTATCCACGTCTAAAGCATACCCAGCTTTTTCATCTACTTTACTCTAAATTGGACCATACTTTACTAAATGAACCTCATGTAGAATTGAAGAGGACTTAACACGTGCAATCGAGACCATACACTTGTTATGAAAATGTTTACTGAGTTAATAAATCAAGTGATAAGTACGGTCATATTCCCATTGAATTACATACAAACTTCTTTTGATAGTGTCGCCCCCTGCTGATCATTAGAGAGAATGCAGGTTTTAGGCACTTCCACGTTTGCTTCACTTTACAGGCTTGGAGTTTGCTGCTTGCCCCCAACACATAGGTAGGCAATTTTTTCTACTCTCTTATCTGAACAACAGAAGTGCTTCCTAAGTTTTTGCCCCATGCTAGGGGCATTAGATCAACACGTTCTCATACCTAAATTTTACACTCACAGTTTTAAACACATGATTGACGATGTGTATGGTCGCAGTTTGCTGAGGTTTAGTAAAACAGAACTATCTGGTTAGGGTGTATACAAATATTTTTTAAATATTTGCGTTTGTTAAGCAAAAACTGTAAGTTACTCTATGTTACATACAGTATATGACATAAGTTAATGACATTATGTGTTGAGTCAACTTAAGTACATAACAACTCAACATTGACTTTTGTGTGCCCCCCTCCCTATTATATGTGGAATTTGTTGCTTATTATATTAGAACTTTATGTGATTTCTTGCTTTTCTCCTTTATTATAAATGACTACAGGTCTTACTGGTCACCGCCTATTAGCAATTATAAATATGGGATGTAATAAGCTGCTTGTACTGACATATGGGAGCTTTCTTAAGAGTAGGATTGTTCTCTTTTGTCGTGCAATGATGTTGATTATGATGATATTGTTTTTAATAACTGTGTCGTTAGGAAGATATTTTTTTCCATCATGTGAAACAGTGTTTGCAGACCACCCTCGAAGTCTGCATCTGCTCAGTTCCCCTTGCAGATTTTTGTGGATATTGTGTTTTGAGGGGGGTTTTTTTATAAAGAAAATAAGCTCTGTAGCAAATGAACCTTATTATGATTTAGGTTCATTAGGTTCAATATGATAATCATGATAATCTCCACAAACAATGTTTGAAAGATAATAATGCGTAGCTTATAATTTCACAGATGAGATATTAATGCCAGTCATTTTTTATCACAGTAGGTTCAGTATGGGCTTATATGAACTGAAATCCCCATATCAGCATACATTAAAATTCCTGCTTGGAGGAAAGCTTTTGAAATCAGGTGACAGCAGCCATAGTACAAGAATTTCTGAATTTAAGGACTACGGATGGTGATGTTCTATTTCAGCGCTCATCTGAGCCATGTCTGTGTAATCCTCCTTACTTACAATGTGTCAGCAGCTTTTGGCTGTATGAACAGGCTTTTTCTTCCTGCAGCTACAGTCCACCTGCTTCACCCCCCACTGCTCCAACTCTGAAAGTACAGGATACACAGAAATCACTTCCCCGAGCTTCAGACATTGAGTTCCTGGTGCCGTGCTGGGCTGGGCTGCTGCTCACAACAATTTAAACAGATCTGCAACATGTAATTTCCGCCTCTGGATCTCACATTTCAGCTTTTCATACTCCTCTCTACTCTTCTTTCCTGTTTTCCACGGCAGATTCTCACGGCAACAAATATAAATAAGAACCTCACAGTTTTTACATGAGGTCAAGTGATGATTAAGGGCCTGTGGTGGAATTATGTGATACCAAACATGTAGGTCATTTGTCTGTGCAAGAAAAACAACAGAGCAGGAGCCATGATTATGATGACATCACTGTGCCTAGAGGTTAGCTGCGTGAGTGAAGAGAAAGAAACAAAGATGTCAGCAGAGATTAATTCAGTAATGACAAAATGCTCAAAGTATACGTTGTTTGATTTTCATTACTACATGTCAAGACACAAGGCTTTGTTATGACAGGTGATCAAGCTGCTGAGAGCCCTTTTAAAGTTGTTTGTGCTAGAGGAAGAAAGTCCTTGATGTGACGGAGCACCAGGTATCTCTCTCAGTGTGAGTTCTGACTGTACTAGAACTGTTATTGCTTTCAAACATGACAAGAAGATTGAGAGAGCTCCTGCCTGTCTTCTACACCAGTAACTTTTGAGCTCATTTGTTTTGAGTGGTGACATTTAGGTCGGCAAGGGTCACTGTTCCAATCCAAATCAGAAATGAACTGCCACCGTCCTGCAATTCATCAGCATCTATCAGAGCACACTCTAACAATAACTCATAGAAAAACCACTCGCTCACACAGACACACACCTGCTCTAGACACGTCGCTCAAGCATCGATTCAGTTCAGCCACAGGCGTTGATTCGGTCTTTTTTTTAATGAGCTCCAGCACTCCGGTCCTGTCAGTTCTGCAGCTCTGGGACAGTGTTGACTGATTGAGACAACGGAGAAATAGAAATCAGATGTACTTATTGCAAGAGGCAGATGGGATGAAAAGACGCAACGAGAAGGAAACAAAAGTACTTAAAAATAAATTGAGGTAATGACATCACACATCTGCTGGAATCGGCTGTATTGTCAAATACTTTGGTGAGATTTATTTAAAAAATTGATGAAACAGAAAATATTGTGCATGCAGTCTGTCACGACACAGGCAAAGGCAAATTTAAAAAATAATTTATTTAACAAAGAGAATAATAATTAATCAAAACATAAACTAAAGATATGATGAGGTACCAGGTATCTGCTGCAATAAACAAACAAACAAACAAACAAATAAATAAATAAATAGATAACCAGCCAGGGGACCGTCACAAGTCACAAGAACATTTTGTGATATTTATTGTACAAAGAATGTCTATGTCAGTTTTGGTAGCATTTAGACTTACTTAGAGATAGACTGTCAATTTTAAATAAGTTGAAATATATAGTGATGGACTAATGAATTGACATGGGGCACTTTTTCACAACATAGCAGATGTGTTGAAAAATTGTTAGCTTGTTAGAACTTAGTTTGATTTTTTGTATGTTGGAATGTGAAATGTCAAAATTTAGATTTGTTGCAAGATGCCAGCCACACTTTAATCAATCATTTCCAAATTTGATGCATCATAAATCATGACACACAATTCCGTAAAGCCAGACAGGAAATGTATAGGCGTGGAGGTGGAATGTAATGCAATTTATACCTAAGCTTAGTGGCAACTTCTGAACTTCTGAACTGTTCACTGGACACGCATTTTGCAATCATGAGTTATTACAGATTTTTGGGAAGAAGAAGAAGAAGAAGAAAGTAGTGAGTGTCTCAGCTTGGGCCGCTAATTATAGTTAAAGATCATGGATCAGAGGTATGAAGTTGATGTTGCTGTCAAGAGAGGACATTGCAGCTCTCTGATTCCATGACTCTGTCATAATCTTTTTTCTTATCATAAGAATGCACCAGGAGTATTTCATCATGATAAATGAATACCTTTGTTATCTTTATAGAACAAGCTGTCAAAACTGTGTTTTTGATGCTGAAGTATGTTGTGATCACAAGAGAGGTGACATGAAAATAGAAATCTTTCATTTTGTTGTTGGAGGGAGACTGTAATTAGTTTTCATCTCCTCTCCTGTTTGCCTTGATATCAGTGAATATATACCAGCTATTCTTCATCAGCTTTCCTCATTATAACACCAGTGTGAAACAAACAGCTTGAACTCTCAGGACTCCAGTGGTGTGTACAGAGAAGGCTTCTGTCTGCCCGGTTTGAAATACAAACAACTTTAAGTACAAGTCACCTTAGTTTATTTTAAACACAAAGTTATTGACAGTTTGACTCACGGACAAGGGGAAGTGTAATTGTTATAATGGGTATTTTTAGCCATGCAAGTGGCAGAGCTCAGGGGCGGCAATGTCGGTCAGTCTACTTTGGTCCAGACAGAAATATGTCAACAACTATTGGCTGGATTGTCATGAATTTTGGTACAGATATCCATGTTGCCCGAGGGATAAATAATAATGACTTTAGGGATTCCCTGAATTTTCTGTTGTGCCTCATGAGATTCACATTTGTGGATGGCATTGGATACAAACATTCATGTTTCTCATGGGATGAATTGTAGCTTTGGTGAGCCCATCTGTAGTGCTGTCATCAGGGCAAAATGTACAATTTGTCCAGTAATTTGAGCATCACCTCTGCTGGGTTTTGTGTTTAGTACTAATTAGCAACTGTTAGCATGGTAGTACACTACAATATGCTGAACAAGTTATATTTACACAGGTTGACGAATTGATGTTATGAGTATGTTAGCGTGAGGATGTTAGCATGCTGATGCTAGCTGCGTTCATGTCCATTTGTAATTATCGTTATTACAAGGTTCTGGCTTGCAAAACACATAAATATGTAAAGTGTAAAAACCACGGCTGTCTTGAAATAGAAATTTCAATCTCTTTAGCATGTCCTGTTTAAATGAAAGTAAATTCAAATAGAAGTACAATTTAAATCATTAAAGGCAGACCGGATAATGTGCACAGGGCATTAAAACATGTCCATATAGTTAATATGATGAATGTTCAACTCTGGATGTGGACAGATGCGATGAACATGACCACAAGCCATCAAGGTCAGTGGGTGGGTTCTAGGTAATTCTGACTTTGATTGACGGTTGAACTTGACTCAATTCTTTTTTCGAGATTTTTGTCATTAGAAAAGGGATTATCTCTATCATTAGATTAGGTATTCGTCTAACGGGAGCAACATTAGTCTAAGGGTTTGTATGTTCTCCAACTAATCACTAGTCCTGTTTCCATCAATTAATTTATCTGCACATTTTTAAGATTCGCATGAGAAAAGCTTGATGGAAACATCGAAATTTGAAAATGCGCAAAAAAGTTTTTACGCATTTTCGCAAAATAGTTAATGCATTAAACTGGAAGTGGAAAAACTTTTCCAGACTAAATTCTGGCAACATTTAACTTGCATGACTCATCAGCTGTTTCCGCTCTGCCGCTTTTGCCCAATTTAATCCAATTCCTGAAGACTTCTCTTCATTTTCTCTTGTGGGTGGCCAAAGTTGTCTGATTAGCAGCCTCTTTATTGTTATTTTTTATCTCTTCTCCTTCTACTGTTTACTGATGGATTAGCCTACAGCAAAACATTACACTGCCATCTTCTGATGAAAGTATGTTTATGGAGCTTTGTTTATTTGCTCCAAAGCAGTTGATGGAAACGACCCTAATTCATATTTTTTGAATGCAACTTTTTCAAAAGTTTAGCTTAGACTAATGGAAACATCGCTACAGTTTTGCTGGACAGGATGCAGTAATGGTGTCTGCAAAATAGATAGCGGAAGGAACAAAGGCAGCCAATGGCAAGCTTATCCCAACAGTCTACATCTGGTGAGTGAGGGTAGCAATATATATGTTCACAGTTCACAGACAATACCAACAGTCCTCTCTGTGGAACTGGATAGAAAACTCAACACTCAAAACAAGCAACACTTTCACTTCCTTACCCTTTTTACAATTCCTGCCAAATCTATTGAACATTATGTGCCATGTGGCTTGGGAACTTGCGAAATAAGTAACCCAGAATAACTGTGGAGAGACCTGAAATTATCCATCTGCTGATCCATCATGATTGTTTGATTTTTTCACGCACTGTCAAGAGGAAATTTATTGCACAAAAAGTAATTGAGACAACAGCTTGTGAGTTTCTCTGGGAGGCTGCTGTTTGTCTGTTTACATGCTGTCTTAAACTTAGTTGCTGAATTGATCTCCTTTTCTTGACAAATAGATTTGTGACAACGTTTTCTATTTAAAGAGTTGTTTTCTGTGTTTCAGGAACAATATTATATAATCTATTATACTTGGTCCCTTGACATATGAATGCATTTAGAATTTGTTACATAGAAAACCATCAAAAGGTGAATATTTTCATCGCAATATTTCATCAATATTTCATAGTTGACAGTGATTCATAAAACTGCCACTTTTGTTTGATTGACACACAGGGGAGTGAATTATTATCTCACTATCTGTCCATTTCGTTCAATTTCATACAGGCTTGGTCTTCTAATGGGCTTTATGAGCTTGATCTTGACAGATTGGTGGTTCCTTTAAGATATGGCCAACCCAGACAATGTATTCTCAGCCCTCAGTTTCTCACTATATTGCAGAGCAGATGGACTTTACCTGGTACTTTGAGAAAAAAAGGATTGACTGACTGTCTTGTTCAATCAGCTCTAAGCCTGAAAACATTAGATGTGAGATGGCTCGGCTGAATACCTTTCCCCCTTCGTAAAATACGCCACGAAGAGAGAGGTGGAATTGCATCACTGCGTCTTGTGCATGTCTCGGCATACTAAGTGGAACCACACAGGCTCTCTGAGGTGCCCACAGCAGCTGTTCATCTATTACAACAATGGGGCTCATGGCATGCTCCTTCCTAAACAGTGGGTGGTACATTGACTCTGTTCAAGATCTTCACAGTTCTATGAGCAGATTGGCTGAGATTCTCTGAGCACACTTCACAGTGTTCGAGTTGGTCTTTACCTTGACTTGTAAGTTATTATCACCTTGGATGTTTCTGGAGAGGTCAGAGCTGAACTGCAGCTAAGCTTTGCCCTCCATTAGCTGATGGTCAGGAGTGAGGTTTGATAGTTTTTGACCTAGCTCATCTACAGTATGTTTGTACATCTTTTTTTGGTGCCCAGTTTTCTTTTGATTTTCTTTTGAAATCCAGTGCCAATTATTTTTTAATGGCTTCTTTCCACAATATATGGTTATGGCGGATAACATAGAGTGTAGTTTTAGTTAGGGTTGGGCAACTAGAATATTTCCATTTATTCATTATCCTTAACCGCTTATCCAATCTCGGGTCGCAGGGGGCTGGAGCCAATTCCAGCTGACATTGGGCAATAGGGGGGGGAGGGGGGGGGGGGGGGGGGGGGGGGGGGGGTAGCTGCATGTCATTGGACTGTGGGAGGAAGCCAGACGACCCGGAGTCGAACCTGCGACCCTCTTGCTGTGAGTGCAACCCTGTGTTACAACCCTGTGTAGCTCCCTTGAAGACTTGGTTATGGTTAATAAAAAGGTAAACTTTAATTGCAGATCTGGAACTGCAGTTAATTGCAACTTGTTACACAAATTTGGTGCAAAATTTGACAATTTCTGACCACTTGAATGAATTGATAGAAATGGTAAACAATTAAAAAAAAACCTTGAAATGGCCACATTAAAACAATAAAACCTTGAGGAACAACATAGAAAAATCCATGCTGTGTCATAAAGTTGGCATGTCTGTAAAGGAGAGACTTGTGGGCATCCATAGAACCAATATTCATTCATCTTGAGGGACTCTTTGAAAATGTCAGATTTTCTACAGGTCTTTTTTCTAAATTAAGATTAAATTTGTAGATATCCCTACATTATACCAATGGATTATTTAGATCTTCCCATTTGATATGGTACCAGTATTGTACCTGTGTGTCACAAGAGGTGATGAGGACGGTTTGGGACTGTTTAGACACCTCAAACTTTGGTTTGCAAAAATCATGCAATGGCAACATTTATTCTGGCGACTGGGTTGCTTATTGTTCAAATGAACAAATGTTTTCTTTCCACTTCGCTGCAGGACACTACACTACACTGCCTTCTGCACTGGCACTGAACATTAGCATTGGACGTCCGTCAAATATTGAAATAATCTCTCCAGATTCCCTGGCTGCTTTGTCTACATGATCCACTGTGTGAGGTGGATGTTGGGTTACAGAGGCTGGCAGTCATCCATGCTGAATGTAGGTTGAACCTACAGACTTGGATTAGTTGCTGGCCGGAGGTCTCTGTACAATAAGAGCAGCAGTGCTGTCTGCCACTAGCTGCATGCTCATTAGCGTGACGGCCCCCTCCTCCTTCCATCGCAGTGGTGAGAGGTGGTGTATTGCTGCCTGACTGAGTTGCCTCTCCGTGTACTGTACAAGGTCAATCAGGCATGAACTGGAGCAGCGGATCCTGCCTTCCTGCCCCAGGTTGTTGGGTCCTGGAATGGTGGCCTGTTGCCATGGTGACTGATGCATACATGTTTCCTGCTGTCTGCTTTGTTATCGAGCTCATTAGAGGGTGAAGACTCTGAAGCAGCTTACTTATGGAGCCCACTCACCCTGTCATACTGCCACCCTGTCGGTCAAGAAGCAAGCCGAATGAGATGGTATGTTTGAAAAACAGACTTTACTGAGAAGAGTGGTGGTGCCTATCGAAGCTACTTAATACACTCATAATCAGACTGAACTGCTGCCACTTTGTGACATCACTCATTCATCATTCAGGGCTTTGTTAGTAATGGTGGGGACTTTGAAGTGGATACGCTGAGGGATGGGGAGCTAGTGTAGGTTTGGAAGGATGGGGTTTAAATGAATTGGTCACATACAGTGGGTGTGCACCTTCGACATGACCTGCTGCCGGCTCGCAATTTACAGCGATTGTTTTGACGTTTGATTTATTTTCTCTATTTTGGCAATTAGGCAAGAAAACCCACTGTTAATCTATTATAACTCATATAAGGATATATTATTCTGATTATTGATAACATTTTCACACCATTTGTCTTTATATACAGTCTATAGTCCTTGCTGACACTATTTTCTGCTCCTCTCCCTGCTACACTGTGGACAAGTCGACAGACAGTGACAGAAAATTACGATTTTTTTCTGATTACAAAACAGCAAAAGAGCAGAGTTGCTTGTTGTCCAACGTAGAGAAACAAATTCTGGTATCTGGTACAGCCACTGCTCACGTAAGAATTGACTTATTTCTGGACTTTGTGGTATTTTAGCTGGCAGTGTGTTATTATTTTTTCCCATGTATTCACATTTTTAGTTTAATGAAGCGACGCCTGCGAGCTAGTTCAGGCAGGCAACTCGAGTTGCGCTTCCATACATAGGCATGCCTCACTCCTCATACATCCTCAACCAAATCACACCCTCCAATCTATCTGGCGGCCTATTTAAGGTGAGGTAATCTGCCAGCGCTCCCTCCGCATGCCTATGCTACTGCCTATGCCGCTTCCGCACCGCAGCTTCCGCATCACCGCTTCACCGCTTGCCTTCTCTCTGAAATCTAAGTTTGCGCTAAGTTCATATGCGATCATTACTTTACTTCGTGGCTGTATTGGTCGTTATGTCTTTTGCCGTCTCTGACTCTGAGAGCGAGTCTCAGACCTCCGGCGAGGAATGCGACTTTATTCCTGTAACCCAAGCTCAACCTGGCGAGTCGCACTCCGGGCTCGAAGCGGAAGCGTCTCTGCCGCGCCGCAGCTCACGCTCCAATCGCAAGCGGCTTGCCGGGTGGCCCGTGCACCGCATTCTAGAGACATTGTATGCTCGAAATATTTCAGTTCCATCTGGTCTTAATCATGAAGAGCTTTTCAATTACCTTCAGTCGCAAGAAGCTACCGCCAGTGCCCAAGAGTTCAACGGGAGCGATTGTAACACTGGCACCGCTCCTACCAAAGGCAAAGCGGCAGCAAAGAAGCGCGGCGCTTCCCAAACAGCACCTGTCAAATCGGCGATCAACGTACCTCCTAAAAGAACAAAGCGATCAGCACCCAGCACTGCCGAAGCATCAATCATGTCCTCTCTGGATGAAATGAAATCAGCACTCAACGTAATGAATGCTAGAATTCACTCTCTGGAAGAAAATGCCAACTCTGCCTTCACTGTAAACATCCCGGGTCCGTCGACGTCATCCGACGTGCCTCGCGCTGCAGCGCTTCCGGCAGACGTCACACCGCACAGGACTCTGGGAACTGCAGTCCCAGCTACACCCATGGGTTCCAGGTTCCTGCCACCTGCTGCAGCAATTCCTGATTCCCTCAGGAATCAAATTTTGTCAGGTATGCATAAAGGATTTCATAAGCAATTGAGGAATAATAATTTCAAACAAGCATAAATTAATAATCATAGTAAGAGCTTGGATGCATATATCTGCCATTGCATAAGGGCATCACATATAAATCAATAATTATTTGAATACAATAATTAATAGATAATCATATAGTTTAATGTATATACCTCTATGGGAAAAACTCTGCTTTTATTTCGACAGGCCAGGACATAAATCTGGTGAAGATTCTTTTGTGTGGCTCGGAATCGGCTGAGAAAAGATTTGTGGATTGTGGGGATTTTTCTGTTGTCCTTAAAGACAGCGATCCAAGGTTGTCAAAAACTCTTAATCTGGCTGAATTCAACGTGGCTTTCGGTGTTTTTAGAGACACAATATGCGAAGTGTACCCCCAGCGTAGAGAGGAGCTTGACACTTATTTGGCAATTATTTCGGACCTTGCCCTATCTTATGGTGGATCCCTGTTTTACGAGTACCACAAGTCCTTTTCCTCGAAGGCAGCTATGTATATCCAGAAATTTAATCAAAAACTAGATTGGTCTGTAGTTGATCTGGCCCTGATTAGCAGGAATTTCACTGGGCATAAAACTATAGCTTGTTCCATTTGTGGTTCTTTCTCTCACACCTCTTCCCTCTGTCCGAGAACTGCTCGGCAAGAGCTGTCCACTTCAAAAACTCAGCTCCAGCCAAAAAATCCAGCTCCGTTTCCTGTAGGATATCTTGCTAAGAGTCAGGTACCGTTTGCATTGAATCAAAAGTCACCTATTTGTAACAACTTCAACAATAATGTCTGTAGTTTTCCTAACTGTAAATTCATGCATGTGTGTAGCTGGTGCGGGGACAGCCATCCAAGATCTGTGTGTCCCAGGAGGCTACGTCCTGCAAAATCAGGGAAATAAACAGCAATCATCCCTCGACTCCAGTGAATGTTCCAGCGCTTTCCAAGGCTCTCTTTAATCATCCAAACAGATGCTTCGTCAACTATCTCATCACCGGGTTAATGCAAGGTTTCCTAGCAGGGCTATGCTGGCTCCCAAAAGTGACACATATTTCAAAAAATCTGCAGTCTGCTCTGAAGGAGCCAAAAGTAGTAGACGAGCTCCTGTCTAAAGAGGTTAAAAAAGGATACATGATAGGTCCGTTTACTAAATCTCCATTTTCCATTTTTAGAGTAAGCCCTATAGGTGTGGCTACCAGAAAGTATTCAGATAAAAAACGTCTCATCATCGACCTTTCAGCTCCTCACGACTCTACCATTCCAAGCATCAACAGCTTAGTCCCTCAAGAGCCTTTTTCTCTGTTCTATGCTTCTGTCGATAATGCCATCCAAATGATTAAGTCTGCTGGTGTCGGTGCATGGCTAGGGAAAGCAGACATTACTGATGCTTTTAAAGTCATGCCACTCCACCCTTCTCAGTGGCACCTTTTCGGTGTGAAATGGCGTTCCAAATTGTACTATTCCGTTAAACTGCCATTTGGTTGCCGCAGTAGTCCCCGCATTTTCGACACATTGTCCGAAGCATTATGCTGGATCCTGTATAACGCCTGTAAGCTTCCTTTCGTCTTGCATCTTTTAGATGATTTTTTAGTGGTTGACTTTCCTTCGTCCCCACCCGCTCGCAGCATATCCGAAGTTAGGAGCCTTTTTCATGAGTTAGGCGTCCCTCTTTCAGAAGAGAAAACAGTAGGTCCGTCCACACGTCTTGATTTCTTAGGCATTACCCTAGATAGCGTGCTAATGCAGGCGTCTCTGCCTCAAGACAAGCTGACTCGCATTAGAGCAGCTATTAAATTTTGGTCAGAGACAAACATCCTCTCTAAAAGAGACCTTCTATCTCTTCTAGGTCACCTTAACTTCGCTATGCGCATCATTCCTCATGGCCGCTCCTTTGTTTCACGTTTACTAGTACTGGCTAAATCTGTCCAAAATCTTAAAGATAAAGTGACGCTAGATGAAGGGTGTCGTTCAGATTTGCGCTTCTGGTCCCTGCTGTGTGACAAATGGAATGGCATTTCGTTCTTTTACAATGACCATGTCGAGTCTTCAGATTCTCTTCAGCTCTTTACCGATGCAGCTCCTTCAGTTGGTTTTGGGGGATTCTTGAATAATGAGTGGTTTGCAGAGGCATGGCCAATTGAAATTCAGTCCCTCTGCGACCACTCTAAATCCACTGCTCTTTATGAGCTGTACCCCATTGTCGTGGCATGTTTATTGTGGGGTAAGAGATGGTCTAGGAAGCAGATCATGGTGTTTTGTGACAATGCTGCTACAGTGGAGATAATCAACAAAGGTCGATCTAATGTTCCTATTGTAAACAGCCTCATGCGACGTTTAACATGGACAAGCATTCTCGATAACTTTATTTTGCGAGCGACCTTCATTCCTGGCCATGAAAATCGTGTAGCTGATGCTCTCTCTCGTTTCAAATTTCAGGAGTTCAAAGCTATGTGCCCCCAGGCCAAGCCCTCCAGCATGCCCTGCCCTCCATTCAGTCAGATGACGCTCGATTAAGTACTTTCAAGCCTCTGAAGGATCTCTTGTGTTCTGCCGAAAATTACATGAGACTTGGTTTGGCCAAAAGTACCATTAAATCCTATGATTCAGCCTGGTATTTCTTCTCTTCCTTCTGCGCCAGCCTCCTCATTAGTCCTCTACCTATAAGGATCTCTGTAATCTGTGCATTTATTGTATTTTCATTTGAGTCACGCAATATTCAAGTGCAAAGTCTTAAAGCCATGCTAGCAGGGATTCAGTTCCACATTAGATGCCAAGACCCAGCATCCCAAAGCCTTCTCGGGAATCCTTCTGTTCAGCTACTTCTCAACGGCCTTAAAAAGGCACGTCCTTCAGGCAATGACAAAAGACTGCCGTTAACTATTTCACTGGTGCATAGGTTGGTGACAAGGTTAAGGGAAGGTCGTTTTTCACCATATATTGATAAGATGTTGGAAGCAGTTCTTCTAATGGCTTTTTATGGGTTTCTAAGGTGTGGTGAATATACAACTAGATCTAATTCTTTCAACCCTCAGCATGATCTCACCTTTTCTGATCTAACTGTAGAAGAACACATGTATACAATAGCCCTGAAACATTCTAAGACTGATCGTTCCAACCAAGGTACCCAAATTATCATTGCCAGAACTAACACCTCTTTTTGTCCCTTTTCTTCTATGATGAAATACCTGAGTCATCACCTCTCGACGCATCCCTCAGCACCATTGTTCATCACTGATGGATGCAAACCTCTGTCAAGATCATGGTTCTCTTCGAAGCTGCGGGACCTATGCCTCAACTGTGGCCTACCTCCAGAACAATACACCCCTCACTCTCTAAGAATCGGCGCTGCAACAACTGCAGCACTCCATCTGCCCATCTCAACGTTGAAGTCCATGGGCCGATGGTCATCCTCCGCCTACCAACGATACATCAGGGTCAACAAGAATGAAATTTTGTCGGCTCAAAAGATCTTGAGTTCCTGCACCCCTTAACATATTTAAATAAATATTTGCAGCTACTCCCCTGCCTTTTTAATTACTGCATATCAGGTGATTTGCTGGTTGTAATGACGTCATAGTAGTGTGGGTGCTGATTATGCCTTCAGGAGCTTACCTACAGATAGTATTAGTACCAGGTCACACATGGTAAGTTCAATAGACAGCATGTTCCCCTTGCAGCCGCTGAGCTCTTGGGGAACGGCCTCACGGCGGCGGTGCCAGGTCACACATAGTAGTTTCACTAGATAGCATGTTCCCCTTGCAGCCGCTGAGCTCTTGGGGAACGGCCTCACGGCGTCGGTGCCAGGTCACACATACTAGTTTCACTAGATAGCATGTTCCCCTTGCAGCCGCTGAGCTCTTGGGTAACGGCCTCACGGCGGCGGTGCCAGGTCACACATAGTAGTTTCACTAGATAGCATGTTCCCCTTGCAGCCGCTGAGCTCTTGGGGAACGGCCTCACGGCGGCGGTGCCAGGTCACACATAGTAGTTTCACTAGATAGCATGTTCCCCTTGCAGCCGCTGAGCTCTTGGGGAACGGCCTCACGGCAGCGGTGCCAGGTCACACATAGTAGTTTCACTAGATAGCATGTTCCCCTTGCAGCCGCTGTGCTCTCGGGGAACGGCCTCACGGCGGCTGGTGCCAGGTCACACATAGGATATCAGCGCTAGGCTCTGAATCATTTGGTTTTGGGGGATTTGTACATCACTCCTCAAACCCCATGTAACTGCTGAGGAGTGATGAGGTCGGAGCCTAGACGCCAAATCTAACATGTGCATGGTCAATAAACATATTATACCTTACGTGAGTTGTTTGACTGAAATGAAGCGACGCCTGCGAGCTAGTTCAGGCAGGCAACTCGAGTTGCGCTTCCATACATAGGCATGCCTCACTCCTCATACATCCTCAACCAAATCACACCCTCCAATCTATCTGGCGGCCTATTTAAGGTGAGGTAATCTGCCAGCGCTCCCTCCGCATGCCTATGCTACTGCCTATGCCGCTTCCGCACCGCAGATTGCTTCTCAGCCCACCGCCTCCCCAGCATCCACCTGTAGGTTCCGACGGGGGGATTTGTACATCACTCCTCAAACCCCATGTAACTGCTGAGGAGTGATGAGGTCGGAGCCTAGACGCCAAATCTAACATGTGCATGGTCAATAAACATATTATACCTTACGTGAGTTGTTTGACTGAAATGTGAGTTTTGTTTCAGTCGATCCCCACTGTGTGAACTGTCTGTATTCGTATGAAACATTTAATGAGATGATTTTGTAACAAGGGGCAAGGTTTAAGAATTGAATTGGGCTGTTGCACTGTGAGTCATTTATTTTAACACTGACTCACATCACACCACACACAGTGAAGTTATAAAGGTGTACAGGAGTTAACACTGTGTCTGAGCTCCATTAAAATAATGAGAGCAAAAATCTGGAAACAAATCAGCTCATAGTTGTCAAATGACTTATGGTACTTTTTTTGTTTCAGAAAGAAAGCTATTAACAAAAAGTTTCTCTTGCTGCCACATTCATCAATGAAGGGATACTTTGTATACACCTTTTTCCATTTAGCCTGTCTAACTGTAATGAAACAGTGAAATAAATACCCTCCTCACCTGTCTCCAGCTCCCTTAGATGCTTGAACACAAACAAACAGGCAAACTCCCAGACACATCTACTGTCTCAATATTTACCCGAGGGTGTCTAAAGTACTCAAGCTCACTTGCGGTAAACTAAGACTGAGACTGAAGGAGAAAGTGGGTGCTTCAGGGCCACAGCAGCCTTCTAATGGAACTGCCAGTTGAAGGGCCCTTTAGCCAAATCACTGTTTTATTAAGTGCAAATGTCAACACAGGTCTTGAAGCTACAGTCACCACAACAAACTTCAAATTCCACGTATAAAAAATACCCCCAAACCCCTCTGCCGGGTGACAGGGTTCAAATGATCAGCTCTCAGGTCAGTCTGCTAAAGAGGATGAGAAGATGAATATACCACGCAAACAGCGCAGAGCCTCCAGACGCAGGTGTGGGAGGCAACAGGTCAGTGTTACTGTTCTGAAAGAGCAGCGCAGTAAAAGACTCCATTGTGCTGCAGAATATGAGTCAGGCACTGATTATGCTTTCATGCATTCTGCATATTAACAAGATGCAGACAGAGGAAAAAAAACAGTCATGACAAGTAACATCATGATGATTTACACACCGAAGTGAAGTTACAGATCTGACACTGGTAATTTGGATGATAAACTGATTATTGCTTGTCACTCCCCCTCCCATTACTGCTGATCAGACGGAGAAGCCAAATCCAGCAGAGTGGTGAATGCAGCAGGAAGCGAGAAACCAAACTGGGTTAATCCTGCACCGCTGAGGCAACTCTGTCAGTGCAGAAATGACTGAGTGGCAGGGATGTTGAGGAGTCTAATCTGCGAAGTGCGGAGTCTAAAATGCCTGCACACACTGAGGCGATTAAAAATATAGATAATGTCAAAATCATGCATGCAGGGAGATGAATAACCAGGTTCCAAGTAAACATTATATGCTGAATATGATCCAAACATGGATAGGAGGCTTAGCTGTGACATTAGTTTGCATGTAAATATATGAGGAAAGCATGCCAATGAATAAGTTAAAGATGAATTGCACTTATTAATCATGTTGCATCCCGTAGGCGGCATGATAAAATGCTTTTAGGTAATGGAGCATAAATAATGTTTATGGTTTTGATGACTGTACAGGGAAAGAAAAACACTCTTCTGTACTTTGCATGCACATTATGGGGTCGACTCAGACAGACAGACAGACAGACAGACAGCCAGCCTTTGGCATAATGAAGAGAGCAAACACACCTGTATTCATGTTGACATGCTGAGACAGACTATGTGGAGGGGGAGAAATCACAGAACAAAATGGCCTATTCATCACTGCAGTGACACACCTGCAGAGTAAAGAGCCAGTCTGCTGTCAGTGCACAGCACGGGAACATTGTAGATAACCTCAAGGCTCCAGGAAATCATTCACAGGCATAGTCTGAGCTAATATAATCCCGGGAGTGGGACCTGAGATGACCTTGGGTTGGACAGACAGCTTGTGTGTTACGGACATTAGACCTGACCATCTTTCCCACATAGGAGCAAGACACACAGATTTTGTGTGTTTTTGTTGTTTAGTTTTGTTTGTAGTCATACAAACCTCTGTTGTTTTGTATCAGTTTATGGTGATTTTGTGTCTCTTTTTAGTCATTTTTTAAATCTGACTCACTGGATGTAGACTGTTGGGATACGCTTGCCATTGGCCACCTATTTCAGAAAAACAACCAAGAAATACAAACATGCCAGAGTATCTTTCTCCTGATCCCAGAATGATAAATGTGCAGCCAGACCTTTCTCCAGCATTGGCACAGGGCTGTGGAGAGAGGACTAGCTATGTGAGACTAGTTGTTATGAATGTTTTGTGCTTTTGTGTCTCTTTGTGGTCATTTTGTGTCTCTGCTGTGTTTTTGTGACTCTTGTTGATTACAATATGTCTCTGTGGTCTTTTTGTATATCTTTTTGGACACTTTGTCCGACTTTGTGGCTGTTTACATCTCTTTGTGGTCTTTTTGTGTCCCTTTTATTGCTGTTTTCCACCGTCTTGTTGATATTTTGTGTCTCTTCCGTGTTACTTTGCATCTCTTTTTTGTTTCGGTTTATCTCTCTCTCTATGAACATATTTGTCTACACTCTTTTTTGTCATTTTGTGTCTGCAGTCTTTATGTGACTTTTGTTGTTTAGAATGTGTCTCTTTGTGGTCTTTTTATGTCTCTGTGGTTGCTTTATCTCAGTTGTTGGTATTTTTTGTGCTACTGCAGTCTTTTTGTGACTCTTGTTGGTTATTAGGTGTCTCTGTTGTCTTTTTGTGACTCTCCTGTCTTTTTTCCACCTTTTTGTAGATATTGTGTGTCTCTTTGGTGTTGCTTTACGTCTCTTTTGAGGCATTTTTTTTCGTTTTTTGCACTGACTAAACTATCATTTGGACCGCCACTGTAAACTTGGACCCACATAGACAATATTCCTGTTTCTTCAGCTCTCCTGACCTACTTTAGGGTTCGATAGACACACTTAATTTAGGTGGAATTAGCCTGGCAGAGATACTGGACACAACCAGTGACTGTTCAGTGTGTCATCACATCAAATGATGGCTGGTTACCACTTTTAAAATTAAATTAAACAATTGCAACCTTGGTTTTAAATAAATCTGCTAAGGGTTTGTGATTTTTATTCTTTGCACACAGAGGAATTCTAAAAGACAGTATGTGTGAAATGAAACCATCCTTCTCTTGCTTCTGTAACCTTTTGATAACTTGTAACTTTAAGAAAGCCTTGATTCTTTTAAAAAGGTTTGAAGGAACAGTTTATTGAAAAATATAAGAAGTTTCTTTGATTTATTCTTAATGCCTGATGAAAAATATTTTTACTCAAGCAGTAACTCCTTAAGATTCCACACATTTCTTTCTGCCCTCCTCAGAGCTATTGGAAGCAGACTGTACACTGCTCCTTCCACTGCACCTACTTCTTACTTTGCATAATGGGAAGTAGTTTTAACAACATTTCCTGAGAGGATATCTAAGAGGTTGGACAAACAGTAATTTATAAAACACATCATTACTCTACAGTGCTTCTAATTAAACATACGTTATTTATATCTTTGCTGCTACGAGGTCTCATAATCACCGGCCCACCAGCAATCACCAGCATATCTTTGCCAATTATCCACTGACTGATACTGCTACTCCTCAAGAGTAACACGCTGGAACACAACTGACAGCAAAACACTTCCAATTATTATTCTCAACAGTTCCCTGCCTGCTTTTCCGCCAGTTGGCGAATCTAATCTGTGGCAGCTCACCGGATATGATCAGGAATTAAACTCAAAGTCCTGACGCACTAAAATCTCTCCACCTCTCTTTTCAACAATGCTGTTTGAATACACGGACCCTGTTTATCATCACATCACACACTCCTTTGTATCCATGTGTGCCTGTAGCCCTACCAGCAGTGGACTTTAGATTGTGAGTACATCCTACTGTGGAGCAAACTGTGACTGCTATCCAACGCCACGCTTGTCTGCCTCTGTTCAGATCACCTCCTCCGCTGGCTCCCGCCATCTGGTGGGACGTAGCCTTAGCTCCTTTTTAGATTTGGAGAGGTTCCAAAAAATTGTCCCCATCAGCTTTAGTGTGCTCTCTGGGTTCTCTCTTTCTTGTTGTCTGTGTTGGGAAGTTAACCAAGACATCAGCATTAGGATTATAATCCTGCAAAATATGTCTCTCCTCGGACACACGTCTGCCCCCCTCTCATCATGAATCAGCTCAGAGAGGTCGACAAAGATGAAATCTGACCAGGGTGTATTTGCTGCAGCTCGTCTGGTTCAATAAGAGAATAATAAGCTATCAGTTTTTCATTGACACCTCAGTCTGGTCGGGCAACTTTTGAACTGGTTATAAAAACAGTTTTAAATTAGTTCTGACGCCTGTATATGACCAACATGAGCAAATAAGCCAAACCATTTCTATATAGTTAATTTAATGCCCGTCAAAGGTTCAGTTTCCTTGCTAAATCAGATGAAATGATTTCTGACAAGCAGACTGGAAGAACCTATGTCTACTTTTTCTCAAGCATAGTGTGGCAGTAAGTACAACATTATTAACTCCAGGTTAAATGAAGCAGAAGAAGATTTTTCTTTAGAGAAGTTATTTTTTATGTTATGTTTTGTGGTGAAGGCTGACACTGGGGCAGGGTCAGCAAAGAAAAAAGAAAAGAATTGACTGAAGAACATGAAAAGGCTAAAAGGGACGGTGACAGAGCACGGGCAAAGACATGAGTCAACCTTGGTCAGTGAGTCAACAGATGGAGAGAATTGTGGGATTTGAACTGGCCCTTATAGACCATTTTTTTGTAATATGTCTATTTTATTTCTGAATACCTTGTGGGACCTGGTTTTAGCTCAATATGAATTTACCTTGGAGGCTAAAACAAAGTTTACTTTGTTTCACCATCCTCATGTTACAGTTATCATTTTTTAATAGCCACAAATAGATACATGACCTCATTGTTGTGAATCCTTACTTTAAACACAGGTGGTGCTCATAGAAACCACTTTTGTTGGTCGCCAAAATCAATACACAATATAATATAATCAATACCCTTCATGAATGAGTGGAGAACAAAACAAAGAGGTAAAAGAGTAAATATTGGACATACATTTGGCTCGGAATCAATGTTGATGTTTCCATATCTGCTGGATGTGTAAATAAGCTACTGCACTCTATGTGAGATGATAATACAGTATTTCAGTGTTGTGTTAACCGCATCTTTTTTTACTACAAAAGATTGTCAAACAATCACTTAATGCAGCTTTAGGTTTAATTGTGCATACAATAATATTTTCTGCAAGACCCCTTCAGCCCAGTTATTATCCTCTTTATAACTGTTGAAGGACCTCAACAATCTAGGGTTTCTGTAATTTATATTTGTTTTATACTGTATATTAAGTTGTAAACAAAAAATAAATTCCCATTGGTTTGTTTCATTGTAATAAAAGACATAAACCAAAAAATTGCCGTAAACTAATCTTTTCTAAATATTACAGATATACAATACATATACAGAATACAAAAATGCATTGAAACAAAAGCACTGATTTTCATTTCATTGACCACATTCATTCAATAAATATGTATAAACAACTTATACTTTCAGTTTATATTCAACCAAGCCTATCTAAAATAAGTGTAGTTTGTTCAGCTAGAAGGAACTCTCCATCTTGGTGACATCTTGGACTTTTCCATTGACGCCAGGCTTAGTGGACAGAACCAGCTCCATTTCCTGGCCAGGGGAGGGGACAGGGATTTTGTTGATCTTGGCAAAGCTCTGACTGATGTCCATAAATGTTTTATTTTTGGTCTCAGGAAGGACAATATAGAGGTAGATTGATCCCAAGATGCAGACCACTACGAACACCAGGAAGGCAAAGGACTGCAGCCTCTCCTACACAAACAGAAAACACACAGGCAGGAGTTAGACTGATCCAATTGCCAAGATACAGCGTACATGTTTTTAAAGAACTCTGAAAAAGGAATGAAAATATGTCATTCAATCACCAAGAATCAACATAACGCCAAGAGTTAAAATAACTGACGGGACACAATTTCATTCCATTCATTTAGATTTTCCTATTTCAGCTTTTCAACCATTAGATGATTACTGTTCTCCCTCACATCCTGCCACTTTTCAGCTATCCTAAACTGTTGCCAACTCCAGAGAGACATCGTCTGTTTTGTCATCTGTGTGTCATGCTGGGGACACCATAATGTCCTCGCAATTTTCCCACAGACTTGTGTCGAAGGTATGCTCAAGTCAGAGGGCAAGGTCAATATATGTGTGCTTGTGTGTCGAAAAAATGTCAAAGTACCCAAAGTCTGGAAGCTAACCTTGTCCAGTGTGTTATGCCAATAATAGAGATTAGTGACAGATTTAAAAATACACACTGACTGATTACCCAGAGGGAGATTTAGAGTTGGAGAGAGGGTTTGTTTGTGTGTTTGTGTGTGTGAGAGAGAGACAGGAAGAGAGGGGAGATTTTGCATGAGGCAGACTTGACCCTCGCCAGTGTGTCACTGCGCTATAATACCTTACTCATGAGAGGACGGAACTCAAATGCAATGCTATGTAACTGGTATTAGAAATGCAGTGTCCAAACAACCATGACCTCAATGAAGAACTATTTACTGCTTTGGTTTCAGCTGTTATATCATCCCTGCTGTTAGTCTCTGACACAGTTTTTCTCTGTTGAGTGTATTTCATAATAGCACAAAAAAAAACAGAGCATCGTGCAAATGGCCTGACCCAGTTTCCTGCCACCTCTGTGACGTAACGTTCATCTGCAAAGTTAGCAAGTTCCTAAGAAAACACCGTCTTTCTCTCCCGGTTGTCATGCGAGATGAGTCATGCTACAAACAGGGCATTTCTGTGTTCACTCCGTCTGTCAATAATTACATTTTAGCAAGCTCTGTGGATTGAGGAGAATGAGACTGTCCCGTCTTTGATGCAGGGATAAGCCTTTGATCTGCTGTGGTGGCTCAGCTGGGTTCAGCTTGGTGCACACACACATACGCCCACACACCCTCAATTAGGCATGTGCATAAAGACAAAATGAGAAATATATTTTTTATCTTTGATGTTTACATGCAAGTTGCAGCCAGAGTGACATGAAAAGAAAAGATGGCACTTGGGTGTTAGGGAATCCTAAGAGGGGAGGTCACAGGATAATGTGCAGGACTGGATGGAGTAGGACAACACCGGACAGCACAGGACAATTACATTGCCATACAGGACTGTACAGTTTAGGAAAGGTCACTGCTGGATGGGACAGTATATCCTAACAGGACAGGACTGGACATAACAGTGCAAAATGAAGCAGTCTAGGAAAGAGCAATGCAAGTCAAGTTGGGACAGAACAGAACAGTGGTGGATAGGTAAGACCAATACAAGACAAGATGGGATAGACCAGTACTGTGCATGATGGGACAAGACAGAAAAGGACAGGGTGGGATGGGATAACACCAGAAATATACCATAGAACAAAACAATGCAAGACAAGACGGGATAGGACGAACCAGCAAAGGATGGGACAGAACAGGGACAGTCTAGGACAGGGTGGGTTGGTATAGGACCGAACAGTGCAGGCTAGGACAGAAAGGTATTGACGGGATAGGGCAGAGCAGAACAGAACAGCACAAAGTGGGACAGGCTAGGACAGAACAATTCAAGGCAGGACAGGATAGGTCACATCTGTGCAGGATGGAACAAGTCAAGACAGAATGGGACTAGACAGAAAAAGAAGAACCAGACGGCTAGGACAGAACAATTCAAGACAGGACTAGATAGGGCAGGAGAGTGTAGGATGGGACAGGAAGGAACAGTGTAGGACAGCACAGAAAAGGATGGGACATGGCCCAACAGTTCAGGATTGGATGAAACATGACAGAAAAGGACAGGATGGTGAAGAACATGACAGAAACATGAAGGAAAGCACAGGAAAAAAACTGTTTCAGGTAAGACGGGGCAAGGTTAGCCTGGGTATACCCAGACTGCCTTGCGCGCTCGAATTTAATTTCGAACCTCCAGACGGTCTGGCAACTAAGCCAGTTTCGTAGCCCTGTTTTAGGGATCCAATCACAGAGCGGGGAGGGACGGTGAGACGATGACGCGTACTACTCGGCACTTGGAAGCTTTCCGGATCCAACATGGCTGCTGCAGACGCGAAACTCTCTATAGCTGCAGATGGTGTTTTAAATAGTTTAGAGCGAAAGTTGAAAGGCGAAAGGTCTCTCGGCGGCTCCGCTGAGATCACCGGCGTTATGGTAGCGGGGCTATTAGCGTCGCTAGCGGCTATTAGCGCCACTAGCGGCTATTAGCGCCACTAGCGGCTAATAGCTATTAGCGGCTAATAGCTATTAGCCGCTAATAGCTATTAGCGTCGCTAGCGGCTAATAGCCCCGCTACCGCGGACAGCGGAGCTGCCGAGAGGCCCGCAGCAGCTTGTTTATTGCCCATAAAATCAGTGGATGTGTGTGGCAGAATGACATGAGGGGGAATAAAGCGTGAAAATAAATAATCTTGCAGAAAGCGAGAACTGGAGAAGCAAAGCAGCAAGCAACACTCTCTCACAGACACACACACAACAAACATCCATCTCTGTTGCTCTACTACGTCATCTGGTATAACTGATCTGATTGGCTAAGAGCTACCTACAGACGCTTTAATAGACATTCTAAGCGTCCAATAAACGGCTCTGGAGGATCGTAAACCACACCTCCTCTACGGAGAAATAAACAGCAGGTGTCCAGACCTAATCTCCAATGAGATTTGGTCTGGTGTTAGCCAGGCTAGGGCAAGGTGGTATAGGACAGAAAAATGCAGGACAGCACAGACTACGTTAAAACAATGTCATTCAGAATGGAATACTGTAGGGCAGACCAGAACGAGAAGGGATAGGACAGAAAAGTGTAGGAGGGGACAGTCTTTGACAAAACAGTGCAAGACGAGTCAGATAGCACAGCCACATTAGGACACTACAGGATGGGATTGGATAGGACAGGAAAGGATAGAACTGTGTAGGACAGGACAGCCTAAGATAGACAGACGGACCAGGACCAGATGGGACATATCACAAGGGTATGGAATAGGACAGGACAGGGGTACAAGGAAAAACACTGTTGCGGTCACTGGTTTCTGGGGCACCAGTGAGTCATCATCTGCAGCAGGGGTATAAACTGTGCTGTGGTGGTGGGGAGGTCATTTGCATGTGTGTGGGTTTTTATAGATTTGGATGAACCTTCCTCATTAGAGGCAAAATCAAGATCAGTGTAGGGGACTGAGTTGTACATAAGATCGCTCTGCAGATGTCCACCTTGGGGTGCTTAGAGATTTTATAGATTGCCATATGTCAATGCTGTCACATGTGGGAGCACAACAATGGAAAGAAATACATTAATTTAACACAACAAGCATAGATCATGATCTGATTATCCCAAATCAATAGCACATACAAAAGCATTACAAAGTCAAAGTGTACTATCGAATGGCATTGGATTAGATGGCTCATTAGAGTTTACAGATGACAACAGTGTGATGTTATCACATTACGAAAAACAGGCTTTTCCTGAAAGCAACTGGGGTAGCACATTAAATGCAAACAAGTCACTTAAAAGTTAACACTCGCCATGTTTCCATTCAAGTGGAAGCGAATTTTGGGGGAGTTTTGAATTGTAGCATTAAATAAAATGCAAATTAAGGATGTTTCCATCGACTGGCTTAGAGCAAATAAACAAAGCTTCATTAACTTACTTTGGTCAGAAGATGGCAGTGTAATGTAATACTGTAGGCTAATCCATCAGTAAACAGTAGAAGAAGTAGAGAGTAAACAACAACAAAAAGAGGTTGCTAATCGGACAACTCTGGCCACCTACAAGAGAAAAATGGAGAGAAAAGCGGAAACAGCTTCTTCTTCTTTTGGGTTTTCCAGCAGAGAGGAAGTTAAATGTTCACTATGTCAGAACTTATTCCAAAAGATAGTTTCCATCTCCTGTTTAGCGCATTAACTATTTTTCGAAAGAGACAAAAAAACAACACAAGCGAGCATGAAAACTTTTCTCATGCAAATCTTTAAATGCACATAGAAATTATTTGATGGAAACACAACTTATGACCCTCCACACCAAACAATACACTGCCACAGATAATTCTCATACATTAATTTCATATGTATCTCTAAAATATCAACTACTTTCATGCAATATCCACTATTTTTTGATATTTCAAAAGTGTTTGTTAAGTCTAAAGTAAGTATCTCGAAAGTTTCTGTTTCATTCCCTTTGGCACATATGGTGATAGACAGTTTTAGCAGGTGTTTCTTTGGATCTCACTTTTAAAAAAAAGTTGTATTGTCTGTAGTCCTTTAACTTTTTCATGTTTGTTTGGGCATAGTACATGTTAACTTGCAACACTACAGTAGCAGAGATTGAAACCAGTACTCTGCTTCACACACAAGTGAGCTAAAGAGTAACTAAACCTACCATTTTTTCCTGCTGAAACAAAACTATGTTTGTTAGTTGTGTTGTTGATTGATCCATGCCCAAACCTTGACATTTTAGCACAAAGTATTTGAATTCCGCAAATTTGATTTGCATATTGACTTCCCTCTATTGGTTGAAACCTGGCTATTGCAATTCAATTTCTATTGGCTGATCTGGAGGCAGGTTTTTATGAATGGAGGCAGCCTCCGTCAACAATGGTCAACGATGGGGCCTCCCCGTTGGCACACGCATGTCTTCCCCTCTGTCTCCCCCGTTCACACTCTCCCACCCTGTCAATAAAGCCTTAAAAAATATATCTTAAAAAAAAAAAAGGTCGACGGTCTGTTGTGTTAGCTCCCCCTACCCTCTCCACTATCCCTGCTGGTGGTTTTTCCCAGGAATGACATGGCAAACACCCAGTCTGTAATATTGCTAATGCAAGGGCTTTCATCAGTGGGCCATGGACTCAACATTCGTTAATAGATAGTAACTTGTAACTGTAATCTTTAAGATAAGTAATTTAAGCGGAAGAATTTTCTTAACCCACATCTTAAAATATCAATCCTTATTTGAAAAAAATATACATGATTTCACAGGACAGCACACTCTGTTACAGGAAATCTTGTGTTTTCTCTTCATCTTTTAATTCAGCTCTCTAAATGGGTAATTAGTCCTTTCAAAACTATGTTTGATCTGGGATTTCCTTGCAACCCCGGAGCATTACAATGCTTGACATTATCTTGGCAGAATTTGCAGATCAAAGCATAATTCAAAGCTTCAAAAGAGGGGAGGCAATACATCACTTAATCAGTTTGAAATCAGTTTAATGAAAAGTAGTCACAAATATTTATTATTGTATGATTTAAAGGTCTCATATTGTAAAAAGTAAGATTTCCATGTTTTTTTTTTAATGATACAGCAGATCTGGGTGATTTATAAATACTTTGAGAGAGTCAAAACACCTAATCCACAGAGAAATGCACACCGGACTTCCTGTAACCTTGTGATGTCACACTGTACTATAATAGTAAGTACCACTAGAGTTCTGTTTCAGTCTTTCCCTGCTGCAATGACAGTGCAGACACTGAGGGTTGTGTGTTATAATGATATCATCAAAACCAAATAAAATGGTATATTTATTTTCTGGAATTTTCCTGTTAGAAAATATCGACTAGACCTGTTTAAAGTTGTTTATTTGGCATTTATCTATTAGAACGATACATGCATTATATATAATGTAATATATAATACATATAGAAACCAAGAATTAGGGCTTTAACTATGCTCCAGTCTGCCTGCCCTCCATTCAAAGGTTTCTAAACGCACACCTGCAGAACTCAGAGTGTCACCATGTCAGTGGCCTGTCTTGGAGGTAAAGGGATGTGACAGTGTAGCAGTGTGTTGTCTGAACAGGTCAGAGCTGGTTTCAGGTGCCAGTCACTAACCAGTGAGTCACTGCTGTGATCCAGTATGTGCCTGGGAGTAAGTGAGCCCAGCAAAAACAACAAAAACAACACTGCAGAGTTTGTGGCACTTGCTGGCTAAAAATAACCATGTGTCGTTTTCTCCCGCTCCTTCCTCACCTTGGTAAGCCTTATCTCCCTGCTCTTTTCTTTGCCTTTTCAAATCCATTTCTACATGTCTCCTGTGGCATCACTCTTTGCTCTATTGTCTATCTTATTACATATTCAGCTCCACTTCCCCTTGCCCTTCCACTGACTGACACCTATTGCCACCAGTCTCATTGAACATCCATCAAATTGAAGGAGGCATCTATTTTATCATCACATTACATTGCACCTCTTTGTCTTACTATCTGTCCATGACACACTCAGGCAGACATGCTCAGATGTTCATATAAATAAATATATTAGCTCACTAGTTCCAATCAGGTATCGGGAATGAGGTGACAGTGGAGCAAGACAATGGTGAAATGCATAATTGGTGTCCTGTGGATCTGCTGGCACTCTACAGATGAGCACACCACCTTCCTGACAACACAGCGAGGCCCCTCTGATCGTTAAAACTAATGAACACTGATAAGCTTATAGGATTACACATGTCATATGTCTCTGACATGTTGAAACAGTGGACTACAAAATAACTTCTGCAATCACACTAGTATTTTTCACCCTTGTAGACAGATATCTCCTTTTTGGCAAAAGAGTTAAGAGCATTAATTAGGTACATAAAACGATGAGTTTGTAACAGAAAAGAGGACACAAAGCTGGTGGAGGGATTCGATGACACATGATACATTTTTAAATATTACACAAAATGTTATTACCAAAAAACAAGAAAAGAGAACACTGTATTAGTGAATTATGCCACAGTTAAACAATGCATAATTCTTAAAAATAAATTTGAGTAAATTTTATGTTTACACAGGAAAAGCATCTAGAACGCTCAAGCAAACCTTGTTTGTTTTTTGTTGTTTTTTTTTTTTTTACCACATTTTACTGTAAATGGATGACTGCAGTGCACAGAAATACCTGTTTGAAGTCTTTGTTTTAGTTTTTAGAAACACTAGCAACCTGGTTCCATTTCTATGCCCATTTTTGGATTAGCTGGGAGTTAGGAGGAGTCAGGCGCTGTCAAGATGGCACCACACTGAGCTTCACAGCTCATCAGAGTACGTCTACATTTTCTACAGTATGAACACCAGATTTTTTTCATCACCCACAGAACGGACAGCTTGTAGACCTTGAGGAAACATTCGCTGGACATGACGAAAAGATTGGATCAGAATCATAGACTTCACTTCACTTTTAAGCCTACTGGCTTTGGTAATCCCCTGAGCTTTCCTCTGAAATGACTATGAGTTGGCACTTGTCGTCTGGAGTAAAGTATCTTGACAACTATTCGATGGACTGCTGTGGAGCATTAACAGCACCTGGAGGTCAGCGACTTTGGTGATCTGTATTTCATCACACATGTAATTAAAACACCTATATACACTCACCAGCCACTTTATTAGCTAGCAAGGTGTACCTAATAAAGTGGTGTCCTTGCTGCTGTAGCCCATCTGCTTCAAGGATGGACATGTTGTGCATTCAGAAATGCTCTTCTGCATACCTTGGTTGTAACGAGTAGTTATTTGAGTTACTGCCTTTTCTACCATTCTCCTCTGACCTCTGACCTCTGGCAACAACAAGGCATTTTGGCCCAGAGAACTGCCGCTCACTGGATATTTATCTTTTTTTCGACTGCTGTCTGTAAACTCTAGGTTGTGTGTGAGAATCCCAGTAGATCAGCAGTTTCTGAAATACTCAGATCAGCCCGCCTGGCACCAACAACCACGGCACTTTCAAAATCACTTAAATCACATTTCTTCTACATTCTGCTTGCTTTGAGCTTCAGCATGCCGTCTTGAACATGTCTACATACCTAAATGCATTGAGTTTCTGCCATGTAAATGGCTGATTAAATAGTTGCGTTAACGAGCAGTTGAACAAGTGTACATATTAAAGTTGCACTATTGGACTGACGCCTGTGAGCTACTTCAGGCAGTAAGAGGTAACATAACACATAACATCCATGTACCATAGCAGCATTAATTTAAGAGCTGATGTCTAGACATTTTCCATGGCATTCTTGATAATGATTTTAGTTATTATCAAAAGTACTAGGAAAATGGCTAGATATTTTTTTATTAAATATCTTAATATCTTAAATTATGAAGACATTAACAAGAAAATGAAGGGAACAAAGGTTGTCTAATAATTTTTTCCATGACTGTATCTGAACAGGGGGGCTTGGTGGTGCAGTGGTTAGCACTGTCTCCTCACAGCAACAGGGTTCCTTGTCAGAATGGGTTTTCTCCAGGTTCTCTGGCTCCCACAGGCCTGTGATTAGCTCCAGATGCCTTAGTTATGATAATAAATGAATTAATAATATCTAAGTATCTAAGTATTCAAATGTAGTGTGTTTAACCTTAGTGATGAAACCTTTTCCAAATGTGCTAAAAGCTGTGTTGTTTACATTTGCTTATGGTCTTTTACATGTCCACTTTTATAGCCTCTTCAGTCTGCAGAAATGTGTCGTATGTACTTGTGGCAGAACAGCCCATACAGGATCTCCTTCAAAGTGTTGTACAGCACCACAAGTGGTCAGAAAGTCCACAGGGTACCTGTAAATGTTTGTATCTTGACAAAGGCTTTAGAAATAACACATCACCTGTTCCTCCTGTGAAAGCTGATCACAGGTCTCTGTTATGGGTTAGCTCCACAGTGTGAAAGTGTAGGTTTGTGTTGCCCATAATACTCTGATCTGTTTTCTTGTTGTGTTTTTTGTACCCGGCTCCTCTAAGAAACCACTCTCTGTATGTGTTTGACATGCCCTTTTTGGCTATTTTAGTCCACTCTTTTCCTCCCACGCATGACACACTGGTGCAGCTGACAGAAAGGACAAAATTAGGTTTGTCTGCAGGGGCTGCAGAGAAAACAGGCAGAAAACATTTGACGGAAGGTCAACCCAACGTCAGTACGATGTCCAGCACCCCGTGGGCAAAGATTCACTATAATCTCAAACTTCTGTGGTGACTTTTGTCTAACTCTGTTTCTCTCTAGTAACATGTCCTTGAAGTTCGAGCAAGAGTAACGTTGCCTTTGTGTGCATGTATGTGTGTGTGTTTGGCTAGAACAATGCATTTTATCAGTTTAAAAAAGGTTTCTGCAGCAGCAGTGAGCATGGCATTGTTTGTACTGCAAGATGCATAAATCTATCACCAGTACAGTGCTAGATGTGTTAATTGTGGTCCAAGCCCATTTCACCTTTTAGTTATTTGTTCACCATGACCATGTTTCAAACAGCTTACAAAAAGTATAATTTATGGTGGTTTAGCATTTTGTATATGACGTCAGTATTATTAGGTATGATGAGGTGTAATGTGAAAACATTGCATGTGCACTTGTGCATGAACAGAAATTAAGCTGTAACTGAGATAGGTGTACTGTAATACAACTTAATTAGAATTTCCTGTGTAGTTCCATCACATTAGCTTTATTGTTGGATACAGCATAGTGGTTTGTTAATGAATTTCCTGAGTCCCTGCTCCTGTTTTTAGAACTTAACAAGGTTACATCCTGTGCTCATGTCGTCAGTGCTTATCCTCAGCAGAGTGTGACTGTAACTGAATCCTTTTTGCAAATGCCTGCATCCAGCTGCATTGACAAGACACATAAACAGCCATGATGCTCACGGACGCACAGCTAACGCACACAAGCTGGCAAAAGCCTCCTGATTAAATAGATTCCCAGCAGAAAGAATCATTTAAGACTCATACAGGCACAAGAACTGGTGACACATACTGGGCTTCATGTAAAATGCATCTATAATCCTGTGTATGATAACCATGAACATGTGAGTGCACCAGCGCACCGAGGAGTATCTGTAAATCTTTACCTATTATATGTCTTCTGGTGCTTCAGTTCTGATTATGCAGCAAATTACACGCAATTACTCAAAGTATGATTGTTAAGCTGACACATGCAGTGTGCATGTGCAGATTTGTCGGAATTGAATTTTCTGCCTCCTGCGTGAATGTGTCAGCCAGTGATCTAGGGGGAGTAGTTGTGGAAAGATTGCTTTTCAACAAGGCAATCTTCTCTAAGTATGTCCCCAAGATCTGACTTATAAGGTATGTAATAAAGCATGCAAGCACATTATTTGTTTACCTTATGTATATATTCAATGTAATGTAATGTAATCATATTACGATTTTTCTATCTTCAGAGTATTTTATTGTTGTATTCAACACCATTGTTATGTTATAGACTGTGAAATAACTTTCATAATAATAAAAACAATATCTCTCTTTATAATTTTCTTCTCTCTGAGAGATGAAGGCCTTCAGCAAAAAATCCCACCCAGCAAACAGGTACTTTCATTACCAGTAAATTGCTGTTTGTAAGCAGATAAAAAAGCCCTGAGTTCTTTCTGTAAAGGGTGCAATGAATAAGTGAAGGAGTGCTTGAATAGGTTGAGATAACTGTAGGTTTAAGAGGGCAAGAACCTCATACATATCAGTATTTTTTTCAGCTCACATAGATTGAAATGTCAAATGCTATTAGGGTCTAATGAGGGACAAGTGGGACATTATGACCCAGGGCAAAGTTCTGTCTCTAAAAAAAGCAGCGCTGAACTATGTCATCTGCACAGAGGGCAATTATACGGCAGACAGTTGGACTTCGCTCATACTGCGAAATATAGAATTGAATATGTTAAATTTGATCTACTGTCCGGTGCATAGGTAACAATTATAGTCTAAATGGTATTTTTCAAATGTTTCCCTAAAACTTTTTCAAATACTTTCCAGATAATGACACATTGTCTTTAGTAAAGGTAAGATTCCACCGTACCAGAACAAAAACAACAAATCAGAGCCAAGTCGTCTAGTTGAGCACAGCTGTCAATCATTTCACTGACTGATTGTGAGCTGCGGTCAAACTGTCAAGTGCTAGGAAAACTGCTAGGCAGCGCTAGGCAGTGACACACTCCCCATCAGTGTCTCCCCAATGGCTAACAGAAACACCAAGCCAATTTTTTTTATCTTTCTATAAGTATCCAGTCAGGCATTTCCCCTATATACTTCCATGAGTCCAACAACAAGGCGAGTGTCTGTGGTAAATCCACATCAATCAATCAATCAATCAAACTTTATTTATATAGCGCTTTTCATACATATAAATGCAACTCAAAGTGCTCACATGTCTCTAATAACAACAGGACAGCCCAGCGTTTGTTATCTTAACAGCTGAAGTCAGTTGAACAGGTTAAGCAAAGAAAGCGTAGTGAACATCACATGCTGACATATTGACTGATTGGGTGTTTTTGTGTTTTTAGCTGAGCTAGACAAGAGTATAGTCGGTGATGCTGTTTGTTTGCTGGAAGACCTAATGTAACACTCCCAGTGCGTATTATGTGGACGACAATGCATCTGCCCCCATTTAAAAAAAAAAAAAAGCCATTTAAACACAAAGCCAATTTGGAGTCAATTTGGCCTTGTGTGCTCCAAATAATTTGGCATGCAGTTAACACAGCAGTCATAATTCTGTTTTAATGGAAAACCCAACAGACTCTGGATTGCTCGTGGGTGTGAATGTGATCATGAGCGGTTGTCCGATAGTCTGGCAACCTGTCTAGGCTGTACACCGGATTCTCTCTGGTGCCTCTGTGACCCTAGTTGGGATATGGATAATGAATGACTGAAAAATCTCAACCAATGGCCATCATTACTGGTGTCCTTATCACAGCAGTAACATGCAAAACAGCTTTAAAAGTGGAATATTAAAAAAAAAAAAAAGATATATATGTTATGTGGGACCTTGAAAGTAAAATGTAAGAGAGAAGGTGGCACTAAGACAAAGGCAATATTTAGGGTTGCTTGGAAATGTAAAAGAGGTCAAAGAAACATCTGATGAAGTCAATCACTGAGCTAGTCCTTGGGAGAAAGATGTGAGAGCACTGCAGAGGAACAGAAAGGAGGAGGACGTGAGTCGGAGAGAAAAAGAAGATATAAAATGAAAACGGCTGATGTGTAAGTGCGTGGGCAGTAAAACCAAGAGCCAGACTATTCAGATGTGACCATTTCAAACTAAATTGTTCAGTGATTTCTCATGCCTGTAATTCAATAACAACCTCTATTCCTGTCTATGGTAGCATTTACTTTATATTTACAGATAGAGCTGATGTATGCTATAGGTCAAAGTATCCATAAAAATGTCACATTGAGTCTATAAAGTGATGATTCATCGGATCGTTAATACAGATATGTGACCTGTATTCATCACCTATTGGACGAAATGAATGTCAAGCTGTGACACGCAGAGATGAAACAGATCTGTGAAAGATGATTAATGAAGCATCAGAGTACATTGCAGCCAGTTGGACAAAACTTGGTGCGGTTAGGATGAAAAGTGTACTAATTTAAGATGCCTGCTGAGACATTAGAAGACATCAAAGAGAGGAAGTACAAGGCAGTAAACACAGGATACACATACAGGTTACGGTACATTTTCCCCTCCAACAAAATTTTTTTCTCCTTCTCCTCTCCTTCGGCCCAATAAAACCCTCCGTAACGAGGAAATGCACGTCATCAGGCTCATTATCTAGTCTTCACATTCCTGCAGATAAATCCTCCAGGCTGTTTGTGGCTAGTAATTCCCTAACTTTGCATTAGTCCTGTCTTCTTCTATCCGTCTTCACAGCTCGTCCAATTAATTTACAGTAGCTCACTAAAAAGTGTTTTAGTTTCTTTCTGGAGCCAGCACTTATAGTCCCTCAATGTGTCTTGGGGGCCATGGGATTGTTTACAAAGTAAATCTACCATGAAACAAGATTTTCGTCAATAAAGTCAAGAAGCTATTATTCATGTAACTGAAATTAATTTGCAGTATGTCAATACATATGATATTAAATTATATCATAACAGATTTGAGGGAATTGTAATGTACTGGACAAGCCAGCAAGTCCTCCAACCTATGCAGCCATATATAGGTCATATATAGGTCAAATACAACCCACAGGAGAGTTCTCTAAATTATCATTCTTACTGTAGCAGATCAACACATCATGCCTAAATATAATGTTAACTGTTTTAACATGCAGTTAACATTATGAAACAGTTTGTTTAATTTAAGGACACAAAACGACATGGTTACAGTTAGGAAAAGATAGTTTGGCATAACGTAACTACTATCGGACGTGAGGTAGTTGGGATTGCCACAGTAGTTACATGAATGACCTAAAATGTGACTACAACGTAACGTAGCAACGCACTAAGGCTAAAATACATATGAAACTTAAATACCGACATTTGCTTTTGCCTTTACTGTGGACACGACGGCAGTCTTCTGGGTGAAACCAGAAGACCCATCCACCATCCCTCCTGCTAACCTGAAGCGGACTTTGCTGTTCTTTATAGAGGATGCCACAAATATGGTTCGTAATAATCTGCCGTACAAACAAGATACAGTACATAACAGGCATGCTATATGGGAATTATTAATTAATAATAAATCTTTACTCAGGAAGTATTTGTCAAAAGTTATGGTGAGTAATCTCATTGCAGCAAGCAAAATAGTTTTGATTTTTCTGGCATGATTGCCAAACAAAGGAGAGCTGTGCATGTGGTCGCACAGTAAGAAACTGTTGTATTCTGTTAAGAACAGGTAAGGCTGAGTGTTTCTTTGTTTTACATTCAAAAGTTTATTCACCGCAGTTTGGTGTAAACAAAGTCCTCCTGAAAGCACAACTCCGAAAATGCCAATAATAATAAAAGTGGAGAAAAAAATAAGGACGAAACACGGATGAGCCGCTATTTATGTACCAGAGTGCCTCAAACCAATTTAAAAGGCAAACTGTCACACTAAGAGTGCCGCGAATTGCGTTTTGTAATCATATTTTTGCAGAATTTTAATTAGATCGTCCCACATTTGGTCAATAATCTTGAATATAAATTCACAGATATGGAGGGAAAATAAAATCCAGAAATAATGAGTCCTAACAACAGGTTACATCACCTTGGCAGCTTGTATCACCCACCCTGAGGAGCAGAAGCACGGTGGCAGACCTCATGTTCAGGGCGCATCCTTTGAACCCACAGACTGTCACAGCCAGGTTTCGGCAGAGATACTGTGGGTGCAAGCTACTTTACGATAACTTTCCTCACAAACAAACTCATAATGCCTTCCTGTCTGATAGAAAATTATTTCACCGGTGGCCAGACTCTCCTCTCAGCCTCCTGCCCTCAGCTCAGCCAGAGTGACACAGTTTGTATTCAAGGCACATGGAGGAATTTAACATTCATAGTCTGTGGTCAGCCCTCTGGGGCCTGGCTTGTGAAGGGATAAATAGGATGCTGCCAGTCTGCCCACCAGCATGATGGAAACCATTCAAAGTATACTCACAAAGTGGCAAATGCTTATAATTGGTGTAACAGCAGGCAAATGATTGTTCTGATGTGTTTTTCTCCCTGCAGGATATGCCAGATGAAGGGAAAGTCTTCTCCGCTGTGCTAGGGAGACATCGTACACTCATATTCTCTAACCCCCTGGTACTGACGTCTGATCCGACCTTGATGTTGTTGTACACACTCACTCAACATCCTTTGAAATACGTGTTGAAGCTGAAGACAGCTTTGCTCTCGGTCTTGGCCAGCAAACATCAAATTGTGTCAGTCCACCAGTTTGTCTCAGAGGCAAGCTAAGCCTCCTAGTGCCAGCGGTGAGGACTTCTTCACATTTCTGCATGTCAATGACATGGTTCACCTCTGGTCTCAGTTATCTTCTGACAATTAATGTAAATAAGCGCCTATCCACTCAGTGTGTTGGTGTTAATGGACCAGGGAAAGGCTAAGCTCTGTGACTCTCCCACTGGTTTGTGGACAATGCTGGTTTGTTTTGTAGGTGTCAAAGAGAGTGAATCCTCATGGGCTGATCCTATTCTACACAGAGCAATGCCACATCTCAGAGCCAATTACCTGGGGTAGTTAATCTATATGAGGTTGTCTGTCTGGATAGTCAGGTTGGCTTCAGGACACGGGAGTTGTCCCTATCTCCTATAGACACTGAATTAATCTAGACAACAGCTTCCTGTGTGCTCTTTTCCACTGTTTGGCAGATTCTACTTGTTGTTACCCTGTACATGCATTGAAATATACTAACCAATAATCCTGCAAGGAGGCAATGAATACATTTTGTTAAAAGCACGGCTACGTATTTTCGGGGTGTTCTTTAATGTTTTGTCACATCAATTACAAATAGGCAGCAGAGGCCTGGGGCACATTAATGGGATAAGAAGACGGCACCAAAGGCCCAGGACATTTACCTTGAACTAGCTTTAATTCTTATAGAGCAAGTGGGAAATCTGCACGCTCCCTCAGACATGTCTCACTATCAGTGGTACAAGCACCCCTGTAGCAAGGGGCCACAGCTACAACAACAAGATAATACTGTGCCATCTGACCTCACAGACAGGTTTGTACTCATATTGATTCCACCTACTTGTGCTCTAATTTAAAATGTGGAATTAAACTATTGTCAAAAACTATTTTTTTCATGCATTCCTACATTAGTCTTTCATGTTTCCCTAATGTGGTTTTGCTTTTTTTCTTGACAGCTAGGTCGGGGTGTGGGAGTGATAAGGAGGAAATGGACAATTGGGGCAGAAACAGATAAGAGAATGGCAGAGATATGTCATGTATTGTATTGCTTCTTTACAATTTTCTGTTAAATCTAATCAAAACAAAAACTATGCTGCTCGATCAATATACTGTATTTAACCAACTGTGTGTTTGTATTTGGGGATAAACTTCCTTTTATTTTATTAGAGTGTGTTAAAAAAATGATGATGCTTTTCCTTTAAAATGCAGCAAACTGTGCTAATGTCCTCAGTTGCTGTTCTGAGCTGTATACCAATATTTAGAGTAATGCCATCTAATAGCACCCTGTGGGTGGAAATAAGTTTAATTTATACTTGAAATTGAATTGCTGACCTTGAATAATTGAATTGAAAAAACTGTAAGTGCTTGAATTTTTTGTTTAGTGTAAGTAACCTCACTGAAAAGGTTTAATAAAATCACATTCCTCCCCCACAATAAATATCTCTAGCATGACAACTCCTAAATATCACTTGTTGTCCTCTTGCCCTCCTGTATATCATTTTCTATTATCACTCCTACGCAAACGTACACAACCTGAATAACTGATGTTGGGAAATTCACTACCACCTAAATTAAGTGATACAAACTAATTAGTTAACTCCATATGGAGCGGAGAGAAACTCTGGGACATTTATGAAATGAAACATCATAATCTCACACTGGTCATTTTCTATAAAATGTAACACGCTTATATAAATGAGTGGACAGTAATTATACGGACACTGGGATAATTTCAGACCCAGCCTTCAGGTCTGAATGGAGAGTGAAGGATACACACTAAAAACCTGACTTCCTCATTAGTAATGCACAGGCCAGCTGACAGAGTTGCTCAGTCCCAAGAAAGGATTCTCTCAGAGCCATTCATCATCTTCCCCTTCACCTCTTTTTAAGAGTCATTTTTAATAAACCCTCTTCCCTGTTTATTTTGGCTTGCTCTGTTTCTTTTCTGTTTTCATTTTTCCACACCTGATTTCATCCAACTGGCAATTTCATCCCACAGACCATAAAACTGCTGAACTCTTCTCTCACTGGACTCTTAACTTGCACTGCACCGGTACACTTTATCTTTATACTACTTCTCCTACAGCTTGTACCTGCTCACACCACATTTTACATCTACATTTATTTTATCCTGTCTGTATTACAGTTCCGTCACTAATAAACACCTGCCTATCTCAGTTTTATATTCATATTATAAAACGTTATTCCTTTATTTTAATTTCTGCACTGTTTTAGGTTTTATGTCTTTTATAGCATTCTTGAAGGGAACCCGCAAACAAGATTTTTATTTCTGATAACTGCTCCTTTGTAATTGTTTTGCTTATGACAAAATAAAGATTTGAAACTTAAAACTGAAACAAAAGGGTCAGTGTCCTCTCATACCACCAAGCCAAAATCTAAATTGCTCAAACATGATGCTTTCAGTGCTGTAGGAAGGAGATTATAAAGTGGAAAACTCTAAAGTTAGAGGATACAAAGCGAGACAGTAAGAGGGAAAAAACCTTGCTGTGAGGCCAAAGAAAGAGAGAGGGGGGCACAGAGAGAAAGAAACAGAACTGGTAAAATGAGAGGAGGCAGCGATGTGGAGCCGCCTGGAGCAACAGTCAGGTTTTAGAAGTTGAAAGAAGACCCTGCAGTTTCTAGGAAACACATTCCAGTTCAGATAGTAATAGGCTCTTCTGTCTTAAACTACTGTAGCCCATTTATTATACTACTTATATTACTAAACTTTTTTTAAATTGCCCTCTTGACAGTCATTCTCTCCTGGGTCCCACATGAAGCACTTCAAAAAGATTCATAATATGTAACAAACAAGGGCAAGGTTACTATTAGGAAATATTTAGCAATTTAATACCAGAAAGAAGAACATTAAAAGTTTCACTCACTTCCATGTTAGCCTCTCTATCACTGCCTTTCATTGCTCAGCAAAATTTGTCATAAAAGGTTTCTTTCATCAGGTCTTTTTGAAAAGCTGAACTCTTCTAAAATAGAAGAATAACAGGTTGTACTGGCTGGAAAACCACCTGAACATATTCAGCTTTCCTGCCATGTTTCACGTTTCACTTATAACAAGTTGCTAACACGGCAGAGCAGTCAAAAAACATCCAATGAGGTAATGCCGAGAGGAGACTTTGCATGCTCCAACTAACTATAGACTAGTCTTTGCATCTGAAGGAACCAAGTTTCTGTTCCATCTGCAGACTCTAACTGGACTAATGTTGAACACTATCAAGCCACAATTACATGAGACAGATCTGCTGACTGCAACCAGCACCACCAGACTGTTGAACCATAACCCCAGGGCCCCTTGTGCTTATGTGTAAATCAAACATGCCTTTTAATCAAAAATCAAAAACAGTTTTTTACTGCATATCAACAGGCATGTTACAGACTGACATGTTGAAAACAGTTGGCTCTACCTAAAACCGGATGCTCCACATGTTTAATAATAATACAAGTAGATTTTTAGCTGTGATGAGCAACATGATCCGATAGAGATTTTTTTTTAGTATAGTATGATGGGGAGGGCTCTGTGTTACAGTAGTGAATTTAGTCATGTCTTTAACAGCTTTTAATGCAACCTATGATGCATGATGCATTCTTTGTGATCACACCTGTGCACAAGTGTGCCACAAGTGCAAGAGAGGTGTCTCTTGCGTGAGTCTGTGCATGCCAGTTGACAGCCCTTGTATTGACTAAGTCCAGCAAAAGTCTGTTTTTTCCCTGCTAACCATAAAGGCACCCCCGGTATCTGTTATTGTTGGTCAGGTCTGAAGTTGAAAGCAATGCTGACAGCTGTTTTGTAGTAATATTATTATAATTTACCAAAAAGGAACAAAAGGTAAAGTGCATGTTAAGTCAGGAACTCTCGGATCATTAAATTAGAATCATCATTGTGAAAAGCTTGTAAATTAGTTGCCGACCTTTCCAAGGACAGCCATCAGAGCTCAGTATTTGCATATAATTAGGATATAAAATACATGGTGTTATATGATAGGACTACAGAAACATCAAATAGCTAGAATGGAGAAGAGGTGGACACAGATGTAGGTGTGACAGGCTGAACAACCACTTGACAACATGGTGATAGAAAACTACTGCAGGGATTACTGAGCTGCTGACGTCTTAAATGGGCCACGAAAGGCTGAAGTGACAAATAAGATGGTGTAAACTGGGTTTAACTGAAGACTTGGTCTGTGTGTGTGTGTGTGTGTGTGTGTAAAGCTTTATTTGTGTCTCCTGTCTAACTCACTTGAATGAATGGAAACAGGAGGCCCACAGCAAAGTTGGACAGCCAGTTAACGGTGCCAGCAATCACAAAGGCAGCAGGTCTGTAGGACTGTTCAAACAGCTCGCCGGTCAGGACGAAGGGGATTCCACCTGACAGAAAAGGAAAAGACGACACCATGAGTGACAACAAACCAAACAACAGAAAGAAACAGCTTATCCGAGCATCATTCTGTGGTTTCAAACTCATAAAGTGGACAAACACTGCTCAGGTGAATATTTGTTTAATTTGGAAAAAATGTGAGAAGTGATAATATTTTCTGCCCTCTCTTCTCACATTTTGTAATGGATAGTAGTGCATGACTGGACACCATGTACCATCCTCCTGTTTATTTCTCACAACACATAATCCCTTTTATCAGAAAACTTCAGCGGGAGCTCATATTACCGTTTCATGGCCACTTATATTGCCAAGATACAATCAGCAATTTATTTGACTGAACTGAAATCTCGCATCCAAGTTTGACTTATAAAATCCAAATAAATACTTTTCAAACTTTCTTTGACTGTTTGAATACATCTGTACTTCAGAGTACTTCAAGTTGAAATAACTTAATACACAAGAAAAAGATGTAAAAAATGTCTTTCAAGTGCCACAAGCCTTTAAAATAAAATTACATTTTGAAAAAGCAAAGGAACAATTCATTTTACAAATAAAGCCATGCATTTTGTTGCTATATTTCAATAAGGATATAGTCAGAGACTCCTCCAGTCTCCCCCAGAGTACAATGTGCAGCCAACATCTCCAAACCTCCGAGAGCAGATGTTGACATTTGGATGTGTTGGTGGGCGATGACGTCAAAGGAGGAGGCAGAAATCGAAAAACTTGGCCCACTGAGTTCACATGTAAAAGGTAGTAATTCATCCTGACAGATTATTGCAAACTCAGTGGAGAACATTGGGGAGCAATTCAACACACACACACACAGTCTAAAAAGCTGCTGCTGCAGAGTAAGTCTTCATTCATCTGTCTCATTAAAAATAAAAATAAAACACTGATAGATTTATTTCCCATTTTGCCTCCTCCTGCTAATTTTGTTTTTGTTAGTTTACTTTTGAAAATGAAGCTATTTTTTGTCAACACAAACCCACAAGTCTACTAGAATATTACTTTTTTTTCATAATAGTTAATTTGGATTTAGTCTGGTTTGTCAAACAGCTGAATTCAATAACAGAAATCAGTTATTGGATAGAAAACAACTATATAAGCTGCTGTGTCTTCAAAGTCTCCTTTATATCTCACACAATTCCCAGCTGAGTCTGAAAGAAAGAGTAATTAGTTGTAGGGGAAGTTTAAAAGGACTGCGGAGGAACATTTTGGGCCTTTTTAGGTATTTTTTGGATATTTGCAAGCCCTAGAGCTCCTTTGGGGAGAGGAGCTGGGTGTTTCTTACCTCTACCTACCTAGTAACGGTAGCGTTACGGCGTTAGCGGGGCTATTAGCTATTAGCCCCGCTATTGTAACGCCGGTGATCTCGCTACGAGCTGGGGGACAGCGGAGCCCCCAGAGGCCCGCAGCAGCTTGTTTATTGCCCATAAAATCAGTGGATGTGTGTGGCAGAATGACATGAGGGGGAATAAAGCGTGAAAATAAATAATCTTGCAGAAAGCGAGAACTGGAGAAGCAAAGCAGCAAGCAACACTCTCACAGACACACACACAACAAACATCCATTTCTGTTGCTCTACTGCGTCATCTGGTATAACTGATACGATTGGCTAAGAGCTACCTACAGACGCTTTTGATAGACATTCTAAGCGCCCAATAAACGGCTCCGGAGGATCGTAAACCACACCTCCTCTACGGAGAAATGAACGGTTGGTTCCCAGACTAGATCTCATTTGAGATTAGTCTGGTGTTAGCCAGGCTAGCAATTTCCCCCTTTTCCGTTAAAATAGAGAGGGCGACCTCTTAGCCCACTGCTCTTCGATTTAGCTATTGAGCCACTGGCCCAAACTGTAAGACAGACTGCTCTCATATCTGGTGTTCTCATCGGAGAACTTGGCTTTGTCTATTTAGGAGTACACATAACAACTACTTACGGCCAGCTATACAAGTCTAATTTTCCCCCTCTTCTGGATGCATTGAAGGCTGATTTAGAACGTTGGGCTGCCCTACCTCTTTCATCGCTAGGCAGAATTGCTCTTATTAAAATGAATGTCCTACCCAGACTCCTATATCCACTGCAGATGATCCCAGTATTGTTGTCTAACAGGGTTATTAAGGTTCTTGAAGGTTTTTATTTGGAGCAAAAGAAAGCCTCGTCTGAAGATGGTTAAACTCCAGATGACTGGTGATGAAGGTGGTTTGGATGTGCCAAATGTGAGACTCTACCAGTCAGCATCACATCTCCGGGTTATATCAGAATGGTTTAAAGGTGACCCTGCCTCTGTTTGGTTTGACGTTGAATCCTCTCAGTCCAAATGTCCTCTGTGGAATCTTCTGTTTGTAAAAAGACAAGTCTGTTAGAGACCACTGCACTAACCCCATCACTTTAATTGCAGTCAAAGCCTGGAGGTCCACTCGCACCATGGAGGGTCGCCGCTCGCTTACTTCCCCTCTTACTCCTATCATAGGTGGTCCAGATTTTATCCCAGGTTGTCAGGACAGAGGCTTTAGACTGTGGCATAGCCAAGGCTTAACAAAGCTCGGGGATTTATTTAATGGTCAGACCCTTTTGTCCTTTCCTCAGCTGCAGGAGCAATATGGCCTAAGTAAAGGTGAATTCTTCAGATACTTGCAAATCCGATATTTCATCATCAAGGACACCACACTGACCACTGATTCTTCCACCTCTCATATAGAGAAGGCCCTGTCCTTAAGCATCTCCAAGAAACGCATAACTTTATTCCACAAGGCCTTGGGCTCTAGTTTTACTTTGATCTCCCAAGGCACCAAAGAGGCCTGGGAGAGGGACCTGGGTACCTCTATTGATGATGCTGACTGGTGGGAAATATCGGTTTATGCCAGGGTAATATCTGTTTGTAACTGAACCAAATCCATCCGAAATAGGATCCTACATCGCACACACATAACTCCTGCTCTTAAAAACAAGATGGCTAGTACTGTATCTCCGCTCTGTTGTAAGTGTAAATGTGATATCGGTAACTATGTTCACTGTCTCTGGAGCTGTGTGAAACTGCAGGGATATTGGTCCGGTGTTGTGGATGAGCTGTCTCTTAGTTTTGGTGTTCCAATAGATTTTAACCCGGTGTGTCTTATACTTGGACTTCCGGACTGTCATATTGAGAGTGTCAAACACAGGAGGCTGTTCAATATGTTGACTTTTGCTGCCAGAAAAAACATTTTGCTCTTCTGGATCAAGGACACTGCCCCATCCAAAAAATCGTGGCACAATCTCATTATGGACTGCATCCCCAGTGAATACATGTATGTATGCTACACTCTTCTGTGGACACTTTCTATAAAGCATGTGGCCCTTATCTGGAACATATTGGACCTGTTCTCTCATCCTCCGTACTACGAGGGTTCCCCCTAAGGACCTAGATACTATCTACCTTCCAGACTGGTTTCTCTATAACCCTGTTTTGCATTGTTTTCTACTGGTGCCTCTCTGCTATTGGGGTTTGAGGTATTGTGACTGCTTTAATGTATTGGCCACTCTTTATTTATTTTTTATTATTTTATTTTCATTTTTTTTCCCCATACATCGACTCGTACCTTGCAATGTCTTACCTGAGCTGTGTTATTGTCTGTTCTGTATATAAAATCAAAATTAAAAATATTAATAAAAAAAAAAAGAAAACAGCACACGCACACACACAGTATTAAAATGAGAAAAAAAAGAGCTTTCTACAATCACAACATTATTATGCATCCCTTGTTAGAGGGTAATACCTCCGTCTGACTTTACTTGTGCAGTTTTTACACTTTTCCTAGACACACAAGACTTATCTGGAAAGGCTTTCCAAATTTCCCCCTCGATTACAAATGCAAGAGAAATGCCACTGTTGAGAATGTAATATACAGTGACATTTTCAACCATATTTCATTAGAGGATAACCCTTCTGGCAGAATTATATGAACCCCTGCTGCAGAGGTTATGCAAGAACAAGCTGCTCAAGTTAGCCGGCCACCTTCTGCACACCTTCTGTCAGTTGTGTGAGAAAAAGAGTGGTTCGGGGCTGCTGGTGACTTGTGCAGGGCGTGCATACAGTATTTTGTGCATCCAAACACAAGGTCTATGTTGTTGTGAAGTTTTTGTGTGAATATAAAAAGTTTGAATTGATCAGTAATATTTTTACAAAACTGCAAAAACAAGATAAAAGTGATTGAAAAGAGACACGAACAAAAGGAAACATTATTCTCAGCCCAGGCACACTTGATAATATTATAAATTGTGTCTTATCTGTATTATGTGGTATCTGGCCCCTTCTGAATAAGCCGCAGCCCTACACAATTTGGTATATGGCTGTAGATAGTGTTCACTGTAGGGCAAGGCATGCTGTCAAAAGGTGTACAGTATGTAAGCAATTTACGGGAGCTGGCTCGCCATGTAGACCCATATTTCACAGTTTTCCCCACAGTGCTCTTTGCTAAAGTGAGATATACCTACCAGTTTCACCTCATTGTAAATGTTATAAAAGTAAAAAATAAATTAGTTTTGTAGCATTATGTACTTTGCATGTAGCTGTAGGCTGCCGTCTATCATTTAAAATGTGCACAAAAACATCAACAGAGGCTACAGAATTGCACACTGCATACTTCTAAATCTGTGGTTGTTGCATTTTACCCACACAGCAGGTTATTTGTTGTCACATAATTGCTTGTGAGAAGGCAGTTAATGAGCTACAAGCCACAGGAGCACTTTCATTTAAAACAGAATAAAGGACAGCATTGCTCACATTAGCCCGTAGCACCCTCTTAGATTTAACGGCTGCCATAATAAACCACCTCATTATTTAACTCAAATGAAACGAGTCTCTGTGTCTGTCTGTCTCTATCTGGCCTTCGGGTTTCTTGACAGCCGCTCATCCAATCGACTTTACACTTGGTTGGTGCATTAATAGTTCTTGAGACCTACGGGACATATTTATCAGTAGTGCATTATGTATACACTATTAGTAGGGTAGGGAATCACCAGATAACCCACTGTATGAAATTATCACGACAATTACGTAATAGTGTTTGACTTTTGTCACCTGTGCTCACCATTATGCACGGGTGCATCACAATGAAAATGTGTTGGAAAGTTGTGTCTAAACAGGTGACAAGTGCTTATGGTTTTGCCAAAAGAGTGATTGATTCAATCAGTGGGTTCAGGCAACTGAGCATTTGGTTCAGACAATAGGGTTTAGTGTTTTAGCAATTGAGAAAAACTGTAATGTGACCAATAAACATTTCTCCATGAGCTACATGCCTTTTTCAAAAATTTTTGGTGTAGTGTGTAATGACAGCTCAGCAGTTTCTCTATTTTGACCAATTAGTTCAAGATCTGACAACATTGTTTAGTTTTGAGAACAGATAAAACTATTTTGAGGTGATGGTATGGTTTTGCTAAAAGAATCAGAGGTTTTGTGAATGTTGTGTGAGAAAAGAGTTTGGTGTTTACAATCCTGAGAAAAGGACAGGAGGATTCGAAAAATGTGTTTTAGCAATTGAGAAAAACTGTAACATAAAACATCCCACTTAGCACCATCTAGTGGACTGAAAAAGCCATTTGTTTTATATTAACAAAAGTTTATATTGTAATTTTATGATTAATTATTTTATTTAATGAGGTACTGGATTTGCTTTGGGTATCGGTACAATATTGCCAAACAAAATAGTATACTATACTGTCTCTCTTTTTCTTGCCTACCTTTTTAGACCCCTTATGGTGTGTTCACTCCAAAGAAAAAGTGAATTTTCGTCTTCAAGTTTGACTGCTGGATCAATTCTGTTTTTAATTTGCTTTACTTGGTGAGACGAGCTGGTATACACAATCCCCCCATCTCTGTCCATCACCAAATTTACCACTACTGCTGTTTTTTCTCTGTTGTCCCAGATGTGTCGGCAAAAAAAAACCTTCCATAATTTCATACCATCATCCAGAGGTGCACACAGCTCGGTGAATTTCAGCATCTCCTCCTGGACCTGTGTGCTGCTACAGCAGTATGAACCTTAAAAATTGTTTTGATTTAACTGCAATAAATGGATCAGAAGGATACCAGAGTAACTATAACATGATACCGATTTACAAAAAGTCATGCCTTGTCACGTCTCTCTGCAAGGCAGAAAATCTAACCACTAAGGGGAAACAATTGCGTCACTGCAGGTGTACGAAAGCCAGTGTCTAGTGTGATGTCGTTGGGATAAGTGCTTCTTGAGAAAGCCGTGATCAGCAATAGCAGAAGCCGATCAACCAGTCCTTTATGCATGTTTTCATATCATGTTTCAGACAAGCATTACACTAGTTTCAAGAAGATGCCTTGCTGTTTCCAGTGACCAGTTAATGACTAGTGACTGTGTGTGTGTGTGTGTGTGTGTGTGTGTGTGTGTGTGTGTGTGTGTGTGTATTCATGCACGGACAGAGTTGGCTAGTTTGCCCACAGCCATTATGTTCATATTCAGAAACATTACATTTTCGGAGACGTTTTTCCTTAGTGGAACAGCAAAGCGAAATGAAAATGGCTAATCTTTTATTTTCCCACCGTTTCTGTTTGGCTAAATCCAGAACTGTGCATTATAGTGCAGACAAGGCCTGGTTAATCTCCTCACAAAGAATGTTAGAGGTGATAGGAATGTCTTCTCTTCACTTTATCGCTACAGTGCATCAGCAGAACACATGCACCACATCAGATCAACTAGTCTTTGCACTTACACTTGATATTATGACATTTATCACTTTCCCAATGCATCTAAATGATGTCTTAACCTCATGGCTCATTTCTCACCCACTCAGTTTCTTTTAAGGTCAGTTTTCATGTGAACAAAACAACAAAACCGAAAAAAGATATATTTTCAATTTCAGCTGGCTTGAAGGGAACTGGAGCGAACAGACAGCTGCAAAAGATAGCAAGGAAAAAACCTGAACATTGGAGCTTCTGATATTAGCCAAAGGTATTTCAAGAATCATCTGCAAGGATTTCCTTAAATCCCTCAAAATATGAACACATACTGTTCTGCACAAAAGTTATGAACAGGTGATGTTTTTCTCCAATTTTGTCAATTAAATAAATATATGTTAAAGTTTAAATGGCAGCAGCAGTTGTTATTGACACAGTACTGCTTAAATGGAGGTTTTTTACATTATGTACATCAAATATAACACATGCATTGCGTGGGCACCATCTGTGAGAGGGGAGCAGCTACATCCTGTTAGGAATCCTTCTTAACAAAGGAAATGCAGCTTTAATCAATAATAATGTAATACGTTTCTAATGTCGAGAGCAGGGTGAGCAAACAGCAGGACACATGAGAAAGAGATTTCTCTGGATGCAGCTACAACCACACAGAGCAGAGGACAAATCTGCTTCACACATGATGCAGGAAGGGAGGGAGGGGGGCTGCCTGCCAACATGGGTATTTTGCGCGTGTGTGTGTGTGCGTGCGTGCATGCGTGCGTGTGTGCGTGCGCGGTTTGTGAGAGTGTTCGGTTTAGATCTGTTCCGAGATAATCCGCTCAGCACAAAATAGTGTTTTCCAGGGACTTGGGCGCCTAATAATATGTGAAGCCTGTGTGTGTGTGTGTGTGTGTGTGTGTGTGTGTGTGTGGGTGTGAGACAATAGAGAGAAGAGAAAAGGTCAAGTGGAAAATAAATTGATGGTTCGAGAAATGCTCAACAATCTACATTTGTCACTTTTATTCTAAGCACCAATAAATCAGGCCTTATTGTCTTCATAATATTTCACATTGTTCCTACATATCTATGATATTATAAGGGCATGTCCAGTCTTAAAACTGAGTTGAGTGCACTTGTTGCCACAGCATGTTTCATGTCAAACCAAATGTATCTTGCTAGGGTGAGCCCAGGGACTGTACTCCACTAATTGGGCCATGTATGCTATTTGGCCAGCATATGTTTGTGGAGAGCCTCAGAGGAGACAGCATGTGTTGAATCATGTTGGATGAAAGCATGCAGGTTTGCCTTCCAGCCAAACACCACAGCAGCACACAGAAGAACATTCAAGCAGAGAAAATGAATAATTAAACGAATAGCCTGCTTTATTACTAAAATCAAACCAATAAAAATCCAACACTATTATGTAGAAATTATAAGCCTAGATTTGCATAAATATGTGCCCGCTTATATTACAACTCAAAGTGTGAGGATTTTCACCAAAACCTCATGTTTAGAGGTGGCGCTGATAAATGTATTTATTTATGTATGTTTTTCCTGCTGGGGGGATATACATATGTATAATCCATGTATAATCCATTAACCTCATAACACTGACAGCTCACTAGCTGGCCTGGGCAACATCACTGTCTCTAAGAGTTTATAAGGGGCTCAGTTTACTGGTTACATATGAAACCAGAAGACTTTAGGAATCCTTTGGTCACATGTTGTGATATCTTTAGGCAAAATTTTGGTGAAGAAAAAACTGGCATGGCCACTGACCTCAATAAATCTTAATTAATTGGTTCTTTCAATTAGCCCAAGTTTAGACATGTGTGATGCTGTTAGTCTCCATTGCAGCGTTTCATTGTTGTAAGATTTTTTTAAACTTGACCTCACTGTATAAAATTACCTTTTGTGACCTTTAGGATATTCACAGCATTATGAAACTTCACCACCACAAACAAGAGACCTAGAGCATTCACAGGATGTATGGCTTTCCTAGATATATTTAAAATAAGGTGGTTTTCTCAGCATTTCTCAGCATTTTCCAGTGCTCGCCATGAATTCATTTTTTACTTTTGATTTATGACTAGAATAACTTGACACACAGTGCAAAGCTACATCTGAAATTAATTCACGAAACTCATATTATGTACACTTCCATTGGGCATCTACTGTCGTGTCCTGAACAACTGAAACTGAAACTATAAAAAAAGGTAATTACAACTCAAACATATAAATGGTGCTTTGCTGTAACAAAGTTTGACATCCACATCACAAAAGTAGTGAAAAAGTAAAACTTTTCCCTCAAAATCAATATTTGTAGCCTGTTTGAATACTCAGAGCTAACTCTGGAAATGGATTAATTACAGTCTTTAAATCAGTAATAAAAATAACTAATCAACAGGACCATTCCTTTTCTGGGGTTTGAGAACCAGCATTAGATGATTATTTGTGGCAACAGATTTAAAAGCCCAAAAAGAGAAAATCTGAATAACATGTGCATCCCCAAATCACATAATAACCCAAATTTGATCTGACAGAAATGAAAAAAGGATTCTATTTGGTTTGGATTTGTGACAAGAGTTTATACGCTGCCTTCTGTCTCAGCTTGACCTCCTGAGACATCACATTTACTGAGGGGGTCAGCAACAGTCGACCAGTGCCAGAACCTTGATCTGTTGTGCCTCAGGCAGAGAGCCACAGATGATAAGACAGTGGTGAGAAGGCAGCACCAGAGGCCACCCCTTTTTTCACTCTCATTGGTACTGACAGGGGTTTTAACTAGCTCATCTGTGTAGTTTATCAGTGTACCAACAATCCTATTTCATGGCTGAAAGGTTAGGATTATAAACCATTATTCTGATACCCTAAACAGAAATATTAATGATTACATTTTTATTTTCTGGCACATTTCTCTCACAGCAATGAATAGTTGATGGTGTTTACCCTAATCTAAAAGGATTTTCTAGTAGCACTACCTATGCCCTTGTAGTGACTCATTTGATTTGCTCCACTGCTCACAGATGGATGCTTGCGATATTACCCAATAACAGTAGACACGCTATAAATAAATACTAATTACATAATAGGATAATACTGTCACTAGCAAAATTCTGCCCTCCCACACAAACACATGGAACATCCATGTCACACACACACTTTGACATTCATACAAAAAAACATGTGCAGTGTGTATGCGTGCAAACACACAACAAGCATACAAGGTTTGGCATGAAGTACATTTGCAGCACCATTGTATTTATTTGATTTTAGACTTCACATATTCTAAAATCATTATTTTTCTTAACAAACAGCATTTAAATAATTAGGACGTATTACAACAGGATCAGTGGTGCAAAGTAAAGTTAACTAAGTCATTTTATTTTACTCAATCACTATCTTTTTTGATAATCCTTCCTATACATGCAGAGTTCCTTTATTTTCACTCCAGAAAGTTGTCTTGAACGCTTTTTCACTGCTCATCCACTACCATGGTCTCTCCCCCCTTCCTGCCTCCTCTAGCTCTGGCTGTCTGACATAAAAACATCACTTTCGGTGCACCAGCACAGGAAAGTAACCACCGACACCAAACACCTGTGACAGGCCTAGGCTGTCTGAATGGCAGGGGCCAAAAAAAGGGCACTAGTTGCAGTAGGGCCCACAGAAAGTTTGTAGGCCAGCCTGTATGGCACTGCATCATGTCTTCTTAATTATAAGACTGGAAGGGCAACCAAGAGGGCACTTCATCATGCATTCTGTTCTGGAGGGGCACCCATGATGACTTGAGCATGTTTACTCCACTGGAAGGGCATCCTAGAGGGCAGTTCAACATGTTTTATTTACCATAGGGGCATCCAAGAAGGCATATTTGTGGTAGGCACCAAGGGGTTGGCTCACCCAGCCACTATTTTTGCGCACCAGTGAAGAGAATGCAAGGGGCTTGAATCTAACGGACATTCATGTTTATGTTAAAAGTCCTGCCTTCCGGCTTTAAAACTCCCAGAGAGAATAGCCACTTCTTATTTTGATGTGATAAAGTGTGATAAGCAGAACAACAGTTACACACTAGCGATGATAAGAGAGGGGAACTTACAATTTGAGAAACTGTGCTGACAGCCAGGTTCGATAGCAGCCGTCTCAGTGCTGCACTCACTGCACTTCATTTCAGAAGATGAATAATGTCATTACAGTGGATCAGCTTCTGTGGACCAGCACTCCGTATAAACAGAGTTATAAGTCATCCCCAGGCAAATATATGTGGATATAAAGCAAAGCTGCAGGAATCACAAGCTATGTATAAACCCATTAAGTGTTTGCTTTAGAGGTTTATGAGCTGTATAAACTGTCTGACAAACGACAGATTAGAAAACACTCATTGAGCTGGATCACATTCAGATGTGCTAACACATGTTTTGGGAGGGATGAGTAGGCTTCTACTGCCATGTTGAAATAATAATAATATTAATAATTCAACATTGCTTGGGAAAGGGACTTCTGGAATACCTTGCTTAGTCTGCTGCCCCTGCGACCCAGCCCTGGATAAGTGAAAGAAAATATATGAATGGATGGATGGATGGATGGCACTGCCATATGCCTTATGATACTATTTCAGTCTTGTTTCTCTTTTTTGTTGGTTTTGTTGGTTGTTTTTTTTGTCAGCCAGAACTCTTGTTCTATTCATCTTCATTGGCTCAGTTGTATAGAATGGTTTAGTTAATTTAGGTTCATTTGTATCTATATATTTATATCTATACATACTAAACAGTATACCAGTTCATCTAATATAATATAATAGTTTGATATATTACATACATGTTGCTCTTAAAGTCTCTTTCCATAAAATGATTGTGACAATGCGATTTATTCTTGACAGATAAAGTGTATATCTTCTCAAAACTTTATTAATCAATTTATTCCAATTTATTATTTAAACATATCACAATGCAAATTAAACCACAATTAACAGAGGACTGTGACTGAAAACAAAATGATTCCAACTTCATGGGCGACCGTGTAGTATAATTCTTTCTTCACCAAATGTTAACACTGAGCGGAAGACCTCATGGTGGTAGCCATATCTTCATCAACATGCCTATGAACAACAGAGTATACCTGACCTATTGTGGCAGAGACAAAAACTCACCAAGGGTTAACAACAGCACTCAGACCACCTTGTTTTCTCTGAGACCTGTGACAGAAAACTGACGAGAGTCCAGCTCACATTCTGCCCAGACCAGCAAAACACTGGCTGTTGAAACACTGCAGCAGTGCTCTTTCAGCCTAGAGACTGCAAATGGAAACGAGAGGAGATTGGTGTTGTATTGCCCAGAGAGCAGACTCACACACACATTCTTAGCCCTGATTAGAAACAATATTACACGGCAGCCCATGGAGACAGAAAATATCATGCTGGGTGTTTGACTTGTTGATGGTCATTTGGGCTGTGGGATAAAAAGAGAAGCCTTCAAGATCCTGTCAGCACAACGAGCGTGATAGTGGGGTTAACAGCAGATGGAAGGCCAGGATTAAAATCCACTGACAATGAGAGCAAAGCTTTCTGGGGATCATGAGACAGTAAGGCAGAAGGATAGTGTCTGAAGGACTGTTATTGAGTACATTTGGAGCTCGCAGTCACAAAGGAATAATGGTCCCACTTCAGAGGCGTCCTCCAGTATAAATGAGTGTGGAGGGTCAGGGATACTCAGTACAGGGGCAATGACAAACCTGCACTTTAATTCTTAAATTGCCCATTCAGCTTTTGTGCTGAGTTTAAAATTAGCATTCCTCTATAGTAAAAGCACTAGTGCAGCTGAAATTAATCTGAGGCAGTCGTTTGCAAAAACCAAAGTGTTTCTGCTTAATGGTCCAGAGTTTTTGAGCAATTAAAGCACATTGTAAACATGTTCCTGAGAGCACGAAAAAATAATTAATTACAATGACAAAAACAAATCTCGGATGGGGTAATATTCATCAAAGCCTAGAAAGCAGATGACGTCTAATGCCATCGGCACGTACACATGTTCACAGGTGTGGCCAGGAGATACTTATGCAAAGTCATACTGTTGTGATTTGATAGCAGGGCTGCGTTCAGCTCGCAGTAAATTTAAACTTGTAACTGATTAAATGTGGTTTGGAGTTAATTAGACTCCTATGTTCATGTTCATAATTTATATGATGCTACTGTTTACTGATAGAGTTGTGTTAAGTTACTGCAAATTGAACATTTCCTGCTGCTTCATGCACAATTAACTAGCAGGAAGCTTAAATAAGATATGCAATGTGTTTATCAGAGAGTTAATGGAACTTGGTTTGCAGTGCTATTCTTCATGCACTGTAAAGTAGAAAGATATGGACATGTCTAACCACTGATTGAAGTGGGCCAATATGCAATAGGCATTCGTACATTTTACTCTTTGGCGTACGATGACTTTATCGTACAATCTTCTCACAATCTTCACTGCTTTTATCCTGTCCTCTCTATATCAGGCTCCTTGGGTGATTTACAATAGCACTAAATACTGCAGTGTTTCACCTTTATACACTTCGCAGTGGCGTACCACCCTGCTGTAGAATTTTATGAAATTTTATGAAATGTCATGACGTTGCAGTTACACGACTCTACGGAGCTGTTTGCTCCTCTGAACTCAAACAAATGTTCCTCTGCTCTCTTTTCACCTCGATGATGAGCAACTGGAACATTGACAGGACATCAATCGCGCGCAGAGTCATGAAAACCAAATAAACAACAGTGCAAGTAGAGTATTTTCTCAGGCACAGTTGGTGGATGCCAACCACTGTAAAGTGAAGTGAGCATGCACGTTATTGTGTATTTGCTGTGCTGTGTCCTTACTCCACAGTACAGTTAGCCACCAGCTAACAACACAGGTTTGCTTCAAGGGTATAACGTATTTTATTTATAATCAATTGATTGACTCATCTAACAACACAGTTGTGTCTTCTGATATTCATAGATAACCATTTATGTGCCTCATCAAGACATTAATGTTGTTTTACCCTGCAGTGCTGTGGAAAATCATTTGCAACATGTTCTTGTCTTCAAACATTGCTGTTCAGCTTTAAAAAAAAAAAAAAAAAAGATAAACTGTTTTAGTGCCTTGTTGGTGGTTTCAAGCCTTTTTAAGGTTGTAGCCATTCAAAATGTGTAGTCTGGTGAATAAAGTGGTGCCAATTAGATGTTCAATAGGTAAAACTGGTTCAGGGGACTTCAGTTCTCAAGTGGTATATTGTGTAAAAGCTGACAGTAAACACAAGAGCAGAGACCCCAGTCTTTCTTTCCAACAAAAGAAAAATCTGCTCCAACTGGGAAATGGAGCAAGGGATGAATCCTTAAGTGAGGACACCTCAAGTATACTCTTGTAGCGAATGGCTCAGGACCCCAAGGAGAATGAATCCTTCCCTGTGGAGCACAGGCTCTTGGCAGAAGATCAATGTCACATCCATAAAAAGTGTGTGAAGAAAACTTGTTTCCTGCTTTTTAGTAAACACGTCTCAGGGGTCTGTGTACACGAGGAGAATATTACATGAGTCAGTCTCATTACAGACATCAACCATGGGCATCACAATATTTCTGGGGACGGGGAATGATAACAATCAGGACTCTGCTCCTCAGGAGGATATAATATTTTTGATTATTATTTATGGGTTTTTAATGCTTTCATGCTAATAGGTGCTTGATGTTTTCACGAATAAAAATTATGATAATTCAAACCACTTACAGTATGGCAAGATAGAGCAGCCGTAGTTTTGAGTGCTATAAAGATATTATACATATCATATGAAGTGGGAAACACAAAGATGATTAGAGGCTGAATACACACCCACGTGCAAATACATTCAGGTGTTCATAGATAATTTCTCTCTCACAATGTTTAATCCATCAGCCTTTACCTCTTTCGTTCTTCTAATTAAGTCTTGATCTAATACTGGCTGCCACACATCATCAAGTTTCACCTTGGCCTGTGTTCAGTCTCCTCTCATCACTTCTACCCTAGTACATTTTTCTTGTGGCTCCTAAAGACCAGCAGATACCTAATTTGTCACAAACATAGACAGGTTACTTAACAGGCCTACTGGATGCAGGCCAGGGGGGGCCCTTCAAGAAACACAAACAACTAAGAAAAGACACAAAACAATCAAAAAGACACCAAATGGCACAAAAGAGACACAAAGTGACTGCAAAGGGACAAAAGAAGACAGCAGAGAGACATATAATACAACAAAAAAGGTACAAATGACAACAATAAAACTCAAAATATTAATTATGAGACACAAATGACTACAAAGAGACACAAAATGACAAAACAGACACAATACAATCGCTCATTCATAAATAAAAATGCTCTTAATTAGAAAGAAAGACATAAAACTACTACAAAGAGACACAAAATTACAAAAAAAAGAACACACAACAACCACAAAAGACAAACTGACTACAATGTAAGATGATGTCTGTGAAGGAGACATGGTGGGGACTTAGGGATTTCTGTCTTCATTCGTCTCATAGTCTCATGTTCACATCTCTACACTGGTACCTCTCATTATCTTCTAACTCTCACAACTGCAAGTGTGGCTGCCCAACACGTTCCCAGGTGAAAGGTGATTCATCTTGTTCAGTGGTCTTCTGTCTTATCCTCTATGGTCTTTCTGTCAACCCCTCTCTCTTTCTTTTTCCACCTATATGGACTTCTCCCTTCCCAGGAGGATTGAGTGGATACCATCCAACTATTTGATGAGACCATAGTGTCGGCTTCACCGTGCTGTGTGCACAATGGCTACAAACTCGTATCTCTTGAAGAAAACTTCACTTGAATAAAAGGATGAACTTGAAGTTGTTGCACAATTGATGGGTTTATCCTAACTTTATATTATAATGCCCAAGCAGTACCATTATTATTACATTAGTAGAAAATGGAAACCCTTGATGCACTTCATTAAATTTAATGATTTGCTACTACATGTGCTGGTTGTGCACTAAAGAGTATACATATGATATTTATTTAATTGTTAATTGTCATCCAAAGGGACTTACAATAAATGGATTCAACTTCAGGGGAACAACCCAAAAATCAAGCAAGATCATGAACTTTATTTTATTTTTTAAGAGGCCATGGTGAAGTCTGAACCAATATATGTCAACAACCTTCCAGCCTGAAAAGTAAAATCAATGCGATAGTGCCTTAAACCTGCATTCTCTCTAATGGTCAGCAGGGGGTGACTGCACTGGTTACAAATAGAGGACAGACTGTACAAAAGTCAATGAGAAAATTATCCTACTCCCACTTGTCTTGATCCTTAAGTCTGAGTGAGAGGCAGCAGTAAATAATTTGCAAGAATGACTAAGCTTTTTCTTGCAACAATATAAAACATCCTTTAACTTTCAGAACTAATTAAGAGCATTTTTATTTATGCATGAGCATTTTATTTAAATGAGGGGACACATATTTTTATTTAAAAAAATGCGTTCAAGAAAAAAAACGGGGGAAAAAAACGATGGGAACATTTGTGTTTCGTGACCAAGCCATTTTCTAATGTTGTCACACAATTTACATGAGGACAATGAAGGGGTCAGTGTGATTTGACAGGGAGCAACAATTATCTCACTGAACAATGTGTACCTATAATGACTGCCTCAGTTGCTTTTCCAGATTTAACTCTAGACAATGTCTCATCCAAGTGAACAAAAGAATATAATTTGCATTTTATCTCACAAACAATGTTTTAATGTATGTACTGAATACAGCAAATGTTTTGTTGAAATTCTGATTATCAATTGTCAAGATGGTGAAGGAAAAACATCTGAGATTCCTCATCATGATCTCAAAAGAAACAAGCAGTACTGAACGGGCCCTCGCAGTCCACGCGTGTCGGGGCATGCTGCCGTCGGGGTGTCTGCGTTACAGGGGCCAGTCTATACCACCCCTATGAATTTCATTGCCTTAAGTCTTATAGTGTGGCCACGGTACCAAATATGAAATTAGACTGCCACCACAGTGCCACTTAGGGGCCGATCAATAAAACCTTAAAGGGTTATCCTCAGGAGGGCATTGACAATAATTGTAAATTGAAAGTAACTATGTACATTTACTCAAGTACTGGACTTGAAGTACAATTTTGAGGTACTTTTATGTACATTTCATGTAACTTTATACTTCTACTCCACTACATTTTGAGGCATATATTGTACTTTTTATTCCTCTACATTTAGCTGACAGCTTAAGTTACTTTTCAGGTCAAGATTTAAAATGAAAAACATGATACATTTAAAATTATTACCCATTTTTATAAATTAAACCACTTAAAAGTTTATTAGGTAGTTTAAATGAGCGGAGTGGAGTCATTTCACAGTGTGGTATTAGTACTTTTACTGAAGTAAAGGATCTGAATACTTCTTCCACCACTGTCCTTTTTACTTCTTTACTTCTTTTTTTTTATTATTATAATTTTTTAAATTATTATAATATTTTTTTAATTTTCTTTTTTTTAATTTCTTAAATTAAAAAATAAAAATAAAAATAAAAATAAAAATAAAAATAAAAATAAAAATAAAAATAAAAAATAAAAAATAAACCACTCCGCTCATTTAAACTACCTAATAAACTTTTAAGTGGTTTAATTTATAAAAATGGGTAATCATTTTAAATGTATCATGTTTTTCATGCCCTTTACAGTTCCAACTGTGCAAGCTGTGCATAAAATTACTCAATAAGTGATCTGAGGAAACAAACACAGATAAACATAATTTATTCTGAAGAGCATGTATGCCTTCACATTTTTCATGCATCAGTTCATTGTTCTTTTTCTGTTTTCTCTTAGTTGTGTGTCTCTTCAGCACCCTAGCACCCAGAGGGCTTATTGCCAGACAGAAATTAGTCCCAATCGCGAAGTAGCAGATCGGACATATTACCTTGTATCTTGAAAGGGGTGTATTCGGTTTCAAGTAAAAAGTTTCTGAATATTGAATATAAAAAGGTGGCAGAACAAACTTCATTTTTACTTTAATTCATATAAACCCAAGAAAGTAATATCCTGTCTATTTTTATTCCTTTCAAGCAATTCTCTGAATCGAGTGGAAAGGAGGCAGGGGTCAGACACTGTGGGTGTTTTATAGCAAAAGCAAAAAACCGACATAAAAAGTAATTTCAACTTTATATCCAAATCGTGAAGTTTTCTGTTTGCGGATCTTGTGCTTTCATCGTGTCATGGTTCGTTTACAATTGTGTCCTTGATGGCCAAAATGAGGACAGGCTCACAGTATCTTATTATTCTAATCAGGGACAGACGAAAAACAGCCCTAATTGATAAGGAAATGAGAACTGCTTCACAGAATAACTCAAACAATGCTTGGCCACATTAAATGTTCATTGACTAATGTTTTACTGACATTGCTGACCCCACTGCCTGTCCTGTTACAGCACTTAAAAGAGTCATTTTTTTTCTTTTCTTTTTTTTTTTTTTAGGAATAAATGCTGTCTTCTGCTTGAACAGTTAACTGTGACAACACTTTCTTTTCTAGCTCAATTTCAGCTTCTATTGAACCCCTAACCCCTGCTGTCTTGCTGAAGATCAGAAACTTTAAGAAGACGTAAAGGAAGTGAGACGAGGATAAAAATAAGAAGAAGGTGCAAGTTTGTAGTATACACAAAGTGAGAGAGGTTATGAGCTTTTGTAATGCTGGAAAATCTATTACAGCAAATTGCACACGACAAACCTACAACACACGGTGCTCAGTGTAAGGGGTCGCAGTATGGGTGTGAAGTTTATTTTCATCCTCAGCAACAGTCTGATCTGTTTTACAGAAGCATGTGTCACAGTGCCTTTACACTGTGCGATAACGATGATCATGGGAGTTTAGTGCATGTCTCAGGGTCTGGCATGGTTACAATAAAATCTTGGTTTCAATCTGTATCAGATTCTACCAATTCAAATCGAGGCTGTCAGATTGTGTGATGACTGTGTGGTGAATTGTAGCTCCATTATGTAAACAGAAATGAGCAGAGGCACGTCATCAGCTTGCATCATTCATCTGACTTATGTTTCATTTTGCCGCCATGATTTACGTTAGTGTGTGTGTGTGTGTGTGTGTGTTTGTTTGTTTTCCAGAATTGCATTCAAAAATGACACTTTACAGATGGTGTGCCAGCCAGTGTGTATTCTGCAAAAATGTATGTTAGATTCTGATTGGTTGGTTTGTAGATGTGAGTTATAGCAGCAGTCCCATTGTAAGAATATGGTCCTTAATCACAGATACTGTCAGAATGTAAGGCTGCTTTTGATTGAACAGCCGACTCCTTCCAGTGTCTATCAGTCCAACCGAACACTGACAAGGACATTTTTTGAGACCAAAATATCACAATAAACTTGAAACACAGTGTGAGAGGGTAGTCTAAAGACACAGTGTGCTGTGGTAGTGACCTGTCAATAATAAAGTAACCACCAATCATAATTAAAACTAGAAAATTTCCTCTGGGGGAAATTTTGAAAGGGCCACGGGGGCTACTGCCGGTGTGTGTACACTATGATGAGATTCTTCAGAGATTTCAAACAATTAATACTAGTAATGTTATGATACTATTCCTCTTCAAGTATTTATTTATACAGCAACCTATGCCCTTTAACCTCAAAATGTGTGTGTGAAACATTTGTATCTGGAGGAGTGTGCGCGCTTACGCGCGCATATGTGTGTGTGTGTGTGTGTGTGCGTGCGTGTATCTTTCACTGTTATTACATTAAATGACCATTGTGTGTGTGCGTGCGTGTATCTTTATCTGTTATTACATTAAATGACCAGTGTGTGTGTGTGCGTGTGCGTGTATCTTTAACTGATATTACATTAAATGACCAGTGTGTGTGTGCGTGCGTGTATCTTTAACTGTTATTACATTAAATGACCAGTGTGTGTGTGCGTGTGTGTATCTTTATCTGTTATTACATTAAATGACCAGTGTGTGTGTGCGTGCGTGTATCTTTAACTGTTATTACATTAAATGACCAGTGTGTGTGTGCGTGCGTGTATCTTTAACTGTTATTACATTAAATGACCAGTGTGTGTGTGCGTGCGTGTATCTTTAACTGTTATTACATTAAATGACCAGTGTGTGTGTGTGTGTGTGTGTGTGTGCGTGCGTGTATCTGTAACTGTAATCACATCAAAACATCAAAGCGTGGGGTCGACCAATCAGAGCAGAGCAATCAACGGAATTAACAGCTGTGGAATCTTCTGGCAGAGTGAAAGCAGCCAGAGGTGGGCAGAGTGAAATTTCTGGCCTCGAACAGAAAGCATTTTTGGCAAAACCATAATACCTATTATTGATCCGACTTCACTTTGAGCGTCCTGAGTTCTTCCTGAACCTCTACATATGTTTTTTTTAAGAAAAATGAAAAAATAGCTTTGTTAGAGCGATCTAAAAAAACAGTTCAATCTCACTTTTTCCGAAATCTTCCTGCGTTTTTAATATGGGACCCAATGAGGCTGTTGGTGGTTTTGGTGGCGCATCTTTGCGTCGTACGCCCAAACTATAACTCTGACAGCTTTACCAGAGGATTGTGAGGGAGAAGACAAATTTTCCTACATTTCTATGTATAAATTATTTCTGTAGAGTGGAATTTGCGGCCTGGAGTGCAGTTTTCAAATGTATTTTTTGACAGTTTTACCTCTCTCTCTACACTCTGAGCGATGACATCACACACTCTGACACGAACATTCCGTGCAATACACACCCATTATAATCTCAGAATTTCTCCCAAAATTATCATGGTCGTTGAACAGGGATTGATAAAAAACTATATGACCTATCGAAACGTGGATTAATACACCGATACACAAGACTTGCGTCTACTGTTTAAAGTTTAAATGGAGTCTCTAGGTGAAATTATGCCGGAGAAGTAGACGTTTAAAAATCTCCAATTATTGTTCTTTTTCGCTAATTTTTTGTCGGCCGTCCTTTTCATTTCAATGCAAAATTTTGGGCAGTTTTTCGCGATTTACGTCGCGAAAAATTCGTATTCTGTAGAGAAAAGTAATAGCACTCCGATCCCGATCAAACCGCACGTTTTGATATATAATTTGTCCTGCAACTCTTTAAGTTGTAGGACTAGTAGCGGGACGAAATTGCGTCCGGAAGAGGAATAAGAAGAAATCCACAGTATAACAGTAGTGCTCGGTGCGATTGCCCCGAGGCCCTAATAAATCAAGTGAGACTTTTTGCAACCAGTGGAGTCTCCCCCTGCTGGCCATTAGAAAGAATGCAGGTTTAAGCCACAGGTATTGGCTGACATACCAGATCTTCCATTCTAACCTCCACAATAAAAGCCCTAGACATATACAATGCCAAACTGATCACTAGAGGAAACTCAAATTTACTCAGAGCATTTTGATAATAAGGGAACAAAGTAAAATAGCCTAGAGTAGCTTCGGCTCAGACAGACTGCCAGATGCCGTTCAGGGTTAATAGAATCGCAGTAGTTAGTGTTCTGCCTGCTTTAATCTATTGAAATCATTTATTGAAATGTTGAGACTGTTGCAAATTCACGTCTCTGTTGGTGTGGATAGATTTTGAAGTGAAATCAAATACAGTGCATTCTTAAGTTGTTTATCTGTCACCCCTTGGCGTGCCTTTACTCCAACTGGACTTCCTAGTTTTATATCATTCATTCACCTATAACTTAAACAACATGCACTCACCAAAGCAGCCTTCTTGACTGTTTAAACAAAGGGCTATTTTCACCGCTTATGGGGGAAGAAATTCACAGCATGGAGCAACTCCCAGTTACTTCAACTTGCAGCTGAGTCACATCACTGCTGCAGGATCATGATGTAGCTGCACCATGTTGAGGGAGACAATAGTTGAGAATGTATTTTGCTTCAATGAGATGTCCAACACAGAAATACATTGTGAATACATTTGGATATAAAAATTTTACGTTAAAGTCACGCTGGATGCATCTTATATTCATAAGAACTGGGTTTATAATTGCATCTATTCCGCATATAGTGATGACACCCACATAAATGGGAAGAACATTGATTTCCACTGCCACAGAAACATCACAATACAAAAACTACCACCACCATTTTCAAAATGTTGAGAACAAGATTACACCAGAGAAAGCCTTTTTTTTATATATATATATTATAAAAACCTGAACATATGGAGGGAGACCACACTGGAGGTGTTTGTCATTAAACCCTTGCTGTATATAGTGGTGGGAACAGTAGTTCTTTTCAGTTTACTGAATCACTAGAATCCATTCATTAGAAAGTACAAAAGATTTGTTCACCGAATCATTCAGTGCTATGACTGCATATCAGTCCTCACTGAGCTTAAAAAACGGCAGAGCGTTCAGTTCTGCCACTAAGTGAACTAAGAACAGCCATTCGTGAAAAAGCCAATGAGCTGAGCATTTAGTTGGATAAAGATATATATATTGTTTTTTTTCACAAATATAATACAATAGTTGGCAGTTCTTCCTACCTCGAGACATAAGAGAGGGAGAGAGGGGATGAGCCTGAACGATGGCAACTCTCACATGGCTCCCGTTCACAGTACTAGTACATTCAGTGAACGTCTCACAGACTGCTGCCGAAGCAGAGAGCCAATCAGGATTCCCGTTCACTGTAGTTCCTTCAGTACACAAACCGAAACATTGACGGACCATGCATAGAGGGAATGGCAGTTCCTTGGAGAGGGCGAGGGGGAGCTGGTTGGTTGCCAACTGCCGGCAAAACACAAAAAGAAGAAAAAGAAAAAGAAAAAAGAAGAAGAAGTCTGGAGTAAGGGGTGGGCTTGAGCAACTCCATGCTCACACTACTGGCACTTACGGTCTAGAGAGACACCAGACGGACGAGTTCATCTGAAGTTGAGAAAAAACAAGAAGTGATCCAGAACGGTTCGTTCACCTAAGCGTTTTTTCGAAAGAATCCTTCATGATCGAGTCATCACTAGTGAAAAAGGTTAAATAAAAATTGCTTGATATCAAAGGGTCACACAGCATGCAACTTAAAAGAAACATCAGCACTTTGGGGAAAACGGTTAATCTCAAACTAATAAACACATCAGTGCTTCTTTATGTTAAGTGTTGGTGTCTGTTGTCCCACATGGGAACAGTGACAACGTGCTCAGTGTTGATGCTATTGACAGGATGGAAGAGACAGCCCTCGGAGGACCATATTTCTCTTCACTTTTCATGAGGTTAATATTTATTGACTTCTCCTTCTTCTACATCGACATCTCCAGCTGCAGTAATGTATACAATGCTTATCAAAATGCCAGCTGTCATCCTGTTCCCCATGCAGAATGCAAAAACAGGTCTTGTTAGTTTGTTATATCTGGTCTTGTTAGTTTTCCATATACAGGCACCAGCATTACAAGGGGTTGTGAAACAGCTCTGGGAGAGCTGTTTTCTCTGGTTTGACAAGAAGGCAGAATCTGACACACTCAACAGGAGAGTCAGAAAGAGAAAATCAACAATTTCTAGTTAATGAGATGACAGTGCCAGCCTGCTGGAAGAAGAAGGAAAAAAAAGGAGCACAGAACCTTTGAATTGAATTCTAATCGCAAATTCCTTTGTTTTAAAGGCAACTCAACTCAATGTCAGCTTTCAAAAAAATACTGTATAAGAACTTTGGAAAGTGCATTTTGACCACAAATTAAGAAAATGGAAAAAGAGGAATGGACATTTCCCTTAACGTTTTACCATGCACTAAAAAGCATGAAGTTACTCCATCCTATTTGCTTTGCATTGGTGAGAGCTGAACAAAATGGTGAGCTTCAGGAAGCTGTACAGTGACTCCCTGGTCCAGCCTGCAGCAGTGAAAGGACCCAATTAACCTTGACTAGATATTTGCACCGTGGGCATTCCTCACTAGTTCTGGTGTTTGGCAGACGAATAGATTTGTCTTAGCAGAGGGCAGTTTCACTTGTCAATCAAACCTGAAAATCTGTCTACTTGTGAAAGATTTGCTTAACATTTTTTCAACTTGGAACTCCAGCAGCTGTTCACGCCAATTAAAAGTGGGGTGCATGTCAGAAACAGCACATACAGGCCTGTGCATCCCAATGACCGAAAGATGTGAGAAAAATATATAAGGTGTAAAAGGAAAGCTGTCAAAAGGTGTTGTACATATATGCACTTCATTTTTCATGCTGAGGCAAGAGTCTGAATTTCACTGCTGCAGTGGAAGAACTATGACAGTGACTTCCAGAATTTGAAGTGAGCATCAATAATCCCCCCTCCCACTCTTGATTTCATGTTAGTTCCAACAGTCCAAGCCTGATCTACTGCCCTGCTGTCCCTTTCTGTACAACTGTTCAATGTTCTCTCCAGTTACCTCCATTTCCTTCCTCACAACTATAGTCAGTGTTTTGTCAGACTGATCTGTCTATAGTCATTTGCATGTCATCTGCATATTTATTTGCAGGAGGAGCCGAGGCATGGTTGGTGGCTCGTGCATGTGCGCTCAGTTCCACGCTGAACCTGGTGTAAGCACAGTTTGATACACGTGGAGGTGAGTTTGCGTAGGTACTTTTCTAGTTTTGGGAGTACGCCATCTTTCAGTATGAAAGCTACGCACTCTTTGATTCATGAGGTCCCTGGAGTTTAAAGACCTTGAGGAAAGTGCAGGTGGGGCGAGAAGCCAATTTAGTTTTCAATATTAGACTATATATCCCTTTTTGAGCAGAGATATGTAACTGGTTTTGCCTTTATAATGATACTCAGTTGTTTTTGATATATTAATAACACTGGCCCTTTCCTTTGGTATTAAACTAGATTTATGTCAATAATGTCATAAGTGATTGACTTTTGAGTTAAATTGTTAATATGTTTCTAATGTGTTCCTATCTTTCCCATTTTCCTAGTAATGTTATCAACTATTTCACACTATTGCATTATATTGTAAAATTGAACGTTTTTGACAAAAAAAAGCCAACTCTACAGATGGAAACTGTTTGACTGAGTATCATTTGGAGAGTTTATGTGTTCCTTTCAAACTAATGTATGCTGACTGGAAGAAACCTATTCCAAATTAATAAGAACATTTCAATACGTTCAAAAGGCTCTTTTCCTGAGTGATATGACCCAAAGTCATCTAAAATTCCATTATATAGCATTACAATGAGTCAGCTAGTGTTTATTCTGAAATAACACTGATTTGCATTATAATGAAGGAAAATGTCACCTGAGATTTCGACTTTGAACTGTTTCTTTTTTTTATTGGGTTGGTTCATTACATTGAAAGTTGTCATCTGTTGCACAGAGGATTAAAGCTACACAAACAATAGAAAGCACTTACTGTTGGTTTTGTTGATAATAAAAATGTGAAATAACACAGGTTTACCATATTTTTAATAGTTGACATTAATATTTGCAGTAATTTGTTGCACTGGTGCTGGTGGATACAGGCTGTGTTTGGTTTAATAGGGCTTTACTTTCTCACTGTCTAACCAGTATCTGAAATAACAAGCAGACCAACTAATAAACTACAGCCTGTAATACAAAATGTCTGTCGCATCAGTAAATTACTGCTGAAAAACCAATTTCTAAGGACTTATGGATTCCATTAAACATTCACTCCACCGCAGCTTTATGAGTCATCAATTTTCCATTTTGACTAACATCTTGTTGCATCTCACTCTGCCATTAAACAAACGAGTCTGCTAGTTCGCTTCATAACAGTTCTACCATCTGAGTGGTTTGTCTGCTCTCTCCGGCTTCAGCATCATCCATCATCCAGTGACTGCTGTGGCAGCCTGTGATATTACGCCTCAGGTGCAGAGGCCTTCAACAGAGCCCGTCCACCCTCAGGTGTTTTGTATTTGTCTCAACCCATGACTTCTATTGGATATTCAGAATATTTACGATTGAAACCTGGCTCTATTGTACTGGTCCTACTATTTCTAAAAAGACATTTGGTCAATTAGACACTGATCCCTAAATTCATGAACAAATCATATATTATATATCCATGTGTAGTGGTTTGCTACGATGGCCCTGAGAGCTCACAGCGCTGCAACTTAAGAAAACACATCTTCATCAATTTGACAACACAAGCACATCATTTAGAAAACGCGCTGCAAAGACCACAACACAACAGAAGTGTTTCCAGAGGACACTTAAAAGTGATGGACATGTTTGGACATGCATGCGATATTATCACGTTATTTCAAGAAAATGATAATTTCACGTAATAATGTTAGAACGTGAAATCATCACGGAGCCCGGAGCACTACTGTTATACTGTGGATTTCTTCTTATTCCTCTTCCGGACGCAATTTCGTCCCGCTACTAGTCCTGCAACTCGAAGAGTTGCAGGAGTAGTACTCGAAGAGTTGCAGGACAAATTATATATCAAGGCGTGCGGTTTGATCGGGATCGGTGTGCTATTACTTTTCTCTACGGAATATGAATTTTTCGCGACGTAAGTCGCGAAAAAATGCCCAAAATTTTGCATTGAAATGAATGGGACGGCCGAAAGAAAATGAGCAAAAAAGAACATTAATTGAAGATTTTCAGACGTCTACTTCTCCGGCATAATTTCACCTAGAGACTCCATTTAAACTTTAAACAGTAGACACAAGTCTTGTGTATTGGTGTATTACTTTGCGTTTCGATAGGTCATATAGTTTTTTATCAATCCCTGTTCAATGACCATGATCATTTTTGGAGAAATTCTGAGATTATAATGGGTGTGTATTGCACGGAATGTTCGTGTCAGAGTGTGTGATGTCATCGCTCAGAGTGTAGAGGGTGAGGTAAAACTGTCAAAAAATAAATTTGAAAACTGCACTCCAGGCCGCAAATTCCACTCTACAGAAATAATTTATACATAGAAATGTAGGAAAATTTGTCTTCTCACTCACAATCCTCTGGTAAAGCTGTCAGAGTTATAATTTGGGCATACGACGCAAAGATGCGCCACCAAAACCACCAACAGCCTCATTGGGTCCCATATTAAAAACGCAGGAAGATTTCGGAAAAAGTGAGATTGAACTGTTTTTTTAGATCGCTCTAACAAAGCTATTTTTTCATTTTTCTTAAAAAAAAAACATATGTAGAGGTTCAGGAAGAACTCAGGACGCTCAAAGTGAAGTCGGATCAATGATAGGTATTATGGTTTTGCCAAAAATGCTTTCTGTTCGAGGCCAGAAATTTCACTCTGCCCACCTCTGGCTGCTTTCACTCTGCCAGAAGATTCCACAGCTGTTAATTCCGTTGATTGCTCTGCTCTGATTGGTCGACCCCACGCTTTGATGTTTTGATGTGATTACAGTTACAGATACACGCACGCACACACACACACTGGTCATTTAATGTAATAACAGTTAAAGATACACGCACGCACACACACACTGGTCATTTAATGTAATAACAGTTAAAGATACACGCACGCACACACACAATGGTCATTTAATGTAATATCAGTTAAAGATACACGCACGCACACACACACACACACACACACACATATGCGCGCGTAAGCGCGCACACTCCTCCAGATACAAATGTTTCACACACACACATTTTGAGGTTAAAGGGCATAGGTTGCTGTATAAATAAATACTTGAAGAGGAATAGTATCAAAACATTACTAGTATTAATTGTTTGAAATCTCTGAAGAATCTCATCATAGTGTACACACACCGGCAGTAGCCCCCGTGGCCCTTTCAAAATTTCCCCCAGAGGAAATTTTCTAGTTATTATTATTATTATGATTATTATTATTGATAATAATAATATTATATTAATAGTATATTGGAGACATATAGTTGCGTTGCGTTGCGTTGCGTTGCGTTGCGTTGCGTCGTGTCGTGTCGTGTTGCGTTGTGGTGTGTTGTGTTGTGGTGTGTTGTGGTGTGTTAGTGTGAATGGTTTAAGAGAGAGATATGGTGCAGATGTTGCAGAAACATATTCATGATATATCTTATAAATATGTTAGCTAAAGGGATTTTATGGGTCTCTGGAAAGTCAATAAAAGGAAAAAGAAAAGTTTCATATAATAACAGTCATTATTACAATAAATACTAACATTACTTTAGTTGTTCTGAATTGTAGGTTGTGCACATATTGCAGCAGCCCTTTAAATAAAAGCCAGATTTATATATTTTGTTGAGTGTTACGCCTTACTGTCATTCACAGGTTGCCTTCTCTGAAATCTCTCTGTAAAAAACGTGGGATTTCCTGCCAATTGAAAAGTGTAATTGCCTACTCTGAACATTGCTACAGGTCATTGACTGTTTACAGAGATCTCTATTTCAACATGATTAATCCCACGCAGTACTGACAGTGTTTTATCTCTCAGCCTATTTGTAGTTGGGTAAAGACACAGATCATCATCTCCCTCTAGGAAAGGCAAGAAAATAAAAAATGTGTAGGCAGTGTCTGAATGGCGAAAATGCACAAAGGAAGCCCTGTGTATAAATACAGTGATAATAGCAATAGTCTTTAATCCATTATCCACTGTATCCATTTTAATCTGGCCTTATTTCACATTAAAAAGTGGAAACTTTTTGCACTAATTGCTTTTATTTTTAAACGTTTTAAAACATTTTTGTAAATGCCCCAGTTATTTTAACCTAAATTGCTCCCAATCGCTTTCATAGAGCCACAAAATCTTTGTATTCTCATCAAACTTTGATATATCTAGGCCACCTCTGTTTCCATGGCGAAATGACTAGAGAGGAATTGTGGCTCCTCATTTATCCACTCACAAGCTCAAAACACCACTGGGGTCATCCCTCATGTGAATTTTCTCCTCTTTCCCTCCCAGTCATTCACCATCCCCATAATGAGGGACTTCATTTGTTTCAATAGGCTATAAATCATGCTGTGTGGTGGAAATAAATGAGAATTGATCTCTCTTCCGTCGGCGATTCCCACACGAGCGCACCTGAGCAAGCCACCGGGCGATTAGAAGCTGCTGTTACAGTAATGGGGGCGAGAAAGACTGCTGAGGAGCCTGCAGTTGTGTGGATTCTTCGACGTTTTATAGCCTCCTTTATGTCTCTTTATTAAAGAACACGTTGAATATGTGTCTGTATTTGATAGCTTGGTAAAGTCCTCACTTTTCCACATTTTCACTGTTCTCTTTCTATCATGATACGCTGAGGCACTTCATTGGATCCCTGGAGACATTATTATTCAAAAGGGGATGTATATGTGTGGTGACAGCGATAGCCTCACCTTGAAACTCAAAGTCAACCTCCCATCGAGAGCCACTCACACTGTCCCTTGTGCGTCTGCAGTGCTGTGCCATATACATATGTACGGCTCCTATTAAGTGTGCCAACACATGACAGTACCTCCGACTGTGATTCTAATTACCGGCACACACACCTCAGCTGATTATTCCAATTGTTTGAGTATAAAAAGCACTGCAGATACAGCTTTGTGTCCTTTTGGCAGGTTTTAAAGTGAGGGCCAGTGTTGGGTCACTCATATATTATTAAGCAACTACTTCACTGAATTACAGCCAAATATGAATAACACAATCTAGACCAGATCTTCTTTTAAGTGCTTTTTAAAATTAAGTGGAGCATTGATGAAGGATTGCAGAGCAGGAAATGAAAAACTAAGAAAGACAGGAATAAAAATTAGAAATCGTTCATAATATGTAGATAAGTAGTTTTACCTGGTCCAGAGCAAAAGGACGCAATCACAGCCAGTATACAGACATAACTGAGGTAGGGCATCCACTCCAGACTGTCCTGGGATAAGAGAGTGGGAGAAATATTATTGGAATGACCGTAATCATTGTGTTGGCGGAAAAAAATTCAAAGTTATAAGTCAGTTCTGAGAAGGAATGTTACAACAAATATATCTGGGAAATTAATAAATAACAGCAACATCCTGTATTTTATTTTGCTTTTGTTAAAGCAGGCAACAAAAACATCAGGTCAAATGTAATCAGTACATTTGTATGATAATGTCAGAGATATTATATATAATATCATACACACGTAGTGGTGATGTACAGTATAATAACCTAATTTCCTGACAGTAGGAATCCTGATGGCAGGTTGTTCACAGTATAAGTAGCCTGTACAGAGCACCTATGTGCATTGAGAGGGCTTTTCTCTTACAGTATGTCTGGAATGAGGTCAGTGAAGAAGATTGGAAGTGGCTCACCTGGAAATTGAGAAACACTGTGAGTAGGCTGAAGAATGCGGCCATAGCAGAGAAACCGAAGATGAGGAGGGGTTTCCTGCCGGTTCGTTCTATCACTAAGCCCTGGGAACAGGGGGAAAAAATAACAGTGTTATATTAGAAGCATTTCATTATAAACCTATTTTTTCCCAGTAGCGTGGCTCCAAGGATCGCAATGTTTGTTTGTAGCTCGGGGAACCATGTTGGTCCAGACTGAAATATCTAAACAACTATTGAAATTTGGAGATGAATCCTAACTTTAGCGACCTGCCAACTTTACTTGTAGCACAACTCTGAATTTGCCTGTTTTTGGTTAAATATCTTGACAAAATGTAATGGATTGCCTCAAACTTTGATCGATGGTCATGGTATCCTGAGGATTAATCGTAGTGACCTTACACAACATAATTTGCAGTTACTTTTTTTGTTTCAGTTGGTTAAAATGTTTTTGCACACCTATGTTTAGTTTAAATCAAATCATTTGGTCACTAACTTTAATAACCTTGCTCTGAACATGTTTGTATTGCTGGCATTAGCATTCAACTCATAGCACTCCTATGCAAATACAACCTCACAGAGCTGGTCACTTAGCTGTACACCCAACCCAACTTTAACCCTGGATGAGAAAACGCAGCGCTCTCACTTATGTGAATGACAACAGTCTGGTGAAACAGGATGTGTCAATGCATCGGGTTCTGGCAGAAAATAAGCTGACACAGGTTTAATTCATCCAGCAAGGCCCTTTATCAATCAAATGTGTCAAAACACATATTCCTAGCAGGCGACAACCTGCCAGGTCTGAGCAGTGAGGCACACCAGAAAGTGACTTAAGCTGCATTCTACCAAAAATTCCAGTCGCTGACGGCGACTGCAAAAGCGTTTCGGTACATTCATTTCAATACAAAATGAGAAAACTTCTCACTTGATTTATTGTCTCAGATTTTTTCTTAGGACAACACTACGGTCTCAAACTCGCTAGTAAAAAAAATCTTCTTTAAGACAATTTGATGTTAATAGTGTAAATAATGGCCACATTTAGAAGAAAATAGAGGAATCGTGTGATTTGGGGCATGACTACCTTTGATTGACAGGTCACTAAAAAGGAATATAAGAATAGAAGCAGAACAATGCATATCCACGGCAACGTATCAATAAAGTTATATATATAAAAAAAGGCTGTTTACCAGTTTGGTCTCACACTGTAATTTCACTTAATGATAGTTTATTTGAATGTTTTGTTCATTAAAGATGTCTTGTTCAGCATTTGGTTGGACTAACAGACACTCCAAGGAGTCACTGTTCATTTTTCTGAGGTAAGTAACGTACATTTTGTTTTTGTTTTTTGCTAGCCAAAATGAACATCCCAGTTAATGCTAACATGAAATATCAGCAACTTCGCGCAGACAGGTTGCCGGTGTGGAGAGGAATATAGTTAGTGTCGTCAGATCCCTCTCGCTCCTCCACAGTCCAAATTAGTCTGCTCCCCCATTCCAAAAAAAAAATGGCTACACAAGATGGTGACGAGTGTAACGCTGAACTTGATGCCTCAAACGGGCCGTCTACAAACCAATGGATGACATCACCATCACTACACCCATAATTTAAACAGTCTATGATTCTTAGTAGATACTTTGTAAAGTAAAATTATTTATACTAATTGATTTGGTATTGTTGTGACGAAAAATAAAATTGTTTTATCACGCAGTGTAATGTGTTGTTGAGTCCTTTCTCTATTACATACAGTGTCATCAGAACCCTAAAAGATAATCTCTTGCACCAATTGGTTTTCTTAGATGATATTCAGTGTCTCACCAGTACTTAAAAACACCAACACAGCCGCTATATAGCTGTTCTCAGTCTGAACGCCCACTTAGTCCTGTAACAACATATTGAATTGTTTCCTTGTAGCAGATGAAACAATGAAACATGTATGATCTATATGTTACAAACTATAGGACAGTTTGTGCATTTTCTCAGCTTTGTATATCACACTGTGTGTGCCATATGGTAACATTCATAGACATGACAGATATAAAAACAGAAACTCATTTGAAAGCAAAGATTTGCTTAAGGAAGAGGAGCATATCACAGTTATTTGCTTAACCCTTCAAATCACCAATTCCAGTAGTTGGTGCTGGAGAATACACCATACATAATGCATCACAGGGTACAATACTGATACAAAACATTGATTTACTCATAACCAACACTGCATGTGGCTCATCAATAATTACACAGGCACCTCTCGCTCTCCACCAAGGTGTCTTTCTACTTGAGTCGCATTGTGGGACACGAGATGTGGGCCACACTCACGCCTCGACTGAGCCTTCTTCCATCGAAGCCTCAGAGCATTAGAGTATTCATGACACTGCCCTCAAACTCACCTAACCTGGGGAATTTCACCAAGTTGTTGAAAAAAAGGTCACTGGTATTGGTTTAGTATGCATACACTGAAGAGGAGACAGGGTGAAAATTAACTTGAGGTGTTTTTCCATGTGTATGACTGTGTGGTGTAGGAGAGGTGCTGGGCTGGCTTACCACAATAAAGTTAGACTTTTCCACTGCTCTGAAAGTTTACATTGGCAATTATCTCCTTATTTTGGACAGTTTCCCGTTAGCAGGAGATTCTGTCGCAGAATACTTTAGACTTGAGTTGCCCCCAAAAGCATTGGAATTTAATCTGTGTGTGTGAGTGTTTATCTGGGAATGATGTCTTTGCATCCCACCACAGATCCCTGAGGACAGGCATGTGTTCAGGGCATGGCCTGGAGTGATATAGCCCTCCCCTGAAATCTGATGGGCCACCCCATTATCCTAAAATATGGCCAACTTTACTGACTTTAGGAAGCTGTGTGCTGTTTTAAAGGTCATTTAAAAATTTGGTAAGTTTTTGTCATGCAATGATTTTTGTTATTTCTGCCTATTGTGTTTGAATATTTCTGCATATTGGGGCCCCTTAGTGGCTTTTTCTTTGCATAAAAAAGATAGGACTTGAAAGCTGAGTCTCTTGTGGATTCAATGATTGGGTTGACCTGTCAGTCCTGGGACTGGAACCGATGACACGTTACAAGCCCGATCTATAATCACAGCCTCATGAAACTTTATAACCACACACTGCAGATCTAGGGTACTAAGATGATGTATCACTTTTTCAGGTATATTGACAATAAGGGGGTTTCTTTGCAGCCTTTAGAACATAAGTGCTCACTATACAAACACCAAAAAATGGGATTCTTGCAAAAAATCTTCATAACAAAAAATATTTTTTATATCACAGTATCAATTTTTCTATGGTTTCTTAATGTGGTATTTTGGAGGGATTTTTGACCATATTGATATTGATATTTTCAAGTGGTCAAAAAGTATGTACATTTGGCAAAAAGTCTTATTAAAAGTCTTTAAAAGATTATTGAGCATTAAAATGGTCATCATGTACTGCAATCATACTGCAAGTCCAATAACGTTTAAAAATAAACAGACCCCTAACTAAAACACAGATATGCGACTAGAACCACTTGACACACAGGGCTGAGCTCCATCTCTAATTAATCTCCAGGTCCCCAGCTTTCTGATGGTGTTCACTACTTCTATGTGCCATCTACTGTTGACCTGCTAAAAGTCCCCTGTCCACTGCTTAAAAAGACTAAAATAGGTCTATGTTGGGCCTGTAAGAGTAGTCATTTTAAATTTTTATCTTCAATAATCTCAGTAGATGTGGGCCACACTATTCAAAAAAGTCTGAACATGTTGCTGCCCTGAAGGCATGGGATGTGTCTGTGTAGCCACACACAAACAAAAGAACACACACACACACACACACACACACACACTGCATCCACCAGCAAAGCCACAGCTCATTAAGGTCCCCCGAACGTATAAGAGGCTGAATATTTATAAGCCTGTGTGTCTGAATATGCGTGTGTGTAAACGTGGATGACAAAGAGCGAAGAGAGAAAGACTTTTGAGAAAAAAATTGTGACTCTCATTTACAGGCTTTCAATCATTGTTTCATGACAATATGTGCAAACACATCTCTGCTATGACTTCTGGCTGTTAAGGGGCAATCTGGTATCATCAGATGCCATATGATTATCACAGCCATATCACAGGATTTTGAGTGCTATGATAGGAGTTCTTAAAACACATTTTCTTTGATTTTTGCATGCCATTGCACACCGCAGTGATAAGCTGAGCTCAGAGCAAGTGCTACAGAAATAGGTATTGGAGTATAAAGTGCGACGCAGCCCTTTTCAGGCAGACAGTTGGCCTAGTGGAGTGGTCAAATAAACACAAGACTTTCAGCCATGAGACTGTGGTAATGTCCTGTGTGCAGGGAAAACCCAATGTTAATTTTTTTAATTTTAATTTCTAGTTTTATAAATGAACTTTTGGTTTTGTTACATTGCGTGTTTATGTTACTTGTTTAGATCATGTGACATCACATAACGTTACAACATCACAAAGTATATGTTTCCTTTACAAAACCAAGCAGTTTTGTTGGTTAAACATAATCAAGTAGTTTCGTTTCCCTTTCAGACTGCTGTTTCAAGCCGCAAAATTTACGCCTCTGTTTTTTCGCCTGCAATCTGAATGCGCCAGAGGCTGTGTCCCGCCTTCGGATGTAGTAACAGAGACGTTAAACTGGAGAGACTGTTTGAAGTAGGATCAATATGAACCAGTGGAGCCGGCAAGACAAAAAATACATGGCATATGTTATTTCTGCGACCAACACCCGGATAATAGAAAAAGAAGTGGACAGTAATATCAGAAACACGCCTGTCACTTCTCCGACAGTAATCGAATCATGTTTAGCAAATTGCAGAACAATTTTGCTTGAGTATGTACAATCTGTACTGTGAGAAACCGCACGACATGCAGTTCTTCCGCTATTATTGTTTTATCTGTGAGACGAGACATGCATTGGTTCCTTTTCATTTATAAAGGCGACATGCCACCATACCTCAGCACTTTATTAAACTGGTCACATTGTAATTATCCAACACGCTCTAGTGATTGCTTAATGCTAAATGTTATACAAAAAATACAAATAGACAAATACTGAATTCGGAAAAACTGCTTTCAGTTTTTCTGCTGCATCGAACTGGAACATCTTACAACATTTACTCAAACTCAACACAATTATAACTAAGGGCCAGTTTAAAAGTTTGATAACCAATAACTCTGTGCTGTTTTGTGTTTTCTCTGTACTCTGTTTTGTGTTTTCTCTGTACTCTGTTTTGTGTTTTCTCTGTACTCTGTTTTGTGTTTTCTCTGTACTCTATTGTAAATTGGTCAATGATTCCTCGAGAAAATAAATAAAGGATAAATGAAATGAAATGAATGCACTTGCCGCTGCTGTTGCTCATTGTACATATACAGCAAATACATACTGTGCTGTGCTACTGTGCTGCATTTCCACTGCTCTGTTACACGGCACTACCGTCTCTCCCACTTCGTTCCACGATGCCAGATTGCAATGTGAATGGACGCCAATATTACACCATTGTGCAATAAGTATGAATGTCCTAAGGTGAAATGCCAGCAGAGGGAATGGGCTAATGTTAACCACGGCGATGTGATGGTAATTGTCACTGCCACATGTTTAAAACAGAGATCATGCCAATGTTTCATATCATTTTAAAGCCACTTAACTGGGAGTTAAAAGATAAAAGCTTAAAATTAATAAAATTGACGTGCAAAATGTGGTACACCTTCCTATGAGATCACATTGCAAGGGGGGTTAAAAGATCTCCTATTAAAGCACTCACTTATGTATTTATTACAGTAAGGTGAGTAAGTCGTACCACATTCTGACAAAAAACAAAACTTTTAGGAATTGCAATTACACAAGCAATAATATGTGTAGAGGTTTGGTTCTATTTGTCTACATAAATAACACTATGACCTACAGATGAAAGTGGAATAAATGATCGCTCTCTTTCACAATAATTAACACATCAAACTTCTGGGCAGACTCAGAGGTCAGACATGGTGATTGTCGCATGATTGTTTTCGCCCTGTTGATGATCAACGCAAAAATTACCTTGTAGGACAGTGATGTTAGAGGAGAATATTAATATGTTTGCTTCTTAGATTGTGTGAACCATCTATGTAGGCTGCTGCTCTGCTTTACTGCTGATGTCTGCAGTCTGAGCTGAAGATATTGAGGCTCGTGTTCCTGCCTGCACACAAAGGCATTAGAAGATAATCATATTTTAAGAGCATGGAAAATAACTTGTACACACAGAATGAGTCAGGCTAGAAAATCCATCACAATAAACGCAAACCATTAATTTAGTTTGTCAGTACGACTATTAGAACCCTGTCACTTCTTCCCGTTTGTATTCAACGTTTTTTTTATTTGTGTTTAGACTTTAAGTAGCCATAGGGCTACAGAGTGTGACGACACAGCCGGATGTGCTTGATTTAATGTGGGGAGGCACACACTCCACAGTTTTTGTGTTTGCCAGCCGCATGGTGACAAGTGTGGTGCAGTGAAAGGGCGATGTCCCAGCAGGGCACTAGAAAAGAGGGCAGGGGGTCAGTGGAGAGCATTTTGCATTAAGTAATCATACATTGTGAATTCGTTTAGAATATACAATGTGACAAAAAAATATATAAAAAGGAATACATTTGTTGCTCAGAGATTTCAAAAAGCAGAGTAAACAAGTATTTAGCTGATGCCTAATAATGTATTCAGGTTTAATGAGATGCAAAATTCAAAGGCAGCATGAATGCAAACAAGGCCAAATGAAACATATGAACAGATGCAAAGAGACATGATTGGATTAAAATTTTACTCCAGGCTGCATGAACTATGGTGAAGATGCTTAATTTGTAGACATCTTAACACAAAAAATAATAATAATTGTAACTTGTATAGCGTCACTGCTTTAACGCACATGGGAGCACACAAGGAGAGGGCCAGGAGGGGAAAAAAATGAAAAAGATGCACGTATGTCTGGTTTTAAAAAATAAAGATGCACGTATGTCTGGTTCTGTTTCATAAATCTCTATCATTGTGGAACTGGGAGCACATGCATGAGCCTTTTTTCTACACCCACTAAATTAATGGATACAGCCATTTGCATATTGATACTTGTGCCTGTTTTGCACTCATTACACCTGTTGATGTAAATAAAGGCAAAGATGAAATACAACTTCACCATGTTGTGTGTGCACTGTTTTTGTGTACGTATCATGGTCATAAATATGAAAAGTCTTAGTCTCAGTCTTAGTGTCACATACATACACACTCACAGAAATAAGAGCATGTAAGCAAAACTCTGTACTTCAATCATATAGTTCCTTCGTGCACCTCAGGAGCTCAGCCAATTTCAAATAAGGAGGCAGATTATTCCAGAGCCTTGGCCTGACTGTGGCAAGAGCACCGACTCTTGTCCAAGTCCGTCACAAGGGATTACCAGAAGCCTTTTTTTATAAAGATTTGAGGGTCTAGTAGATATGAGAGCAAGAAATTCTGTATGCATAGCATATAAACGTCTAGTTATGCAAAACACTGTTGACAACTGTGGCATGAGTAAGAGGCTAATGAAAGACATTTGATGTCTTTTTCAAAAATACATTTTAATGGCTCTTTACTAGAAATTTGAGAGGTGCAAAGAAAAAGAAAAAAAGAGAAGTTTCTATTATGGGTCAGATGAGGGTTACATGGTATCTAGACCACCAGGAAATACAGAAACCACTGTTTCTTAAAGGTAGCTTCCTGCAGCTTTTACTATTAGTTACCTTCCCCTACCTACAGGTGCTAACACTGCTGAAATATACAGTAATTCAATAAAAAGGCTGTCTTGACTCATGCACCCTGTACATTTTCTACACCCACTTATTATGTTGTTGTTGGTTGCTGGAGCCTACAATATCCCAGCATGCATTGTTACAGCACACAAAAACACATTTCTAGTGTGTCACAGGGCCAACACACATACACACACACACACACACACACACACACACTGTAGTCAAAGACATTTAGAGTTTCTATTACAAAGCCCTTAAAAACCTGTGCTATTCATTTTCCTCTGATAATGAAAGGATATGGTACGATTCCACCATACCCGCAACAAGAAACTAATGTCCTTGCATTAGAGGTTCAAAATTGCTGCAGGCAACTATAAGATTCCCTTAATAGGCTGCCGAAGACAGAAGGTGTTAAATTAGCTCGGGAGCAGATAACACATTTGGTTGTCCTGGTCCGAGGACAAGACATCGCCGGAATGTACAGTTCAAACGATGTCACATTTCAGGAAGGTGATTATCGAATTAAAGCATAAATGTCGATCAATTATCACATAAACCAATTATTGCAAAAACCTGTGAAGGACGTTTTCATGGTGCATAGAGACAAACTGGAAGTCATCAACCACACGTTGTTTGTGTGCGCGTGTGTGTGTGTGTGTGGCAATACATGTAAGAAATTACATGTAATGTGATCTATGACAAAATACACAGGGATAGTGGGTCAGATGGGTCAGTACTTATTAATTAATAATTCCTAAATGTTCACTTCCACTGCTGAATGGAAATTCTATTAGAACATATTTACATGCTTTAATGTGCACAAAACATGTTATCTTTAGTCTGTCTGAATATACCTCTGTTCACATTTTAGCACCTGTGCCTTAAAGCCGATCTCCCAAAGAGGTCCAGTCTGTTCTGATTGGTCAGTGTTTCCGGGGGGGTTTGTATCTGCACCGTCATTGCAGCCAGAGAACAACTGTAAAAGCACTGTAGCAGCACTTTCTACCTGTATATAGTATCGCTGTGACATCACAACCTTACAGAAGTCCTCATGGCTCGTTTAAAGGTTTTAATTTTAAAGGTCTTAATACAGGCTGTGAGTATTTCTCAATGAATCGAGTGTTTTGATACTTTTCACAGTATTTAAAAAGTGTCTCGACTTGCTTTATAATCAAAAAGACATGGAGATCTCACCTTCTACAATATATGACCTTTAAAGCCAGGTGTAGACTTTGATTTGAATATCATAAATATTTTAATCTCCTGAAACCATGAATTAAATTAATCTTTCTCACCTGGAATTGATTGTGAACACCAGGCTCATGGTTCAGTGACAATTAAATATTAATACACGTCTGTGAAACTCTAAAGGTTGCTCTGAGAAAGAAAGACGTCAAATACTTTGCTTTTTCCCCAAAGGCCATTCTGTCTCTCTGCTTGCTTTTTCCTGACAGTGGCATAGATACTATTAAAACCTCTTCACTCGTATATTCTTTGGAAAAAGCACCTTTCCTGTGTGTCTGTATGCGTGTGTGTTCGACCTTTCGGATGTGTAGAAGAACATAGAGCCTTTTTTAAAATTAGATTCTGTCAGTGTGTCTGTGACAGTGGAGATTTAAAAATGATGCCCATATTGTTTCTATTATCTCTTAAGATGCACTTTTTGTTTCTGCTGCAGGTTAAATAAGCCCAAGTCTTACCTGAGCCCGGCCCACTAAAAATAAATATAGCCCGAGCTCGACCCAGATTGACTCAATGTCTCTGGGCAGACCTCTAGTAAGCATCCGCTCGGGAGGATATTTGGGGCTTACAACTTCTCTGTATAAGCCAGTTAAACAGGCTCATCATTATCAGCAATATAAGAAGGTGGTGTTCAGTGATGGTGTTACGGCCCCAGCCGTATAGTCTGTAGTTGTGCGTGTGTCTGTGCGCATGCGTGCGTGTGTGTGTTTGCTCCCTCCCCTCAGACTGCTGGAGAAGGATGATTGGAGCGTTCCGGCGACCACGGGAGCCAATCAGATTCGGCAATTAGTGAGCCACATCTTTCAAAAGGCTGGATGGAGCTTCAGTCAGGAGCGGCTGGATCTGTTGTGAACCGTCGCCCAAACCCTTGTCTGTGCTCGGCATTTCGTAGTATTGAATACTGTGTTTAGTTGTAGTCGTTCTTTTGTACTGTGTAACAGTTAAACTGACCCTGATCTTTGTTGTTATATTATTTTGTTAAACCTTTGGCCTGAAGGGTCCTTTTTGTTTGTATATCTTACTGCTATTTTATTTCTTATTAAAACACCTCTGTTAAAACCACTACATCTGGTTTATGTTATCTCCTTTTACCCCTTTAAGAGCTGGTGGACGTAACAGATGGCGGTTTGGGGTGATTGGCTGCAGCTGATGGGGAGATGCTGTGGGGCTGCAGAGGAAACTGATATCTAGGTACACACTTGTTTGAAGATGGTCATCTGGCAGCTAAGTCTCAGTGGAATCCTCTCACTGCTACAAATAAAAGATACAGTTTGATGTGCTTGTGCTGAGAGGAATAAATATAATAGGTATTGAAGCCCCAAACATTATAATGCTTATTAAATGAAGAGAGTGGGCAGTGTACATTTCTAATTTGCATTTTTGCCAAAAAGTAACTTGTGCTGCTCAGTTAACGCATCCTGATGAATAAAAGTGTTATTAAACTGCTAAACTTTTGGCCATTTTTGACCCAAAGGTCTCAGGAAGAGGTTTGTTTTTAAGAACAAAATTTCAGAAGTGTAATTTTCTTTAGTTCATTTGTGATGCATTCACATTAAATCTCAAGGGCTCAAAGGCAACTTAGATCAATAACAAATTAAACAGTTACAGATTTTACTATTTTTATTTATTTATTTATTTTTTACTATTTTTGGTGTTGTTTTGTTGTTTGAAATTTACTGTTAAGTGAGCTCGGAGATGAAAATAAACAGAGGCAAGTCAGTAGTCTGCAATCCATTAGCAGAGTTACAGCTGTTCAAATCAATACATTTATATTGATAATTGATCAGATGACAATGTTCGGATGTAAATGTGGTCACCCTCAATGAGAAACCCACAGACAATTATCACCTGCTCTGCAGTTCCCTTCAGCTAAATGGACCTTTTTTATCGTCTTTCAGCTCAATGTTTTGGTTTTTATGACCAGACAGTTTACTGACTTAGTTCACTTGGTGCCATCATCTTTTTTAAAGCAAGCATCTTTTTACTTATAAAGTTCTGATAAGCTGTATACACTCTGCTCTTCAAAGTTAGAACACAGAAGAGAATTTTGCAGCTTAAGACCCAGATATTTTTTTCTGGGTAGGTGGAAACCAAACGGGACTCTAAATGGATGTTAATTTTGCCTCATGTTTAGCTTGCTCTACAGTATAATTCACAATATCACAAGATCACCTGAGGATAATCTAAGGTCACAAGATCACAAGTTTACTCAAAAATCCATCTGGTCAGACTTAAAGTAATGTGTTTGTGACCAATCAACGTCCTGTGACGCTATTGAGAGGCGACTCATTGTTCAAAACAATAATGGTGGTTCCTAAAGTTGTTAGCATAGATGTTGACATAGCACCAGAAATATCCAGAAATCCAAGTATTTCTTCATTAAAAGAAGTGTAAAAAAAACAGCACTAAAAGCTTTTTTGATGAAAAAATGGATTCTCCTGAGTTTGATGCCTTTGCTGCTCTGATTGGTTAAAATTTTAACTTTTTTTGTAATTTTCTGAACAGTTTTCAATGAAAGCTTCTGTGTATGAACTGTATATCTTTAGATTGAATAAGAAGTGTTTTATTTGTGGTAAAGTCTTTTTGGCGTGTTTTAATTTGTGAGACAGTCAGAGGAATATCAGCTGAAGGTCACCCAAGAGTTGAAAGCCATTTGTACTGAGCAAGGCCTTACATGTAGTGATTAACTGGGAATCCTTGGTGGGAGCGAGACGTGAGCTGTGTGTAAACATTCTGTCATGCAATCCACACTGACTCTGTCGTGTTGAGTGAATTTTTCATAATGCAATAAAGCTTACCACATACCGCAGCCTACACAGTTCACCATTCAATGTCATCTGAATCAAAACTGCATCAGTAGGGCAGCAGTTAACATGATTTAAATTAAATACAGCATATCCTATATTACTTTCTCTTGTGTGAACACCTTGTGTCAAAGCACTTTGTTGCTTGGAAATGGAAGCTGTAATGTAAGACATAAGTTAGGATGTACAATAAATGTTAGAAAAGCAGCTTTGTTTGTGTTTTTCTTCTATTATGGTTTGCATATTTTCTATTTTTATCAGTATGTTATGTATATTCATTACTGCACAAAAAATGATGACATATTGCTTTGGAGTGGAATGCCGCATTATCTTCAACAATAAGATGCCAACAGAGACATTCCCACCTAATTAATAACTAATTTCTCTGCTGAACTCTTCCATGCAAAGTGCTCTGTGCTCCATCATTTAGCTTCAGATCTGCTGCCAGAGAGGGAATGCACTCCTGCTCACAGCAGCACCTTTTCATCTCAGCTGAGCTGGTGATGTTAGAACGGCTTTGCAGTTGCAACATTCCTTCACATTAAACACTGATAACAGAGCTTTTGTCAAGAGCATTAGAACTGCAGCCCGGCAACTAAACATTTAGGCTTGGGAAAAACTTAATTTAAGGAGGGGATATATTTGGTTTCAGATTAGTAAAACTTCTGTCTATACAGTATTTACTGTGTAAGATAATGTCCATTCATTACAGCACCACACTCACCATGGTATTTCAACGTCTACTGCCTACTTACAGTTGTATCCTCATCATGATAATTCTATGTTGGAGAAAGACAATCTTTTCCTGTTTATGAAAAGATTGGGGGGTACTGAGGTCCAGCCAGCTACTTTATTAGACATATATTAATTTTTTCAGGATTTTCCCTCTCATTTTTACACTCGGGCGCAGCTGCTCATTTTTCACAGTGCCTCACCAAATGAAAAGAAGAAGAAAAGCCTCTCCTCTGCTCCGACAGACACGCAAACACAGACATGGAACGGAGAGAGGGGCCCTTAATTGAGAAATTGAACCAAATGAGCCGAAGATAATGTTTTATTAATTAAAAAGGACAAAAGCGATATTTCCACCTGCTTTGTCCTCACTGTAGTTTAACTGAACCACAGCCCACTTGTAAGCTGTGAATAATGACGAGCAAGCTAAAACAAAAACTTTCTTTGTGCAATCTGTTTATCTTAGTTGTGCAGCCTTTGCCTCAGCGTCAAACTTTAATTTAACAGTTTTAAATGTCCTATAAATGCTTTTGTATTTTTTAACTATTGGATTACCATTCATCAAACTAATGTCAGATGCCCCAGGGGTTACCCCTCATAGGGGGGTGCCAGAGATAACAGGGGGTGGACCAAACTTTGAGTTTATGAGGTTGTCAAAATAATATTTGTGTATGTTGAATTAAAAAAAATGTCTGTTGGACCTACATATTTTGGTTTGCTTTTTTCAAATATTAGGCTGTTTTGCAGTCCACACGTCTATGTCCTCTATCTTTGTAAGGAGTTCAGATATGTACGGTGGCCCTGAGAGCTCACAGCGCTGAAACTTAAGAAAACACATGCAAATACACAAAACACAAGGAAATTGAGAAAACTTCTTAATCAATTTGACAACACAAGCACAGCATTTAGAAAACGCGCTGCAAAGACGATATTTCAAGATAATGAAAATTTCAATGTTCAATGTGCTAACCATAGACTGTATAAATAAGGTGCTAACGTTAGCGGCTGATGATAGCATGCTAATGTTAGGAACAGATCATTGCATGCTAACGTTAGCAGCTGATCATAGCTTGCTAACGTAGTAAGCCGGCAATCGATAGTGTGTTAGCGTAATTGGGCTAGTTAGACCAAGACAAACTCGCTGCCGTTGAGAGAGACCAACTCAAATGTGTATCATTAATTTATTTTATTTGTTTATCTCTATCTTATATTTTATCAATGTCCTTGAGGGCTTGGCTTGTCATAGACATAAGTAGGGGGTGTTCCAAGGAAAAAAGGTTGGAAACCACTGCCCTAAATCATGTTTTATATTTAAAAAAAAATACTATGTAATGGAACCTCCTGTAGTAATACTTTTTAATGGATGCTATTTTTTTGAGCCACGAGAAAAGGCCAGAACATGGCCTGGAACTGAGCTCAGGCTTCTTTTTAGCCTTTTGCAGTGTAATTGATTTCTATAAATTAGGTTTTTCAAAAATCATGAACCAGGTCCTTGAGCACACAGTCAGAAATTCACACAAAAAATATTAGACTGATGATTTCAGTAATATGTAAAATTAGTTGCAGAAGGACACACACACACACACACACACACACACACACACACACACACTCTATGTCTGGCAGCGTAATCATCTAATATCAAAAAGAGGCTGATTGCATCCTTTTATATTAAAAGAAAACAGTTAAAATGAGGTGAAACTGAAGAGGGTTTATAACATTTAGAGATCACCCCTGAAACTAAACAGAATGGTGTGATTAAGGGCAGATTTACTTTGGTTTGGTATCTTTAAAGCAGCTATACTCACTGAGATGATAGCAGACAGTGTCTCTATGGCCCCGGTGCTCAGTGTGATGTAGGGAAGAATGTCCTCAGCAAAGCCTGCCGCCCGAAGGATCCCGCTGGTGTAGTACCATATCTATGAAATATAATATTTATGAATGCATTTCATAAGTGAGCACTCATAAACTGATGACCTGAAGCACTGTTGCTGTGACACAGCTTGCAGTAACATGTCTCAGCTGTCAGCAGTTAGTTTCACTGAGACACAATAAGCCTGAATAACATCATCAAGTCACTGTCACACTCTCATATTTACTGGACTCTTGTGACAGGTCTGATGGTGATGGTGGATGGAAATAAAGACTTTGAGAATGATCTAAATTAAATTTCTGTCTTCTTGGAATGAAAATGTATGTAAATGAAGTCATGGTCATATCTATGATAATTCAGATAAGCTTTGTTATTTCTATCTTTGCATTATATTATTGAAAAGTCTATCAACCTATCAAATGTAAAAAGAAATTTAGCACAAATATTGTATTTTATTATGCTCATCCTGAATATTAATTTGAAGATAAGCTAAGAATCCATTTGCATACATTACATACACAGTCATACATGTCAGTCAAAGAATAAATGTGTTTGCCCACTTTAATTCAGAAATTTCAAAATTACCAATTTTTGCTGCATTATTTTTTTGTTTGTAGCGCCTGAATAGGCATATGGCATTTTAAATTGCAATTTAAAGCTAGTTAAGTTTCTAATTGTTAGGTTATTTTACAGTATTCCTCATGGAGATGGAATTTACCGATCTAAAGTCAGTTTGTCTTTGTTTACTGTTGACATTCCCTCTATTTAAAGTATCAGATGGCAGTAATAAGCAGCAACTGTTCTCTTCATGCAGGAGTGTTCCTGCATCTCGACCGAGAAAGTCGGTCCTGTAATTGGACAAGTCCCATGGGAATACCTGCAAGGTTTTGTTCTATCATCACAGATCAACAAGCAAGGAGCAGCTATTAATGATAACAAGATGTAGAAGATTATACCTTGCATTGAAGAGCCAGTTTTGTTCACAATGAAAACCTGGGTTTTTTGGTTTGGGAACACACTTTTCAGGTTCCGAATCATTTTATTTTTCAGTTTACCATTAGGTGCGCAAACCAGAACGGAACCCATTCAACGTTAGAGAACAATGCCAAACAGTGACTTGTCCATGCCCATGGTCTCATACACAATGGTACTGGGTACAAACCTAAAGAGAAACATCCATTCTAACTGAAGAAACTGGATTCACAAGACCCCTATTATGATGAATGATAATATTTTAACATTATTCTTTTATAACAAAAAAGCAACAAAAACAATTTAAAACAGAATGTGATTTGCAAGCATAACCTTTGAAAATAAGCAGAGGAACTTATTTTTAAAGAGACCACACATATGGGGTCACACCTGTGCATGCAGAGACCCATGGGGCACTGCTATGTGCTGCTACACCTGAGCCACTGACAAGCAGTCACTTTGTCACTGATAAGTCTGCCATTAACTGTTAGTCTTTGCCCTACAATCATACTGCCTGGCAGACTTTCTGTCTTTCACAAGTTGTAGATATAGATAAAACTAGAAGACTGAAGAAATGCATTGGCACCAGCCATGTGTATGGACCACAGTAATTAGTCCATTTGTGAACCTTGAAATTAATTTTTCTTAACCTCAGCCCTCTTAACCTCAAAATGGCAGATGGAACTCCTTTTGCCCAGCAGACCAGTCCAGACTGGAAATCTGCCAATTCTGGCAAATGCCAGATGGGCCTGCCCACCTAGAGGGCCTCAAAGCTACCACTAGCACTATGGGGAGAAACACATTCTGGAAAGAAAAATGACCTGCTGGCAGCAGCCACTTGTTGTTGAAACAGCCCATCTGATCAGGGGTTACACAGTTCCAAATTGTCAATAAGATACCAATAATGTAAGGCAGGCAGTGGTGCCAACTTTCGTCACATCTGTCGTCAATCTCGACACTTTCTAGAACAGAAGTGCTCAACATCCAATCTTGGAAAAATGCTATTCTTGCAGAAATCTCCAAAATGTCAAAACACCAAATTCATAACCCATAAACCATATTTTTTTATGTTCCAAAAGGTCTTGGTATCTTAATGTGGTATATTGGAGGGAATTCCCAAGTGGTCAAAAATGGCTGAATTTAGCAGCAAAGTCTCTGGAATAAATGGTTTCTCCCCAAAATTCACATCAACCAGTGAGACACAATTGAGCATGGGCATGGCCACTTTTATAAATAACTTGAATTAATTACATAATAAATATTAAAATTGTATTTCCGATTTATGACTAGAACAACTTAACACACGCTGGATCTTAAATTAAACTTCAGGTTCCTAGCTCTCAGATGATGTACACCATCTTTATGTGTTATATATTGTAGACCTTTTTATCTACTCCTGAATATCCCCTGTCCTGCACCCTTCTAATGAAAAGGAGGCAGAATGGTTGGGAATTTAACTGAAAGGGTGAGAATTGCTTTGACTAGGTCACTCAAGGACAAGAGAAGACACTTTCACTTTCCTGCCATGGATCTGTCCACTTGGCACAAAACTGATTGACATTCTTCAGGTGTGATTTGAGGCAAGACAGCGCAACTACAAGAAGGTCTCCTGCTGATATCCAGCCTGTTGCTCATGTACTTTGGTTGAAAGGATGTATATCTATATATACGACCACAAATTAATTTTTGGAATGTAAAATTAGAAATTTCTGAATTTTTAGATAGAAAATAAAATAACAACAATAATGTTTCCTCAGTATATAACACACTGTGAAACATGAAAAGGTTCCAATAACAATCTGAGGAAAAGTGATATAAGAACTGCATCTTACCGCATTGAGGCCACAGAGCTGATAGCAGGCCATGGTAATGATGATGGTGATGAGCTGCCAGCGAACAGCTGGGCTCCTCAGCAGCTGTAACACAGAGGCAGTGTGTAGGTTGTCCTGAGCCCGAGCCTCCGCATGGACCTCTTCCAGCTCCTGGGACACATCTTTCTTCCCCAAAAACCTCTGGAAGGCTAACACACATACACACACACACGCACACACACACACGCGCGCGCACACACACACACACACACACACACACACACACACACACACACACACATACACACAAGATCCACATTTATCCCCCAGCAAATGAGGTCATATTCTCATAAATGGTGCAATTTGTTAACAACTGAACGCCCACTTAGATTAAACTGGAATCTACATTTTGTAGCTTTACCGAGTGAGTGAATTCCTGTATCTGTGAGATGTATTTTCTGTTTTCGAACTGTGAATTATGCCTATTTACATTTGCCCCCATGATTGTTAAGGGTCATTCAGCCTTGCAGCCTCCAGGTGATATGCGATAGGTGAAGCTATCAAAAAGACTTTGTTTGTTTCTATGTCTAAGTTTATGTTGCTAAAATGTTTGTTGTTTTTAAGCCAATTTTTTTTTCACTTAAAGTGGACATATTATGCTCATTTTCAGGTACTTATTTGTGTTTTGGGTTTCTACTGGAACATTTCAACATACTTTAATTTTGAGATTAAACCTGCATTCCGCTCTCTCTGAGACGTTCCATTTTAGTACCTGTCTCTTTAAGAAACAATCACGCAAAACTACAGTCTGGTCTGATTGGCTTGCAAGAAAAAATATTGCATAATATGGTAGTTCTCAAGGCTTCCCATGGCTTGAGATACCCAGATGGTAGGGGATTCTATTATAATGAGCCTTCATGTGAAGAGGAGCAAAATCTGAACAGCTTGTTGAATGCAATGTTTTCTTATCTAGAAAGCTCACAAAAAATGACTTGTGAAAACTGGGTTGTTTTGTTTCCAGTAAGTTTTTTTTATAACATGCCAAAAAAAAAACATCTGTGCGAGCAACTTTGTTTCAAAGGTTCTGTGTGGTGGTATCAACCTACACTGGAGTTAAAAGACAATGTTTTGAGCAGGTCTCAGTTATGTTTATATATTGTGATTTTTCACTTTCTTTCAAAGAATTGACTTTGTAAATTTTTGTTGAAGATTATAATGCATCCAACACATTGGTTGGGCCTCAGGGATACGCACACAATCCATGTTGATGGGAACAATAAATATAACCTTAACTTCATAAACAAAAAAAGATGACAGGATCTATAAGTGTAGTTAAACACATTTGTGGCGTACCTCAAGGCTACAGTCTGGGCCTGTCATATTCTCAATTCAATCTTATTGTTATCTATATCTACCAACCACAGTGATTAAAAAAAAGTCTTATTATTAAGCTTAATGTAAAAGAAGTTGTCTTTATGGGTCACAGGCACAAATTATCCTACAGTACACATGGCAAGTGTCATGATAACAATAACTTTCATTAAAAACCCTGCCCTACTTATTGTACTTTTTTTGTACAAAAGATATAAATTGGAATATATTCTTCTCTCAGTCAACGGCAGAAAAAACTCAAATATACACACATTGCATGTGTGCAGAGCTTAGCTGGTTTCAGGCAGTTTTTTTTGTTGTTGCAGCATGGCTAGTTGAAGGTTGTTTGGACTTTGGAACTTGAATGTGATGAACTGGAGGGAAAAGGTTGGTATAAAGGGACCTTCCCCACTTTAATCCTCTCTCTCTCAAGGTAAGTCCCCGGGGTTCTGGGAATTTGAGGTGGAAACAGGCTAAGGACACCACCCAGAATAGCACATCTGTATACACTGACAGGGACTAAAAGCAGGCCGCAGCAGCCGTATGTGGGGGTGGTAAGCTACACAGTGTGAGCAGTGACCATAAAGAAGGCAGGAAGATCTGACAAGCCAAGCTAAAGTCTCCAGGGTGGCATGTTGCAGGCATGAAGAGTGTGTAGGAGCAAACACACACTGCTGCAGTACACCAGACAAGACTCTGATATTAAACGTCTCAGACAAGATCATGCATGTATTTTTGTGACACACAGAGCAGGAAACGGATCAGGTGAACCATAAAATATGTTCGGGGGGCATTCTGGTGGATCATTGGTAGAGCGCATACCACAAAGGCTGAGTCCTTGTCTCAGTGGACCCAGATTCGAGTCTAGCCCGAGGTCCCTTTGCTGCATGTCAGCCCCTCTGTATCCCCCATTCATTTTCTCTGTCACTATGAAAATGCCCCAAAAATCTCACAATCTTTAACAAATATGACCAGGAACCAATTTATCATATAATTCCAATTGGAGGTGAATACAGCACAGAAAATATGTGTATCCACCCGGTGACTCTGATATGCTCCTAAATGTAATGGGTTGTTCCTTGGCCCATGCTGTACCTTTTCACCGGGTTTTATTTTTTTAAAAAAAGGTCAGTAGTTTTTCCATCCTGTATGGAGGCGAGGATGGAAAGGACGGATCCAGAGAAGAAAAGAAAAAGGCATCATGCTGAAATGACCCTCTGTTACCAGAATATGCTGCCCACCATGAGATCTTACCTAAACACAATTATCCTCCAGATTACTACATGCAAATGAGCATTAATTTGCCTCTCCCTGCTGATAGAAACTATGGAAACCTGCTTTAATCCAGAATCATACTGGGCCCGTCACTGTCAGTGTCATGACATGATATTAATGTTCGGTGATGTGCAGTGAAGCATTGACTTTGTCCCCAAGGAGGCAACCCATTTTATTTTCCCTGTAGGAGGACAGCAGGGCTCCACTCCATGTCACTGTTGTGGCCTGAGTACTCACAGCACACAGCAGCCTGACTGACAGACTGCTCGAGGAATCATTCTACAACACTGCCGTGCTTATAAGAACACCAAAACTGGTGTTTAATATTTAAAGAGTCTAACAGGGGCTGGAGGAGGGGTTAATGTGGAGGCATTTTTGCTGGAATTTAAATGGAAAGAATTATTCTATAATTTTGTTCCTGTCAACAAGTCCCACGAGAAGACCCTAGCAATAATGCAAAGTCAATAATTTCAGCCCCAAGGCCACTATTTCCCACTTTGATTTTATTTTTTAAAGGTTACAGATATAATCAATCAGCTCCGGTTTAAAAAAAGGCTAAGAAATGTTCTGAAAACTGCTGAGCGCTGTAGTTTTTAGTGTATTTTACTCATATATAGGAGTAGTGTATTTGTACACTAAACATGTTGTGCAATAATAAGTTGTCATGGGCACCTGGACTGTGTATGACTCACTGATTGACCCAAAATGAACTCCAGTGGCCATCTGTGTAGCAATGATAAAGCAATGGTGGTATGATAATATTTGGTCCCAGTACTAGCAGCATTATAATCATGACATTAATTAAGAGACCACAGTTTTATTTTTATTTTAGATGCTCAGGTGAGGGGCTTTGCCCAACTAAGTAATTTAATAAAGCTGTGTGTGTGTGTGTGTGTGTGTGTGTGTGTGTGTGTGTGTGTGTGTGTGTGTGTGTGTGTGTGTGTGTGGGTGATCTTCAAAGTCACTTTGAGCCTGATCAGGCATTACTAATAGTTCCAAAATCTCTAATTTAAAGATGACCGGGCCTTTGCTGTAGAACTCCCTGCCCCAGGAGGACAGACTTACTCTTTTCCTAGAATTCCTTTTATTGTTTGGCTTTTTCTTAAGTGAAAGTGTTTATTGTAACTATTTAAACTTTAGTTATTATTTTATAATGTGAACATTTCACTTTGAAAGATGCTGTATGAATGACGTTATTATTCTGATTATGTGATTCCTTATTTACATTTTTTTTAAACAGATGTCTTGAGCCACACTTGAATGTGTGATTGTGAAGAAAAAAAATGGGCTGCAGTTCTGACACAAAGGTTTGCAAAATGCAAGACTTTCTTAAATCAGATGCGATTTATCATTAGCATAGAGCCGTTTACAATACCAACCCTTTAATGACAAATGCCATCAGTGGCAGGTCATATAGCTGGACCTGGTGCTAGTTAATGCTGATTCCATGAATAAGTTGATGGCAGGCCAAAATTAAAATCAGTTGTTGTTTGGTTGAATTGCTCTGTGGACAGTTTTTATACATAGCTGCAGCTATGCAGTGACCTCTCCGTGAGGTCGCAGAACCACATGGATTTCTTCCAACTAATCAGCGAAGATCAGTCTACGTCACAGATAGTGACACCATGTCTAATCCAAACACCTGACCAATCAGTATAATAAAAAATATAATCATAGTAATATATAATACATATACTCATAATAATACATATAATCATAATAATAACTCAATTGACCTTGATTTGCAAAATAAAAAAGTCACAAAAGTAAGAGTTTTGTAATATCCTCCACACTTCAGGGTTGAAATGTTCAATGTCTAAGTATTTCAATGAGTGCCCTATAAAGGGCTTCTAAACATTAAGGTAAATGCTGTATACGTATTGGATCAGACTGGTTATGGGCAGATACTTTTTTAATAGGTCTCAGTTTAGGATTGGAGCCAAAAAAAACTTTCTGACATAAATGGAACTGATTTCACTGCTGATTTTGGCCTTTTTATCAGGGTTTGTTTAATACAAATTTGAAAAATATCACCAACCTTCTCATTTAATTAGCTGGTTGATTCTTATATTTCTGCACAATGACTCTTAAAGGTTTTCTCCAACAATAGGTAGCAATGGTGAGGGAATTTGATAAGACAATAATGGGGGAAATGACGGCAAAATAAATGTCACAGGGAGTCGGTTATTTCTGAAACTGCAAAAGAAAAAAGAAAATTGGCATCCTGCCTTGAGCCACTCTGACAAAAACTATAGAGAGAACAGAAACAAGCACACACTGTAATGCACGAAGAGCTGCGGTTGAATTAGTGTGCCGGAGTGAAGCCTCCTGAAATTAAGCACATTTTGGCAATCACGCTCACAGCGTTTAGTGAACTAAACTATCTCATCTTCAACCTTTGTGACCTTTAAATGGAGGCCATGACCACTACGGATATACGACATGACACAAGATGAAAAGGGGGGGGGGCAAGTGAACATGCTGTTCCTGTCTCACACTGTATGATGATGATAGGACACAACAGGCCCACCCCTCAAGATCTGTTTATGTCGACAACAATTCCCCAACACAGCCCTGTAACACGAGCCAACAACATGGATCTGCAACAATGTGCAGACTCGAGCCAGCAAAATATTGGCTGGCAGTAGTGGGAAATATGTGTCTGGGTACAATGCCTTTTAAATCAAACACTCATCTCTTCCTCAAGGAGCTTTCACACAACCAGTCACATTCACTAGTTGTCTAACCACAGACAAACATGTTTTCAAGCACATACCAACGCAGCCCGACAGCAGTTAAATATATTCAGAAGTCAGAAGAACAGACTTGTTATAGTTGTCAACTTGATGTGGTTGATTTATAAAGTTCTCTTCTTGCCTACTTCACTTTTTCTTTCTTTTGTTAGTTATAAAAGAAAAGAGAAATGATGCAAATTTCTTTATTCCTAATTTGTTGAACAGACTCAAGGTTGGAATAATTTATTTGGCAAGAGCAGCTATAAACAAAGACAGATGGCATAACGAGAGAAGGAGCTAAAAATAAAAGTGCTCCATCAAGAGAAGGAGAAGCACAGTCCTTGAATTCCAAACCCTTAGCAATAAAGTTTGAAGATTAACTAAGTTCGAGTTCGTTTCATTACAGATATTTATCATAAAAAGCATCGTTAAGCGTGAGTGATAACTTTCCACACTTCATGTCATAAAATCATGTCAGTGTTATCAGCGTTGTATTGTGATTTTTGGCATCTGATAAGCCTTTAAACCAACAAGTCCTGTAACCCCTACGCCCCCTAATATGGTCACCAGGTGTATTTAATAAATTAGTTCGACACGCCCTCCTACCTAAATGTAATTATCAAAGATTTAAACATGTGGTTAACGGTTACTACTTCCCCATGAGCCCCTGAGGCTCTGTGCAAAATTTTGGCCGATGACCACTCGGTGGCGCTCTTTAAATTGAAGTATTTTATATCTCCAAATCGGTTGGTCAGATTAACACCAAACTTGGTATACTTATTGTCAATGTCCTCCTGAGGATAACCCTTGAAGGTTTTATTGATCAGCCCCTAGGTGGCGCTCTGGTGGCAGTCTAATTTAATATTTGGCACTGTGCCCAGACCATAAGACTTAAGGCAATGAAATTCATAGGGGTGGTATAGACTGGCCCCTTCGCGGTGCGCATGCGCGAGTCTCTGCGTCGTGCGCATGGGCGAGTTGCACGCACCCCGACGGCAGCATACCCCGACACGCGTGTACTGCAAGGGCCCGTTCAGTACTGCTTGTTTAATTTTGTTTTCACACGGGACACAAGCCCGTTCTCCTGGGTGAATAATCTGACCCATCCACCTCCCTCCTGCCCCGAGTGTGACATCCGCCATTTAAACTCTGCATTGTTGACAAGCATGTACACAAGAATTATATTGACGTTTTTGAGGGGAGACAAGTCTGGTATGAGATGCATGAGAGGCTTTCCATGAACTCCAATGCAATCCTTACATTTGGGTCATAATAAGTTGCTTATACAAAGAATCTATGGCAGTGTTTAAGTCATAGATCTGTTAATTAAACTAGATTAAATTAGATCTTATTTCACATCTCACCGTTACCTGAAGCGACCCCTTATCAATGCAGACTTTTGCCTTGCTTTTTTGTCTTGTTTTCTGTCTGAATATCAATAATAACATCTTTAATATATTTCTACTCCCACACACAAAAGAAAGGATTACGTTTTAAGTCCAATTTCGTGCTTTCTAATATATGGGCACTGCCCCCGAGCAGTTCTTAGGCAAAAACTTTCCCCCCTTAATTCAGTTTAGTGGGCGATGTGCTAAAATTCACCCTGAAGGGGATATCAGTGGTGTAATCACCATGTATCATTCTTGACATTTTATGATGTTTCTATCAGATATTGTTTTGAAGTGTGACATCATTATGAGACATCATAATGTCTCACATGTGTGGTGAATACAATTTCATCAATTGTATTTAAATGTCAAGAATGTTTTCCCTTTTTGTTTTTTATCATGAGAAAGCCCGTCTATTGCATGAGAAGTTACAGAAAGTTGCAGAACATACATAAGTAGTAAGGTAAAAAAAACCATCAGATTTTTTAATTCTAAAATCTTCAAAACTGCAAAATATCAGCCTTCCTTTCAAATGGATTTCATCACTTTATCATGGATTCTATGTATGGTATAAAATAAGAAACAGGATGTTCCACATTACAGAGAACACAAACAACCAAACCTTAAGAGATTACCCATCTATAATGTACATCAACATCAAAGATCTCAAACCACCCCAGAGTGGAAGCAGATCAAAGTCACAACTGACGTCACATTTCTGCTACATGCCTCGCTAACACAATGTGGTTTGAGCTGTGCCTCTGCTCACATGACTCACATGAAGTCTCTCAAGTACAATTTTTAGTTTCAAGACTGCATAAAAGCTAATTCAGCATACTTTTAGTCGAACCACTGTCCAAAACAGAGAGTTCAGAAGAGAATACCTTGCTGACATTACAAATGCCAATCTGATGAGCTTTTAAGAAGTCTTGTTTTCCCCGTGGCATTTTTTTCTGTCAAAAACCTGGTTCCCAAATCAGCCTTTCAGCCTCTGTTTCAACAACAAAGTTTTTTTTTTTTGTTTTTTTACATACAACAACAATCATGGTAAACCCACACAGTTGATACATACTGTATAAATTAGAGCTGATAACACTTTATTTTTATTGATTAAGTAAGTAAGTAAGTAAGTAAGTAAGTAAAGCAAGTAAGTTCATTTATGGAGCACTTTTCACAGATAAAATCACAAAGTGCTTTACAGAAGGAGGAAGCAGAGGTCCAGTCAGTCGAAATAACTCCCAACACTGTGGGTGTGCAAAACCTGTAATCATGTATGTATCTGTAATCATCATGTATATCATGTAATCATCATAAATAGAGGAAGCTAAACACTATAATGCTGCAAAGCATACAACAAAATGTACTTTACACTGCTGTGAAAGCCACTGAATACATTGCAATATTTTGAAATCTCTTTTCTTTAAAAAAAAAAAAAAAGAATTTATTTTTAATGTTTTTTTACATATGAAATGTAATGTAAATGAGAAAGGCAGATGTATTCAGAGGACTGCGCATGGATTTTATATATATACTGTTATATGCTGTCGGGACAAGATTTAAAAGGTAAAAAACAAAAGCAGTAAAACCTTCAAAGAGTGCCCATTTATAATGTATGGACATAGACATCAAAGAGTTTAAATCACCCCAGAGACGAAACAGATCAAAGTCATCAAATGTTTCTATATGCTTCGTTAACACATGCAGTTTGAGTTACGCCCAGACCCCATGCTGTTCCTTCTTATATCCCAGCATTTTAACATTCAACAACATCACACAGTAATGTAGTTACTCCAACAAAGTCTCTGAAACTAATTATGTTGTTTGAGCGACAGGAATTCTTGAGTTTCAAAACTTCCAAAGACGAGACTGAGGACACTGTAAGAACTGTGACTAGAGTCATAAAACATGGAAAGATGATTGGTCCTTCACTTTTCATTTTTTAAAAGTCTTCACACCAAACACTGAACTTAAAATCTTAAAGCACACGCAGTTAGAGTAGTTGCTCTGAGAAAAATTGGGACAAGAGCCTAAGAAAAAAGGGACCCAAATGTTTCTGCCGAGCATGCTTTTTGAGATTAATGGCAAGGAGAGCATATTTAATCACACTTAAAGAGACAGGATCCAGGGTTAACAGAGGGCTACATTAGAGCATACATTGTAATGAATTGGCGAGGGATCTAATCCCTGAAAAGGGGACAAACTGCTAAAATGTTTATTAAAAGCTAACTCTTTATGGTCAGACATAAACAGTCACTGACCTAGATCTGGGCAGGAATTGAGGAAAAGTTATTAGAATTATTAGATTGCATAGCCTTCCAAAACTAAAAAATACTCAATGCAGATTTGGTTTTCTCAACAGACATGTGCTTGTGTTTCTGAACTGCATGTCTGAAAGAATAATCCTCAGTCAAGATTGAACATTTACAAGCCAGAAGTTTGATCTATTATTTATTTATTTATAATTTAAGACTCTAAAACTTTTGAACCTGCCTTTAAGAGTTTTGCACACTGAATCTCTGTTGAGAAAACTGAACCAAAGCAAGTGTGAAAAACTGTTAAAGCCACACATCTCAGAGATGGGAAGGTAATGGAAGGAAGGTAATAAATGAGTCTGTGGTCTTGATAAACAACTCTGCTAATCCCCTGCAGATATACTTTGGTAAATTATTCAATACAGTGTCACTCTTATCCCTGAAATCCTTTTTGGGGGATGGGATTGGTATAGACCAGAAAGTTGCTTTGGAACATTACAACATGTATTTAAGACATTAAAGTTTGGTGCAGCAGCCTGTTAGCAGCCTGCAGATGCATTTGAGTGAGAGGAATGCCATCTGTTTGTGCATAGAGTACCTCTTTCTGCTCCAGCCTCGTCCCTCCTCTCTATCAGCAGGTAGCGAGGACTCTCCGGGAGGAAGGGCAGCACAGCCAGCTGCAGCATGGCTGGAAACGCCAGGAAGGAAAACAGGTAGCACCATCTGGTTTCCTGCAGACAAAACATGCACAAAAGAAATACATCAAAGCTGCAGAAATGGTATGTGATATATACAATGTGATAAAAAGAAGCCAGACAAAACTGATGCTCCAGGAACGAGTGGATGCACCTCATTCCTGGAAGCGTGATGATTATCATTTTAATGCAACAGAACAATGAGTTACACTGCTGATGGAAAATAGGGCATATGCTACAGGCAAAGCTTTGTGAAAGCCTAATGTAAGACTTCAAAATTATGCATTTATTCATGCATATGTTTCCTTAAGAAATCTAAAGAAGGATTGGGTCTCTGAGCTAAGGGCTGCATTAACCAGTTACTATTTGTTGGTTGTGGACAGTGGATGTTTACGGGGAGATAGCAGGTCAACAATAAATGCCACATGGAAGTGGTGGACATCATCTGAAAGCTGTGAACCAGCTCAGCACTGTGTGTCAAGTTGTTCTGGTCAAAACGTCGGACGACAGAGGACACATTACCGCTTTGAAAATTGCCAAATTAGCCTAGCCCGTTTTTTCTTGTTAGATGTTTCAAAGTCACTTAGACATAGTGGCCAAATGGTTGAATAAACATTTAAAAACATATTTTAGTTTCACTTTTACAAAAAAAGGGAAATGCATTGTTTTTTCCAAATTTTACACCCTACCTCAGGAATAAATAAAAATCTTATCTGATTATGAGACCAATGCTGTTTAAATATATTCTGATCCAAACATCTTCAGATTTAGGAATGCAGGAAAAATGTCTTTTGTTTCCGTATTACAACTATGTTATGAAGGGATAAAGACCGCACACTGCAGAGCAGACAAATAGCCAAAAATAAGTGCACTTCTAGGGATGCTGTTAGTCTTCCAGGTTCTCTTAGTTTCATTGTTGAAAACGAAATGCCTTAAAGACTTAATATTTATCAAAGCCTAATAGGTTAATGAAAGCTGCTATTAAACATGGTCTTTTTGGTGTTTTTCTGCAGCAACAACAACAACAACAACAACAGACCACTTGAGTCATTCAAGATAACTTTGTATTCTGAATCAACGTTCCTGAAAAATACAAGTTACCTGTTTTGTTTCTCCAAAATGTTCTGCCTTAAAAAATAAAATCCCATTTGATATTTGAAGTATTCCTTGAATCAACCAAAATAAAAATCAGACTGTGTAGTCATCATTCTCTTGGGCTTTTTATCAAATCTAAGAGGAGCGTGAGGAGCAGTCTGTGTGGATTAATGTCACCACCAGTATGGTGATGTGACTTTTGCACTAGGTGTGGATCTGTGCATTTTGGCTTTAAGTAGGTTTTATTTTTATTTTTAAACATTAACGTCAGTATTTCTTTTGTCACAGAAAAATTCAATCTTGTGTTTTTTCATTGTCATACTATCAGTGTGTCGGTGTGTTGGCCCACTGCTTCTGCATGGAGCTCGCCACTAACCACTTGTAGACAGTAACCTTGTGTTTTTAGATTACTTAAATATATCTGACTTCAGGAATATGTAGGACAATTTTGTAATCTTGCAACGACAGCTGTTGCTACTAACTAAGAAAATTAAGAAAAATATCAAAATGATAACAAACCAGGAAAACATCCTCCCAAGCTAGTGTTTCACCAACATAATCCAGCATACAGTCCCCCAATTGGGCAGAAAACTCACCAAATCTACCAACACCAAAAGAAATGTCACCCCAGATCCAGTAATTTTCAGCATGCTGTGCTAACCAATCAGGGGCCTGCAGGAAAATCTGACCATATTCCACACAAAGTCGGCTGCTGACTGTAGGCAGCGCTTTGCGTTAGTTATTATATGTATATGGAATAATGTATGATATATGAGATTTACAATTGAAATGAATACACACACATACACAAGACTACAGTAAGTATTATGATTTTTCATAACTGAAATTGCAGACCACATGGCACTGGTCACCACCATCACACACCGTAAAGGATTCTTAACTTATACACGACAAAAACCCACAACTTACTGTGCATGTGGGCCGCATACAAAGCATTTGGGAAGATGACAGTACCTACAGCACAGCCCCATCTATATGGCAGATCTATGCTTCATGATCGCAATTGAGCAAACAGGAGGCAGACATTTGTAGTAATGCAGAGTCAGTGAAAAGAAGGTGCCCTTTGGAGAGAAAATGTCAGCTCTCAACCCATAAGCAGTCTGTTGGGGATTCAGCTGCCTAACCTTTACTATGTGAAAAAATCAGATCAGACTGTCAAACTTTCTAAAAATAAAAAAAAATGGAATTAACTTTTCATTAACAAAGCTGACATATTCAGCTTGAGCTATAATTTAACTGCACATTTGCAAGGTACACCGTGTGCAGGTCGGATCCACCAAAAAGTCATTATACTTTAAGGAGTAAAATATGTTCTGAACTGCAGTGCCGGAGTGGAACTAATTTTCAGCCAAAGTGTCATGCCTCAGGCCATCTCACAGTTCACAACCTATGAGATATATTATTATAGCTAGTATAGCTATTATTATTTTTACTATGGATAGTAAGTCCACTATAGTGAACTCCACATTGCTGTTCAGTGTATTCTTTTAACACATCATCCCTAATACAGTGCAAATAAATGTAGCTTCACAACATTGATTTATTTTTCTATTCTATTTCTTTCACATCTTCCAGTGTTTTTTCCTAGCTGAAAATACCAGGTGCTCCTCTGAAAACAACTGAGATTCACAGTTTTTTCTCAGTGGTTGTGCCTGTTGAGATTACTTGTGTGCTGCTCATCTTGATTGCTATGAATGGCGATTATGTTCTTATTAACACTGAATGTAAGATGTTCATGCTTGCCTTTGTTGTAACCTAACGCTAGCCCAATGACACTAGCCTGTATCTCACACTGCAGTTACACAAATAAAATAAAAATGAATGATACATGTTTTAGTTGGTCTTTTTGGTCACGAAAATCCTGCCCCCAGCCCCTGATATAAGTTCGAGACCAGCAAAGAGTCAGTGCCACTCTGGAACCAGTTTTCCTGGCCAAGAGCCAGTTCTTTGGCTGTCGAAACATGAGGAACTGGTTAAAAATTAAGCACCAGCTCCAAACCGGACCTGGCACTGCCTTGGTCAAAAAGGCTTATTAGAGTTTCTCCAGTTAGCCACCCAATCTCTGTTATACTGTACAATATAATACACCTTATGTACTCATCTAACAAACATGGAGAAACATTGTTGTTTATTTGAAATCTTGTTTCTGTCAACCTGACAAATGTAAGTCTACTATTCACTCTCCTCTTGGCTCTGGTTTTGGTCTCCACCACCAACTCTTATGAGGATCGAAGGTCCAAATGAAAGAACATACTCCCTCCATACTATTTTCATGTGGACCTCTACCTCCATGTTTGTTACTCAGCTCTTAAGCACATACATCTTGAAAGAAAAGCTGGGGGGTCCACAATCCAATGCCTAATAATCAGGTTGGACTTCTTTTCTTCACACTCACAAAAACAGTCTCAGCCCGTTGGAACTAAATGTACGCCTTATGGTGTCTACCAATCACTGTTTTTAACTGGGGCAAGCTGGGTGAGCCAGGCTGTGTGTCCCTCCTGGCCCCTAATCCCCTCATCCCTAGTGATAAAATACATCACAGCTCAGAAATCCCTGCTATGACCTGGAGTGATACTCATTTCCAGTAAACTAAACAAAGCAGACAAATGGTTTACTGCTGTATTCCAAGGGCCTTGCAGTTTCCCTTTTAGTTATCTCCACAGAGAATGGGTGAGGCTGCAGGGTGTACATCGTAATTCTGTGATTGTACAAAAGGATGAAACACAGTTCATCTTAATAATAGAGCTGAGAGGAACGAAAAAGACAATAATGTTCACTACATAAAGCTTCGGCTGACCAATGAGAGGGTTAGTGTGAACAGGTGACCTCTCAGATAGACGTAATGGAAGTGTCAGGATGATGTATCCAATTATCCAAGCTAATATTACCTGTGTTGGGTCAGTCTAATTGACTTTACCTTTCCAGACCATTCCCAGAATAAGAAGATGAAATGAACCTGCTCCGTAGAATATTTTACTTAGTTTGGCACAGACAGCAACGGTTTATCCCCAATCTTTATTTATGTAGAGGGCAGTGAGATCTAATTGGCTGTCACTTACTATTGGCTGGTTAATGTGTGATGGATACCAAGGAGCATTACAGGTGGGAACAAACTGATGTGTTTTTTGATGGGAAAGAACTGATTACCTGATATTGATATTTAAATGCCCTGTTTTCCTGGAAGAGTATTTAAACAATAAGTGGAGAATGAATAGGAATCCAGTGAGGCATATGGCATACCAAATGAGTTGGACCTTCTCAAATGGCATCTGCACAGATAGTTAAACATGACACCTCTTCCTCCTTCAGACTTCACAAAATGAAAACTTGGGGAAAAAACCATGTCAACAGAATCTATATATACCTTTATATACTGTATATAATATTACTTTATGGATGGGGATCTGTCAGGATCCTGCTTATCAAGCCTCTGCCTGTAGCTGTTTGTGATGGATGTCACCTCCTCTATAAGCCTATTTTCCTGACAAACTGTCAGAAAAGCAAATTGACATTAGACCATGCAGGTATGTGCTGTGGTCCTTTAGCTTGGGGAACTGGTATTCCACTAGGATTCACACTTTGCAGGATGGCTCAACATACTAACTAATTTAAATAAGCTGTGATAACAACGTATAAAATGACACTTGCAGCTCTGCAGATTTAAGGCCTTTGCATTGCTAGTCCATATTTTTGTTTGCGTCTTTTTAGTCTGTCATCCGAAACAAAACATGTTGCACAGAAACCTTGAACACTGAGTCCGATGCATTTTTTTTCTGTTCATTGAAGAAATGTGCAATATACTATAGGATATGCAGATGATATAGGTCTATGACATAATGTCAACATTTCTGAAGAAAGGTACAGACTTTGTGTGAAAAGACCTTTACAGTATGGCCTACACTCGCCTACACTTTTTAACACAAAAGCTCTAAAAAATCCTGTGCAGCACTCTGTTTTCCAGTCTTTGTGCAAAGCCAGCCACTCTAATTTCACACTCCCTGCTTGCACTCTTGTAGAAGCATATATGTTGACACCATACGAAACAATTTTCATTTCATTTTCAACAATGCCTTAATGAAAGGAATTAATTCATTCATTCATTATCCTTAACAGCTTATCTGAAGTCAGGTCACGGGGGGCTGGAGCTGATCCCAGCTGGAGAGAGGCGGGTTACACCCTGGATAGTTCACCAGACTGTTTCAGGGCTGACACATAGAGACAGACAACCACTCACACTTTTGGACTGTGAGAGGAAGCTGGAGGACCTGGCGAGAACACACCTTGACAACATGCAAACTCCACACAGCAGAACTGCAGGCTGGAGCCAATTACCCTCATGCAGTAAGTGCAACATTGCTAACCACTACACGACCATGTGTGTGTGTGTGTGTGTGTGTGTGTGTGTGTGTGTGTGTGTGTGTGAATGTACAGAATAGTGTGCAATGCATTGTTACACTGCAGTGAGCCTAAATCAAACACATACTGTCCACATGTGGCAACTACTGTTATATCAAAGTGATTTAGAATCCCTATTACTCTGCTGTGTGATAGCTTGTGTGAGTACCAACGAAAATGAATTGAAATTGAAAAATTGAAAAATGAATTCAGTGACCATCCCTACATCTAACAATCCATCCTTTTTGCTCATTTAAACAACCCTCTAAGGCCAAACGCAAGTGTGATGATAGATATGGAGTATAGATAAGGGCTCATTACGGTGACAGAGACTAACCTTATTGGTGTAGGCTGCATTTCACGCGTGATGACAGCGACTCGGGGGAGTTTACCGACAGGCCGGCTAAGAGCTGTAATGCTGTAATAAACATGTTTCCCTGCTGGGAGAAGGTCAGTGGCTAAGCATGACGGTTATAGTAATTATCATTTGTCAAAGCGTATCACCACTTTGCACCCAACAACCAGTGACATCTCAGACCATTACGCATTAAAGATGCGATGAGAGGAAACCTGTGTGAGTCTCATAACTGAAGAGCATGGTGGCATTATCACCGGATATGTCACATATGTCCGTGATACTCGTGGTCTTGAAGGCTGGGACAGAGGTGACATGAATACATAACATTGTCTGCATGAAGACTCCATATGATATTTATGAAGGTGGTCTTCGGTTAAAAATGATGGATTGGACAAGCCAATACTTATAAATTAAAAATGAGTTTGTGTTTTGCTAGCAGCTTGGACACCATGCCCATGTGTAAATGTCAGAGGAGAAATAGGAAAAGAGAATTTAGTTCAATATTTTGAAAATACCACCAAGAACGAGGGGATTTGCAGCTCGAGACATATTTTAGTTCCCAAAAATATTATTTTCCTCACAATACACATTGATTTGGGGAGCAGTACATATACCTTGAAAGATTTAACCATCTATTTTTAAATGTCAGATATCAAAGTCAAGTGGCTTAAAAGGTGACAGTCATGTTTAATCCACAGCAAAAGAACCTGGCATGGAAATGCATGATATTTCTTCTCTCCATTAAATTAGATACAATGGGAAATCATAGAAAATAGAGTGTAAAAAATGACACGAAATAGATTAATTACAATAATAAGCTTTCATGCAGTATACGCACGATCCTACAGAGATTATGTAAAAAGGGAGCTTCATGCAAAATTCACTAGCTTACAAATATGTTAGCTGCTCTGAAATCAGTGTTGGAATAAAAGCACAGCTGGATATGTGGAATATGGTTACGCACATATGTTACGGCGCAAAGTATAAGCCCCAAACAAAACAGGATTTGGATGCAGCCTACTTGTTTGTGGCTTTGAAGTATGTTATAGCATGCAAATAATTTCACATACAAATTCCAATGCTGTACAGTCCCATGCTGTCTTGTTTCAGTCAGTATGCAGAAACAGCTGTTGATATGCAAACATATCCAGCGAGCATGTGCTGATGTTGGTACTCTGCACACACTGACTGAACGTGTTGATGCAGTATATGAATGTAATAGCTTAACACTCAATGTTACTAAAATATCTGATTTGTCACACAAACTATAACACCGAGCATCATTTGACACACTTCATGCTGACTTGTGCTATAATTAGCTAATAAGAGCCAGGTTCACAATCACAATCACTGTTGCTCTGACCTGTCATGTCAAAAAAACAAAAAAAATCCAAATTGCTGTTATAAGTTGTAGGAGCGTCAAGTTTCTCAGGAGCCACAATTTGGACTTACTATTAGGACTTTGGATTTTAAGGTCATTATTTAAAACAACCTTTTTTTGTCAGCACTGACAGGTATGCCATCGTAAGACTGTTAGATTATTGGTTTTATTTCCTAACATCAGTCATTTACTTTAAGTGTTTCACATGATGTGTGATAGTGTGATATCACACATCATGTGTGATATACACAAGTGTGATATAACTGCCATCTTTCTGGAATGAGAGGCCTTATGGTTAAATTTTTGTTTTTACCAATCCTGCTTTTGATTTTGAACTTCTTTGTTTCATAAATTGTGACACCTATAATGAGTTGAAATAAAGCAAATGTCCAAAGTTATAGCCATAAGCGTTTTTCCCCCTGCAAACCTGGGGCTTATAAAAAAAAAGTTTGTTCAAGTCTTCATACTTTAATAAAAGAAAAAGTTAGGCATGCCTTATAATGATAAAGTAATACATTTTGGGTGATGTGGGGATTTAATGTAGTGTTACTTTAGTAATTATAAGATACTTTACTTTACTTTTTGACTACTACCTAGCCAAATGGAAAGTTGCTCAGGCAGGTCTTGTGCATCTCTCTGTATCTTTCATTAGAGAACACAAAAATAGAATTGTGAAATGTGTCTATAATTTACTGACTCACTTTTTTCACGATTAGGCCAGTATATACGTAAGCCCTGAAATGCAAGTGAAAAAAAGGCAATGAGATACTATCTCGTACATACAAGATAAACTTTTTTGGTTTAGGCTGGAAAAACACTGAGGCTTAATTAGGCTGTTTTGAGGGAAGTTCCTGACGCACGATACAAGGGGAAGTAAAAGTTCAGCAAAATGCAGCATAAACAAAATGTTTTACCTTATTAGTTAACTACAAATGTCTGTAAAACATAATGGGACTGTGCACAGGTGCCAACTTGGGTTAAACCGTGTAGATATAAGGTCTGATGGAATCATATTCTGAAGAGACTGCCACATGGCTACTTAATATTCGGGTCGATGGTTCCACATGGGTACATAATATTCATGTGATGTGATCATGGTGTCTGCAGGCAGGGTAAATCTACCTAATGTGTTTATGATGCACCTGGATGCAAGAAATGCCATATATAAAATAAATGTAACAACAAATAGCAAGTTAAGTACACACCTGGGCATTTGTACATTACAGCTGACGCGTAATGAACTGTATGTTCATGAAAAATTATGCACAGAGCTGGGAATTGGCTGTGAGCGGCTCACTTCACTACATGCAGTTTAGTTTAAGTTTAATTGCACTTATATTGTAACGTGTTAGTTGTCAAGTCAGATGTGTGTGTGTGTGTGTGTGTGTGTGTGTGTGTGTCTGCGTGTGTCTGCGAGACTGTCAACATGTCTTCAATTTCTGACAGGAGCTGATGTTGACTGTGTGGACAAAATAAGCATAGTGTGCATGTCCGGGCCACGCAGACACACACCGCGATGAAGTCAACGTGACAGCTAACGTTACAAGATACGAAGCCCCAAAGTGAAAAAAACATTTCTTTGGGCCAAGTTTATCTTGTAAGTAAGAGATAAACTTGCCAACAGTGCCCAAAAAAAAAAAAGAAAAATCACTTGCCTTTCAGGGCTTCAGTAAGTATATAAATTCTATTGTGTATATTTCTGTGTCAGTTTGGCGCCCAATGTGTTTCGTTTGACAGGAATTATAGCTTTCAAACTGTTTACCTTTGATAAAAAACCCAGTACTCTGCAGCCACTATTGCCACTGTTTTGTTTGATTTTTAACACTAAAATCAGAGCATTTAACTTACCATCCAAATACAGTCCTGTTCAGAAATACATACATTTGGCCTGACCGTAAAGCAGAAAAACAGGAATGTGAGTTCACCCTCAGCTAATAAGTCACGTTTATGGCACAATAGATGCATGCTTTGAATTAGGGAGTGCAGTTTAGAGGAAATAAATTCAGTCATTAGGGCCAAGGGGCAATCGCACCGAGCACTATTGTTATACTGTGGATTTTTTCTTCTTCCTCTTCCGGACACAATTTCGTCCCGCTACATATTATCTATGAAAATGTGTGGTTTGATACAAATATTTTTTGTACAAATTTTTTGTGATGTAAGTCACGAAGAACTGCCCAAAATTTTGCATTGAAGTGAATGTGACTGCCAAAAAATGAGCAAAAAAGAACAATAACTGGAGATTTTCAAACGTCTACTTCTCCGGCATAATTTCACCTACAGACTCCATTTAAACTTTAAACAGTAGACAGAAGTCTTGTGTATTGGTGTATTAATCCACGTTTCGATAGGTCATATAGTTTTTTATCAATCCGTGTCCGAGTGTGTGATGTCATCGCTCAGAGTGTAGAGGGTCTGTCAAAAAAAAAATTGAAAACTGCGCTCCAGGCCGCAAATTCCACTCTACAGAAATAATTTATACATAGAAACGTAGGAAAACTTGTCTTCTCCCTCACAATCCTCTGGTAAAGCTGTCAGAGTTATAGTTTGAGCGTAAGACGCACAGATGCGCCACCATCACGCACCAACAGCCTCATTGGCTCCCATATTAAAAACGCAGGAAGATTTCTGAAAAAAGGAGACGTAACAGTTTCTTTAGATCGCTCTAACAAAGTTATTTCTTCATATTTCTTTAAAAAAAACACATTCCAGTCTGTCCACCTCTGGCTGCTATCACTGTTCCGGGACATTTGACAGCTGCAGTTAATTCTGTTGATTGCTCTGCTCTGATTGCCTTTGATCTTTGATGTGATTACAGTTACAGATACACACATGTGCGTGTAAGCACGCACACTCCTTTTCAAATACTTGAAGAGGAGTGCTTGTTGTAGGTGTGCTCTTTGTATATAGTATAGTATCATAACATTACTAGTATTAATTGTTTGAAATCTCTAAAGAATCTCATCATAGTGTACACATACCGGCAGTAGCCCCCGTGGCCCTTTCAGAATTTCCCCAGAGGAAATTTTCTAGTTTATTTCTTAATACAGTGAGCTAAAGTCAACAGATTATGCCAGGAGTAGAGTGCTTTATATAATTAGCTTTCTGTTCACATTACACAACTGAATTTGGCTTGTGAGGCATGAGCGCCTCAGGCTAATGTCTGTTTTCATCCCCAAAAGATAAACTGAAACTCTAGCACAAGAATAATCAAGTGTGAAGATGAAGACTGGATCTGTGTCATGGAAACTCAGCAGTGGGCAGAGTCATTATTGTTAAACTTTTGGACATTACGGCGAGAAGGGGAAAATGGATAACGCTCCCTCTAGGGTAAACGAGGTGTGATTGGGGATGCCTGCTGCTATCGTATTGAAACAAGGGACAGATGGAAGCAATCAAATACTGTGCGGGGTAAAGCGTGATTTCATTACTGAAGCAGTTGAGGAGGACATGCATTATTTATCTGCCCAGAAATAAAATTGATGGTAAATAAAGTGTGAGTAAAAGGAGTCTTTTCTTAGTAAGAGCTCACATTAGGATGTCAATTCAAAATCAAACGATCAGCTGGACTGCAGAGTTAAAGAAGTCTGCCACTCATCCATGAGGTTTCCTCTGCTCTACTGACAGATGAGAAGGTCATTGGCCTTTAAATCTTATTACACCTTGATGTCACACCAGAGTTACAGAGGTTGTTAAGATCAAGTGGGAGATCATGTGAGAGTCACAGAAGTTACAAGAATTAAGGTGAAAATTGGGGTGAAACCTGGAGGGTGTCAGGGTGGCCACATATAGCTGATTAGGGATGAAGGACATGTCGGCAATCCAAGACCGTGTTGGAGAAATACAAAGGAAGTGATGTCAAAGAGAGAGTTATTAACAGTGTCTGTTGGGCAGCAGTGTGCCAGCAAAACACAGGGAGGAAGAGCACACGCCAGCAAGCACCACAGGCTCCCCAAATAAAGCAATAAATAGATTAACTGATAATATATTCATCCTTAATCCCGGTCCTTCCCCAAAGTTAGCAATTTATGTTCCAACATTAATTTTTCCATCATCCAGCGTGTAGTAATGTAAAGACTTCCTGACATATAATGTACTCACATGTGCAGATATTTTATCAAAGGCTTTACCAAACAGGATTACAATATTTATTATTTCTATCACTTAAGTCTCCTGAAATTATAGTTATGAGTTGATTGTATAATTTTCACCATATTCACTTTTTAACTTGATACCAAAATAAATGCTTTAACTGAACAGCAGATGCAAGATTGATTCCTCATGATCATTACAAAAATAATACATGAGAAGTGTTGTTTAAGGCTTCTGATATGCAGCATATATTGGGTGGTTAAGAACCTATATGATATCTGTATTGATGTATGATTGCATATTGACTGGGGACTTCCAGACCCAGCGGCAGATATTAATCTGTGGTCAGGCTTTTGATCTCCTGGGCAGACCTAATGTAAATATAACAAGGTGTGCCAGCATGTGAGTGAATAATCAGGATGATTATACATTGAGCACATCCTCCCTCTATATGTAGCATATAATTTGTATTCCATTATCTGTGCTAACTGCTTACTTGTGTGGAAACACGGAATAAGTCATTAAAAGTTAATATATATTTAGCTATTCAGTGGTCAGATATTTCTAGAGTCAGATATATCTAGAGTGCTGCCAAGATGTTGGAACATCTTCAGAGCAGCAGTGAAGGCTCATATATACTCCACAAGAACAGAGACATTTTTATCTCTCTCCCAGGGCTGCAAGAACAGAATGACGTCATTTTTTTCTTGCAGCCCTGGAGAGAGAACACATTTCTTTGTTCTTGACAAATCATCTGGGCAGAACTTTTTTCTTGTGTGGTGTCCATAAATTTTGTGTCACGGGTCAGAAATATGAATTTGAATTTGACATGTGCTGCAGTGGAGGGCCCTATGAAGACTTCCCATGAGTTCTGCACTTGAGTTTCTTGTAAAGTATGAAATTTCCTGTCCATAACTCACTTTTTTCTTGTTCTTGCCACCTCGAGAAAACAAACAAATGTCTCTGTTCTTGCAAGTATGTGTGCCTTTAAGTCATTACAATCTACAATGTCATTTAGCAGACGCTTCTATCCAAAGCAACGTATAAATAAGAGTTAACAACACAAGCAAGGATGAAGTCAAGAAACATAGCAAGAGTAAGTGCCGTGGGTTAAGTTTGAGTCCATTAGGAAGCAAGTGCTTTTAGGTCGTAAACATGGCATACACATTGTGGCTCTGGAGTGAGTCCTACCTCTGGAAATGTTTTGGTCAAAAGGTCTATTTTGATGCATATTTCTATGTAACCTGGTCTCATCAATCTGCATATAAATAACACGACTTTATGGAAATACTGGAAGGACTTGCATTTCATATGCACGAAAAAAAAAGAAAAAACGTCATGTTATTTGTACACAGATTGATGAGGTTGGGTGACCTAAACTGTGTGTGGCTGTAATATCCATTACATTTAGCTGACATTTAGCTGACACACAGGAGCTCAATGGGCGATCGCGCCCCCCCACGCCACCGGGACTAGAGACACAGAAGGATGAATTATGGATGAGATCTCCAGAAACACGTTCGCCCATAAAGTTGGAATATTTTTGTTTTCAGACACAATCCTCTGTAAATTGTAGTTTAATTTTCATTGTGATATGTTTGGAAGAGATTGATTAATAAAGTTTTGAGAAGATATACACATATACAATAATTTCATGGAAATAGGTAAAAAAAAATATATATATATTATTAAAACTTTATAGGCGACCATGTATATGATAATTTTATTGTATTCTTTATAGACCATATAGTTGGGGTAATTTTGGAAAGTCCTGAATGTGTTATTATTATTATTCAAGTCATTAATAAATAAAATGTTTTTATTTAAACATTATTTGTTGTGAGATAGTGTCTTACATCCTGAACATTGTGTAAAACAAACACATGATGCATGAAATTCAGAATTCAGAGTATATTTGGACATAAAATTGTCTTTTACAGTTTTCAGTTGAAAATATGTCAGAAGAAAATTATCACATTCTGTTTTACCAACTTTTTTGGAATCGGGTTTAACTATAAAGAATCGGTAAATGGTCAGATGTAATTCGGCTGGTATTCCATTAAGGCCTGTGCTTTTAAGAGCTGTAAAATAGCTCTGTGCCAAGGACAGTTCTCCCTAGTTATCAGTCCTTCACATTAACATTCTTCTTTAGATGTTAATATTGGCTGTATAGTTGGGAGGAGGAAAGAGTCTGTATCAAGAAGGAAAACATGCAAGAAAAATCTGAATGTTCTGAAAATGTCTGTAAAATAGTATTATTTATTTTAAGGGGGGGACTGTGGCTGTTATCTATGCTCTCTTCAAGGCCACCAGACTCCCTTGACAAAATGGTAGATTTATTTCACAGATCACAAGAGTTTAGTTAGTTTGTTTGTGTTATTGTCTGATAGCTTCAGCTTAACGTTTAAGACGTTTAATGTGCAGTTTTTCTTTTTTCATGCATATTTTAGGAATGCAGGCTGTGTTCTATTTGTTTAGTGTATCTGTATGTTTCTTTCAATTATTCATTGGGAGTAAAATTATAATTTTTGTAAATGAAGTCTTGTAGCTTTGATGTGATTCAGTTCACCCTGTGTAAACCTTAATAGGGTTGTCTGACATAAGGGTTAAGTGGTGAAAATATTCTCACTATAACATACACTGATATAAATTGATACATTTTCTATGCCGTGCTGTTCCAATGTGTTGTTTTCCATTAATTTGAACTCTCATGTGACCTCCAGTTTGACAATGTTGAAATGTTAAACACCACAAACTTCCCAGCAATTAACTTCTTGTCGCAACATTCTCCCACCTGAATGAATGAGGTGAATGAACAAAGGCTCAAGCTTGAATCTTACAATATACCCAAGTCTAAATGCATGACTTACAGCTCTTTAATGTGTGAACTACAGTTTAAATAAAATGGCCACTACATGTATTGATTGTGACCCATCACTGCAAGGGTCCAGTGTTGCCCTCCGTAAATGTCATTCAGCACAGTTAATGGGACAGTTAAAGATTTAACACCAGCAACAGTCAATGAGTGTGTGCTCATATGACCCCCAATTACAAGAAGTATTGTGATTAGTTGAAAAATGCAAATGGGGGTGAGGAACAACTGAGATATACGTTATATTTTACAACATCTTTTCATTTATTAATTAATTAATTTGCTATTATTTGTTAGTCTATTTATATCTCTCTCTCTCTCTCTCTCTCTCTCTCTCTCTATCTCTCTCTCTCTCTCTATATATATATATATATATATATATATATATATATATATGGGCTGTGGGTGTTGGGGTGGAGGGTTGGGCATGGGTGGAAGGTGTTTGCTTGTTTTTATGTTTGTTTTTGTTTTTTCATTCTTTATGTGAAGCACTTTGTGTTACATTTATTTTGTATGAAAAGCTATACAAATACATTTTGATTGATAACTTGATTGATTGATTGATTGATTGATTGATTGATTGATTGATTGATTGATTGATTGATTGATTGATTAATTCTCAATCATATAAAATGCCTGTCTGATGTTTTCCTATCACAGTAATAACATCACTTTAGACCTCATCCACCCCACAGCAAGGGAAACGAAAAAACTAACGAAATAACGAAAACTAGAATTGAAAAAACATTTTCATTAACTGAAATAGAAATGAAAACGAGATTTTTGGAAAAAACGATAACTAACTGAAACTGTATTGTGTGGTTACAAAACTAACTAAAGTGAAAATGTCCTTTGTTGTCATCTTTGTCAACTTTTTCTGTGCCACTGAGTGTTTTGTATTCCTGTTTTGTGGGCTTTCAGGAGAAGCGTGAGTGAAATTATCGTAATGGCACAATATAGGCTGTAAAGAGCAACTTCTCAGCTTTCAGAAAACATTGGAATTAACCGTTTAGTTATTATGGTAAAAGTGTCGCCGGCGTAACACTTGGTAAACTTTGTGTGTTGTGCTTTGGCTGTTTGCAAGTGAAAGTCTTCAATTTGGCCATGATATTACAAATCACATTTTTTGCGGCGGCACTGAAAATCCAGCAGCGTTTAGGGGCAACACTGCATAATCCTTTTTGGTTGATATGAAATTTATTTATTTAGCTCCGACCAAACAGCTGCTGGTTAGTGAACCTGCAGGAACACACTGGTAAATGTGTTTACTGAGACTGGGATGTCTACACTCGAACCAAGATTCAAAACACCTGGAACTGTAACAGTTAATAACCTTATTGGAGCTAAGCTGGATAAGGCAAAGGAAATTAAGGCAAAAAATGATTATGACCTCTTTGAATCTCGCACCCAACACATAGCCCGTTACAAAACTAAAACTAACACGAAAACTAATAAAAACTAAACTAAAACTAAGCATTTTCAAAAAATAAAAACTAAACTAAAACTAGCATACTCACTCTAAAAACTAATTAAAACTAACTGAATTGGAAAACGAAAATTAAACGAAATTAAGACCAAAGCTATTATAACCTTGCCCCACAGCCTGAGGAAAGCTTGAGTGTAGATTTGGTTTACATGAAATAGAACAGGAGAGACGTCAGATAGATAAGACAGCCCTGTGACACTATATTATGTCTTTAAACGTTACAGATATGGCTGAAAATGTCAACATAAACAAACAAGTTGCCAGTTTCACACATCTCTGCATTGTAAATCAACTGCCTGTTGTCTGCTCTGATGTACTTGTTACATCGACATCACAGTGAGTCATGTTTTCTTGAAGGAATTTTGGTTGAAGTGCCAACAACATATATCTAGTACTGTAACTAATGAACCTAACAAATTACCAGTCTTGACAGATTTACATCTTACTGCTAGTAGCTTCAAATTCAACATATACCGTTAAGTCAATACAAATCAGAGTCCACATTGGCTGACTGCCTAAAGATAAACAGCTCCTATGTGATTGTCAGACACTGGCTCTACAGCAAATCTACACTTTATTAAAGTAAAGAGGAAGCACTAAATTCTCTCCTGACACACAAAATCAATAAATCATTCCACAATCTTTCCTCCGCTCCAGCCAGGCTCCACTTTGTTGTTCCGATTTGGATTTTCTGACTCCATAGAGAGAAGAGAATATAATCCATGAGGCTTAATCTAAACTTCTAGCCTTCAAAATGTCCCTTCAAAAACAAGTAAATCCATAACATCACAAATATCACTTCAATATTCCACTATCATCTCTCAGAACACTGACCTGACCCAGCAGCTCGGGCAGCCCCAGCACTTGTCCTGTGAATACTCCCAAGCAGATCAGGATGGAGTTGAACTGGCCAATGGAACCTCGGATGTGTCGTGGCGTAATTTCTCCCAGGTACATGGGGAGGGCGCTGAGAGCAATGCCTGTCAAAAAACATGTTAAAACCTAGCTATGGAAAGGACAAAAAACTCATACTCAATGATGTTAAACTCTAAAAAACTCTTGCAAACCAAATTGTGCTGTGTACAGTCAACTGCTGTACACCAACTGTTTTACACTATACACATCTTGTATTGTTTGATAGACCTCACTGTTTATAATGTAAATTATGTTTATGTTTTTTTGGCCTAAAACAGAGATTTAAGTTGTTAAAACTTGTAAATATAAATTATTCACATTTAGGGCAATTATGTAAGTTAGCACAACAAAGGAAGCCAGTTGTCTGCTCAAAAACAAGTTGGTGAGTTGTTGTTACTTATATCTTTAAGTTGGGGTTCACAACAACGGACAATAGTTCTGCTAACTCTTATTTCTTTGTTGTGAAATGCGGGAAAGCGGTGAAATTCGGTCATTAGTGAAAGCTAGCGGCTAACTGATGCTAGCGGCTAACTGAAGCTAGCGGCTAACTGATGCTAGCGGCGCTGCTTGTTACAGCTACAAGAGTAGCCATTAGCGTATCAATGCTAACTCAAAATTGTGGTCACAACATTAGCTGACATTTCATAGCGGCGTTACAATCGTGCCAATTCAGCACATGGCAGAAGTTAGCAGAAGTAAGGATTAAAAGTTATTACTTGTTGTGCAAACTTAAAAACAAAACTTAAAATATTTAGTTTAATTGTCCAACTTAAAAATGTATCGAAGTTTGTTGCCTTGAAATTTTGAGTTAATCCAACTTTTCTTTTTTTGCAGTGTACCTCTATGTTTCTGTTCTGAGCAGTTTCTCAATCTGCTTTTCTAGAAATGTACAAACCAACAGCCTTAAACCCAGATGGACAATATTCATCATCCACTATGAGCAATGATCTATGCGGATCCTCGTATGAATGGCCTATGCATTAGACTGTCCCTCAGGCTTTTTGCCCAAATCAGTTTCCATGGTTTAGAAATTGAATATGAGTGTGTTTCTTCTTTCTTTCTAGCAGAAATCGGTACTGAGCTGGATAATATTAACATCATGGCCTCAGCCTTACTTGAGGATGCAGGTAGCACTTGTTTTCACCAAGGTATCAAGTGTTTATGAGACTGCTATTGATCTCCTGGTAAATATGCGTCTGCAAGTAACAAAACCCACAATCACAAGGATGTTAAGCTCAAATCCTGCGTGATTGAAGACGTTCTCTCAGAAGGGAAAGTTAGACCTGCAATCAAAGTCACTGGCCATCAGTGCATTCAGCTTTTCAAGTAAAACACCCCTAATATCTGCCAGGTAAATCCCATAGAGGTTTGTTTTTCTGTCAGGTGGAGTCACAACGTATGAATATTATCTTTATGTAGCTTTATGAATTATTGGTAAATTTTTTTCTTTCACTTGATTTTCTTTTATTTAGATTATGTTTTTCTCTGACATTGTGTTTAGCAACTCAGGTAACCACTTGGTTGCCAGAGTAAATGTTAGCACTGTACATTTCTGCAAACCATAGATATGTTAAATCTTTTGTGATTCTGAACCAGTTGTGCCACACTGGGTCACAATTTTAAACACATGGTTATTGTTGTGAATTCAAGCCAAAAGTACTTGGTTATGACAGTTTGGGGAAAGAATAGGGTTTGGTTAAAAAAGAAAAAATGTCTGTATACTACTGTGTAAATGTGGTAAAGGTAACTGGTAAAGGTCATATATATATATATATATATATATATATATGACCTTTACCAGTTTGGTCTCATAACTTTGACCCTTTCACACTGTATTTTCAATTAATGGCAGTTTATTTGAACGATTGGTTCACTGAACATACTAATAAAGTGACGGATAGCTCTGTGAGAGTCACCATCGCTCAGGCTCAGCCCCTCTCCCCCTCTCTTATGTCTCAAAGTAGTAAGTACTGCCAACTATTATATTAATAATCAGATGTTGTGAAAATATGATTGTTATAGCTGCTTTCAGTTTGCAAACATTAGCTTTATCCAACTAAATTCTCAGCTCAGCAAGCTCAGCCGTGTTTCAGCTCAGTGAGTACTGATACGCAGTCATAGCTCCGGTTAAGCACTGGATGATTGGTGAATAAATCTTTAGTACACCCATCTCCTGGGTGTTCAGGTGTTTCATATGAGCATATCGGTGGTTTGCAGAAACATCACGTTTTTCTCTGATGTCTGGGCAATAGGTAACCTTGTTTGACTGCTGTTAAAAGCTTAAAAGTAAATTCAGTTTAATCTGATAAAGATTGTTACCAACTTTATATCTAAGGTCTTGGAACTTTAATATGTGGCTATCCTTCAAACACAATAAAATACAAGTGCTTGAATTACAATGTCAGGCCTCTGAAATGAAGCACTTACCAGAATCCACCCCAATTATGAGGCGGCCAATAATGAGCATCTCAAAAGATTTGGCTCTTTCACCCAGGGTCAGCAGCAAAACAGCTATTATAGCGAAGCTGTTATTCACCAGCAAGGTTCCCTTTCTAAAGAAGAGAATACAAAAAAAAGAAACATGACTTATAGGAACAGTTTAAAATTATCCTACACACATATCCCTCCTATCTGTTGTAGTTCAGTTTGCCACAATGATCACAATAACCAATGTTATTTATAAAACATTTACGAAATAACTAGAATTATAATAACCTTCATTAATATAGCACTGCACACTTACACAGATGTGAATGAAAACAACATGACAATCATAAAATACAGGGGGGTTAAATAAAGTTTAAAAAAATGAAATGGCTTAATGATGAACCCCGCAATACATATGAAGACAGTTTAAGAAGGAACCTTTCAACAAGGTGCTTAGCAGCAGTGGTTAGAAGAGAATTTATGAAGAAAAAAAAAGATTAAGACTGGCGTTCCAGGCTTCAAGAGGATTAAAAAATGAGTTGAGGGTTTCTTTTCTTTAGAGCCAGCAGAGCAGAATAATCAATGTGTTACTGCAAAGGAGGCTGATGGTGAGCAGTCAAGCTTAAGGTTTTATGTCATGTGTTTGCTTGTATGTTGCAGAACAACACTTAAAGAGCTGGAAATGTTATTTTTATATGAAACTATAAATTACTTTACACATCTATGTGTACATTTCATAAGAGAAAGGGGGATGAGCCCAATGTTTGGGCTGACATAAATAATTAAAATTACCACTTGACAGTTTAATGCTTCCACCAAACAGTTTCAGTTTACATCCATGTTAGACTCATGTAGTGTTTCTTGTGTCTGGCTGCATCTATTACCAGTCTGCTATAGGGGAAAACATGTTCTGGCCTAATAAGGGTGATACAAGTGTTTCTGCAGAGCATTGTGTCACAGTGAAGTTGACCTTTTGGTCATAAAATCTAATCAGTTCATCTTTAGGTCAGAATTGAGTAACAAAGTCGCTAACTTTCCTCAAGACTGAGATATTGAGTTCAAGAGAATGGGTGCGGTCTGAGGGCACAGTGGTCTTGACCTTTGACCTTTGACCACCAGAATATAATCACTTCATCCTCAAGTCCAAGTGGGCATTTGTGCCAAGTTTGAAGAAATACCCTCAAGGCGTTCCTGACAGACAGACAAACCCGACTGCCAGCATCTTTTATCGTCTTATTCCTTTTTTTTTTTACTTTTGCAGGTGAACATTCATCTGAGGAAGCAACATTAATTGCCACAGAAGTTCAAAATGAAAGAGGCAGGGTAGAGACTCTGCCTGCATGAAGAGAAAGCTAAAAAGTTTCCAGGGTGTTTTGACATTGCTCTCCTTATTCAGATAAATAAACAGCAGAATGACAGTGTGAGGCAAAGGAGATATTAAATGTGTTGAATTACAAATTGCAAACAGAAAACAATCAGCTGACAAAAAGCTCACAAAACTTCACCCCTCTATGGCCGACTGAAGCTCATAATGCAACACTGAACAACTTCACCTTGTTGTCTGCTAAAACAAAAAAAGCTGAGACTGCTCTTGAAAGAAAATGAAAGAAAACAAGTAGCAGGACATGCTCCTAAATTTAACCCTGGGAAAGGGCAACCTTTTGGAAGAGAACAGACAACTGGCCAAATAATTGCACATACTGACTGTGTCGAGCACGCTTCACACCAGTGGCGGTTCTACACAGGGGCCTCCAGGGGCCACTGCCCCTGTGAAGAAGCCCTTGGCCCCTGCTGTGGCCCCTGTGTCAAATTAATAATAAAATGATCACTTTATAACGATGAACAATGGAACAATTCTAACTTTGTTTTTGTTCAAACAGTATCTCATTGTACACAAAAGAAACCCAGAATGTTACATTGTATAATAGTTTAACTCCATGGAGTCTTATAGGGATATTTTGTCCATTTTTGAATCCCTTTCATGTCTTTATGTGTCTTTGTAAGTCATTTTGTGTCTTTTTTTGTGGTAATTTTGTGTCTGATCTGTCTTTTTTTTAGTTATTTTGTGTCTTTTTTGTCATTGGTGTCATTTATTTGTCTTTTTTGTGTCTGTTTTAGTTATTTTGTGTCTTTTTTGGTCATTTTGTGTCTATTTTTTATCATTTTTATGTCTTCTGTGGGGTTTTTTTGGTTATTCTGTCTTCTCATTTTGTGTCTTTTTTTGGTTATTTTGTGTCTTTTTTTTGTCATTTTGTGTCTTTTTCAAGATATTCAAAGATTTTGAATTCTTAAATATCATCTTTGCCATTTGTCAATGTGCTAATGTGCCCCTCTGATTAAACACTGGCCCCTCCTTGGCCCCCACAGTAAAACTGGTCTAGAACCGCCACTGCTTCACACTTCATTCTGTCTTCATTCCTTAAAATCAACAAATCATTGGTGTTATGCTCTGACAACTGTCATTCACATGTACTCAATCCAATCCAACTTTATTCTTTTACACAAGTGTGGTATCAAGTGTGATATGAGCACCATATTTTCATTTTTGTTCTCATTTACAAATATGATTTTCTTGCTTTTGATTTCAACAGTGGGATGTGAAAGCTCATTTCGACCACTTTTCAATTCATAACTGAAATCATGACACTGCCAGTGTCTTGACATGGAGGTGACCTGGCTTTTGTTTTGAATGCTGAAGGACAGGCATTCCTGAGCAACAAGTACGGTGGCCCAGAGAGCTCACAGTGCTGCAACTTAAGAAAACACATGCAAATACACAAAACACAAGCAAATTAAGAAAACATCTTCATCAATTTGACAACACAAGCGCATTATTTAGAAAACGTGCTGCAAAGACCACAACACAACAAAACAAGAGAACGCACTGCAAATAGAAATATGTTGTTTCCAGAGGACATTAAAAGTGATGCACACAGCTTATTCCTATGTGTGTTGTGGTCTATTTGCAGCGCTTTTTCTTTTTTTATATAGTTTTCTAAATGCTGCACTTGTGTTGTCAAATTGATGAAGATGTTTTCTCAATTTGCTTGTGTTTTGTGTATTTGTGTTTTCTTAAGGTGCAGCGCTGTGACCTCTCAGGGCCACCGTAATCAAGTCCTTTTTATAACAGCACCTTCATGAAAACTTCCACTCGGCATGAATCAAGTTGCAGGACATGGTGAACATCTGGGTTAATGGCAATAGAATTCCCTCAGATAAAATTAACCGGAAACATCTGGAGCCTAACAACTTTACAGTATGGCCTCCTGGGACAAAGACGAGACAGGACTGTGTGGTCATTGTCCCCCAGAGACATTGGTTAAACTCCTGGGATGGCACTCTTTGTGGTGGTCCCAAGTGAGAGAGCTTCATGACATCAGAAATCCTTAGTTGAACCCAAAGTTACCTAATTCACTGCCTTTGGGATTCAGATCCCAGACAACTGACACAGTTACATGACAAACACATCTGTGTTATAGGAGTAAGCTTTGATTATGAGTGCAAATGAATCAACTCACCTTCCCAGTACTTTGAGGATTACAGAGGCGGACAGCGCTCCGAGAAGGCCACCGATAGCAAATATGGACACTGTGACGGACCAGAGGAGGGTGGCTGTCTCTGCTGAAAGAGGCTCCCCATATCTCTCAATCCAGGTCTTATTGTAAAAAGCTTTAATGTACTGCAATACAAGAGAGATACGGGAGAAAGACACATATTTAATATATTACTCATTTGAAAGCAGAATTATTAAACTGTTCCCATTTCTTTTATTTTAATGCAAAAACCCATGATCCAAATCTGCTACAACAACTTTAAACATAAGATTGGATTGTACCATCATGCTGAACAGAATGTGAATCTGAATGTGAACTGTTTTATAAGTGTATATTACTGTGAGCCTGAGGGGAATGTACATAGAGTTGTCTTAATTTTTCAAAGTAATCTCAATCATTCATTAAAAGTTAAAAGTATCAAAAAAAGACTCACAAAATGAGTGCTAAATTATCTTACAAGCTTGTGCCCTACTTCACAAGTGCAGGGAAATTAGTGTTTAAATATGTCTGTTTAACAGTCTTAATGTACTGTTGGTTCAGTGCTTACAGTTTGCCCTCTGCCTTGGAAAATTGCATGTAATAGCGAGAGATTATCTTTGCTGTTTTGTGTTAAAATACCGAAGAGAGCGGAGCAACCGCATTAAATGAATAAATTACAGTAATTTTACAGTGAGTGCATAATATGGTGTCTCAAAGAACTGAAGCTTTGACTAATGTGTCCTTTTCATGGGAAATCTATCAGTTCAAAGGCATACAGTACAGAGCAAAATGACATTCTTTATCTCTTTAACCTTGAGTTGTACATTTGAGAGCCATGTTATGTTTTCTTTGCTGGCAGCTAATGGTTATGAAATTCAAATCTAATTTATTTTATGAAAAACCAAATGCAATACAAACCGTATAAACCTTATTGTAAAAGGCTGATGCACAGAACTTTTGACAGTGCTGAAAGCAGAGGTGGCACTACTAAAAAACATTTCTATACTGTGACTAACTGTCCTTGCCAGCGTTGGATGCAACAGCTTTTAGTGCCTCTCTTATTTAGCAGTAGACTAAAGATTAACTTTGGATATGATGTTGATGTGACTTCTGAAAACACCATTATCCTTTTTTTTTTGTTGGGATGAAGAGAAGGTTTCTACAAGGTTTTTAATCATCCTTCTCCCTGTACTCATTGCAGTCAGGTAGCGACACTCAAATGGAACTGAATAATAACTAGAAAACTTCTAAAGAAATTTTGTGTGAGGAGTAGTCGACCAAAAAAACATGGAAGAATAAATAGGAAGAAGTCCGGTGAATAGTTTATAGTGTGCTCTCTCAAGCACACTCAGTTATAAAGGATTCGACCTAAACATATACCAAGCTCAGTCTTTAGGAGTTCAGCAAATGCAAATGGCAATGCAGTAACAAAATGTATATTTGATCAGCGCTCTACTCTTACTTTCTCCAAACTAGCGTGCAGATCTTTTGGTATTACACTGAAGATGGACGAGTACCTCAAACAACCCCACCTCAAAAACTCTTAACTGTATCCTTCATAATAGAAATATCTGTTTGTCACTGTGTCATGGGTCTTGAGTTTTCTATGATACTTATGTCACTGGAAATCAAAGGTGTGCTTGAAAAATGTCATCCAAATCGCCTAATGTTTTTATGCATGATGAAGTCCACATCACAAGGAAATCTAATAACAGTACAGAACAACAGGAGATTTGCCGGCATCTTTGGTATCCCCCTAATAAAGAGAAATATTTGTTCATTGTCATCCCCAAAAAATGACATAAAATATCTGTGCTTGTTTGTTTTCATCACCGCTGTCACAACAACACTTGTCTGTACGGATCTTTTTTCAGGCACATATGAAAAAGCTAGATGCCCGGCTAAAGCAAAGAAACCGGATTGGGTTAATCTGGATCCTCTCATCACCCTTCAACTCTAAAATGAATATAAGCTTTTCATCTGATTACATATTTGATGTCGTAGGTCTTAAGAACTGAAGAGTTTAATAGAATTTAATGGGAATTGGGTTTTTTAACACATCTTTTAATATTACTTAATTGTAAAAGGCATGAAACTGGAGCTTGATTTACATGCTGTGTGTGGCAATTGATGCTAACATTGGCATTTCGGTGAACTTTTATTTTTCATCATTTATTTACAGAGGAAGGATAAGTTGAAAGCATACAGTAGGTTCTTTACATTTATTCACAGCTTGAGAACATACATTAAAAGATGGAAGCTACCAGTTGATTTATTTTGTATGAATCAGTATATTAGGACACAGAGCAATAATGGAGAGGAGCTAACACTGTGATCAGCATGTGCTCCTGCTGTGCGCAAGCTATAAAGAGAATAAAACATAAGCAACAGCTCAACATACATGATGTGGAGAATTAACTGCAATGGCAGACACAGAGGATTGACTGAATTAATGAGAAATGACTTGAACAAATAAGTGGCCTATTCCCCTACAGAGTTGTGCAGATGGATTTTGGAGGTTGCCGTAATGAACATTTAACCAAACTGAAAGGAAATGTAATGGAATATTTGAGCTTCTTCAGACCTTGAATGCTTAAACAACTTGATTCTTCTCATACATAACTGGAACATAGATTCATTGAATTAAAAAAAATTGTTATGTGTCAGAAACATTGGCCCTGTTTCCCAATAACGATTCAAATACCACCTGAGTTTCATAAAGACATACTGAAGCAAGTGCACGTACACAAGCACAAGCACCGCTAAGTGCTTCTCAAGGATGGCTGTCCGTGGTGCTGAAGATGATGCTGGATAACTTTAAAGTAATTTTCATAAATTAGCTTGCTGCTATAGTGAATGCTATTTTTCAAAAATTCAGTACAATGCAGACGAACTGTAAATGGCTCAATAAATGTTCTATACTAACTAAAGGCTGATGTGCAGTAAAAGGTCTGCAGCTTGTTGTTTGCTGCCCTATATAATTAATGTAACTATAGTGAAATCAGTTTAAAACCATAGTTTAAAACAGGAAACTTTGATTGATTTGCTGCAGAAGCAGATTTAGCTATGGCAATTTCTATAATTTTTGTGAATAGGTCATATCATCCTCTGTAAATGCTCTTTCTGAATCAAATGTGCTGTATATTAAAACATATATTTTTTGGTCTTTTTATACACCCAGAATAAAAAGAAAAGAGAGGCTAAAAATATATAATATATACCATCAGAAGGGTGGCATTTCAATCAGAAGAGATGAATTCATCAGGCAGGAAAAGAAAGAGGATATCACAACAGAAACTGTTTGATTAACTGTTAGCATCACAGGAAGTGAAGCTAACAGCATGATGGTGACATGTGAGTCAGTCCTTTAGGTAAAAAAAATACACCTGTTTCAGTTTGTAATACAGTCCAGGGCTCCTGTGAAATGTTTATATTCAACAATAGAGAGAGCTAAGGTCACAGAGAGAGCAGCGGACTAATGCAGTAGCATTGAGAGCTTTTAGGTTGTCACAGAGCAATTTAGTGGATCTCTAAAAGGTCATATATGTACAGTATTAACCCACACTGATATGGGTGCATACGGTGCGACTGAAGAGAAATGGGTGTATTTTGCAGCAACAAGACCTCATCATTGGATCCTTTCAGAAATAATAAAAGGCCAGGGCCAAATGTAGAGAGGGGCACTTTAGTGAGGCCACTGGGGACTTGGTTTATTAGTGTATTTGTGTCTGTGTGTGTGTGTGTGTGTGTGTGTGTGTGTGTGTGTGTGTGTGTGTGTGTGTGTGTCTGTGTGTGTGTGTGTGTGTGTGTATACTTCCTACATAGTGAGGACCGGTACACATTTTTAACCAACAGAGTGAGGACATTTTTGTTAAGTGAGGACATTTCTGGTCGTCAGACTTCAGAGTTCGGACTTTGTTTTAGGGTTAAGGTTACAATTAGGTTTATGTTAGGGTTAGGATTGGCCATTTAGTTGTGATGGTGAAGGTTAGGGTGAGGGTAAGGGGCTAGGGAATTCACTATTCCAATGTGGGCCCTCACAAAGAGAGAAGTACATGGATGTGTGCATGTGTGTGTGTGTGTGTGTGTGTGTGTGTGTGTGTGTGTGTGTGTGTGTGTGTGTGTGTGTGTGTGTGTGTTAAATGCGCCGGACAGCCGGTGATGGGTTGTGGGCAAATAATAGATAATAGGTATTACAATGATGAGAAAATGTATTTTTCTCTATACACATCTGCCCTGTAGATAGTGTGCAGATACAACAATTAGACCCACAGGTCGGAGCAGACAGGTCTCATGTCTCCTGTTTCTCCCTTTCATCCACCTATTGATCACTGAGCCTTGTGATGTGTAGTTCACTCCACTCACAAATACAACACCCAATTAAAAGAAGAACCCTGCTGTTCTGTGACCGAATTGTTCCCTCGCGTTTTTTTTATTTTTTATGGACCTTTACGTCAACAGCGTTCAAACTTGTTGTAAGCTTTGCACATAATTAGCTCTCTGTACAGGGGATGGAGACCTCCTTACTTATTTTTCCATTTCCCTTTGTCAAATGAGGTCGCAATTACTGCAATTAGAGTGCATACAACATATAGTGACCATATCTATTCCTGTTAGTCCAATATACCTCTTCTTTTAGCTCTGTTTTGGTATCCTCCAACTCCTGAGAGAAATGGCGGGCTATGTCTACTTTTTGATGCTGATAAGATGTGTACAGTATACAGTCGGTTTCCACAGCTCTTTGGCAATATTATTTTGAAGTAACTACTTGTGTTTACATTTAATCACTGAATCAATCACAACTCTAGACAAAAGCAGTAAATGGGGCCCCACCTCAGTCTTTTAATTAAAGTGGAAGCTGTCAAAAGTCAAACTTTTCTGTATTTTTATTGGCAGCTGCAGGGTTGAGGGTTATAATGTTTTAGTTTTAATTAAATGACCTGCAGGGCATTTAATTACCTCCAAACAAAGGCAAGATTAAAAATGCTGTTTCTCACCCAAAAGTGGTACCACTCTTTAAGCAATTGCAGTTTCAGTTTTACAGACTGTGGAAATATCTCATCTAGTGCCACACATTGTGTGGCACTAGATGAGATGAGGCACTAGGCGTGTCTCCCCGCCTGATGTCTGCCTGTACTAACGATGGTCCCCTCAGTAAACACATTCACTTTAATTACACTTCTCCATCCTGAGAATAACAATGTGATCACAAAATACTGTAATGACTCAAACCCCAAAAGCAGAAACAAACATTTTGAAGTGATCGAATGTCAAAAGCAACTAAATATAATATTCAATGAGTTATATCCAACCACAGAATATGAGCTTGCTCTGTAACTCATGGGTGGGCCATTTCATCTGAACTGATATGACTCTCTGGTAGCATATTTTTGTATGCATGTTTTTTAATATAACTAAAGTACAGGTGCATCTCAATACATTAGAATATGATGGAAAAGTTCATTTCCAGTAGTTCAAGTCTTTTAGCCCCAACCAAGTATTGAGTCATATAGATGGACAGACTTTTCAGAGGCCAACATTTCCATATTGAACATACTTTTTAAAATTGGTCTTTTATAATATTAAATATTTTTTGATACACTGAATTTAGGTGTCCATTAAATCTAAGCCATAATAATTATAATTAGAAGAAAATATAAATAAAATAAATTAAGACATGAAACATTTCATCTATGTGTAATAGATCTATATAATGTGTTATTTCTACTTTTTGAATTGGATTACTGACATGAATAAACTTTTCTATGATATTGTAATTTATTTAGATGCACCTGTAAATTAATTTGGTTTGTAACAAAAATGAGTAACCATAAAACCATTTACCCATCAGAACAAGGGTCTCCATATATATTGTACATCATACAATGTGGAAGTAAACACAGAGTCCAGTAAATAGATGACAAATGAAAAACAACTCTCAGCAATGAATAGACTCCGTAACGGGGTTTAGTACAACAATGCAGATCTATAAACGTGGGCCACTTTTGGCTCTGAAGCACTGTCTAAATGAATGTTTATTGATTTTCTAGTAGTGCTAACAAATGGAGAGAAATCAATGGTGCCTCTCCAAGCAGACTCACCAAAGCGGGAGCGTTGACCACAGAGAGGTTGTAGCCATAAATGAAAGACGAGCCCAGGGCACCAAAGAAGGCGGCGCTGAATAGACAGGCTGTGACCGGCGGCTGAAGAGAGAGCACACATAACAACAAAGGTTCATACTAAGCACACAAACATGAACATGTTAGAGGTCTTGTCAGTGACAGTTACATTGATAAGTCAGCACAGGATGTTGAAATAGAGGCCGAGGTATGTGGGCCAGAAAACTGGGTCATTCCATTCACTTTGACCTTGTCACTGCATGTAACATGTACACACAGCATGCGTGATCTGTTTCACATAGAATTTCATTGATTGATCAGATGTATTTCAAATGCAGATTTGGATATAACATGTAATTACATACATTTATTAAAATATATTTATGTGATTAAAATACAATAAAGCTGGAAGGCTTTTTCCCAATGGGGTACTCCGGTGTGACACTGAAAACATCAATTCAATCAGCACATAAGTAGTAGGTGGCAGACTAGCAATGTCATCATGCTCTTATTTTATAGGAAAAGTTACAACATTAAAAATGATATTTGCAACATGGTACTTGTACTACAAACATTTATTTTACACTCTGAACCCCCGAAATCTGCCAGTGGAATGGAAAAGCTGGAAAACATGTAATTGCCAAAAATACTTTGTTTATTATAGACAGAAAATGTATTTAAAAAAAAAAAAAAATAAAAAAAAAAAGCATTATCATTTGGATTACACCTTTCTGTCTGCCCTTAAGCGTACAAGCTTACAATTTTAGGCTTACAAGCTTAAAGTTGGGATATTTTCAAAATCACATTAGCTTACAAAATCAACCGATCAACCAGATCTCTTTTTTATTTCTTTTATACTGTGCTCCCCAGCAGAAACTATGAATGACTTGGCTGAGACCAATAGTCATGTGATAAAAATTCACTGAAACGTTGATCGAACTGCAGGCTGTTTACACAGAGCAGAGAGGAGAGGACAAGAGGGGTTAGAAGTACAGGTTGTAAAATGTAAATAGTTCAGTGTATAGAATTAAAAGGATCAAGATGTGAATGTGGGTGAACTTTTAATACAGCAGAAATCAATTTATTTTGAGCCGTTTTGTAGTTTGCTTAAAAAATGTTGTGATAATCTGGTATGCCAGGAGGTGGCAGCACATTCAAAATAACTTTATCTAGACCTACAGCTACTGTCTGGGGAGTTTGGCTGTCCAGAAAGGTAGCTTTTCTGGCTTAATGCTTTGATTTATCTTGTTGAGGGCTTTAAAGCCATATTCTCCACTGATAAAAAAAAATTCTAAAATGCAGTCAGAAAAGGTTATACTGTCATATGTAACTATTCAACTTTGACTCTTAAGCCCGGTGACCTTGCTGTTTCTATTTTATAACCAAAAAGAGTGGCTCAAGTTCCTCCTAAGTGTAGGAATATATTTCTATTAATGTTTCTATTTTCTAATATTATTTGCCACATATTTTACAGTCTTCACATTCAGTATTTCTGCCCACTTTTCTTTAAGTGCTTCCAATAAGGGAGAGCAAAGAAAAAACACTTGATGGAGAATGGCAAAGACATCTTCATACAAGGTCTTTTAATGGAGTAAGAACTAAACTATAATGTACAATATGCTGTAGCTGTCATCAAAACCATTGTGACTAAATGATCAACTAGAAAAAGTGAATGACTTTGCCAAGACACAGTTCTATTGTACGATTTAAAGATGCTGTGAATAGTACAGAAATAAATCAGAGGAAGACTTAAAGTGTAAAGTCCCACAGGCTGCTAACTGGACCCCATTATGCAGAAGAGCCAGACAGAAGAAAAACCATAATGCACATTTTGCTACTTAGACAGCCTCACCATTAAACAGGCTAAAATTATAAAGTTCTGTCCTATCAGTGGCACAAGAGAAAGGCCACAGTGTCATGAAATTGAACTCATTTATACTCTTGGGGACAATGACTGTGCTGAAATTGCATGGAACTGTGCCAATTAGATTATGAGATATCCTGTGTACAATTTTGACATTTAAGCCAGAATGGTGCTGAGTATTAATATAGTGGGTTCATACTCAGGGGAGCATAAATGTTTGAAGTTTGAGGGAATATGAATATCCATAATATCCACACATAATGGCCATGTGGTGGTCAGTATGTTGTTTCTTACTTTGAACTAAAGTATTGGATAGATGTCATAATCCCCACTCCTGAAACAAAAACATTGTGAATGCCTGTGCAATGTTATTAAAAATGATTAACGAACAAACGTCTGACTTTTACCCAGGAGATTGGGGCTCGTTTCCCATGTGAAAACAAAAGTAAACGGTGTGATTTAAACATTACTGAACATGCGTGCATCACGTTTTGTGCATCATGTTTTTTTTACGCAACTATGTAGTTTCAGATAGTCACAATGTCACCGTAAATACTTCACTTCTGGCATTTAGGCACATTCATTTACTTTTTAAACTGTCTTTTATAACGCCTAACCAGGAGTTTTTTTGCCCTAAACCTTGATCATTGGTTTTGTAGCCTAAATTCAACGAAAATGCAGCATTTTTTACAACCATGAACTTTACGTGTTTGTATAATGCAGGCAGCAACCTCTGGGTCTGATCAGTGAGGCAAACCAAGAAGTGCCTTAAGCTGCGTTCTACTGGGGGTGCTGACAAAGGTTGCAGAAACATTTCGGTCCATTAATTTCAATACAAAATGAGAAAACTTCTCACTTGATTTATTTCCTCAGAAATTTATATATGTATATATATATATATATATATATATATATATATATATATATATATATATATATATATATATATATATATATATATTATATATATATATTCACTTAATGAGACTTTATTTGAGCGTTTTGCTCATTAAAAATATCTTGTTCAGCGTTTGGTTGGACATTCATTTTTCTGAGGTATACATTTTGTTTTTGTTTTTTGCTAGCCAAAAAGTCGAGGTGTAGAGAGGTGTGTAGTCAGTGATCAGTTCCCTCTTGCTCCTCAACAGTCCAAATATGTTCTGACCCCATATTGGAAACAAGATGCCGGCACAAGATGGCAAAGAGTGTAACGATGAACTCGATGCTTCGAACGGGCAGTCCACAAACCAACGGGTGATGTCGTGGTGACTACGTCCATTATTTATACAATCTATGGTATAATGACTTTTAATGACTATTTTTAGAACGTTACACTCCGTTCCGCTCCGCTCTATACCACAGACCGTGAAATGCTCGTATAGGTTGTTATGGGTGGTATTGACAAACGGCCTATTCTGTCGTTTAGGTTGGAGATCTTGTTGCGACAATGCTAAACAATGATAAATATTTAAATTAGCATGTTAGCTTTGTCATGGTGAGCACATTAGCACCTCACAGAGCTACTGCATGCACAATCTTAGTGTTATTACACAATAAAAAAAAATTATTAAAAAACAATATATTATTTTATTTTCTGGACAAAATGTGAGTGAGGTTGGATTATTAAGACTGCCTGACAAACCAACACTGTTAGGAGAAGAAAAAAGAATGAATGTATGCACAGCATCAACATACACACCAGGTCTGAGTGATATGGAGAAAATCAAATATCACAATACTGTTGAACAAATACCTCAGTATCGATAGAGATAGAGAAATATTTACACAATGATATTTCTGGCAAAAAATCATCAGTAAGTGGGTAAAGAATAGAGCAGCTAGTCTTTACGGTGCAGGCTATAAAAGCAGGGACATACAAGATTGAATTTAAACAAAATTACTTGGTTTGATTTTTTGGGGGGGTTACGTACATTTGTTATGCAACTTAAATTATGTACATAAGTTACAGGAAGTCAGTGTTGACTTGGGACACAGGGGGTAAAAGTCCCCTGTTCGTCACCATGACCTCTCTACACAGACTTTGAAAAGAAACATATTTGCATTGCCTCAAAAACAAACATAATCCATTAGAAAATGTATTTCCCTCAAAAACCGAGAATGCAGTGTTATTGTATGGAGCAGGACTGAGCAACAGCCTGGAGGCACAGCTACCTGATCCAGCATGTGGGGATAAGACACAGCAGGAGTGATCAGAGGAAGAGTTAGAAAGGAGAGGGTGGTGGGGTGGGGATAAGGCTAGAAGGAGACGGTGAATGAAAATCAAAGGATCCAGGTGTTATCTGCTAAAATGTTGTGAAGGAAAGCAAAAGAAGGTGCAGTTCATTCAAAGTGTCTTCCTGTTCACTTATTCAGATTTGTGATCAGATGAGACTGCAGCTATCAGCAATAAGTGATTAAATTTCAAGTGTTAAAAAACTAAATTAGGTACTTATGGCCATGAGCAGGCTTTGTATGGTGGTTTAGCATATGGCCTGCTCTGTAAAGCCTATAAAATTTGATTTGATCTGATAAATTACTTCCTGAAGATTCAAAGTAAAAGGAAGCACATTAGTACAAAAAGAAATGTCTTTATCAGGATGGAAACAAGAACCAACTGAGCAAAAGCAAGATGAATATGACAGTGAAGAAAACATGTTCGTTATTTTTAACAGCTTGTCTTTATTTATCTCTAAAAATGAGTAAACTTGGAAGCAACACACTAACAGCGCCTGGGGAGTAGTACTATGTAGGAGGTGTGAAATCCACGTTGTCTCGGCTCATATATACCCTTTATTCCATTATACAAGCTCACTGATACAATCAGGCTTACAATATGCTGCAATATGTATCCCAGTAGAGCTCTCCCCTGTGGAATCTTCCTTACATTTGCATACATGTCACCACTTATGCAACGGCATCACCTTCACCACACTCGTTCTGCATAATAATTGACTCCCAAGAGTTGTCTTCAAATTTGATCTTCTAGAATTTAAAAATATCATCGCCAAGAGTATGCTGTCGATAGGCTAAAAGGTCCCGATTTCAAAGGTTTGCAATGAAGTGCTGTAGAAAAAAAAAATCAACAACACCTTTGCTATGCAGGACCAAGCCTTCATGGATAAATGTAGGAGGTTATTTACCAGTCGATCAGCCTCACAATGGCTGTTTTTGTAGCACGCCAAGCTTCACTGTTTTAGCCTGTATATCATCTACAGAGCAGTAAGGGTACATTTCCTGCAATCTGAGGCTCAAATGGAAAAACAAACATTGTTGAAATCTGCACACACTGATTGCTAAACTAAGCACAAACACAAGTAGAAATCTGTTTCTGGGGCTGCACATAATATCATAACAATCAGCCAGTCAGAGCTGACTTTAAGTGATACACTATACAATTACTTTTCATTACTCATGCACAGATGATTCCCCACAATACTGCTCCCCATGCTCAGTCAACCCAGTCAAACATGGTTCAGGAATATAATTATATACAATATTACATCCTGTATTCTTTTTCCTGTACAATCTTTTTGCTGCCAACACACACATAACTTCACAGATACAGTTTTCTCATTAGTTTATATAATGATCTACACAAGCAAATTTGTAACAGTAAGAAAAAGTCATATCAAAATACATATTATTTTGCTTCCAATCACCCATGTGCTCAGTTAAGCAATCACTTTGTGAGCCTTGCACATGTGCATGGACTTCCACATTATTACTATTTTTAAATCTTCTATCATGTGACCCTTTAAAGGGGCTCCATGCATGTGAAGGGGTTAAGGAGAGAAGTTGCTGTCTTAACTTGAAAGTATCTTATGGAGAAAAAAATCCTCACACATCTCACACATGCATTTCTTACATGACAGTTTATGCATCATTGCATCTTATTCATCATACTCTTGAATATAAACCTGTCTGATTACATTTAAATGTACGTGTTAGTGCTGATTCTTAGGGAAAATAACCCTTTGTCAAGAAAACCAAAAGATGAGACAACAATGAGAGTACCAGGTACCACTTACACCAGCAATAATAAAACCTGACTGTTGTTTTCAGGAGCTTGTGGTGAAAAGACAGGGCAGTAATTGAACAGATGAAGCTGTATAGAAACAATTCTGCTGGGACTTTGCTCAGCTGGCAAAACTCAAAGCTGCTGTCCAGGATAAGGCTTTGAAAGATTAGAAACCAATTATCTTTGAGTGTTTATTGTTCAGCAGTAGGAGGCTGTCAATAACCCGCCATTGCCTGGGCAACTATCAAAGCTGTAACTCCATGTTTTTCATGAAATTTTCATTAATGTTTCGCAAACATTTTCTTATTTGAGACTTGATTATTTTTTCCAATTATATAGTTGTTTCTTTAAAATAATTTTAATTTAACAAAGAAAAATGGTCTTTTAAATTAAGTAAACAATAATTGTATACTTTAATTGACATCAGTTATGTTAATTAAGAACCATGCCAATATTTAGTGATTCGTCACACAAAAACAGGCCTGTTTTTTGTTGTATTAAAGTTTGGGGTTTTTTTAGGCCCTTTTTTTGGCTCTTTTTTTGTGTTATTGGATTGTTCAGCCAAAGGTTAACAAAACAGGGGCGAGAGGAATTGAATGACACCCAGCAGATGGCCGAAGGTCAGGATCAAACCCAGGCCACCGCAGTGAGAACTCAGCCTCAGCACACTGGGTTCACACTGTACCAAGTGAGCCTTCATTACATACCATAACCCAGTGTGTTCTGTGTGTTATTTTATATCCACTACTGAAGATACGCCCACGTTTTCTTTCCAGTTTCTGTGTGTGCACACAACCCTGCAGTCTCGTGAACTTTTTATGGACTGGTGGGGCGTTTGCAGATGCTGATTAGGATCAACTGGCATGCACTTTCAACTTACAAGGAAAGGAGAATAGAATTCCCCAATATAAAAACACAGGTACAGTTCTGCAGTTTAAGAAAACTTCATGAATCTGACATAGACTTTTCTTAGGATCTTTCTTAAGAACACATTGAAGCAAAAACTTGGAGCATATTGTTGAATGAGGCCTATCAACTTGATTACACATGGGACACAGACACCGGTCTCCTGGGCCACTGCAGAACCCCAGCAGAAGAGCTTTTACCTACACACACTATAGTGCAAGTTTTGATGGCTGATTTTGATGTTTTTACAGAATTTATTATAGCACTTAGACCTGATTTATAATCAATAAAAGATATGGTTATCAAACAGTGAAGATGGCCTCTGGTTCATCAGCAGATTAAAACCTCACAAACCCACAACAGGACTGTTATATGTTAATATGTACATTACAAAGTTCATGTACATATTTACTGAAGTGCAGTTTGCTCATCCTGTTACGACTTCCATCATAACTTATAACTAATACATGACATAACAGGCAGAAAATGTCATGTCAAATATGACAAAACACTGTGAGCTTGGCCATTGTGTGTTCAGTGAGGTAATGACACTAACCTGTCCAGAGGTCTTCTCAGACTCCTTCATCTTGTTGTCTGCTGGCTGGTCCTTCTGTGGTTGGTCCATCCTAACGTTTCAGCAATCTTAAATAAGAAAGTCAACCATATTAGACATCAAGCTCATATGGGAAACCCATACAAGGACAAGACATGTTTCACAACAAAGAGGGGGAAGTGGAATTTATTATAGAAACTACTGAGTGAAACATCTGCTAGAAAGGAAATAGCAGTGCCTCAATATGCTGACATGCACATGCAGACTTGCACATATAGGACCCTGGTACAAAACGTTACAGGATTATAGCTCAAAACTTGGTCACAAGTTTGGGATTTACCCGTAAGACAAATGCATCAAGTCAAATCACCAATTCCAACATGAAAAAAAACATTTGTCATATAAAAGTTTGAAGTATTGGATTTGCACCCAAAAAACAAGCATAGATTTGCACTGCAATACAGAATAGATTACCACAAAGATGGCAGTATATAGCATATTAAAAGCTAGAGACTACCACCTTGTGGTCATAAAGACAATATATGAAATTACCAAAAACATTGGTAGAATTAAATGTTTTATGCCCTTTGTGTGTGTGTGTGTGTGTGTGTGTGTGTGTGTGTGTGTGTGTGTGTGTGTGTGTGTGTGTGTGTGCGCGCGGGGGGGCATTGTAATAAACTGATTGGAGTCAGTGGCCTGTACTACTGCTGATTTCCACTTCTGCCAAATCATTTAATAGCATTCGGTCAGCTCCAGAATGTGAATGAGTTGCTAATTGAATGACTGGAATAACAAGCAACATGACTCTGTGTCCTGAGGTGCAGGATTAAAAGCCACAGCTGTGAACTGCATTCACAAGAATCACTCAAGGCATTCCCTTACTATAACTATTTGATTAATGCTTTGATTTGTGCCAGTCATTCTAATACCAGTTAAAACTGAATTGCTATTTCTATTCCTCAGTACAGTACATTAGGAACACATGGTTCATTTTAACAATTTGTCCTCACTACTGAGCCTCCACAGTCACCAAATGTGTTATACTTGAGTAGGAATTTGTATCCTTGACTTTAAAATGCAGACAATTTGGTTGTGTATGAAAGCCACTTTAATCCTCTGTTTAGGGTATCTATAGTCTGACGACTGTATTTGAGAACATAGCAGAAAATAAAGGTTCATTCAAGTGCAGCAGAAGAGTCAACTGTGAGCTGTCGTTTATCTAATATGCAGAGTGGGCTGGTTGGTTATCAGGAACTGTTGCTGTTGACTTTGGGGTACTTTTTTTCTATGATCAGTCCATTACCCTGATGTTACCTCTAAGGATCTCTGACCTTGCTTGGGGAATGGAAAGGCTTGTTTACACTGCCACTCCCAGGTGATCACCGAGTATGATTATTGAAACTAAGTTAAAAACCCACAATAGAAGCTTTTTTTTTAGCTAGTCGCATTGGTTGACAATTTCCTTTTTCTGTGCATTGAATGATTTATTCTCCTATGTGTTTCAAAATGACAACTAAGTGTAAGATTCTGAACAGCTCTGACGCTGCAGCACAGATGGCTCTGAAAATATTTTAGCTCGCTCCTTAGGGAGAATAGCTTGGAGTTGCAGCAACTGTATCAAAGCATCTATTGAATGTTCACAAACCACTGCTGCAGTACAATCCACCTGTCCTCTTCTGAACTTTTCAGAGCCATTTTTTATCTGTTAGATTAATGAAGTACATTTTCAGTGGACTACTCCTTCAGTGGCACAACCTATCACAACAATCAACCCAACAATGAAGACAAAAACTGACTGGACAACAACTAAATCCAAGTTACTACTGTTCTTTTATGCAACTGGATGTTTATTACATGATTTATGTAATAGAGAGCAACAAATCCCTAATTCGAATAATCAAACTTATGTCCAAAGCAGTTTACTGTGTTCTAGCACAATGCATTGCACAAGATCAAACTCGTGCAGTGCACAAACTTGAGTTTGGACAGCTAAAACTCATAAACTGATAAGCTGATAAGATATGAGACAATATGTTTTAGCTGGAATGGATGATCAATAAAACACTGAACTATTGTCAACCCAACAATACACTTCAACTGTACACTATTATTACATTATTAGATAATGGTTGGCAGATGGTTATAGTTAGTGATGATGAGAAATGTACTGTATTTGCAGTCACAATCATGCTCAACTACCCTAACACAATAAAGCAAGCTGTTTAAAACATTCTAACAACTAGTAACTTGCAAGAGCCTTCAAATACAAAATATACATACATCCCACATGTATAAAAATAACAGTTTAAAGAAGAAGCATCAGCCCTCTTCACTTAACTCCCACAGCTCTGTGGATAATATCCAAGAATATAGTTTGTTAGAATACCAGCAGACCATGACAATGAGGATAAGAATAAATGCCACATTTCTCACAAGACTGAATGAGAAAACTTACCAACGGTGAATCTGTGTATCCACTGCTTTCAGCGTGACTAATGACATAACATTACCAGACAGATAGTGACAAAGACACTGAGGAATTATTAACTTTGAGTAGTCCCTCCCTTTTCCTCAGTCATGACCTGGCTCTGAGAATCATGGCAATAAAGGGAGTCCACACCATGTACATTGGTTTCAACAATTCTTAATTTAATCAAATTAAACCAAATTAGGCCAAATTAAACAATCATAAAGGATTTGAAGTTATGGAGTCTGTAGAAGCAGTGTAGGGTGTGCATGAGTGAGAAGTGTGAGTGTGCAAGTGTTGATAGTGTGGAACAAAGGCAAAGAGCAACCTAAAGCATCGAGCTAAACCAAGCTAAACCAACACTTACTGGGGACATAGGAGCCCAGAACAGGGCAGAGCCGCAGAGTGACTAGAAAGGAGAAAGCACCTGGCTGCAGCGGCATAAATACTCTAATCCAAAATAATATAATGGAAGACACTTGCAGACAGTGAAACCACACCCAGAAAAGGGGAGGAAGAAATAGACTACACCCAGGAGAGGAGGAGGAAGGGACACTTGCCACATGGGGCATCACAGCCTCTATGTCACTTTTTTTTTTTACTATAATTGTCAGGTGCATTACACTGCAGGGCAGAGGCACACACAACAGAAGCACTGCTCTCCTGAGGAAAACAAGAACCTCTGTCCTACTTTAATAACAATTGTACGAAACATAACTTGTTACACTAATGAGGGCATTATGTAAGCAATTAATCAAGTTTAATTAATTTGCAAAAATGTACTTACTCCTGCTTACAGAGCCAAGCGTGGCTTTGATATTAAAAAATAGCATCATTAATAATAATAATGATAATAATAATAATAATACATTGAATTTATATAGCACTTTTCTAGACACTCAAAGAAGCTTAACAGGGAATAAATATAAAAATAAAAAAAATGATTTTTATTTTTAAAAGGTAGATTTACTTGGTAAAGTCATCAGAAATGTTCTATGCACACTTTAATAGCATATGATATTAAAGAGCAACTAAAAATCCCCTGTGACACTCATTCTCCTGCCCTGGTTGTGATGGTTTGTTTTCGTTGTTGATAGTTTGTTCTCCCTTGTTTTTTTATCCTTTTAGTTTTGTTGCAGGCACATTGTCCGTGGTGTGAGCATTGCAGTTTTATTTTAGTTTTGTTTTTCTTCTAATATGCACACTACAACATTTACACACCATATCTTCTCTCATGCACACCCTACACCACTGATTTAACTGATTATCAGGCCCCATGATTTGTTTATATTTAGTTTAAACATTTAATTAATTTGCTGTTTCTGTTAATAAATTACTTTTGGAGGGAGTAGCTGAGAGGCTTGGTTAGTTAGTTACTTAGTTGGTTTGGTTAGAAAGGTGCATTCATGTTAACTCTGATATTAACCGGAATGCTATAGCAGGCTTAAAACTAAATATATAAACACAATGAAAAGCTGTCTCCTTTGAGTGTCTTTTAGTACATCCAGATTCTGAACAAACATTTGTATATGACCAAAATGAATCAACTTTCATGAACTGAAAACACAGGCAGGAAAAGGGTCAAAAACACAGAAAAAATTAATTGGTATTTAAATGAACAACGTCAGGGTAGCAACTTGTCAATAACAAGGTCGCCAAGCCCTAAAATATACTTTGCTTTATTGTTTATTTTACTTTTAAATGGGACCATGTTTTTACAAAATGAACATCATGCTGGATTAAGGAACTCTTGAAACTAATGACTGAGACTATAAACCCATTAGGAAAATGTTTGTAGAGAAGGAGAAGTAGGGTCATTTTGTCATAGACCTATATGGAATCTGACTTCTTTTTTTTAGCCAGCAGAATGCAGGTTTAAGACACTTATGCATTGTGTTAGAATAATTTGATTATTCTGTTTCTTTTTTCTGTCTCTCTTTCTGTCTCTGTTGTCTGTCTCTGTGCGTGACAAAGGTCATTATCAAATGCATGCGTACGTGTGTGTGCTCTCTCTCTCTCTATGCATTGATATATTAATCATGCAATATGATTTTGATTCAATGATTATGTTTGTGTGTTAATATTGGTTTAGAAACTGTGATTACTTTGAATACATATATTCCATTTGCTTAAACTGATTAAGATTCTATAATCTGTGTCTCCAAATTATATCTGTAAGACATAACAAGGCAGGAGGTTTTGTTGAATGCTTTGCAGAACAGGACAGGTCAGGACACAGTGTGAAGGGCAGAGATGATTGTTGCCCGGTGACATGACGTGTCCCTGTATCGATTAAAACTGACGAATCGGCGGATCAAGGAGGCGGCACTTCCTGGAAGAAATCTACCTTCATGATTTGTAAATCTGTAGAGGATAAATAATGGGTTCGAGGGAAAGGAGAGGGGTTCAGACTTCACAATCTGAAACCCGTCTTTGTGTATCAGGGACATGTAGAGTGAACCCCAGTCTCTGTAACTGTACATTTCTTGACGTATTGTAATAAAATTATGTTAAACTGAGAACTTGGTCGTCTCCTGCTCATCATACCCCATCAAACGATCTGCGCAGAGAAATATGCGAGGATTTTCGGTTGGTGTCAGATAATTCCATTTTCAAGGTTTCCTCTATTAGCTATTTTTCTAACATTGGCTTCACTTTTCAGACACATGGGTCTCCATCTTGAACAAAGCACATTTCCAACCCGAGGAGGCTGTAAAGGGCAGAAGTCAGAGGGTCACATGGCGTCATTTCATTGGGCTTTAGCACATGTGATAAGGGGTTACAGCCGATGATAATAGAAAGAAAGTGATTTCCACTCAGGTACTTTTTGGCCTGACAGAACCAAGCTGTTCTATGATTTTGCGCCACCTATTGAGGTTTTTGAGCCCGATTTTACACCTGTTGTACCCCAATTTGAGCCCTTGTTTTATTCTCTTTTTAGCCCAGTCACACCCAGGAGGTGAAAGAGACTGATTTTCAACCACAGCTGCAGTTAACAATCAAACCCCAGTCAACATTGTCTACAGACAGTTTATTTAAGCTAGACAGTTGCAACCTCAACAAATTTGAGAAAAGTAAAAGACAGCTTTACTTTGTGTTACTCTGTTATGAATGGAAATTAAGAATAAAAAGGGAAAAGTTGAAGCCTCAGGCTGGAAAGATACAACAAGCAGTCTGTTCTGTTTTGCTCCGAAGTTTCAAATCACAGAAGTCGAAATCTAGACTCTAAGCCTCATCATGTCAAATACTACTCCAGTGACATCGAAACAAGCTCACTGTAGTTTACAATGGGTCTTTTACAGGAGCCAAGAAGGATAATTCAAGCCATGAAACTATTTGAAATTTAGAGAGATTTTAAAATGAACAGCTGAGACCAAATCAGGGCACAAACCAGGTTGAATGTGTATAGTCTGCCAGGCAAATAATCAATAGTCATGCTAAAAACTCTGTTAGTCTCAAGGCTGTACTTAACAGAGATGAATGCTAATGTCAGCGTGCTAATATACTCTCACTGACAGAAGTGCTGATGCTCAGATACAAAGTTCAGCATGTTCAACATAGTGTAGTGTGTCATTAGCTTATTAGTACTAAACCCAAAGTAAAACATTGACATAAACACCAAAGTCATAAGGATTCATCCTCTGGGAACCATGAATGTCCAAACACAACTTAGTGCCAATTAATTGAGTAAATGTTGATATAGTGCCACCACATAAAAAAGGTTCAACAAAATATGTTGCAGAAGATATTAACAGAGTATTTATTTTCTGTATGTATTACTAGTTAGTTTCCTTTCTAAATTTTACAAATCAGTTATTCCAAAGCAAAATACTCGAGAAACAAAATCAATTACCAAGACAAGCACTTAAGTATTATATATGATTCATAGATATTACAGCTGCTGATATTTTAATAAACACAAAGGTAAATGTTTTAAATCTGCCTCTAATCATATCAGATACAGTGCTCACTGTAGTAAACTTAACACAACACCTTTCATTGGTCTCTCTTTCATAGCCTACCATTACTATCACTATTTAAATTAATTTTTATTTTAACACAAGTAGTGCCATCTATTTTCTGCCTTTTACTGCACAATGGCACTCAGTAAAACTTGATGAAGGACAGTTTGACGGGGTATTGTGAAGAATTAAACCCCTTAAAACAGAGCAGAGGGTCAGTCACAGGCCAGATGTGGCCGAGTTAAGTAAAAAAGCAAACAAACAAAAAAACAGTACTATTTGGGGAGAAGACACTTCTTTTAGAAAGTCTCTCATAACATCTTGAGTCATATTTTTATAAGTTATTATAGTAATGTTGTAATTATCTTTAAAATCATCACAACTGCAACTCTGTTTGCTCAAAATTTAGTTAAAAAATAAAACCTCATGATACAATTAAATCTTGTGTGGTCTGGATCGTATTAAACAATGGAAAACAATGTTTTGTGGCAACAAGCACTCTTCTGCTGTCAGACATCAAGACAAGTTGGAGCAAGGGTCGTCACAGTCACTATGTAAGAGTAATAATAATAATAATAATAATAATAATAATACATTCAATTTTTATAGCGCTTTTAAAGGTACTCAAAGAGTAAGGAAATCCTGGTACTTACCTTGAATACTGTTTGGATACATCATAGCAGTGAGTCAGAGTTGAAATTGTAAAGTTTGAATCCTGATTTACAGGAATCATATTGGAAGAAAAGTTCTGTTTCTCATAAGAACAATGGAGAGTGCCCTTCCAGCATAGCCATGCTCCATTGTGCAGCAGCATTCCTTGCAGCACCCCCCACCCCCTACCAATCAACACAACTGGCCAATGTCCAAAGACGTCCCAAGATCACAGCATCAGCAGGATGTAGTATAATCTATTGTTGAGACAGGCAACACGTGCTGGATAAACATGTAGCGTTGAATGCTAATTTCCTGACAAATGGAGCAACAGCCAACATTCTAGGCGAAGAGGAAGAACAAAAAGTTTCTGCTACTGGTGGATCTGTTGCAGACAAACCGCAGTTTGTTACATAAAAGCAGCACAAGAGCTTCAATCCCCTAAAAAAAACCTCTCCTCGGGCTGATTCTTCACTGATCAATGGGCGCTTTATTCTCCCTTGGCTTCACATTAATTATATTGTTGAAAATACTGCCTGCCAGCTATCTATATTACAAACATGTGAGCCACATTTCTGCCACGTGGAAAGAAACTGCCCAACTGTATCGTGAAAAGAAGTAAAGCACACGACAGAGTTTGTCAAACTGCAGATGATTGAGCAAGTGGAACGTGTGTATGAGGCTTGTGCTAGGGACTGCCATGGGGAAGAGATACAGCCACGTAATGAAAGCCAGGCTTGTAAGATGAACACTCCCTTAGGGACATCTTTCCTCAGCCCTGGAGTCTAGGTAACAGAAGGATTAGGTTGCCCAGGGTGTGGATAGACATTTCAGTGGGAAAGGAATCCATGCAGACCGAACCTTTGAAAGTATTACATAAATTACCAAAAAAGGTTAAATTTATATGTATTTATATTTCAATTTCACACATACATTTTGAACAAGATTAAAAAATATAGCAGACATGATCTTGATGAACATTTATTTTTAAACCCCTTTAAGATTTTAAGATTTTTCAGATGTTTATTCTCTTTAGGATGCTGTAGCAGACTCACTTTTAAGGCTAGATACTGATATCATGTGAAACAAAAATACCTCATATCATGATATCTTGTAGGGAATATTGAAGATTAATGACGCTTTCAGACGTTGTACACCACTTCTATGTGACATCTACTGTTGACCTGCTATCTCCCCCTAAAAATCCACCAATTCCTTGTTCAATTTAGTGGAAAGCTAAGGGGTTAAACTGCATATTTCCAAAACTATGCAGACTGCATTATTACAGCTTCTGCATATGCTCCTCTGACCTGTTATGCACAGCTAAAGACTACTCAATAATATAATATTAATAATAGTATTATTATTATTATTGTTATTACAGCATTGCATATTCGTAGTCTGTTGTCATTTCATACAACACTATCCACTCTGTAACCTTTACTGTCACTCTACTATTGATTCTGCCAGCAATGCAAAGTTTTTTCACAGCTCTTGTCCTAGATTTGTGTTATCTTACAGATCACTTTTTTCTGCCGATGTGCATGGCCCCTAAAACTGATGTCAGCAGCTGCGTTAAACATTGACTTTCCCACTGAGTCATTGCCACTCACAGAGAAACATTTGTTATTCTGCAACTCTGAACACAACACTTACTGTGATGAGCAGAAAAATCAAAATACCACAAACATGCACTTGGTATAGCAGGATTATTCAAAAAGGGAAAAGGGAAAAAAATACACATTTAAAGAAGAAAACTTACCAACCACACAGAAAACTCTCGTCCACACAAAATTCTTGCGATCCCACTACCAAAGTAACTGCAGGCATATAATTAAAGAAACACCATTATCACATGAGAACTAGCTGGCTAACTTAATTTACTGTGTTGCTGGACTTGAACCAAAAGGGGCTGGAGCCACAGTGTAGACCGCTGCTAAAGGAGGCAACCTTTCTTTCTCATCAGTAAATCATCTACGCTGTGCATTTTGCCTTTAGAAGTTAATAAATGATTTAAATGTATTCTCCAAAATCTTTTTTTTTTTAATGCAGTCCAAGGAATAACAATCAAATTGGTCTGTGCATTTAGGCAAAAATTGATCAAAATGGTAATGGTTTATAAATGTAAACAATTGCTTCACCCGTTCTTGCAAATTATCTCTCCATTTATATTTTTCAAGTTTGGAAAAACCAAATAAGAAGTTTCCAACATAATGCATTACTACTGCCATATGAAATCCCTGTACATGTAGTTTTGGTAATTTCCATGTCAAAACAATTAAAACCCTTGAAATGTTTACATGCAGTTCCTTTATAATCTGAGAAATGTTGTGACTGTAAAAGTTTGCCAACCCTGTCATGTCCCTTTGAGATACACTAAAAACAGACAGAGGTCAGGCTGAAATAGGGTTTCTCAGTTCTTTTAGCTAACATTCACGGTATTTTTCACCTCAGTGTTGCACTTTCAAACCATTTACATTTAACAACTACAAGGGTCGACGTTCCACATACCTTTTTATCTTTCCTTACACGTCTCTCTGACAAACCCAGCTGAACTTTTCCATTCCAACAGCAACTGTTTACTGTTTGACCCACTAACCTGTGGTGGTGTGTGCAGAGGAATGGCTCCTCTGTTAACCCTCATCAGGGTCCTTACGGTAGCAAACTGTGTGCATAAACATTGTGAAAGAAATACGGTCCTCCTGATTATTTTTCCATGTAGCCGTTTCCCCAGATATTTTATACACCCCACTATTCCCTGGAGCAACAGGGCTGTAAAGAAACTGGACTTGAGAATACACTTTTTTGGTCCTCTTTCCTCTTTCTGTCAATCTAGAGAACCAAGAAAAGTTAGTGCTAGAGGAAACATAAAAAAGACATACTTTGGCTATTGTTAACCTCTGTGGTCTGCTTATATAATTACATCTCGTATTCTGCACTTTTATACCTCTGTAAACTATATGACCTCAATTAAAGTCATGATTTTTTGTTTTTACTGCATTAATAATTAATCTGGGACCACATAAGTGAAGGTAAGATACTTCTCTCACTCATCTCTGCTTGATTAGCCAGTTTACAATACAAGGAGGCAGATCAGATGGAGACATTGATAAACCTGGGTTGAACATTATCATTTCAATTACATAATGGCTTACTGAGTCACAGGGAAATCCTGCTTTGTTTCTTTAGTAGCGCCTATACTGTCAGCTCCTGGTAATAATACATAATGGCACATGTCAAACGGAGGCCACTCGGAGAGCAGAGTGAAAGTGGGCAGAGGATTTAAATGGAATACACCTGTCCTTGGACATTTTCAGTCCAAACTATCATGGATCGAGCTTAATGCTATTTTGTTTTTTGCCATTTAAGTCTAAACAGACATAATTATGGCAGTATGTCCCTGTTTTTATTTTATTCTATATATTTCTATGCCATGCAATTACAGCTTATTGTAAAGCACTTTGCATGTGAAAGGTGTTATGTAAATATTATTACTGCTAAACAGAAACACCAGCAGAATCATTTCGATGAGGCTTGGCAAATAGCTGCACTAGGTTAGGATTTGGAAAATTTGTGTTTGTGCTCTGTACCATGATTATCATAACTGATACTGCTATGGGTATGACACCTTGCAAAAAAGCATTTTTCCTTGTGTTTACAGCTAAACAGTACAATTTTCTGAATAAATATTTAAATAATAAATGTATTAAATTTTTTTTGCAGCAAAATATCATGCTATAATGTAGGTTTAAAGAAACTTTTTGCATAGATTAAATGCTTAGATAAATAGATTAAATGTATTTAGTTCTATTTATTCTTTGTATGTAATCAACCAGTTCTGCAGCCCCACCATGTATGCATTGACTTGCATATTAACCGATAGTTGCAATGCATTGATTGATCCACGGGTTGATCTAACCAAATTCATTTCAGATCTTCAGACAAATGGATTGGGATTCCCGAGGGAAAGTGTTGAGGGCAAGTGAACAAGGGCATGCTGAACAAAGGAGTTTTTCTACCCTGCACCTCTCAGTGTTTGCATGGATGTAGAGAGACCCCTACTGGTGTCATCACTGTGTGCCTTAACACCAGGAAATGGTAATGAAGATCTCAACTATAAAATCTTCGCAATCTGAAAAAGCAGAAAGAGTGCATGAAAGGGAAAATGCATAAAAAGTTTTTTTTTATTATTATTATTAATGAATCACCTCCATCTTGGAAGCAAATGCATAAAGACATGGGAAAAAAACAAGTGTGACAAGCATAGTGGGCCCAAACAAACACACAGCAACAATACGGGACCTTCGACTGAACAAACAGCATCTTGATTGTATACAAACTTTGTTGTTTCAGTTCCTATTATTGCTCCCCAGTCCAACAGGAGGAGTTGTAAAACATAAAAAGTATGAAAGACAAAGCAAAAACACCCAGCGCCTTTAAACCTTGAAAATTAAAAGTGACAGTTTTAACTGCAGTGATCTTCATTTACTTATCATTTCAGGAATGTAACCAGATGGTTTCATTTCTTTCAAACACGATTTTGTTGGTTTAAGAAAACAAAAACGTTCAGTTAGGATGCATTGAGCCTAACCACAGACAAGGTTTCACTTTAATCTGAGAGAAAGCTATTACCTATGGAATGTTGAGCTTACAAATATTATTGTGGGTCCATAAAGCTCAAAAGAGATGTAAAAGCACTCATGTTACATTGTTGATTTCTGCAGTTTGTCTCTCTGTAGGTTATTCGCATTTCAGAGACGTATCTTTGATCATTTTTATCTCAGTTTTCCCCAGCCAGAACCATTTACACTTCAGATGTTTACAGACCGCATAGAACACCGTGTAGATAATGAAATACAGTAAAAAAAAAAAAAAAAAAAAAGAAAAAGAAAAGAAAGTAAAGATAGGATTTTACAGTAGTCCTTGTCCCTGGAGATGTGGATGTAGGTCTGCTTGCAGCTCAGTATGTAATAGTCCACTGCTTGATGCTGGCGTCGGGGGACGTGGTCACTAGAGTGTGCTCATCTACCCAGGCCAGGCCACTAACGTGGTGCAACCGGTGACAGTCTGCAGAAATTAAAGCATCAAACAACCTTGTTACAAAAGATGTAAGAGGCAAGCGTTACATTAAAATACAAATATTTAAACAATTAATACATACTAAGTCATGACTTGAAGTTATCATTTTTAACAGAATACTATGCTTTATCTTCCTAAAAACAAATCCAAACTCAATGCATGACTTATGATTCGGGTTGTCAAAAGTATCGATACTCAAAAAAGTATCGATACTAAAACGTTGTATCCGGATACGATACTCATTTTCAAAAGTATCGAGTATCTGAAGCTTGTTATCATAGTTGCAGATTATTTTTGCACAACTGTTTTTTATTATAAATATTTAACCTGTGGTTCTGTTCATTTTTACATGTTGCATTTTTCTTGTTAAAAAAAATATTTCTGTTAAAATTTGGGCTCTTTGTTTTTATCCTTGTTGTATCGAAAATGGTATTGAATATCGAATATTTTCCCGAGTATCGGTATCAAGTTGAACATTTTTGCATCGTGACAACCATACTTATGATGTACTAAAAGTGTCTACAGCTCTAAAAATAGCAGACACAGTGCCAAGAAAAAACAGCAAATATAGTGAGGTGAAACACCAAGCAGATGAAGCTTCTTCCAAAATTTTACTTTCACTTCTGTTGAGCCAGGGAGAAGGGTTTGATTTGTGTGTAACAAATGGTATAAGAAACAATCCCTATACTGTAGAATATTAGAATTCATCCAAAAATGAATCCTTTAATAAAAAACCAGAAGACACCTCTGAAGTGCAGCGTTTTCATTTCAGCTCAGTGCGAGTCTTTACTTCAACTGAGCAGCAAGGACTCAGAAGTCCACTAACTTGTTACTAATAGCTTCCCTGTTTTACAATGCTGGATGGAAAAAGATGTGCTTGCAGGCTTAAATTTAATTGTGGTGTTGTGTTAGGATTAAAGAGAAACTCACCCTGGTCTCTCCATGCTGCAGCACACAGAGCTCTTTGACTGCTGCGAGTTCTTAACAGCAGCTGAGCACAAAAATTGGATATCCAGCCTCTATAACTCCCTGATCGTTTTGTAGATATCCAAAATGCTTGCACACTGCTGATTTAAGGCACTTTCTGGCAGATATAATGGTGGAATTTCTAGATTTTTTCTGTTTTCTTGGTTTAACCAAAGAGTGAAGATATTATTAACTAAAACCTTTCAGTTAACTTTGCTGAAGCCACCGCACGACCAAGATCTTAAAATTTACTTAAATTTTAAGCCAAGTTACAGGCTCTAAATGCATAATTCAGCTCAGCTCAGCTCAAATGTCCTTTGTTTGAATATTGCTGCAGGGTATGGCTCAAACACAGCAACTTCCAAGTACATCAGTGTAAACCTGTGTGAAAGCCAGCCATGAGTATGTGCAACTGTATGGCCTACCTGGGATCTTGATCTTCTTATCCTCATCAAGAACTGTCCAGACATAAACCATCATGTCCATACCACCAGTAGCAAAGTGCTCATTGTCAGGTGCCCAGGCCAAAGTTACTGGTTTGGCGTGGTGTCCGTAAAAATGTTTTGTGCCCTGGTGAGAAGAAGAGAGAGAAATATTCATTAAAAAAACAAAAAACAGTGACTATAATTTATACAAAACTGTACGCACTGGATACTGAGTATTTTATTTTTTATTTTTTTTAAAAAGGAAAAAAAGATGCATATGGGACTTATAAATGTTTACCGAGTAGTCGTCAGCCACATTAAAAACTGTGGCAACTTTCATTTCGTCGAGCACAGCCAGATGGGCTCCATCATTAGAGTAAGCCATGTCTGTGACAGGCCCTTTAACCTCGAGAGTTCTGCCATCGTCCTTCAAAGTGTTGCCCTGAATGGAGTACAGGTGGACTTTCCCATCCTAAGGAGAAAATAGGGAATCAATCTTAAGTGTGTCGTTTCCTTTAATGGCTACTGAAAATAAATGATTACACACCAAGACACTTGCATGTTATTTTCAAAATCAGAACAAAGCTGACTAAACTTACTGCTCCTCCCACTGCAGCAGTGGTGCCCCCAGGGTGGAGAGATGCAACCGTTGCCTCATAGTCCAGATTGTCCAATGCAAAGACTTTCTTCTTGTCCTTCAGCAGGACAATCTAGAAAAAGCGAGAGATGATGAATGACGCCGGCTAAACGGAGGCTTTACATATCAGGTGCGTGACATAAAACCTTGGAAATAAAAAAAAAAAAAAGGGTAACGCTTTATAATAAGGTCCTTAATAATCATTAATTAACAAGTAATAAGGCATTGTTCTCGCTTTAGATCCGGTAGTTGCAAAAAGCATAGTTAACTTATAGTTAACTTATAATAGATGAGCAATAAAGTATATTTTAATATCAATAAGCAACCAAAATAAGATTAATAAAAGGCATGGCAAAGACATAATGGGTGGGTCATGGGTGTTTGTAATGCCATTATCAACACTTATAAGCTTATAAACACACAGTAATGTTAATAACCATCTTGTAAGGACTTACAAGGGCCTTAATACTTGTTAATTAATGGTTATTACAAGGACCTTAATATAAAGCGTTACCAAAAAATGTGTTTAACAGGGAAACATTAAACTGAGAGCTAAGCTAGGCAATAATCACAAGGGAAAACGAATTACCTGCCCAATGCACACAGCCATTGACAGCCCTCCTGCTGCTACAGAAACAGTTTTGGGCTGGAAATCCATCTTCGCCACATCACAGGCACTGAAAACCACCAGTTGGGTTATCAATATGATAATTAAGGTGGAAACATAACAGAATTATGAAAGCCATTAATCAGTTAAAGAAAAAAAGAAGATATTTCAATAACATCTAACACTTAAATATGCTGAAATATAATAGACTCATACTGATGCTTAAATTATAATTCTGCTGTGGGGCTGTTTATCAATTCATTTTTATAATTGTATTTGTTAATTGCCATTTCTCATCCATGTTATACTCAAATATTCACTTTGATGCACGCTAAAACATGTTTTTTGGGATTCTGAATGCATACATTTGTTACAGACAGGAACACCATTACTGGTTTTCTATGTGAGGGATCATGAGGCAAAGGCAGGCAAAGGCGGGCACAGCCACACGTAACGACCCCTACCTGTGCTCTGACTTGCTGATGTTGGTGTAGCGCAGCGTATCGTCCATGCTGCACGACACCAGCTGGTCGGCTTCATCCACCATCATCTTGCTCACCTGGTTGGTGTGGCCCTTACCGGAGAAACAGTCGTTCTCACCAGTTTCTGCATCCCAGTAATGTGAGGCAATTGTTAAGGGGAAGAAAAAAAAATGAAAAAAGTGTAGACATGGCTATTTAATACGACAAACAAGTGGGGACAGAGTGCAACACACACACACACACACGCTCACTCACTGCGGAGCAGCAAACTCAAATCATCTCAACTGTTTTTTTGTTTTTTTCTCAACATGATAATGGGTTCACTGTATTCAAATGGCCTCTGTAGTCAACAAATCTCAATCAAACAAAGCACATTTGGGCTGTGGAGGAGCAGGAGATTTGCATGATGTGTGCAGCTGACAAAACCCAGCATATGCTATCATGTCAATAGAGACCAACATCTCTGATGAATGTTTCCAGCAACTTGTTGAATGTATACCACAAAAAAATTAAGAAGCTGTAAAGGCAAGCAAGTACTAGCGAGGTGTAACAAGGTGTAATAAAGTGGCTGGTAAGTACATCTGCCAGAGCAGCTCTAAATGATCAAAGGTAATCTACATGCTGTATAAAAGGCTTTTTTTTCACTTTTGAGTGAGTTTGACATTAATCATTGGTACCACGTAACCAGTGAAAGGATATTGATATGTCCATCATGACTCCCCGAGTAGATGTATGGTCGGCCGTCCTTTTTGTGAACTGTCACACACTGGATGGATTTGCTGTGACCCTGTAGGAGGAGGAACAACAACAAGTTTTCAGATATACTTATAAGGGCACATAATAACAGTTGCTGTAGAATACAAAACCAATGTTACTACAGAAATGTGGCAGTACATTCATTCCAGTAAAAGTCACATGCGTCTGTAGTAACTTGCTAGACACAAATACACATTTCTTTATCAGTGTCAAGGAAAACTATTGATACTATCCAGAAACAGACTTTGTTAGAGCTCATTGTTATTCATTTTTGCTTTGTCTCAGCTTAGCCAGTTACTAGAGACGGGTATCAACAGTTTGGTGCAGATGGAGACGCCTACAAGAGACAGTTCAACGGCTTAATACTTATCTAAGCCAGAGAATTTAACTTTGCTTAACATTTTATTTGAGTTTTCCCTCTTTGATTTGGTATGGTTTTGATTTTTGTGTCTCCTGGTAAGACAGCCAAACAAGTCATCACAACTGTGAGTGAAGTTAGTCAAATAATGTTAAAAGATGACTTATTGACATGAAATGTCTACATCTAAAAATGTCTACAGTCTTAGTGGCCCTTCAGAAAAAATAAGAAAAAAATCTAAAAAAAAAAGCCTAGGCAGACAGTGGGAACTTATATAATCAATGCATTATCTCTGAGTTGGTCAATGGAAAGTCAGGGTCATGTGTCAAAAGGGTCATGCAAGACTTGAAAGCCATCTGTACTGAGTAAGGCCTTACATGTAATGATTACAAATTACAAACAAATGAAGGACTGATTGAAGCAACTTTGTCATGAACTCGGTTATGAATAAGTGAATAACCTTTTTCCTGTAGGATTTGACTTGTAATTCTTCAGGGAACGAGCAACTCTCAATACTTCAGAAGAACTTCTCTAACAAGAGTCTGACCTTGATGGTGCGAATAGGCCGGTCAGGGTTGTTCTTGTCCAGGTAGTTGATGTATCCTGACAAGGAGATGGAGAGGAGGTGGTTATTCTGCCACAGGCAGCCCAGCTGCTGGTCCGTCACCTCAGAGCCCATGTTGAAGGTGGTGACGGCCGTGCCTGCACCAACATCCCAGAGTTTCACCGTCTTGTCCCCTGAGGCAGAGATCAGTTGGGTGCTGTCAGGGCTCCAGCTGATCTGGACAATTTAAAGTAGGGGGCATTGAACAAAAAGAGTTATGTTATTAATATTCATGTAACAACAGTGTATAAAGAAACTTTAATTGTTCCCTACAATGTTGACTCAGCAACAGATAGCAAAGCACTATGTGGACAACAAAGAAATAAATGGAAAAGTCTAATCAGTAATAGAGGAAAGGAGGAGGCAGCTTTCAGAAAACATCATCTCCAATTTGAATAGATAAAGAGGCGCTCTCTGTGCCAAGACTCTAGGCGGACTGCATGCCAACTCTGTTCATTGCTGGCTCTCCTGATAATCAAAGCCTATTTAGCTTACCAATATGTACCAAAAATACTTACAGCATAGATTCCCCCATTGTGGCTCTTCTCTCCACCCAATGAGCCAAGTTTTTCACCAGTTTTTCCATCAAAGACGAACATCTATGGAAATTAGACTTATTAGGATGAGAAACATTTGTTTGTTTAAGCCTACAGTTTGAGAATGTTTTCTATATAAACCTCCCACTTAGACTGAGACATCCCCTGGGTTAGGTACTGAACTCTGCACTTTGAAGGGTAACAACTAAATTTATTCAGTCCCGATTCATGTTAACTCAAGTATTGTCATATTTCGGTACCTGAGAGTGCATCTCTTGCATATAATTGAGCTGCATGACATCCAAGCCCTTGTTAGATGAGTTCACACTATGTGGATTAAAACAAAAAGCTCTCTATGGTGTCTGTGGAGACATTCCCAGAGAAAATGCTGTGGTTGAATTGCAATTCTAGTGAAGTAAGGACTTAATTATATACCTAAAGTTCCTGTACTGTGATAGTGATAACAATGTTGAAATTAAGAAGTTTTGACTAATTGTTTACAACAGAATTATTTTTTTATTACACAGAGTAAAGTACCAACTAGAATGCGTTCACAATAAATGGACAGATGTGAGGTCACAGTGACCTTTGACCTTTCAAAATGTAGTCAGTTTATCCTTGAGTCTAAGTGGACATTTGTGCCACATCTGAAGATATCACATTCATATGATTGGGAAGGACGGACAGATAGAGGGACAATCCGACTACACAATGTCCCCGTCATAGCGGTCAACAGCATTGAGGCATAAAAATGGTACCGTTGGATTAGGGTACCAAATTTCAGGTACCAGTACCGCTATTATTGCTAAAGTAGCGGTACCCAACCCTGGACACCCCTAGATTATATTTGTGTTATTTCAGTAAATGTCATAGTGATAGTTACTAAAATGACCCAATACTCACCTTGCCGGCAGCGGAAGCTGTGACAAATTTACTTCCATCTGGAGCGAAACGAACACAGTTGACAAACTGGCTGTGGTCCTTTAGCAGTCACCAGGGGGTGAGGGGGGGAGAACAATACAGAGAAATTAGCCATGAGGAATGATTGTGCACATTTATACCTACATTCAAGATTAGTGTTTTATATTTGGCACAATGTTAGACTTTCAATCTGTCATGATCTGATATGAATCAAACTGGCAACAAGTTAAACAAATAAGTGCATTTATCATATTATTGACAGACAGTCCCTCCTCATTTTAGACCATCGGGGCTGTGCAAGGCCATGTTTAATAACACAATAACTCAATTTCACAGAAAATGCACTGCACAGCACATTGCAGGAAGAGTCAGATCATGCTATATGTAATGTATGGTTTACACTACTATCCATATAGGAGCTGTTGAATTAGTGAGTTCATGAGCAGAATAAGATAGCAAGACTAAAAGAAAAGTGCATGTGCTGCTTCACTTTCAAAAACCTTAATGCTTTAAAGCAAATAGAAAAATGTCGACCTTACAGAACATACATCTGTATAAGGTAAAACCAACTGCTGACTGAAATTTGAGAACAGACCACAAGGAATTTTAAGCAGCAAAATGTGGTGTTCGAACATGTTTGTCAAGGGAAGGCCTGGATTGGGCTTTTCTCTGAGGAAGTGAGTTATGCAACACTGGAACCGACAAACAAGGCAACACTGTCAAAAACCACCAGGGTGTGATAGACTAAAGATCCCCAACGGGGCTTTCTTTTATTTATTTTTTTATTCATCAATTTATTACTCTTTATACATTTGTTGAAGGCCAAATGTTGTTACTAGCAAGCCTACAGGTTAAAGCTGACGGTTTAGACACTGGTTAATCAGATAGTTCCAGCAAAAAAAATGTGGCTCCCATCTCCCAAAAGATGCACAAATGAAAAACAGGAAAAAAGTAGATGTCTGCAACTCACTCTTATAGTGAACTTGAACGTGAATGGGGGCCCCTCGTAGAAGGACGCAGTGGTGTCATCACTGGCAGTGACGAGGCGGAAAGGGCGGCTCGGCTTTATGTCTACACTGTTGACTAATTTGGAGTGGCCGAACAGGTCCCCCACAGAGGAGCCACTGTCCCACAAGAACACTGATGCAAACCTGCAGCAAGAAAAGAACAGGTCTTAAAGGGGTAGTTCAGAGTTTGCTTATTTGGAGTTTTTTTTAAATTGGGTTGTATGCAGGACTCCATTGATGCTGGTCTTTAAGTTTAATGAGGCGAACACACTTATTAAACATGTAATAAAATCCCTCCTACTCACTTCTCTCGTCCTTCCCCAACAACAGCAATTCTCTGGTTATCGAAAGTCCATGCAATGTCCTTGATCTTGCCTGAAAGAGGGGTGTACTCGTACTTGAGAAGGTGCTCCTTCTGGGTGGTGTCCCAGATACGGATCTTTCCTGTCACATCTAAAGGATTCAAAAAACAATTATTTTATTATCGTATTAACATCACTGTGGCAACTATATACATGCACTCAATTTGTTAACATGTTGATAGGCGATAGCTCGATAGGTTACCTCCAGATGCAATGTAGAATCCGCTGGGGCAATACTTGGCAACAACAGCATTTTGGGCATGTTCGGTGTAAATGTCTGCTATAGCCGGGTTCTATAAAAGGCAGGAAATGTGAGACATCACCAGGTCTGCGACTTACAAATGGTACAATAGGCGGTTTCCCTTCCAAATCAAAGGGAAAACCATTTTAATTATTAAAATTGACCTTATTTCAGGGTTTCGGCCATGATATTTTACTAATTAGATTAAGTGAGATAATTTAAGTGACACAGCATCTCAACTTGGCAACTCTTTGACTGAGTGCACTGGAACAGCAAGTGTGATCACACACATTTTAAAACATTTTCAGTTAAACCACCAATCAAAAAGAAACTTAACTCTCAACGGTCACTTGAAAATGTTTAATATCATTTTGGAAGACTGCTTCCTGGTTAAAGGGTAACTAAATACCAGCTGAAAATATGATTCATGTTAACCTGTTGCTCTGCATTTGAAGACATCATCTTGCTATTGTACTCAGTGTTAAATAAATCCTGGCATCTCACAAAGGTGTGGTTTCACCGTGCCATTGTGCTTGAGATGTTGTTCATTGTATAGTCTAACCCAGAAAACATCCAGGTGTTAATTCACTGCATAAGTCTTTAAATGAAAAATGGTTCAACTCGCTGCCATAATCTGCCATATTTTTGATACATTTCTGTCCTGATTTCTCATTTCTGAATTGAATAATTGCTCGGGGATGAATTGTGACTTTCTCTCAGGTGTGTCCTATGTTTACATTTCTAATAGTATTTTGCCTCTTTTCTATGTCTTTTTTCTCTTCTGTATCACAATGACACCATCTGTCAACAAATTAAAGTACACAAAGTAAAGATGTAAATGTGAATCCTGTGTCTCAAATACTGTTGTGTAACTTTGCACAGTTTAAACTGACATGTGCCATCCACAAAAGCAGCTTTCTACATATTAATTTGCTTCAATCAGACATCAAACCTTCACCATTATTTATCTTAATATATTTGCAAAGTACACTGTTATATTGCCCACATGACTAAACATTTTGAACACTTAATTTGTAAACATATAAAAACACTCATTATGAGTTCAATACATTCTGTTTTTATTAATGTTTTATACAGTGTCCCAACACAGTTTCTGTTTGGCAATTGTTATGGATTTTATGACAAATGTGCCAAAGTGACTGAAAGAAATTGTAAACTAGAAATAGCCAAGTGTTAGTTAGTGTTTAATTCTAAACACACCGATGCAACAGATTCTAATAGCATTGCAGCCAAACTTTAATTTACTCTTTCAACGGTTTGTGACTGTTGGCAGACAGTACAACACAATTTCAAGTAATGCAAACTGGAATAATCCCAGCTGGATTTTGGAGAGCACCAAGACCACACTGGTTACCACACTTAACAGGGGTGCTTTTAAAGTTGGTGTTAACTTGCTTTTAAAATTTGCCTCACAGAATTCAGTACAACTAAAGCAATTCACTGCGAGTGAGTAAAATGTCATCATGACTAATGTATAATTATAAACAAGACCCAGCTTGGTATAAATAAATAAGCAACGCTTGATAAAAATGATGAACATTACCTCAATGTTCCTGATGATGACACTCTTCCCGTTGGTATACAGGAAGTTCTTGCCTTTGGGATCGCCACCGATCACTTTTGCAGCACCCCTCTCCATCTGCGGGAGACTGGCGAATACATGCTCTAAAAAAGTAGACAGAAGACGAGACATGACAGAAAATGTAAGGTTAAGGTTAATACAACTACAATTGAAACACACTGAAAAAAGTATTAAACTGAACACGGGTCAAACCATTCTGCATCACCAATGGCTGACAGTAATCGACCACTGAGCTGGACATTGTTTGTTTAGATACGTGTGTGTGTGTGTGTGTGTGTGTGTGTGTGTGTGTGTGTGTGTGTGTGTGTGTGTGTGTGTGTGTGTTTATTTTTACAGACTCATTTCCGACAAAAGATTGACATGTTTGATAAGATAGCAGACATCCTTAAACTGTTATTGTGAATAAAGCTTCTGTAGCAGATCTGTGCTCCTATGATTTAACCCCTTAGTGGGCTGTCTGAACTTTTTCTTCCAAGGGCTGTAGCGGAGAAGACATTGGAATCTGATTCCAGCAATGTAGTTTACGTTCTTTATTAATAATTGTGAGGACTTGATGTGTTTAACATGGCCTCTGTCCAAACACTGACTCAACAGCCAGGCCTGTCCTTATCGTTCAAGTCTGCACTCAGTTTAGTACAGAGCACATATAATAGGGTCCATACAACGTTATTTTTTAAGATGGCAGAAGATGTAGCTGCCTGCAAAAAACAAAATACCAATACGACAAAGGTGGTATTATTTCAATGTATATGCAATTTTTATATGGAAAAAAATATACATATTATTAATAATCAAGAAGTGTAGGAATACACTTCCTGAAACTGTACCCCACATTGATTGCTATTGTTACCATATTGTATTAATGTTAACGTGAGGTAAATATGCTTTTTGTATAGATATGTAGTGTTCAGGTCTTAACTTAGCCTATAACAAAACACACATACCATGACTCTAAAGATAATTTCTAATGTTTAATGTTAAATTTACCAAAAAACTCCTATTTTCTTCTGTTTGCCACAATGAAATGGAGCAGTAATTGAAGACCATTTATTAATGTAATAGACTAACAATAAAGCTGTAACAAGGTTGGGCGATATATTGATATAAAAGATATATCGATATATTTTTAAATGTGATATGGAATTAGACCATATCACACATATCGATATAGTTCAAATTTGCGCAATTTTACATACAAATCACTTACGGGATTAAAATTCAGAAAATAAATTACAATAATATTTGATATTTATGATTAGGACTGGTGTTGATTAAAAAAGATACATTATGAAACGAGAAAAATAATATTAATGTACAATATTTCTAAAGCTTGATTTTGGAAAGCACTTGGTTGTATGAGTGTGTTTAAGTGAAACCAGAGTCAAATTACTTTTGATTTAAGATATTTTTTTATTTAAATGTGCACTTTATTGAGCTTTGATTTTGAAAAAAATGTCCTCCTGTTTTTATACACTATTTATGTTCACTTAAATAAACAATAAAACTACTTGTGACACATCATATTTGACTTTGACTGAACATTTGCTCTCATTTTGAGATAAAAAAATATCAGGATATATGTCGTATATCGATATTCAGCCTAAATATATCGGGATATGACATGAACTCTAAAATCACAGTTATCTTACAGATGATTGTTAGCTCTCATCTCAAACAGCTGGACATAGAAATGAACAGTCAAAAGTCTTCACATCAGCCACAAACCACGTTCATGTGATCTACTTCCCCAGCAGAAGGAGCTGACAGCCAGCCAGCCTCTCTGTCCGGGCATGTCATAACAATGCGATGTGAGCATTTCCTCCTACTGACGTTAGCTCAACTAGCTAACGCTAACTTCAACCAACAGCCTGCAATGAGCTGCATATATGGCGAACCCGTCTTTACAACAAGCCAGTGTCAATCAGACACATGTTAACGTGAATAAACCATTGCCAATGTCCGGATTTTATCGTTCGTATGCAAAATGAAGTTTCAAAATCATGCAGCTATGGGCGAGGCTAGCTAGCTGCGGCTACCTGCCTGACTAGCTCGTTCTGCTGAATAATGTCGCCAGAAATAGAAGTTAATACGTATTTTCTCGCTAACTTAGTCATTAAAAAGAATCAGACTCACTCAGTTCATACGGCATTGTCCCTGCTGGTCACTTGCTTTACGTTACTCTTCGCAAATGAATGAAACAGTGAAGCTCCCCCGGCTGTGCACTCCCTGATCACACAAACACGGAAGCGAGTGCAGCTCTCCTTCTGCCTGGCTTTGCCCATATATAGTAAACTCACATATACTACGCTGCGGCTGTCAGCCACTAGCCATGCACAGCCTCATATGGGACGATTTGTCCCGAAAAGCTGTCTTTCAGGGGACAAAGCAATTATTGCATTCCTTAGATCCAACAATCAAATAGGACAGGTTAGCATAAATTCCTATGACCAAAAACAGTAAATATGACACGGAATAAATGAGTCAATAAAAATATAATATACAAATTAATGTAAATAAACATGTATAAATAAGTAGACATAGTTGGGTTTTTTTTTTAGAATATTTTATTTTTCAGTTTTCAATTCAACAAGATATACATGAAAACACAAACACACAACTCCAAACCCCTTCCCCAACCCACCCACAAACTGAAAAGCGAGAGAGAGAAAATAAATAGATAAATAAAATTAAAAAATTAAAATATTAATGATATGAAATTAATTTAAAAATAAATAAAATAAAAATAATAATAATAAAATAAAATAAAAAAACGGTCGAGAGGCAAGGAAGACAAGAGTAAGCTCTGACAACAAAGAGAATGCAAAAACTACAACCCGTCCACCATAGAAGCTGGCAATGTGTCTATAGATGCTAAATAGGGCTGCCACATCTCTGTAAAAGTATTATAATCATTCCTGAGTGTATATGTAATTTTTTCAAGTGGAACAGAGCTATTCATTTCTGAAACCCATCTTCCTATAGAAAGTTGGGAATCAGATTTCCACGTGATGGCAATGCAGTTCCTGGCAACGCACAAGGCCAGTGAGAGAAACCTCTTTTGAGCTTTTTTTAATCGTGCATCAATATTTGTAGTATCTCCTCATAAGCAGGTTTGAGGATCTAATGGGAAATGTAGTCCTAGGAGTTTTGTCATGATGTCAATAAGTAGACATAGTTGAATAAATAAATGTGTTTTTATTTAAAGCCAATGCTTTAATACACAGGATCACTTTAATCAATTTCAGGAAAATAAAGGTGGCATTATGAAATAGAAGTTCCTTGATTTAAATCAGTATGGAATTGTAAGATAAAATACGCCTAAAATAAATAAATGTGGCATAATGTAGTAAAAGTTCCCTGATGAGGCCTGACTTGCGGTTCAATTTGCTGCTATTGTCGGATTCCCCACTTTGCCCCAAAAATTATGCTAACATGAATAACCAAATGAATTGCCCAACAAGGTAATGGGGGACTATTTAAGTGTCAAAGGTTAGCCTGCTGATCTATGAGGTGATTTTAAAATCCAGTGTCATCTTGTGTGTCAGCAGAGAGCATCACTCTCCTGGAATAGGTTTGGGAATCCCCTGACCTATTTAGGATGCAGCCATTTCAGAGGGTGGGGCCATGGCAGGAATAAATATAATATAATGTGACAGTCTGTTGCACCCGACTATAGACTATGGCTCAACATTATCGGTGATATTCAAACAATTGAGAGACTCACATATAGACTAAAAACTAAGGAAGACTCATTTTCTAAAGGCTGGGATAAATGGTTGCTGTACATGTCAAAAAATGAAGAAATGTAAAATATTGTTAATATGTAATGTGGAGTGCCCCCCAACAGGTACTGTTCCTCTTTATTTTCCCACTTTATATCTTTCTCTCTAACTTTCTTTCTCTGACTATACTCTACATAAAACCAATAAAAGAAAGTTAAAAAAAAAAAGGTATAATATTGACAAACATGAGTGAGTGTGAGAATGTGCTTTCTCAGCTGTTCTCATAAAGATAAACACAGGGGCACCACGAGACATTTTGGGCCCCATGAGTTGAGCTTAACAACAGCTCTGACACAACAAATACCTGTAATCCCGAGCATGTTCCAGGGGCCCTGTCTAGCTCTGGGCCCCCTGAATCATTCACCATAAACAGTATGACAAAGATGGCATTTATTGCAACATTGTTATATTGCATATTATTGTTAGATTTCCCTGTTTCCTATTGCGTGTGGATCCCCTCATTCTCTACCATGCGTTTACTGTCTACGTCATCCTGTCTTCAGATTCAGTAACAAGCCTCATTTAACCCATAAGAACCTATGGTGACACCCCTGTAACAAACACTTTAAATATTCTAGAATCTAAGATTAAACCCATTTAACAATTCTAACCCATTAATAGGGTGTCCTGTATTGCATTTCACTTCTTCTGACCATATTTCCTGTCACAATTTTGATATATGTATATATGTATTAGATGCAAACAAAAAGGCAAATGTTTTTTTACATTTTTTTATTATTAAATTGTTACTTAAAAACAAATCTGAAAAATAATTTGTTGTTTAACAGCACTATTAATGTCACAATTTTGATATGTTGTGGAGATGCAAAGAAAAAAAAAGTTGTGTTTCTGTAAGCAGAAAATGTCTAGTTTATTTATTTAAAAAAATAAATATTATGAACACAAATACCATAAACACCCAATGTAACGTTTATGTCACATCACAGATCTTTGACATTTAGGGGTAGTATTTTTTTAAAAACATGATAAATGTGTTCTATGTGGTCCACTTGGTCTTTAATGTATATCCCTCATAATTTTCCTTTAAGGATATTTGGGTCTGGGTTCTTATGGGTTAAGCTTTTCAACCTCTTCATGACTCATGAAGACCTTTAAAATGAGCAAATGAGCACAACTCTTTACAGCTGTGTGTGTTCAATGACAGTTTTCCTGTTTAAGTTGTTTTGTTCTAACACTGGGCAGCAGAGCTGAGCATTCCGTCTTGTTTATTTCTTTATCCATCCTAACATAATTTAATACTTATAATAGTGGTGCCTCTGATTATAACCAGAATCAGTTTATCCAGTTTACTCCACTAAATAACTATGTTTAACTCCCTGACAGCCCTTACACTCACGCTCTTGTTTTTCTGTTACATTTTTGATTGGTTTTGGTTTGTTTCTTAGTTTTTTAACCCATAAGAACCCAGACCTATTTATCCTTAAAGGAAAATTATGGGGGATATACCTTAGACCAAGTGGACCACATAGAACACATTTATGATGTTTTAATAAAAAAATACTACCCCTAAATGTCAAAGATCTGTGATATGACATATATGTTACATTGGGCGTTTATGGAAGGTATGTTTATGATATTTCTTATTTTAAAATACTAGAAAACTAAAAAACTAGACACCTTTTCTGCTTACAGAAACACAAATTTGCCTTTTTCTTTGCATCTCCACCACATATACCAAAATTGTGACAGGATAGGATTATTTTTTGTTTATATTTCGTCAAATGTACTTAGATTAGAATTAGAATTGTTAAATGGGTTCAAACAAAAATAGGCTTTTTGAAATTAGCTACTTTTTAACATTTCTGTTTCCAGTCACACACATATTTTGGAAAAGTCACTTCTTGTCACAGTCACACAGTCTTGCTAAGGGACTTAATGAGTGAATGTGAAGCCTAAAGCTGAATATGGGAGATTATAGAACATTTAAAGTGTTTGTTACACGGGTGTCACCATGGGTTCTTATGGGTTAATCTTCCTTTTTTTTTCTTTTACAACTTCTTGACTTGTGGTGTTATACTGTAGTTACAGTCAAAGTAAAGTAAAATAGCAATATGTTATTGTATACAAATGTTATTCCTCTTCCACCTCCACCAATGAAAATAATAATAGAAAAATAATTATATCAATATAATAAATACATTTTGTTTTGATGTGATTTTGTAGGCCTTGTGTTTCAAAACTGCTATGTGATATGACTGTGTCATCATGTAATTTGGGGATCTATTTGCAAGTCCTGTTGGCTACCTATCATTTGGTCTGGAGATTTTTTTATAGGAAGTATTCTAAATCATTTATTTATGAACTAAACAGGGCTTATATTTGCCTGCTACAATGAATATATTTTCCCATAAGTGTTTTTTTTTCTTAAATTGTCTATATAAAAAATATAACTAATTCCAATTTACCTTAAGTGGTGATCAACTTTTTATATCGTCACCCTGTTAAAATAATCGCCTAACCCATTTTTTTTCCCAAGTTTTGCAGGAAACACAAAAACACTTCACCAAAAGTGTAACATATGACATTTATTGATAATTTCACTCAAAAAGGATGTAACAAAGGATGGCAATTGGCATAGTAATAACACTGTGTGTAAATTATGTAACTCAAGTCTGTCACACAGTCACACAAGTCTGTCAGAAACATGACATGACAAGTATCATGAGCATTAATGTTACTTCAAAGTGTCATTAATGTTTATGACACATCCCATGTCATGTTAATGACACGCTCATGTCACTCGTATGTAGACATCTTCAAAATAAAGTGTTACCATATCTCGCTTAAGTCACAAAGGCATGTTCAAAAAATTGCCTAAGTCACATTTTGTTTTGACTTAGGCATGATAAATCCGCTTAAGTCACGCACTTGACATAGGCCATTATCTTAAAGGGGTAAAATCACATGATCTGATCAACTGAGGATGGAGGCGATTTTACCATAGGTGGCTATGAGGAGATGATTTAGGCAAAAAAACAACAACAATTTTGACAAAAAATGACTTGATTATTTTAACAGTGTGACGATATATAAGAGAATACAGTTCTCAATATCAAAACATGAATGGATCTTTCAAATGCAAGACTTAAAAAAAAAGTGATACAGTCCCAAGTGTTCTTGTAGGGAACAAAAAGATCTTCACATGGAAAGGTAACCAATATAATTGTAAGGATATACATGGAATGTGCTGTTACTGTCAGGTTACAAATAACACTAATAATTCTATCAGACATTTTTGGTCTTACAACACTGACTATAACAAAATTTTTAAGATATGTAAGTCTGGTGCTATACTGTGTCAACAAATCCAATGAAAAGAGCATAACCAACAATAAATGAATCCTTAAACCCAGATTCCAAAAGTTGGGATGTTGTCTTAAATGTAAATAAAATATAGTGCAATCATTTGCTGGTAAAAGGCGATTATTTTACTGTGACGATATTTAGGTCTTCTGGTCTGTCAAGTGTCCTGGAGCTAGACAGTCCCCGGTGCCTTACAACAGCGGTTCTCAACCTTGGGGTCGCGAGATGATTTCTGGGGGTCGCCAAATCATTTTGGAAGTCAGCTCTGTCTCCACTGTGTTAAAGTGTTCATGTGTTAATGTGTTTTAGTCTTTTTGGTCATTTTGTGTGTCTTTTGTTGTCATTTTGTGTCTTTTTTGTCATTTTGTGTCTTTTTTTGGTCATTTTGTGTCTTTTTGTTATTATTTTGTGGTCAATTTGTGCCTTTTTTGGGCATTTTGTGTCTTTTTTTGGTCATTTTGTGTCTTTTTTTGGTAATTTTATGTCTTTTTTGGTCATTTTGTGTCTTTTTTCAGTCATTTTGTCTCTTTTTTGGTCATTTTGTTTCTTTTTTGGGTGATCTGTGAGATTGTGTTCAGTGAGCGAGGGTCGCGGACAACATGCATGTTAAATTGGGGGGTGCCTTACAATACCTGTTCAGTCCACTGGGAGTCGCTGTTGAACTGTAGTGGTGCACCGTCACAGAAGAAGAGTCTCGTGCCAGTATCCTGTAACGATGGCGGCCGCCTTGAGAGGGAGCTTAGCAACATTGGTCAAGGTGAGTGTGTAAACGATGTTTCCAGGCTTGTGTTACATTTAAGTCGGCAGGAAAGGAGTGGCATTAGTTCAACCTGTATTTGTTAAAGTCAGACACCATGTTATCTTAAGCTGTTAAAGAAAACTCGGGCTGGTTTGTGTCATTAGTGTAGTGTTGCTAACTGTTAGCCCCGTTATGATTGACCGTTAGATTAACCCTGCTCTCTTCAAATAAATAAAAAGTGCTGCTGTGGCTCCATCTGGTTTTGTCAGCTGGACCAACGAGAAATAAAATATTTGCAGTCAGTGGATATTTTCTATAATAATCATTGAAATGTTTAAATAGGATAGGGCTGTGGATAATGGGCATTAGTAGCTAGTTGGCTAACTCACCTAACCCTGACATGATAACATCACTGTCCTTCAATAATAAGGTTAAAGAAGTATCTTTTAAGATAATTCACAGAATATACCCATCTAAAGTTTTTTTTTTTTTTTTTACAACGATTTAAAAAAGACGTAGACTTAAACTGCTCTTTCTGTGAAGGACACCCTGAAAATGTTTCATTTATTTTGGTCTTGTCCTTTCTCAACTAAATTATGGGAAGATATTTGTAACCTTATTTCTTTTTCGATTGAACCTCATTTGTCCCTGTGCTTTGAACATATACTATTTGGTTTCACTAACTTTCCTTTTGCAAAAGAAAAACAATACTATATATATATATATATCATCAATCTCATGATACAGTTAGCCAAATGGCATATCCATAAATGTCGTTACGTTAACCAAAAACCTCTCTTTCTTGTCTTTGAAAATGAAACCAAACAATATATTAAGTCTGTTAAGAAATCTCAATAGTGTTTTGTTGGTGTATTGTCTTGTATTGCATCATGTTGCTTTAATAAAGTTTAACCCATAAGAACCCACGGTGACACGGGTGTCACAAACATTTTAAATGTTTTAGTAATGTTCATGTATGTTTTTTCAAGTACATAAGTGTGTTTTTCAGTGTTCTACAGCCACATTAGCTTGTTGAGAAGCCATCAAATGATGCAGTGTTATTTATATTCACTTATTATTGATTTATTATTATTTTGTTACTTAAAACAAATCTGAAATGGAATTTGTAGTCTAACAACACTATTAATGTCACAATTTTTATATATGTTGTGGAGATGCAAAGAAAAAGGCAAATTTGTGTTTTTGTAAGTCAAGTCAAACTTTATTCATAGAGCACATTTAAAACAACCGGGGTTGACCAAAGTGCTGTACAGATATCACAGGAAGCAGAAAAGGTGTCTAGTTTATTCATTAAAAAATAAGAAATATCATAAACATAAATTCCATAAACGCCCAAATGTACCATATATGTCGGATCAAAGATCTTTGACATTTAGGGCTAGTATTTTTCTTTTTTTTTTTAAATATCATAAATGTGTTCTATGTGTTCTGTTGTATATTCCCCATAATTTTCCTTTAAGGATTACTGGGTCTGGGTTCTTATGGGTTAAAAAAAAAGTGAAAAATCAGTTACACACATAAGCACATAACTCATAGACGCTAACCACCGTTTGCTTCTTCACTTCAGAAAATATATATTAAATGATTGTGATGTAATAACTTTGTTTTAGTTGCAACCAAGAGATGTGCAGATGCCTAGATTATCACTTTAAAGCTGTAGGTGGCATGTTGTGTGTTTGACAGATAAAAGCTGAAGTGAATTGTTAATTTCATTTATTGCCTGTAGCTCCCATTTTGCTGCCAGCTCAGTGGCTGATGATGAGAGATTAAAAGAAAAAAGTCACACCCTTCCCTGCCCACCTCCAGATTATCTAATCAAATGTGCACCATTATGAAAAACAGTTGGTAACTGTTTATTGTAATATTGATGCATTTTTTTCATCTAGTACATTTTCGGGAAAAACTATGGATAAAATAACCCAGCAGGGATGTCTGTTTTTGGCAAATCCAGCCAATTCGGATATGTGGCATTGATGCCAAAATCATAAAAAAAAAGATCCATTATTTCCATAAATCATAATTTCTCATAGGATGTTATAAAGTTTGATCATGATACAATATACCTATTTGATTTAATACAGGGGCCTGCAATCAATATGAGATATCATGTGCCCATTTAACGCAATCCATTAAATTTATATAATCTCACTAAAAGCAACTAAAATATGATTTGACGATTTTATTACAGTAGTCTTCCAGACATTTTAATGAAAAACAGTCTGTTCTTAAGAGAGGGGAGTAAATATCCTTATTGTCTAGATCAGACCTGGGCATTGGGCGGCCCGCAGGCCACATCCGGCCCGTTGGCTGTCCTTGTCCGGCCCGTGTGAGGTTACCAAGAAATTAGAAATCAATATAACCGCAGTGCTTTTATTTTGAAAAAAATAGCAAACATTAGCACTAGCTAACAACACTTTTACTATAGTTAAGACAGCAAATATAGCCACTAATATATATGACAGAAGAAAATAAACTTTAACAAACCTTGTGTCCTGTCAGTCACTATAGAAGCCTTTAGATACTTTATATCAACTTTATATGAATTACGACGCTCTCGTTATTATTTACCGTTCGTTCGTTTTAACCGTTCTACCGGTTATTTCCTGTCACTATCTTTCAAAATGAAAGCACCCGTTTCACACTGGACGGCACTTTTTCAAAATAAAAGCACCTCAACATTGTTAAACACCTTGAAAATGTACAAACATGAAAAACAAGCTCTATAATACAAAAACACAAATAGGAAGCTTACTAAAGGACATTTACAGTTGTGTTTAAAATAAATGGACTAGTGATATAGTGATTGGAGTATTTACTACTTTTTACTGCTATATTTGATTTACTCCACATTAACAGTCTTATCATAACATGTGTTCCTATCAGTAGCAGCTCAAAACCAGATAATTTACTGTATTTTATAAAGCGATTAAATTAATATTGAGCAGAATTTAGTTCAGAGTTTTGGTCCGGCCCCTGCAACCTTCGTGGTATTGGTCATGTGGCCCCTTGGGAAAATGAATTGCCCACCCCTGGTCTAGATCAAGCTGCTAACTGCACTTGTTGTGACTGTGTCCTCTTGTCCGTCCTCAGGGCCTGAGCGGCCCCCGGTGGCAGCAGCTGGCGTCTCGACAGCTGAGTGTGTCTGCTGCTCTCTGTGGCCCAGAAGCCCCCCCAGCTCGTGCTGATGCTACCTTTAAGGTCACAATGGTGCCAGGGGACGGAGTGGGACCTGAACTCATGACTGCTGTCAAGGAGGTGTTCAAGGTACATTTTACAATAACAGAGGTGGAATATCCTTTTAGAAAACATATCATGGTGCACTACAGCTATATTTAACACTGTTATTTATCACTTATTCTGTTTTTATATAAGCTGATGGCATGCATTTTTAATATTTTTATGAGGAGCTTATTCTAAAGTAGACTTCTTTTCCTCTTGTCTCCAGGCTGGAGATGTCCCGGTAGAATTTGAGGAGTTTCACCTGAGCGAGGTGCAGAACATGGCCAGTGACGAGAAGTTGGAACAAGTCTTAACATCTATGAAGAACAACAAAGTGGCAATGAAAGGTAGCCTCACTTATTTCTATCTCTCCTATCGTAGTTCACCTCCATTTAATAACAATGAATATGACCTAACATGTATGTTCATGACATGCTTTGTTATTCAGGAAAGATTCACACACCAATGGAATTCAAAGGGGAGCTGGCTTCCTATGAAATGAGGCTGAGGTAAAAGCAGAAAGCAAATTATTTTATTTTGAACTTTTTATTGCCTTTTTTCCAGGTGCAGTCATACATTCACAAATTCAAAGAAACAGCACAGGTGTACATGGGGTAGAGGTAGTCCATGGAGTTTGGCATCCCAACAATATCCAGACAGAGTCCGTATTTGAAAGTTGGCAGTGGTGCTCATTAAGCGAGAAAATTAACATACAGTGTACAAACATTCATTATTCATATTTGAATGGCGAGGGAGGAAAAAATAAAATAGTTAAAGAATAAATAAATCAAACAAAAGCAAAACACACACATATAGAACACATCAATCAGATCAAAAGTCGGTAATTGGGGACCATTTAGTCAGGAATACATCAGTTTTCAAGTGTAACCTTGCGGTTATATTTTCCATATAGTAAACATCCTTAACTTTCTCTCTCCATTGTGCTACTGTGGGGGGCTGCGGTCTCAGCCAGGAGATTGTAATCATCTTCTTAGCAATTAGAAGAAAGATTCTCAGCAATACCCTCTGATTATTGTTAAAATTATTTGTTTTTAATGTGTGTTACGTCCACTGACTTAACCCAGTCAGCAGACAATAACATAACAATCAGAAAATTAAACAAAGTCAAAAGTGATGTGAACAAATGATGATTTATTTTATAATAACCAAACAAAGACACACTAAGGTGGGGGAGGATGAGACAAGTGATTGTGCCAAAAGAAAGGTGAAACAAATATAACAAAACAAGGCCTATCTAAACTAGCTCTGAAGAAAAACAAACAAACAAACAAAAGGCCTAACTAACTTATCTACAAAAAGGCTTTCAAAACAATACAGGGGTGGCACAACCAATAACCTAATGGAGTAACAGAGAATAATCTACGTGATGCAAAAATGTACAGGGTACCCCAAACTTACCTAGTCCCAACCTCCCACCACACAAACCAATTTTCTCAATCAAAGTCAGCAAATGCATCGAAAAACCAAGAGAGAATGAAGGCCCAAGATGTCCTCCATTTAAAAGGGTCTCTTCCATTGTGATTGGCCAGCTGGGGATGCAGGGAGCCAATAGACAGCACAGCCTGGTTCCACAGGTAGCAGCTCATCAGTAATCACCTGCAGGTTGTCATCCCAATCACTGACAGGAATCACCTGAAAACACAGGAAAAGGAGGCAGGAGAAATACAAAAACACACACATTGCTGTCTGACACGTAACAATGTGTGTATTTTGTGTTTCATTCTGTTGTTACAAAAAACTAAAACTCCACTTTGTTCATTCCCCAGGCGTAAACTGGACCTGTTTGCTAATGTGGTTCATGTGAACAGCCTGCCGGGCTACAGCACTCGCCACAACAACCTGGACCTGGTCATCATCCGCGAGCAGACTGAGGGGGAGTACAGCTCCCTGGAGCATGAGGTAAACAATACTCCTCTTCACTGTGTTCAGAAGATTAACAGTGGTTTGAAACCCACATGAAAAGGAAATGTTTTTTTCCTATGAAGACAGAGATTTCCCTTGAGCGCACAGAGATTTGGCTACCATTAAACCGGATATTAAAATAAGATGAATCACTCTGAAAAGGTGCTGAAATGGTTTACTGTGTGGCTTTAATTCAGATTTTTCACTCACTGGGGGGGGGCACAGTGCATTACTACTCACATAATGACTCTCTAGTGGTTGTGTAGACACAGTTTATTATTAAAGCTTGTTGGTAGTGTGACCATTTACAGCTTATTTTTAATTAACTACAAGCCTAACAGAATGTAGTAAGGCTACAAGTGACGACTATTTTCACTTATTTGATCTCCGAAAATGTCAGAAAATAGTAAAATATGTCCATCCCATCCCTTTTTTTAAATACTCTTATTATTGGTTTTTCATTTTTATAAGCACAAACGTTAGAAAAACAAAAACAAACCAGACAACAAAGCAAACAAACAAAAGAAATCTCGCCCCAAACTAACAGTGAGCGATGCACTATATATTTCTATTTATACATAAAATAAGTAAGTAAATAAAAAGACGACAGGAGACAGGTAAACGAAGAGCACATACAGTACAGGCCAAAAGTTTGGACACACACCTTCTCATTCAATGCGTTTTTCTTTATTTTCATGACTATTTACATTGTAGATTCTCACTGAAGGCATCAAAACTATGAATGAACACATGTGGAATTATGTACTTAACAAAAAAAGTGTGAAATAACTGAAAACATGTCTTATATTCTAGTAAGCAAAGGGTGGCTACTTTGAGGAATCTAAAATATAAGACATGTTTTCAGTTATTTCACACTTTTTTTGTTAAGTACATAATTCCACATGTGTTCATTAATAGTTTTGATGAATCTACAATGTAAATAGTCATGAAAATAAAGGAAACGCATTGAATGAGAAGGTGTGTCCAAACTTTTGGCCTGTACTGTACGTAAAATAAATGAAAGGGCAGACAGTCCTCGTCTTCCAGGGACAAATGAAGAGTTATAGCTTCTGTAAAAAGGAATGCAATGGTTCCCGGATTCTCCAGAACTTGTCCGATTTGTGATTAAGGTCATGAGTCAGCTTCTCCAGAGGAATAAGAGCAGAAATCTGTGATATCCACAATGTCAACTGTAGGGATCTGGAGAGTTGACCACTGCAGCAAGATACATTTTTTAGCCAAAAACAAAAGCTTTATCAACAGAGATTTGGTATCCGTGCCTAAGAAATTGTCTGGAGCATGATTAAGTAATAAAAACCTCCTGGATTGCAGAGTGAACCACCTTCCAGAAAGTCTGGATGTAGTCACATGACCAAAACAAGTGGATAAATGTACCTTTGTGTATATTATATTTATAACAAAAGTTTGCATATCTTATCCCAGTCTACAGAATTAAATGTCACCTCCAGGTCGCGCTCCCACAACAGCTTCAGAGAGCCTGAAGAATCAGAGTAAAGTAGCGAAGAATAGATCTTGGAAATCAGTCCTTTGGAGATTTGGCCAAACTATAGTGTTTTCCAGCTCTGACAGTGTCATGGGGATCACGCTTGTCCTCAAGAAAGACCCTATAAAGCAGGGGTGTCAAACTCTGGCCCGCGGGCCAAATTTGGCCCGCAGTGTAATTCTATTTGGCCCGCGAGGCAATACCAAATTATTATATTATTATTGTACTATAAAAGCTGACCCGCCGGTATTATACGGCGCATGTACCGCTAATACTAGATTTATTATTGTTATTTTATTTTTAAATGTATTAACCTGTTGAAAAACTATATTTTGATATTTAAATCAGAAGGATGGAAATAGAAAAGAGGCATACGATTTTTATTTAATTTTTATTTAATAAATGAATGACATTGATGTGTTTTTTATTTGTTTTTTTATTTGAAATTTGATTTTGCATGTCTGCACTATTTAGTTATATATTGTATGTTTATAAGCGTTGCTGGTTCCATATTTAATGTTAAAGCAAAACATGTTTGGTATATATTAAAAGGTTAATTTTTTCAATGTTGGCCCGCAATTTTATTCAAGTTTTAAATTTTGGCCCATTGTGTATTTGAGTTTGACACCCCTGCTATAAAGTGACAATTTTGGAGTTACTGATAAAAATCACCGATTTGCTCAAATGACTTGACAGAGTCGGAGATCAACAGGTCTATAAAGTTTGGCAGGCCTTAGATGCCCACTCCATCAAACCAATACTCCAAATCTATGCTGGTAAATCTGGATTCAGAGCCAGAGCCTATGTTGTTCTTGAGATGATTTAACTGATCTATATTATTGATAAAAGAAAGGGAGTTAAGCCTTCTGGGATAGCAAGATAGGGATTCAAGACCCAACCATGAGGAATCTTTCCTGTTCATAACATCCCGTCCCTTTTGAAAGTCCGAAGTGTCCATAGTTTTTCAGATAGAAAATTGAACAATCAATCTATTGTCAAAGTAATTACCGATTATTTCTCTCTAGATCAACTAATGGATCAGTAGAATATTCGTTGCAGCTCTAGCATGCAGTAATATACTGTATATAAAGTTATTAAAGATAGCTTCGTTATTTGAAATGTATGGTCATGAGATGAACAGCTGAAAAATGTATTTGTGTTTGATTCTTTTTGCATGGTATGTTCCCTTTGGTTGCTATGTAGAGTGTAACGGGTGTGATCGAGTGTTTGAAGATCATCACCAGAGATAAGTCACGGCGCATCGCTAAATTCGCTTTCGATTACGCCACCAAGAAGGGACGAAGCAAGGTCACAGCTGTTCACAAGGCCAACATCATGTAAGGATATAGCTTCCTCTTTGCTTTTTTTTTGCTTATTTAAGATCATATACTTCTGTTAAAGGGATAGTTTGGATTATTTTTGAAGTGGGGTTTTAAGGTAACTCTCAAAGTACAGACATGGAAGCTCGGCAATGTACACTGCAAAAAAGCCAACTTGTATTTTTTGGCCTAAAACAGTGATTTAATTTGGTAAAACTTGGAAATATAAATTACTGACATTTAGGGCAATAATGTAAGTTAGCACAACAAAGGAAGCCAGTTGTCTGCTCAAAAACAAGTTGGTGAGTTGTTGTTACTTCTATCTTTAAGTTAGGGTTCACAACAAGGGACAGTAGTTCTGATAACTCTTATTTCTTTGTTGTGATATTCGGTCATTAGCGAAAGCTAGCGGCTAACTGATGCTAGCGGCTAACCGATGCTAGCGGCTAACCGATGCTAGCGGCTAACTGATGCTAGCGGCGCTGCTTGTTACAGCTACAAGAGTAGCCATTAGCGTATCACTGCTAACTCAAAATTGTGGTCACAACATTAGCTGACATTCATAGCGGCGTTACAATCGTGCCAGAGAAATTCAGAGTTGAGCAAACTCAAAAACAAAACTTAAAATATTTAGTTTAATTGTCCAACTTAAAATTTTATCGAAGTTTGTTGCCTTGAAATTTTGAGTTCACCCAACTTTTCTTTTTTTGCAGTGTACTGATAATATACCAAAATTAATTTTTACATGTCTGTATATTGCTTATTTTAATTTATTTCACATTAAAAATCCAAACTATTCCTATTCTTGAACTGATGTTAATTTTGGTTGTGATTTTCTTTTTTTAATTCCACTTATCCTCATCTCCTGTCTTATTACAGGAAATTAGCTGATGGCCTGTTTCTGCAGAGCTGTGCGGAGGTGGCAGAACTGTACCCAAAAATCAAATATGAGAACATAATCATTGATAACTGTTGCATGCAGGTATATACCGTACAATTCTGACTTTATCAACAACGTATTTGATGATTACATTAAAGTGTTACTTTTCCATTTCTCATTTTAAACTTCTCATGGTCTGTGTTGCAGCTGGTCCAGAACCCGTACCAGTTTGATGTGCTGGTGATGCCCAACCTGTACGGGAACATTATTGATAACCTGGCAGCAGGGCTGGTTGGAGGAGCAGGAGTCGTTCCTGGGGAGAGCTACAGTGCAGAATATGCTGTGTTTGAGACTGTAAGTTTCCACTGAAAACCACTCATTGTTGTCATTGTTGTTTCATTCTGATTCCTCTGTTTAGAGTTTGTTTTTCATACTTTAGAACAGTAGTTCTCAACCTTTTTGAGTCGCGACCCCCAATTTAGCATGCATGTTGTCCGTGACCCCCGATCACTGAACACAATCTCACACACACAGTTCAGATCATACAAAAAAAGACACAAAATGACAAAAAAGACACAAAATGACCAAAAAAGGACACAAAATGACCAAAAAATGACGCAGAAAAGAAACAAAATGACCAAAAAAATACAAAATGACTAAAAAAAGACACAATTGACCACAAAATGACCAAAAGAGACACAAAATGACCAAAAAAGACAAATGACCAAAAAAGGAAACAAAATGACCAAAGAAGACACAAAATGACCAAAAAAAGACACAAAATGACAAAAAAAGACACAAAATGACAAAAAAAGACACAAAATGACCAAGAAAAGACACAAAATTACAAAAAAAGACACAAAATTACAAAAAAAAGACACAAAATGACCAAAAAAAACCCAAAATGACCAAAAAAAGACATGAAATGACCAAAAAGACTAAAACACATTAACACACGAACACTTTAACACAGTGGAGACAGAGCTGACTTCCAAAATGATTTGGCGACCCCCAGAAATCATCTCTCAACCCCAATTGGGGTCCCGACCCCAAGGTTGAGAACTACTGCTTTAGATGACACTACATGGTAGAAAATATTAATGGTGCACTTCGAGGACAAGAATGGCTGTTGATGTATTTTTACTATTTATTTAACTCAACCTTTCCCTTGTACTTGGTGATGGAGAGGACTTCTTGATCCCCTGTCTCTTCTCTCTTTCAGGGTGCACGCCACCCCTTTGCACAAGCTGTAGGAAGGAACATCGCCAACCCCACAGCCATGCTGCTCAGTGCTGCTAACATGCTCAAGCACCTCAAGTGAGTCTTGTTGTTACTTTTACCTCGAACTGTACCTTTTTTGTATGATTTAATGTGACAAGTAAACAGTTTCACTGTAAGAGGTACACCACATTACACACTGAAATGCATGACACAGGGACATGGCTCATCACATCTGCTGCATCAAGCCTACAACAGAGCTTGTTCATTATAATCAACTTTAGCTGTTACACTGAGCGCGGAAGCCAAGGACATTGTGGGCATCGCGCGGCTCAATTGAGATTTTCATAGAGCTTTTTTGTTCTCTACATACTGTTATGTTGCCCTCCAACAGGTAAAAACTACATATACTGTAGGGTGACCATATTTTGATTTCCTAAAAAGAGGACAATCGGCACGGCCTTGAGACACAAATTCAGACAGGCTTCTCAGAGGTTGATGAACATGCTTTATTATGCTTCAGTGGTGCAAAATTAACTTCTGTAATAAAATAAAATGAAATCTGTAAAAACTTGTGACAAAATAATAGCTCTCGTAGACTCTTTTCAAACAAATTAATAAATAATATGAAATAATGTTCTAAATATGAAGTCTTCTGTTAGAAAATCTAGCTTCAACAATATATCTCTTAATAACTGCAATAAGATAAATAATAGAAGAGTCTCACAAAGATCCTAACTCAACAAACAAAAAGGATCTATACTTTTCATCTTTAGTTGTCTTTGAGCTTTGAGATCTCCAGCACCTTTATTAGACACTGAGACATATGTGCCAGCTTTGCACACGGTGCACTCAGCCTCTCACCTGTCCCGACTGGGACGGTACGTCGGAAAATTTTTTTGCAGTTCATCTGTGAAGCTGCACTTACGCTTCGGCATTTCCCGTGCGATGTTGCTCCGCTGTTCGATCTGCCCTCTGTCTGCTCTGCTCTCTGTCTCTCTCTCTGTGTGTGCGCGGCGCTGACCCGTCCACTAGGCAGCCTCTTGGTAATTACGTCTCGCAAAATTGTGTGCAAAGCGCCGGTCAATTTACGTGCACGTGTACTGGTCCTATGAAAAACAGTGAACACCGGACATTTTCGTGAATTTATAAAACCCGGCCGGACGCCCCGGACAGGACGTAAAAAGTGGATATGTCCGGGCAAAAGAGGACGCTTGGTCACACTAATATACTGTATAAAAATAATTATTATCATTAAGGGAATGATCTCTTTTAAATATAGATTATTTGTATTCAAAAAAATACCTCTGTAAACAATTTAATTTAATAAATACCTCATTGTACCAGGACAATGCTACAGTATACTAATAGTGGATGTGCAGTATAGTGGACACCACCGATTGGTTTGTGGATTCCAGTTTTGAAACTTTGAGTGCGGCATTTTGGCTGTTAGCAACTTGTTTTTTTGTAACCAGAACAGATTGGATCACAAGCATCAATGATGCTATGTCAGCTAGCTAATGCTAGCTAGCTAGCTGGTCGATCATCTAAATGAACAGCTGGATCTTTAGAGCATAGTTTAGTCCAACCAAATGCTAAATAAGACATTTCTAAGCCACCAAAATGTCAGTTAACAATGAAGTAAATGTACACTGTGAAAGGGGAAAAGTTCAAAGACAAAAACACACATTGCACTGTGGTATAAACCTCTCAATCACATGGTAGCCTAGCCAATAATTTTACTCTAAATGGAAATAATTTACAAGCAACTTTAATTTATATTTAATTGATTAAATATATCAAGTAAAAAGTAATACATGGCTTCCAAATCCTGCATAACTAACTGTGTTATCACTTGTGTTATGCCCCAGTCTAGGGGGCCTAGAGCACAACATGAAAAGGCCCCATCTTCCCCATCTCCCAAGTAGCCACAAACAAAGATAAGTTTGAAGAATGGGTAAATATTTATTTACAAAGAGAACTTAGGTAAATACAAATATTCTTCAACTTAGGGGTAAACTAAAGCCAAAATAACAAACAAAACAATTCTATCTTAAAAAATAAGAAATTTACCTGAAAAACCAAAAGATACAAAATCTTACCTCCCTACCTACTTAAACAAGAGAAAACGAGAAACAAAACCTGGCAACCCACCCTTACTGCTCAAAACAAGGGAATTAAGTCCAAAACCACAAGTTAACTCAAAAGGTGTGAACCGGTTGGGAGAAGAGGAGGATGAGGAAAAAGCCTGCTGCCACCGACGGCCGCCATCTTGGCTCCATTTAAACCAGGTGGTTCCGGCTGCAGCCAATCACAGCCCAGGCGTGGAACCTCTCCACCAATCGCACCGTGGCTACGGCACACTCCAATCTGCATATAAAAAGGAAAACAAAAACACAGGGCACACATACAAATGCAGTTTGCTAGAAAATAACTATAAAATGACCACAGTCATAACACTTGGCAAAACTCACACATTCTGGCATGCAACCACATGCTACACAGATGAAGTCTGTGCACCCACTCCCCCTGCCTACATTGCGCATCACATCCTTGCATCATTGGTTTTGGCCTGCTCCATACCCCTCAAACTTTAGAAAACTGCCTTAGCTCCTTGTTTGTTTAAAAGTTGACTAGTGTATAAGAAAGTTCAGGCCACCTCTTACTTGTCACTTGATTGTGTTGCAGCCTGGAATATCACTCCCACATGGTGTCAGATGCTGTCAAGAGGGTCATCAAACAGGGCAAGGTAAGTGTGTGTCAGTGTGTGTGTCAGTGTGTTGTTAATTCTACCTAGTGTGCCCACTGGTGCATTCAGGCTGTGGATGTGGAGACGCCTGCCCTGACAACACTAACCGTATTAACACGCCAAGGAAGCGTTTTCCATTAATACCAGCAGTGCAAAATGGAAGAGCTGGTTCTGCTTCAGGAACGTGAAGCCGACAGGACTTGTGGGTCACAAACTGTAATCTCATATGTTCGTTGTCAAAATGCTGCAGACGCTGAAGAAATTTGAAATACAGCATAAATTGAAAAAGCTTTTTCCCATAAATCAGTCGTATTTGAGCAAAAACAGCAGCACATTGTGTAATGTAACAGTTCTTGCCCCACAAATGTCTGTATTTAACAACCTGCAAATTATACTTTGGTGTGTTAGAGAGCCTTTGATAACTGACTTGTGAGACTGTTTATATGCTTCTTACCTTCTGCACATATCTGCATAGCTGCATAACTCTTTTGCTCCTGGTCCATGTTAACACTAACATAAACTGACTCAAACAGCAACATGAGTCATTCAACTTCAGTTCCTAAAATGCATGATTGATTCAGCTCTAACGGGTCATTTTTAGCAACAACTTCATGAAAGATTTTAATTTTTCTCTTTGATTACTCATCTAAAAAGCGGTGGCAAAAGCTCTTCTTTCAGTTGGTTAAGCATTATAATTGAAGCAACTATGTGAATGTGAGAAAATGTCACTTTAACCCATAAGAACCCAGACCTATTTATCCTTGAAGGAAAATTATGAGAGATATACCACAGACCAGTGGAGCACATAGAATACATTTCTGATGTTTTAAAAAATAAAATACTGACCCTAAATGTCAAAGATCTGTGATGTGACATGAACATTACATTGGGCTTTTATGGAATTTATGTTAGTGATATTCTGCTTACAGAAACACAAATTTGCCTTTTTCTGACGAACACAGCTATATTTTTGTTACTTGTTTTATATTAATTTGTTCAGGAAATATGGTCAAAACAGGTTAAACGCAATACAGGACATTCACGGATTATAATTGTTAAATGGGTTTAAATTTAGCCTTGTAACAAAAAATAAGCTTTTTGAAATTAGCGACTTTTTCACATTTCTGTTTCCAGTCACACACATATTTTGGAGAAGTCACTTCTTGTCACAGTCTTGCTAAGGGACTTAATGAGTTAAGGTGAAGCATAAAGCTGTATATGGGAGATTCTACAACATTTCAAGTGTTTGTTACATGCATGTCACCATGGGTTCTTATAGGTTAAAAAAAAAAAAGCCTGTCATTTGAAAGCAGATTTTGCCTGCACGTTGTCTGAAGTGCCCTTCCTCTCCCTCTTCCCTTCCTTCAATTACCTCCTCTCCTTGTACCCCAATACCCTGTATGTATGTATGTGTGTGTGTTTATGTGTGTATCTGTGTGCACGTCCCAGGTACGGACACGAGACCTTGGCGGTTACTGTACCACCAGCGACTTTGTGGGTGCTGTTGTGGAAAACCTGCGTCACCGACCGGTTTACTAAGATGTTTCGTCAAACTCCTCACTGACATTTCCCTTAAATCTGGACATTGTTCTTAACATGACCTGGACGCATGTTAAGACTCGCCTCCCCTTTCATTACCAAATAACAGTTGTGCCACACAGTTTTGACAAACACCATGTATATGGTATATTTTGGGTTTGCTGATAGATCCAGTGGAATCAACTGTGCTTTATGTTGTACTTTACTAAAACATGTGCAGCTCATGAGCCTTCCTTTCATTTATTTGCACCATCTATCCCAAAGTTCATGTCCATCATTTTACTTTTCTTTCATTCTCTGACATCTTTTGGTCCCCCTATTATTTACTGTCCTTGTGCTTGTTGGCCATACAGACTACCTCCCTGCTACCACACACTGTTAGAAACTATCTGTAAAGCAACCACACTGCCTTTATCAACAGTTTGTCGGCTAATCTGCTTCAGCCTCACACTTCATACCAATATAGCTGGCTTTTATCTCATTTTCTGATATCCTCACCACCTTTAACTGAACCAGGCTGACTGCTACTGTAACTGAACATACAGTATGATAACACTGCTACATCATGATCCGTTAATACCGTAAATCTCCTGACCTATAAATGTGTTAATGTTTTTAATAAAACTCTGTTGTGCTAATGAATTGCTTGAAACTAAACTCTATAAAAAACACATCTGAATTGTTGTGCAGCATGTTACTGTATGGCAAACACAACTCCATCTTAATGCAAAAATTCTAAGGGAGGTACTGATACTGATATCAAATATGGGGCTGATACTGACTCAAGCCAATCTATTAATTCTTTATTGTAATAACAATTCAGAAGATTTGGATCTACAGTACAGGCCAAAAGTTTGGACACACCTTCTCATTCAATGCGTTTCCTTTATTTTCATGACTATTGACATTGTAGATTCATCAAAACTATGAATGAACACATGTGGAATTATGTACTTAACAAAAAAGTGTGAAATAACTGAAAACATGTCTTATATTCTAGTAAGCAAAGGGTGGTTACTTTGAGGAATCTAAAAATACAAGACATGTTTTCAGTTATTTCACACTTTTTTTGTTAAGTACATAATTCCACATGTGTTCATTCATAGTTTTGATGCCTTCAGTGAGAATCTACAATGTAAATAGTCATGAAAATAAAGAAAAACGCATTGAATGAGATGGGTGTGTCCAAACTTTTGGCCTGTACTGTATGTATTTATTTGTTAGATTAATTTTACAAAGTAATGAAATCAATGTTTAAGACAATCCTGATGTTGCCTTACACATAAAACAATGATCCCAGTCACTTTAACATACAGATTTTTAATTAAACACTGGTTTTGGATCGGTACTGGGATTGGCCCAGGTCTTAGTGTCAGGACTAAAAATGTCTGATGGGTTCATCCCTTAAAACAGTTGATATTTTCAACATTTTAAGATATCAAAAATACTGTCATGTATTCTGTTGACTATGAAATAACTTCCAGGTGTTAACTTCTCCTCAAAGAATTGTCACTAGCACTAATAGCTCTTATTGCACTATACCTTGATTGTTTGCTTTTACTCTTCCTGTAAGTCGCTTTGGATAAAAGCGTCTGCTAAATGACTAAATGTAAATGTAAATGTAGGTGTTGCAATAAAATGGGATTTTTAAAATAATTCTACACTTTATTATTCACACAAAATCTCATTTGATGGTCCTATATTTTGTCATAAGTGGAGCAGTGCACAACTTATTATTACAGGTCACGTTTTAGTCGTGATAAAAAAGTTAAATGAGTAGATATAATTTATAATAATGATAAAGTATCATTCCAAAGTATTGTTTTTGTATTAGATGGTGCTGTTTGTTACCACATCACTTTTCATGCCACTAATGCTGTAAGAATGTAAACCTTTATTTAAATCACCACTTCAGCAGGTAACCTTTTCGTCTCACTGCCAAAAATAAAGATTTCACAAGTTGTTAACCACGAGTAATAAAAGATAAAGTGATGTATTGTTCACTCCATTCCTGTTTTGACATTTTGGTTCAATGTTATTTTTTGAAATTTCTTGAGAATGTGTGCCACCAGTGTGAACAGAGTTTTTTTTTTTTTTTAAGGATCAAGAATCCTTTATGGAGATTTCATACCTGCATATTAACCCATAAGAACCCACGGTGACACCCGTGTAACAAACACTTTAAATCTTCTTGAACAGGGGTCTCAAACTGGAGGCAGTATCAAAATGACCAAAATTACAACAACAAAAAAAGACACAAAATGACAGAAAAAAATAAATTACTAAAAAAAGACACAAAATTACAAAAAAAAACCACTAAATTACTTTAAAAAGACACAAAAAAGACACAAAATCACCAAAAAAGACACAAAATGAGAAGACAGAATAACCAAAAAAAACCTAAGGAAGACACAAAATGACCAACAAAAGAAACAAAATAACAAAAAAAGACAACAACAGACGCACAAAGACTTAAAAAGACACAAATGACTAAAAAAGACACAAAATTACAAAATGACCAACAAAAGACACAAAATAACTAAAAAAGACACAACAACAGACACAAAATGACACAAATGACCAAAAAAGACACAAAATGACTTACAAAGACACGAAAATGATTCAAAAATGCACAAGTGTTTGTTACATGGGTTCTTATGGGTTAAAGCTTGTCGCACATCTGATGTCACATTGAATATTTAACATTCTGTCTTCTCATAAGTGAATGTTGGACTGAATGGTGTAACTATATATAAATACTAATTCGTAGATAAGACTAGAGGCGTGTTTTCTCATAGATTTTTTTAATTCTACATATAACATCCCTTAACTAGTACACAACCCCACAAATAAAACAAGACCAAGGAGAAAGAAGAAAGGCTTGCAGTTTATTGTTTACACTGAAAAGTGTTGATGCTGTAAATGTATGACTGGTATACACTACTGGTCAAAAGTTTTAGAACACACCAACTTTTCCAGAATTTAATTGAAAATGATGCAGTTTAATGTCTCAGTGTAGTCTGAAATGAATGCACATTTGCAACATTTAAAATTCTTTATTGAGCATGATAGTGTTTTGAAAGTAAAAAAAAAAAAAAAATGGACAAAATAGCCCAAGACTCCATAGAGTTAAGTTGTTAACCCATTTCTTGTTCCCTGAAAAAGGCCTACTTGTATAATTCTGAAATGTACATTATTTTTCAGTTTTGGTTAAGCTTACCTTTTTTTATTTACCTCTGGCAGTTCACCACTTACCTTTGTACCCTTTCAAGCTGTTCATTTGACTTGAACTGCTTGAATTTCAATAAAAAACTGGATTAAAATTAAAATTGGGGTGTTCTAAAACTTTTGACCGGTAGTGTATATATTTGAATTCTCAGCCTCAGGTAATGGTAAAAACAAAAATGTGAGAAAATGAAGAAAACACGTCTTTGTATTAGCTTGCTGAAAACACTAATTGTGTATTCTGTGAGTGCAGTTTTTAAAGGCTCTCTAACACGCAGGCTGTGATACTGTATGTGGACATGTGCTGCTGCAGCTGTGCATATAGTAACAATCTGTCCTTATGTTTGCAACAGGTGCGCACCGGAGACCTGGGGGGCTACGCCACAAGCGATGAGTTCACCCAGGCTGTCATTGCTAACCTGGCAGTGTAAGAGCTGTATTTGCAAATCTGTCAGCTGCTGAGACACGCACACGCTTTTTTATTTACATCCTGTTTAAACTGACCTCTTGGCTGATTGTATGCATACAGAATGTCGCATACAGCGACAGTTTGCACGCATTTTCACAGTGAAATGCAGATAAAATGCTCTGCTATAATATCCACAAACTTGTTTGCAGTTGAGCGTAACACATTAACTATGACATTCGTGTTAAGTTGGACATGCAAAGTCTTATAATCGGCACAAAATATGTTCTCATGCTGCTACACATTATCCTTTCATATTCTGTTCCCTGGCAAGATCCTGTACTTTCTACTTAATGGTTTGATGTCAGGACATTAACCAGCAGTTCAAACATGATGTGTATCTTTCATATTATTTATTAACTTCAAGTGTTTAGCTTTGTTGCTTCTTCATTTATGATGAGATGTGAATAATAAATGAGATAAGATATGTTGTGTGCTAAATCCTTGCGTGAATGTTAATAGAAGGCTGATGTAGTATTTAGTGTTTTTCGTGGCTGTTTTTTTTTTTTTATGTTTTATTAAAGGATCCCCATTAGCTTGTGCCATGGCAGTTCGCTAGTCTTCCTGGGGTCAAAACATTCCAACAAGTAATACTCAACAGTCCTACAACAACTTTAACAGTAAAAATACATTACAAAATACATTAGAAAAGTGCAGCACAAAAGTTCATTACAAAATGCAGCACAAATTTAAAAGACAGTTTGTAAAATCAAACCATTGAATTATAGCCATTTGGATTAAATGTTTAGGAATAATTGGTCAAATGCATTTGATCAGAAAACAAATAAAATACAAAAAAAACCAATACAGCTTTAACCAGTATCATTGATTGTAATCCTGGACATCATGAACCAGGCAAACATCGCTTCTATATAGAGGAGCGTCCTTTCAACCAAAATAAACAAAAAAAAATAATTAAACCCCCCCAAAAAATATAATAAGCCCAACACCTAACATTAACCACTGACAAAGTACATCTTTAATTTCTTTTTGAAGGATATTTAGCTTTTTTCTTGACGGATATCAAGTGGTAAATCATTCCATATATTACTCGCTCTATAAAGCACTGTTCTTTTCAGAGAATTAGTTCTTGGATGAGCTTTCACAATATCACCCTTGTCTGCCTTCCTGGTGTTATGTTTATGCACAGTATTACAAAAAACTATTTTATCTCATGAACTCAGGTCTGTGTGTTGTTAATGTGTTGCTCAGAAATGTCTCTGTGCATGAGGCCAGCCTCTTTTCAACATTGAGCCATGATAGGCTGCTGGTGGTTCAGTCAGCACGCATTACCTCTCAGCATGGAAAACTCAAATTCAAGCCAAGGCCTCTGTGTCCAAACATATGCACGTCAGGTGGACTGCAGAGTCTATAAAAAATGCTTGCTTGCAGCCTGCTGGTGCATTATCCAGATCCATGAAAAAAGAATTGTGTAAAGAAGAGGAAACAATACAAAGTTTGGGTAACACTTTACAATAACCATCTAAGTCAGGGGTGTCAAACTTAAATATACAATGGGCCAAAATGTAAAACTTGAATAAAATCGCAGGCCAACATTGAACAAATAAACCTTTTAATATATACCAAACATGTTTTGCTTCAACATTAAATATGGAACCAGCAACGCTGATAAACATACAATATATAACTAAATAGTGCAGACATGCAAAATCAAATTTCATATAAAAACACATCAATGTCATTAATTTACAATAATAAGATAATAATTTGGTATTGCCTCACGGGCCAAATAAAATTACACTGGGGGCCAAATTTGGCCTACGGGCCAGAGTTTGACACCCCTGATCTAAGTGATGTTTATAGATGGTTTATAAACCAATTATTAACCATTTACAAAATTCTATACATATTTCATCTTTAAATGTTTTCAAACGATTTCTTAAAGGTATATGAATCATTTTGTAATCATTTACATACTTAATATGGTGTTAAAATGTTATAATGAGTGCAAAACTGTTAATAAACTAATAATTATAATGTAATTGTTTGTTTATGATAAAGTAACTATCAACTTACATTAATATACCTTCTATTTGGCGTTTATAAATTATAGTTCAACATTAATACATTTTCTATTTACCATTCTAAATGGCCTATATACGGTTTATAAATGGTGATTAAACATTAATAAACTATCTGCTTACCATTTATAAATGGTCTATTTACCATCTATAAATGATGGTTATTGTAAAGTGTTACCAAAGTTTGTAATGGTCTTTTGCCAACATTATCTTTATTGAGTTTTCAAAATGTTTCCAAAATACATAAATATACAGAAATAAAAGTGCTCTCACAACAAAGGAGACATCAGGGGCAACTAAATTATTTTCCAGCATTCAGATTGTCCTTCCTTGAAAATCAGGAATTTATGAGATAACATAGAGCAACACTTAGGTGAAAATACAAATATAAAATACAAAAAACAAACAAAACAAAACAAAAACAAAAAAAAACAAGAAACAACAACCAGAATAATCCAAGAGTTTATCCATTTTATCACGAGTTAGCCCAGGTTACTTCACTATTTAGCATGGTTCAAAAATACAAATGCAGATGTACAATTCACACAGAATAAAGAAATCACATATCAAAATAAAAATGATTTTAGATCACTGCAAGGGATTACCCCTAACTACGCCTCGTCTGCTTCATTCCCCACATTACTTAAATCTACACTCTCCATATATTCCATGAAAGGACCCCAAATGTTTTTGAAATAGTGATAGTTTCCCTTTTATAATATATGTTATCTTCTCCATAGGTTTTGTAATGGTATGCAGATATTAGTTATCATCAATAGAGCGGCAAGTAATTATTTCCATTGGGGTTTAAGAAATTAATATTTGGTTCAGAAAATTATGAAAATTGTAAGTCATAAATTCCCTAAACCTACCAAAAATTTGTTTTATCCACCCAAGAGTCCAAAAAAAGACAGATATAAACATATCTGACAAACATAATTTCTAGAAGAACTTTACCACTAAAATCATCATTTTTTAAGGCAAAAGCCTTTTTCCTGCATGGTATATAGAGCACTGACAAAATACATAAATATTTAATAAGACCAATCTCGAACATAACTGAATACATCCATAAATAAGTTAGTTACATAATTAAATTTGTAAAAAAAGAAACTAAAAAACCCTAATCTGTTTATTTCAAAAAGGAAAAATATATAATGCTTAATATTTCTTTTTACAACATATTTTTAATGAATGCACTTTTTTTTTCAACATTTCAGTGCTCATGTCAGTTTCAAGGTTTCATACCTGAACCTGTTATTGTTACTTTTCTTCTATAATTCTCATATTTTTCTGATGATTCAAGCTTTTTTCTTAAGATCAGATATATGTTTTGTTTGCAATAATCTCTTAAAATAACTTTATTTATGAATGTGACACATTGTGACACACTTTAAAAACATTGAATGTCACATGCTGTGCCTTTATACTCCATTTGTTTATTTATCACAGAGGACATACTAATTACATTGATTATAAATGTATCAGATGCAGCTAATTTTGCAGTTTGTGAGTGGGTTCATGTATAGGCTTATTATGCTTCATATTAAACCTCTAAAGTCCAGAAGATTCTGGTTGAAATTTGTCAACTTCCTCTGCATTAATTTCTGTCTGTGTTTAGCATCTTTCAGTCTGTCCTTCACATGCATGGCTCCTTTTTCTGGACACAAACTTGGCTATCAGTCAGATTTTTCATTTTAATTTAATTAACAAAGTATAAAGCTGCCAGGAACCCAAAATACAAACAAAAGACACAGGTGTCTATGGAAATGTACCATTTTCTTTTCTTTTTTTCTAAACCATTTATACACACAAAAACAGCAGAAATGATAATAAATAATAGAACTACAAAACAGTCTATTTGCATGTAAATTAAAAATAGTAATAGTTTTCATTGTAGAAAGAAAATTCACTTTTTAAAAATTGGTCTAGAAACATAAATGGTACACTGTGAAAACTCCTATGATTGAACTTTCACTGGCTTTCTCAGCTTGTCTACATATCATATAGGCCTATAAAAAAAGCTATTACTGTAAATAAAACGTGTATTTTCAATAAATAGATGGACTCCAGAGGGTTAAAAAAACAAATAACAAATATAACTAGGACTGCAAGCAGTACTGAACGGGCCCTCGCTGTGTGCAAAGTTTGGTGCAAAACGATGAAATTGCCTAGGAGGAGTTCGAAAAAGTAGGTTTACGACATTTCGCGAATTTGCGGAAAAAAAAACTCTGGGCGAAAATGGGCGTGGTCTATATCACGAGACTCAGCTCAACTCAGTGAACGCGTGGATATAGGGTTAGTTAAGGTTAGTTTTTGAACTTGTGATAAAGTATGTGGAAGTTATTAGCCAAAACACACTTTCCTTTATTATAGCGCCACCTAGTGGTGGAAATTCAGGATGACAATAGATTATAATAATAATAATAATAATAATAGCCTAATAATACATTTTATTTGGAGGCGGCTTTCTTGGCACTCAAGGACACCATACAAAGGATAGAAAAGAAACAGCAATAAAATACAGTAAAATACACAGAATTAATAACAATACAATACAATTTTATATTGTATATAATTATTGTAAAATTTTTCGCCATGTGTGACTTATATTTAATGTTTCATGAGTTTTGGGGTATGTTCAGGCAGTGAAAAATGCGATCATTTGGGAAGAAGAAGAAAAAGAAAATCATTCGAAATACAATAGGGACCTCGCAGGTCGTTGCCTGCTCGGGCCCTAAAAAAGCAAAAGACAAAACAAGGTGCACCTCTGGTTCCTTATTAGCTGATATGTTGATAAACACTCAGTGGCGGTTCTAGACCAGTTTTACTGTGGGGGCCAAGGAGGGGCCAGTGTTTAATCAGAGGGGCACATTAGCACATTGACAAATGGCAAAGATGATATTTAAGAATTCAAAATCTTTGAATATCTTGAAAAAGACACAAAATGACAAAAAAAAAGACACAAAATAACCAAAAAAAGACACAAAATGAGAAGACAGAATAACCAAAAAAACCCCACAGAAGACATAAAAATGATCAAAAATAGACACAAAATGACCAAAAAAAGACACAAAATAACTAAAACAGACACAAAAAAGACAAATAAATGACACCAATGACAAAAAAAGACACAAAATAACTAAAAAAAAGACACATCGGACACAAAATTACCACAAAAAAAGACACAAAAAAAGACACAAAATGACTTACAAAGACACATAAAGACATGAAAGGGATTCAAAAATGGACAAAATATCCCTATAAGACTCCATGGTGTTAAACTATTATACAATGTAACATTCTGGGTTTCTTTTGTGTACAATGAGATATTGTTTGAACAAAAACAAAGTTAGAATTGTTCCATTGTTCATCGTTATAAAGTGATCATTTTATTATTAATTTGACACAGGGGCCACAGCAGGGGCCAAGGGCTTCTTCACAGGGGCAGGGGCCCCTGGAGGCCCCTGTGTAGAACCGCCACTGTAAACACTGAAACTGAGTCAGGGGCCCTTTATGGAGGCCCCCAGAGTGGGGGGCACTGATTCAGCTCGTTGCAGTGACTGTGTCTGCGCCATGTCGGCTCCAGCTCGGCCAGCAGGTGTCGCTGCGGGCTGCGGGGGAACCGAGTGGAGAAGAGACGGGGCCTGGCCTGGGAATTTGCTGTTCGCTTCCCATTCTTCCTATGCAGACAGACACACAACATGGCGGACTAGAATAGTCGGCCGACGCGCCCGGATACAGCGGATAAACCGTGGGATTTAACACCCAGGACGGCCACGAAAGTACACTCTGAAGGGACGATAAGTTAGGCCGAATCGAGGGTTTTTTGTGCTGCGCCGTCCTCGCCTGGATTTAGCAGATAAACTGATTGCGAAGTGTTGGCTGTGTGTCCCGGATCGTGCTTCCCTCCTCTGCTATCACCCAGGTCCCCCCACCCCGCTCACACTCTCGGTTCCTGGGGTGTGGAGACAGGGGCCGGGGTCGAAAAACGTGGAAGAGAAAGAGAGGATAAATTCCCGCTTGGCTTTTTTTCCCCTCCTCGGGTTTCCTCTGGGCGCTACAGGAGTTGTGGTGAGTTTTTCTTATTTTGTTGCGCAAATCACACTTGTTACAATGTCGCGGTAGCAGCATGTTTCCTCTCGCTGTAACATTGTGTCACCCACAAACAAGCACTTTATCCCCCACATTTAGCCTCAGTACATGATACCTGTAGGCTACCACCGCGGAGTTAAACCACCCGAGCTTATACTGCCTTTAATAGTTGTTCACCTCTTTGTAACGCTGGGACATTTCAGAAGTAGCTCGGAGGCAGGGAGGGAATTTTTTTGGCGAAGGGGGCTCTCAAGAAAAGGGGGCTTGGAGATGAAGTGCTCCAACATTTGAGAAGTGAGAGGTTGTAACTGGGTTTGTTGTGCCAGCACTGATGCTGTTGCGCTGGCAGTGGAACAAAGAGGGGCTCCAGGTCTGTGCTGCCTCGCTGGAAAGTCCACTTTATTGATCAACGCTTTGTTATTACACGTTCAGAGAGGGTGGGGAGCTGGCTGGCTGGGTGGGTGGGTGTGTGGGTGGGTGGGGGGGCTTCATGCGACCCACAACAGGAATTAGGTCGCCCAAACATTAACATGTATGCTCTGTCAAATCACAGCCTCTGCTTTGTGTTTCTTCTTCTGCACTCTGAGTCTCTGAAGAGTGCATTCCCCTTCACAACCTCTCCCAAAGTTTTTTTTTTTTTTTTTTTTCTAATGATTAATTTTCTCCTCTCTTTCTAGATGTTGGGTGTAACCGAGCATACCATTTTAATCTTGTGGGTGTTTTTTAATGCATTACTTAACTTTCACATGGACTGTAAGTTCAGCTCATTATAATGTGTATTATTCCTTTAATGGGTTGTTTGTCATTTGAAATGGCAACCAATATAAATAGAATATAAATCATTACAGCAGTTGCTGCTGCGGCTTAGTCGATTTATTGGTCGATTTGATTTTAGTTGACTGAAATGTTTCCATTTTTTGATGTTTTTTTCCCTGCTGAGTAACTTACTTGACAATATCTAAATTCATGCATTGGCATGAGTCATTTGGGAGAAACTCAGTTTGACAGATCTGTTGATAACAGCAACTCATCAATTAGTCAGCAAAATTGTTTGAGTGTTAGTCAACTCGATTTCTTTTGTCGAGGATGTCCCCAGTTGCTGAATCATTTGAGCCAAACTACAAGAACACTGCAGTTGGAAAAATAATTTTAAATGCTTTAAAAGTTGGAGCATCGTCCAGGCTGAGGTGCACGACAGAGCCTGCTTTGATATACACTACTGGTCAAAAGTTTTAGAACACACCAACTTTTCCAGAATTTAATTGAAAATGATGCAGTTTAATGTCTCAGTGTACTCTGAAATTAATGCACATTTGCAACATTTAAAATTCTTTATTGAGCATGATAGTGTTTTGAAAGTAAAAAAAAGATTCAAAATCACATTTTATGTTGAACTAAAGGACTAAAAAAAGACACAAAATGACAAAAAAAGACACCAAAAGACACAAAATGACTAAAAAAAGACACAAAATGACAAAAAAGACATGAAAATAATTCAAAAATGGACAAAATAGCCCAAGACTCCATAGAGTTAAGTTGTTAACCCATTTCTTGTTCCCTGAAAAAGGCCTACTTGTATAATTCTGAAATGTACATTATCTTTCAGTTTTGGTTAAGCTTACCTTTTTTTATTTACCTCTGGCAGTTCACCACTTACCTTTGTACCCTTTCAAGCTGTTCATTTGACTTGAACTGCTTGAATTTCAATAAAAAACTGGAAAAATTGGGGTGTTCTAAAACTTTTGACCGGTAGTGTATGTCTGCCTGGAGCTTGACTCACCAAGTCTGGACCGTTTCACTGAGCTGCAGCACCGGTATATCCACCAGTGCATTTCCACAACACGCTGTCCACTTGGCAGAGGTCACCATGTCATGTTAGGAGCATCCAAGTGCAAAAATACAGCTGCAACTCCTGCAAGCTTATGTGACTCCTCTGTGTGTGTGTGTGTGTGTGTGTGTGTGTGTGTGTGTGTGTGTACCTTGACCTCTGTTTGTCAGGCCTGGACACGTTTCTCAAAATGCTGTTGAACCATCCCTGGTTGTTAAGCAGCCACATCTCAGGAAAGTCGGGCTGGGAAAAAAAAAGTCATAGCTGTTATCATCTTGCTCTGTCCATATCTTCTGCAGCCTATTTTAAGAAAAATGAGTTATTTCTGTCTTGGGATCCTGAAAGGGTTTTAGCAGAGGAGCTTCAGCGATCCTCACACACTTCATGATTGGCCTAGATTCTAAAAATAAAGTATAGCTTGAAATCGCCTCGTTGAAACTTTGCGTGAAGTTTCGATGGGTGGGATCTTTGAAATTGCCTCCGTGTTGTGAAATATCACAATTTCAGGCAAGCTGACACAACATTATGAGTTGTCCTTTTGGGTGGGGCAGCAGGAGGTATATTTTAGTTTCCACCTGTGGGCCTACGTGTTTTACTGTCGAAGAGCACTGTAATTCTGCCTCTAACAGGATAAACACCGCTGCTTTTAGAGGATTATGAGACATTATGGGGCTTAATTTCAGCTATGTCATATGTCATTTGGCCTCAATTACATTTATTTCACAATACAGGAAATTAACCTGTGTGATCACGAACCATTCATAAACCCTATAAGTTGCCCGACTGGGAAGACTTCATCCAGTCATCCAGCTTTGTTCTGTCCCTCTGTAGATGCAGAGTAGTAATTATGTAATCCCTTAGAACTAGTGAGTAAATCTTTGTTTTACATCCTCCTGATGTGGGATGATTGATGTTTCTGGTTCACCACAGTAGTGATGGAGATTCATCATAGTTTATTTATGTCCAGTGGACTTGAAAGACAAGGTTGGATTTTGTATTTAAGTATTATAGATGTGTGAAAAGTTTCTTGTGATCTTGTTGCAAGCTCACATGTGATCCAGGTGAACAAAAAAAACTCCTGTTACTTCCTTATTTCTTCATTAGAGTTCGTTAGACCAGTAGTTCTCAACCTTTTTGAGTCGCGACCCCCAATGTAACATGTTGTCCGCGACCCTCGCTCACTGAACACAATCTCACAGATCACCCAAAAAAGAAACAAAATGACCAAAAAAAGAGACAAAATGACTAAAAAAAGAGACAAAATGACTAAAAAAGACACAAAATCACCAAAAAAAGACACAAAATCACCAAAAAAAGACACAAAATGACCAAAAAAGACACAAAATGACCAAAAAAAGACACAAAATCACCAAAAAAGACACAAAATCACCAAAAAAAGACACAAAATGACAAGAAAGGCACAAAATGACAAGAAAGGCACAAATTGACCACAAAAGAATAACAAAAAGACACAAAATGACCCAAAAGAGATACAAAACGACCAAAAAAAGACACAAATTGACCACAAAATGATCAAAAAAGACACAAAATGACAAAAAAGACACAAAATGACAAAAAAAAGACACAAAATGACAAAAAGGCACAAATTGACCACAAAATGATAACAAAAAGACACAAAATGACCCAAAAGAGATACAAAACAACCAAAAAAAGACACAAAATGACCAAAAAAGACTAAAACACATTAACACATGAACACTTTAACACAGTGGAGACAGAGCTGACTTCCAAAATGATTTGGCGACCCCCAGAAATCATCTCGCGACCCCAAGGTTGAGAATAGCTGCTTTAGACTGCTATGCTGTCACAATAAGGTGGGCTCATGGCACTAAATATTAGAGTTGTGAATGAAGGGGAGGCGAGTTTGGCTGAAACTGTGTTTTAAAGGAATACGGCAGCAGCGTTACTTGTCCAGACTTGGACGGACTCACAGTACGCCCGCGCAAGGCTGAGACTCTAGTGGCAGAAGTGTAATAATAAATAGAGCAAGACTGATATTTTTATTGGCTAAATGATAATGCAGAAAACAATGCTTAGGCTGATTTAGAAAGCAGAGCACTGGAAAAAATAAAGGGTTCTCCAATAGGTGGCTGAGAAACGAAACCAAACACACAACTCTGTTCTTCCCAAATAATAACATGAATTATCCTTTAGTATAATTATTTGTTTAACCCATTGACGCCTAAAACTTCCTGTAAAACCTCTGGGCGATTTTAAAATAAGCCCCTAAAACCTGAAGTTTTTCTGGAAATTCAACAGAAGTGTCAACGCTTCTACTAAATAATAGATTTTTCAGCCTCTGTAGCAGATAGAAATGAAATTCAAAAAGTATTTGAGAGCTTATACAAATACTACAAAACGACGTAAACGCTTTCCAGGCTTCAATGGGTTAAGAAAGCTGCATTCTGGGTACCCTTTGCAGAGTCACATCAGTGCACAATCCACAGAGAAAAGGTCATTTTTAATTTTGGCTCAAAGATTCATCATGGTGGCTACCATCTTAAAAGTTCCCCTTCAGTCGGACCCTAGTTTTAAAAAGAGAGATTTTGGCAAAAACTGCTTGTGTTTGGGAAGCAATGAACATATGACTTGATAAATCAGACTTAGGGGTGTGCCATATCTTATCGTTCACGATAATATCGATATATTTTTTTATGGTTAAAAAAAATGCATATCATGATATTGGCAACATTCCTACTTCTTGATGTAGTGGCGTAAGGTTGACACTTACACAATTGACTATACCGAGCTGCCCTCCAAACACACTGCTGCTTTATGCATTTCATTAGCCACAAGCTAACATTAACTAACAATTAAAGTTGTTTTAATCACAAAAAGCTACTTACTCTCTGTCGCTAAACACATGCAGCTTTCAAAATAAGAGCACGGTGTGTTAACAGAATCCACCACAGAACTTACAAGAAGACCGTCAAAATAAGATGCCTTAAATAAAACATATACAAGAACCTTTATTTCCTTTACAAAATGTCATTAAAATTTGCCCCGGGAACCCCTAAATGGTTAATTTTATTATTTGCTCATACTCAAGAGTCAATTTTTTAGTATTTGGCAACTGTTGAGATTTGCACTTCACACTACATTTTAGATTTTTATTTATTTATACAGACTAAAAAAAATCATATTTTCTATATATTTTTAAGTGTTTGGTAATATTGCCAAGAATATCGTTATTGCAAAAATAGCCTGAAATATTGACTTGGATTAAATAAAAAATGTGTTGTTTGAGAGTTTGATGTGATATAGTTTCGCTGCTGTCAAACCTGGCCTCCATTAACTTCACTTCATTGAGGATTTACTATGTTTTGGGATTCTCTGTCCATTGTGGAAGCATGTGAAAAAGGTTTTCATTAGGAGTTCCAACCAACAGTGGGTGAGAAATGAATAAACAAATTGTCATTTTAAGTGTGAGGTATTCCTCTAACACACTTACACATAAAGGATTACACCAGGCAGTGCCTCTTTACTTTAACTCAGTGTATATACATTCTTTGTTACCTATACACACTGTCTTTGCAGTGGAGACAGTGATGTTAATGTTGCCACTACTCACCCTATATCTTCTCATTTTGTTAAGGAAAAGCAGAGATTGTGAGCAAAATTAGATTAGATTTGACTTAATTAATCCCACAGCGGGGAAATTTCTTTGTTACAGCCGCAGAAAATCACACAATTTTAAGATAAGTTAAAAAACAATCTAAGAAAAGACATTTAACAATATATAAAATATACAAAATAATAATAATATACTATATACAATAATATACTATTGTCGTGTTATTGTCTTTTAGTCAGTTTGTCCTCTTGGAGAAAAACTCTGATGTGCTTTTTAAACAATGCTTTCACAGCCGAGGTCAAACTGAAGTCAGATTCAAAACCACTTGTGAGCCGTAGTTATAAATATTTAGATTTGCCCTTGGCATCGGCCTTCGAGCCAGCAAGACCTTTCTTGCCCTGCTGTGAAAAATGTCAAAAGAACATGTTAGCAAGCTTGAGTAGTCTTTGAATGCACCACCTAGAGATGGGCGTGGAGGAAAGGGGATTTCGAAGAAGCACTGTCATGGCGCTGCTGTGAAGTCCCAGATGATTGTCTCTTCATCTTGAAGGACTTCTTATCTTCTAGATCAGTAGTTCTCAATCTTTTTGAGTCGCGACCCCCAATTTAACATGCATGTTGTCAGGGACCCCCGCTCACTGAACACAATCTCACACGCACAGTTCAGATCACCCAAAAAAAGAAACAAAATGACCAAAAAAAGACAAAATTACCAAAAAAAGGAAACACAATTACCAAAAAAGACACAAAATGACCAGAAAAGACACAAAATGACAAAAAAAGACAAAATTACCAAAAAAAGGAAACACAATTACCAAAAAAGACACAAAATGACCAGAAAAGACACAAAATGACAAAAAAAGACACAATTACCAAAAAAGACAAAATGATAAAAGACACAAAATGACTAAAAAATAGACACAAATTGACCAGAAAAGACACAAAATGACAAAAAAAGACAAAATTACCAAAAAAGACACAAAATGATAATAAAGAGACAAAATGACACAAAATGACTAAAAAATAGACACAAAATTATCAAAAAAAGGAAACAAAATGACCAAAAAAGACACAAATTGACCAGAAAAGACAAAATGATTAAAAAAAAGGACATTAAGTGACCAAAAAGACTAAAACACATTAACACATGAATACTTTAACACAGTGGAGACAGAGCTGACTTCCAAAATGATTTGGCGACCCCCAGAAATCATCTCGCGACCCCAATTGGGGTCGGGACCCCAAGGTTGAGAACAGCTGTTCTAGAGGAAGAGGAGAGAATGAATGCAGCAGGATGGTCACTACTGATGGAGAACTTTGACTTTGGGTCCCCATTGTTCAAAACTTAAATGACCAAAGCAAAGATGGAAAGTGTGGCAGAGATACTAAGCAGTGCCTAATCTACCTTCTCTAAGCCAGTCTGGATATCATGTTAAAGGTTTCAATACAGTGATGGAATGTACATGGTCGCTCATAACGGGGCCCATTTCTCAATCACAAGCCCACAGCACACTGCTTACTGCAGGGCTACTGAGGCCACACCCCCTAGCTGCACTGTGCATTCCTCAATCACATGTTCATTTCACCATTTATTTACATTTTGAATGGGATTATTTTGAGGTAGAGGGGCTCTTGTCATTGAACATTTTGAGTGGGACTTTTGGGGAGTTTTTTTTTGGGGGGGGGGGTCATTTTACTTGGGGTCGTGGATGGGGTATTTAACTCAACACTCGTGTTTTTGTTGTTCAATGAAAGAATTGATCAGTAAAAGAATTATTAACTTTAACTTGATTAAGTTCTGCTTGTAAATAAATCTGTTGAAATGGCATGTTCTTAGATTTTTCCCCAGCTAAACTTCCCATGGAAAGTTTCTTGAAATTTACCGGATATGTTCCACCCCTTTGCAACCCTAGTGTCCTAGTCTTAATTAACTAAGATGTGTAGGACTTTTTTGTTTTTGCCATGATATTGGAAGTGGTATCGGGTATTGTTGGTTTTTTTTCTAGTATTGTATAAAGTTTAAAATGTGGATATTGTGACAATCTTGGCTTAAATGTGGCGCAAACAGCAGCAGCTCTATAAGTCTAAAATGTCAGGAAATGTAAAACAGGCATTGGCCCGAGGAATAAGCAGAAAAACCCTCATGCCAGCTTTGAGGGCTTGAAAGTTTTCATTACTCTGTGCTGCAGACATGTTTCAGTCAGTATCAAAAAGTATTAATGTTTGATGCCCAGCCTCAGCTGCACGCTGCATGTAGAAATCAGTTTTGGTACTTTAAGTTTCATGTGGCAGAAGTGATAATGAATCGGGTTTCATTGTGGCCCCTTGAGCCGGCCGTTTGGCCCCACACCATGCTTCAAGGTCACAGTGGCTTCTGTGGGGAGGCCATGCTTTGCGCCTCCACATCCTCTCTGTGTCCAATGTGGGAAAGCTTGAGAGGCCCCTGGCATGGTCTGTGAGAAACCCCACAATGAAGCAGACACAGAGCAGAGCTCCACTGACTCACCACTTTCACTCAATGAAACAAGTGAGTTTTCTTGATCCTTCCAGCCCGATGGAACCAAATCATCATTACTGGCTTAATAACAGACACAGCGGTCACTCTTGCCTGTATGATTAGCCAGGATAGTAATCCCTGGCTTCTTTCCGTCTTTTCATCAAGTCACCAGCCCGTGAATGAAGCCAACAGGAACACAAACCACACCAGCAGGGAGTAGTATCCCTCAGAAAGGGAAGTCCAGAGGATTGTGGCTGTTGTATGTGGCACTGGGGACATATAATCTGTGGTCTGTTTCAGGGCAAGAGTCCTCGCGGCCCTGGGTTAGGCCTACTTCAGTCTCCCGTGAAGAGAAGCATTCACAGTATTCCTGTTGCCCCGGACCCCCCCTCCCTTCTCTCAAGACATAGAAACAGTATTAATATGCCATGAATGGAGACAGACAGACAAGCATTATCTGGCGCTGCAGCGGCGAGAGAAGCAGGATGCCTTGTAGAAAGCCAGAGGGAAATTTTTCTCTGCATGAATGGTAAAGTCCCCTTGACCACCACTGCTGGTGTCATGTCAGCAAGGCCTGCAGGGTTTGTGTCTGTTGGTTTTCCAGCTCACTCATTTGCCTTGGGGGCATCTTCTTTGAATTATAAATGAGATTTGTTGATTTTAAGAATAATACTTGAGGATTCCTGCAGTGTTAGTGGTTGTGTCTGTTTGGCCGCAATCAAACAACACATATATAAACTGAGGAAACAGCTGCAACTATAAAGAATTATAGTCAAGTATTTCCTTCCTCCATCCTTTTGTAAACTCCGTCTTCATCTTGAGCTTTTCATTAATTCATGTCCGTGCAGGCTGAAAAGACACTCATTACTTCATCTCGGTTCGCAGGTAAATTCAAAAGCATGGGTGAAATACACACAAACCTGAGTGGGAACTCAACATATTAAATCACTACCTTGCATTGATCTGAACGTGTTGGCCTTTGGTTGTCATGGCGATGTAATTGGACTTCCTTTATATCCTACCTATAAGTGTTCCTTTCACTGTGTGAATGAAATGGCATGGGAACAGCCCAGCCCTTTCACAACTGTGTGATTGCACTCCTATGAGGTCTGCAGTTGGCCACAGGCAGAGAGGCAACTGTCTTCATTAGTTGGTCGCGCTCACCACTTGAATGCACATTATGCATGGAGCTCTGCTCCGCGGCACTGAGTTCAGCAAACATAACCTCAACAACATAGGAGGTTTTACAATTCAATATGCTGTTTTCTGAATAAATGGTAAATGGACCTGCACTTATATAGCGCTTTTTCTAGTCGCTTTGCGACCACTCAAAGCGCTTTACACTACAGACTGCGCTCATTCACCCTTTCACACACACATTCATACTGGTGGCAGAGGCTACCCTAAATGGTCCCACCTGCCACCATTGGGAATTCATTCACACACCGATGAACACAGCATCAGGAGCAATCTGGGGTTCAGTATCTTGCTCAAGGATACTTCGACATGTAGGCTGCCATGGTCAGGGATCGAACCACCAACCCTTCGGTTGGGGGCCAACCAACTACTTTCAGTAGCTTGAAATGTGACGTTAGCGCAGCACAAGAGACTGGCAGGCCGCCACAGTCTAGGTAATTAATAGGAAATCCTTACGCCACTATGTCAAGAAGTAGGGCATGTTGCCAATATCGTGAAATGCATTTTTTTTTACCCATTAAAAAAATATACCGGTATAATCGTGAACAATACGATATGGCACACCCCTATAACGGATGCTTTTATTTTGAAAGAGACTTGATCCTGTCAAGCTTAAAGCTAAACAAAAACATCCAAGAAAGCAGGTCGCAGTAGCCGGTCCCAGTACTGACTGCTAGAAGTGTCAAACCGAAGACAGGCTCCTGTTGTAGCCTTCCAACAGCACCATTCATCTTGTTGTTCTTGTTGTTTGAAAATGCCGGTTTCCCGCCTTTCTCCGTTTATTATGACATAATTGGTAACCCACTGAAACGACTCATATCACCACCTAGTGTTTAGGAGGAAGACAATTTCCCATCAATTATTAAATTTTCTCAGTTGCATGTAAACTAGGACAAGGACAGAAGTCCAATAAGACGCCCAAATCGAATTTTAAGCACACTGCAAAAAAAGAAAAGTTGGGTGAACTCAAAATTTCAAGGCAACAAACTTCGATAAAATTTTAAGTTGGACAATTAAACTAAATATTTTAAGTTTTGTTTTTGAGTTTGCTCAACTCTGAATTCTGATTTTTGTCAACTCAACTGTAAGTTGTACTAACTTATAATTTTACATTGTAATAACTTTTAATTCTTACATCTGCTAACTTCTGCAATGTGCTGAATTGGCACGATTGTAATGCTGCTATGAAATGTCAGCTAATGTTGCGACCACAATTTTGAGTTAGCATTGATACGCTAATGGCTACTCTTGTAGCTGTAACAAGCAGCGCCGCTAGCATCAGTTAGCCGCTAGCTTTCGCTAATGAATTTCACCGCTTTCCTGCATTTCCCAACAAAGAAATCAGATTTATCAGAACTTTTGTCCCTTGTTTTGAACCCCAACTTAAAGATATAAGTAACAACAACTCACCAACTTGTTTTTGAGCAGACAACTGGCTTCCTTTGTTGTGCTAACTTACATTATTGCCCTAAATGTCAATAATTTATATTTCCAAGTTTTAGCAACTTAAATCACTATTTTAGGCCAAAAAATACAAGTTGGCTTTTTTGCAGTGCATAGCTCGATTAAACTGTGCATGTAAACGCACTGAGTGAGGTTCATGTTCCAGGTAGAGTTAACGGGTGATGTAATATGAAGGATAAGCATTGTTGCTATAGTTATACACAGTTTAGCATAACTCATTTAGTTTGTTACTCATTTGGATTGTCACAGTGTCATTCAAGTTGGTGCAGTACTTTCTGATACTGTAAATAAACCTATAATGATACAAAGTGGAAATACAGTACAGAAAAAGACATCATAGTCATTGAAAAGCAAGCAAATGTCCTGTCACACTTGTGTTGTGTGTTCCTTATTCCCTCCAGTCAAATTATTGATTTTTGTTGCTTGTTGCTCTTCAACGTTTTAAGAGAGCTGTGGTGGTTTTGCACTCCGCCATAGGCCAGCTCATCCCAGTGGATCGCTCTATGTGCTCGTCCTTGTCTGAAAAATATTCACATGGTTGCACAAAACAAGGCCAAAGTCAGGAGAGCGTGAGTAGCATGACTACCTTCGAGTACATTCATTCACTAATAGATAGGCATGTGCGTGTTTCTTCTGCAGGGAATAGCGTGATGAAACTGTTAGAAAGATATTTACTCTCCTTCTTTTTCCCTCTTTTTTTTTATTTTTTTTACATTTGGCTTGTATCACTACAACGAGCAGGAGGCTGGATTCAAAGAAAACAGACAAAAGATGAAAAGTGCTTTATGAATTGAGTCTGTTTATGAAACATGAGACGAAATCAATGAAAGAAGGTTTTTCTTTCAGTTTGTTCTTTTGAGAAGAAGGTTGTCTCGGTCTGTCAATAAATGTGTTGCAAGAGCAAACTGAAAATGTTTATTAGACATCGAAGGAACATTCTTAGAGCCTGATCAGGACATTTAAGAGGAGTGATTTACTTAAAGGTTATTGTCCTGTATAATAATGTACTTACACATACAACCAAATAATTGGAAACGGTTTATTTATCTCAATGTCTCCTGCATCCTCCATCACCCAGTCTCTTTTTTTTTAACCCATAAGAACCCAGACCCAGTTATCCATAAAGGAAAGTTATGGGGGATATATCATCATATTCCAAGTGAACCACGCAGAACATATTTATGATGTGGGGTTTTTTTGTCATTCTGTGTCTTTTTTTTGTAATTTTGTGCGGGGTTTTGTGTCTTTTTTAAGTAAATTAGTTTTTTTCTGTCATTTTGTGTCTTTTTTTTTGTCATTTTGTGTCTTTTTTTTAAGTAATTTAGTGTTTTTTTCAGTCATTTTGTGTCTTTTTTGGTCATTTTGTGTCTCTTTTTTAGTAATTTTGTGTCTTTTTTAAGTAATTTAGTTTTTTTCTGTCATTTTGTGTCCTTTTTTTGTAATTTTGTGTCTTTTTTGGTCATTTTGTGTCTTTTTAAGTCATTTTGTCTGTCTTTTTTGTGTCTTTTTTTAAGTCATTTAGATTTTTTGGTCATTTTGATACTGCCTCCAGCGGCCCCCAGGTAATTTGAGTTTGAGACCCCTGCTCTAGAATATTTAAAGTGTTTGTTACATGGGTGTCACCGTGGGTTCTTATGGGTTAATAGAGAACAGTGACGGCACAAAACCTAAAAGTGGCACAAATAGAAGCACTTGCCCGGTACCTCTTAAATTAATGATGTCCTCTACCAACACATAAGTCTTTTGAAAAAGAATTGCATGCATTTGCACACACACACTGTGAGACTGCTGCTTCTCAGGAGGCCAAAACACATTAAGATGCATCTCTGGGGAGACATTCTCCCGTGTCCACAGTCTCTAGATAAAAACCTCTCGGGCTCCTGCAGCATCTGTGAAGTGAAGGTTAGCAACAGCAGCACCGGCTTATATCACTTACACCAACACAGCGACACGTCATCCAGCCTCTGGATGGCACGCAGAAAACAATGAGTCATGCTTCATTAAGAAAAGGTCACCCAAAAAAAAAAAAGCTTGTTGATGGGAACATACCTAGTTTACCTAATTTAGCCTAATACACATGCCAGATGCCTTGTAATGCTAACAGTCCTAATCACTGAGAGTGGCCATTATAGCTGAGTCACTGCTTTTAATGAGAAGTGGAGGGGAGGACATTAGAGGTAAGGGATTTAGGGTTGAGATGTAGTTTTTAGGTTTGCATGGGATTTATTTTATGTATTAATGAGCCAGGGGAAAGAAAGGAAGCAACATGCACTTTGATTTATGACGTAAAGCAGGGGAGTCAAACTCTGGCCCGCGGGCCAAATTTGGCCCGCAGTGTAATTTTATTTGGCCCGCGAGGCAATACCAAATTATTATATAATTATTGTACTATAAAAGCTGACCTGCCAGTATTATACAACGCATTTACCGCTAATACTACAAATCCCACAATGCCCTGCTGTTGTTTTGGCGCGTCAATCAGGACAGGACCCAGAAACGCTCCTCTGTGACAGTCGTCATAGCAACCTCAAGCTACAGCTGTCTCCCAGCTACCCCTTCCCAAAAATGGAGAAAAGAAAGGCAGAATTTATTAACCTGTTGAAAAAGTTTATTTTGATATTTAAATCAGAAGGATGCAAATAGAAAAGAGGCATATGATTTTTATTTAACTAATGACATTGATGTGTTTTTTATTTTAAATTTGATTTTGCATGTCTGCACTATTTAGTTATATATTGTATGTTTATAAGCGTTGCTGGTTCCATATTTAATGTTAAAGCAAAACATGTTTGGTATATATTAAAAGGTTTATTTGTTCAATGTTGGCCCGCGATTTTATTCAAGTTTTTTTTTTTCCCATTGTGTATTTGAGTTTGACATCCCTGCTGTAAAGGGATAGTTTGGATCATGTATGACTTATTTAGATAGTTATAGGTAATTATTAGAGATGCCAATTTCCAATATTTTTGACAGATGAGCAGTCTGCCGACCTCCATCTACTGTAGATAGTACACTAGCTAAAAGCACCTCAATAAACCCCAGTGCAAAAACTCTGAATATATCCCTTTAACAGAAGTCTGGACTAACTATAGATACAGAGACATAATGCAACTTTACTGCTTTTTTGCCACCTCCAGAATTTAAATGTTTGATATATAAATTTTAAATACTGTTTAGCCAGGATAACAATGTACCTGCATCTCATTGACTGTTAAAAGTGCCATGGCTGTATAAAGGCTGTTTTTCTGTTCTTGGGGATGTTTAGACATAATTAGAGCTGCAACAGTTTTGGTAGGGCTGTACTAAATAGTTCAATCATAACTTTGCCATTTTAATGCTGCACAGCTTTCTATTCTGTTTAAAGACAGTACTTCTGCATAGTTGTAGGTGTAGGATTGCAGCAACATAACTGACAAGTTATATTTATTAAAGAATATTGATTTAATAAAAGTGAATACCCTTATTTAATCCAATTAATGTATTTTAATGAAACTGTAGATTTAATTGGAGTTGTATAGGTTGAATATCTATAAAATATGAGATATGATATGAGAGAACTAGCTTCAAATTTAAGAAAATTACATTTGGTAGAACCTTAAATACTGCAAAAGACTTAGTTTTCTATAGAAAAATTACAAAATTCTCTAATTCCAGCTTCTCATATGTGAAAATGAGCAGGTCATTAGTCATTGACAGGCGTAAAGTGGACAAAATGGCATTTGATGACATCATCTTGGGCTTTAGATAACTGGGTGGACATTTCGGACCATTTTCATCATTATATAAATGAATGAGTTAATTTAGAAAATAATCAGCAGATTAATCAATAAGGTAAAAATAATAAATAGTATACCGCACGCTAACTGAATTCAGTTAGCCAGCTTTAAGGTAGAGTATGGAAGATGATTAGAGCCAGGTCGGAGAAAATATAATGAGAGGAGGATTTTTTTTTTTTTCACTTTGCAGTTCGAGATAAAGTCAATGACAAAAAAAAGTCCAAATGTCGAGGATAAAGTGAACTTTTTGAATTCAGTAAAGTTGGAAAGATAATTACGGATTGTTGTTCCCCAGTTATTAAATCATCAGAGGAACATTGTTTTAGAGAAACGACACTTCATTTAGGTAGACTCCAAGCTACAACCTGATTTTCATCAATGTCATAAAATTAGCAATAGCCACAATATTTAAAGGTGTCGTAATACTAAAATCTCCCTGTACATAAATGAGATATTCTTGGTAGGCTACCAAAACTATTGTTGTGAGAAAATCAGCTTTTTATGTCATTTATATGATTTTTTTTTTTTTAGAAAGATATTAGACTAATTGAGGAAAATCAAGTTATAGTCTGCAGTTTACTTTACCAAACTCAAAAAGTTGACGTTATTCTCGACATTTCATCTTTTTTCTCGACATTGTATTTCGACTTTATTCTCGTCATTTGGACTTTTTTGTGCATAACACCCACACAGGATAGATTAATTAAAAGGTGCAATAAAACGGACATGTGCAATATAATTGATATGTGCAAAACACTCAATTTACCTCATGTATAAATTATAGCATTTTAAGTAGCCATTTATTTATTTTATACTTATTTATTACATCACATGTCCTTGTTCTTGTTTTTGTCCTTGTTTAGCATTTTTAAAATGTTTTTACTCATGTTGTTTTGTGTTATGATTGTCATAACTATGCACCTTATGCAGTGGCACTTTCAATTTCGTTGTATAGTGAACTATATAATGACAATAAAGACTATTTGATTTGATTTGATTGATTTGATTTAATGAAAAAAAACTTCCTTATTATTTTGTTCTCCTACTTGGCCCTAATCCTCTTCTGCAGTAGAGAGACATTTACTCTTGACAAATTTAAAAACATGTCTATGTATAGGTTTTTCATTAAAGTGTGTCAAAAGAAACCATTCCAAAATACCAGTAGTGTGTACCAGAAAGGTCTTTGTAGCTTAACAATTGTACTAAAATCTGTGAACATGTTTTCTTGGATTTTTCCACTGTCCATTTTTCTGAAGGCATGACACTTTTTTTGGGGGGGGGGGCAGCCCTTTGCTGGCTCGATGGATGGTTGATGGAGAGAAAAAGAGGGATAGCAACAATTGGATTTGTAGGTTAATAGCATCGTCATTGACAACATAACTTGCTCATCATGCCCCATTTCAGCCTGCAGTCAGAGACAAACAGCTCTCTGCTGAAACCAGAGTGTAAGTACTGCAATGAATGAGCTTATGTCCAAAACAGCAGAAGATTGGCAACTGGCACTATTGGAGCTGTTAGCGCCCAATTTATCCTCTGCCCACTGATCCAATAATCCCTGATGTAAAGCATCAGTTTGTGTGTGGTAGCCCTGCTGTGTTTGGCTCAAGTATCCCTGTAAGCAGAGGCAGACGGCTGGATTATTCCAGGGTCAGGACCACGGGATTAGGTCCAGGGATTATCACAGGGAGACAACAGCCTTGTTGGCCTCTGGGATTATAGCAAAGACTGAGAGTCCACCCCTTTCTCCAAGTCTGTCTATCCTCCCTCCACTTGTCATCCCCATATCAGTGGGTGACCAGAGTCCTAAGTGCTGATTTGCTGTCACTGCTGGAATTTAAATGTGACACTAATCCTGTTTTGGTCATGCTCCTGGTGATGAATGCATCACATTTAACACACATAGTAGCACATTTGTAAGACGAAAAGCCTGTTGCAACCAAAAAAACAGATGGTTTAACCCATTGAAGCCTGGAAAGCGTTTACGTCATTTTGTAGTATTTTGTATAAGCTTTCATGAATTTCATTTCTATCTGCTACAGAGGCTGACAAATCTATTATTTAGTAGAAGAGTTCACACTTTTTTTTCCAGAATTTTTCCAGAATTTCCAGAAAATTAGAGGCTTATTTTAAAATCGCCCAGCGGTTTTTCAGGCCTCAATGGGTTAAGGCAGGGGTGTCAAACTCTGGCCCGCGGGCCAAATTTGGCCTGCAGTATAATTATATTTGGCCCAGAAAGGCAATACCAAATTATTATTTTCATACAGCGCAAATAATACTACAAATCCCAGAATGCTCTGCTGGTGTTTTGGCTTGAACACAGTAGATCAGTGTGTAGCAAACTGAGCAACAATTAAAGTTGTCTTTATGCACTTTTTCTTGCTAGCCCAAGGCTTGAATGGTTGCACATTCATTGAAGGATATTATTATTAGTCATTTGGTTTATTATTGTTATTTTATCCTTACATTTATTTTTAGCCTGTGGAAAAAGATTACTGTTAAATTTAAATTTAAAGAAGGCCGCATATAAAATAAAGGGACATACGATTTTTATTTAAATTTTAATTAAGAAATGAATGCCATTGATGTGTTTGTTTGTTTTATTTGATATTAAGTTTTGCATGTTTGCAATATTAAGTTATATCAAGCTTTGCTTGTTCCATTTCGTTTGAACTTGTTTAGGTCAATTTTTTCAATAAATATCAATGTTGGCCCGCGACTTTGTCCAAGTTTAAAATTTTGGCCCACTGTGTATTTGAGTTTGACACCACTGCTTTAAGGCTTAATTTATTGCAGAATTATTATTTTTTTCTCCAATTTTAACTAGCGTCTATAACCTCGACTTCCTTCAGTGCTGGAAATCCTTGAAAAACTTGGATTTTTGTGTTTTTAAGGGTTTTTTGAATTAGCTGCTTAAAAGTTTTGGTTATATGGGAAACATTTAGAAACATGAAACGTTGTGTTTAAATTTGTCACCCCTATGTAAAATACTGTCACAAAACATACTTTTGTATTGCAATAACATCTTATTTAATATGACATAAGTGAAATAATTGGTATACTCTATTATATCTACTGTACTGTATATTGAATTTGTCTTTGGAAAATGTGTAGGGACCCTGATAATCGAACTATGATTTAATTTCTAATTTGAACAACCAGATTTGTTAAAATGTAATGATATGAGCATATCAGCATGGTATGATTCCACTGAAAATTTCCAAATAATATAGAAGTATTTCCAAGTCCTAATAAAAAATGAAGGGAAAATACTTGGTGAGCTGTCTGTCTTCACACCTGTGTCTCTGAATAGACCACATATTTCTGTCTGCGCGTCTCAGAATAACGCTGTCCTGAATTATTCATTTTGACTGATCTTGAAAAACATTTTGCAAGGAGTAGGATTTAGGAAATAAATTATATATATTTGGAGACTTTTAAAGCACAAAAACATATTCAGGGTTCCATCATCAGGGAAATCATTGAAAGTGCGATATCTTTGAAAAATGCTTGGATTTTGAATTAGGTGCTTGAAAGTTACATAAGATGCCAAATTCACTTACAACACATTTTAAACATGAATCTTTGTTGTGTTTGAATCCGTCACCCTGTAAAACATTGTCATGAAACATAAGTATGCTTGTTTATAGCTTAATAACATCAAATGTGATGTGATCAAGAGGTGAAATAAGCTCTGAAATGCTTGAAAAGTGCTTGAATTTGTCTTTGAACCGTGAATAATGCTGTCCGTGTGTGTCTTCTAGGACCACGCTGTGCGAATGAGTGATTGATGCCAACTTCGCTTCTTCAGGTAAGCGTCATTAGTCACACACTGCCTAACCTTATGGTGCCTTATTTTAAATGTAAGAGTATTACCTCCCAAAAATGAGCATGTGGGATTGGGATAGAAGATTACAAAAATATATTGTGGATTATACCAGCTGTTCTCAACCTTGGGGTCGCGAGATGATTTCTGGGGGTCGCCAAATCATTTTGGAAGTCAGCTCTGTCTCCACTGTGTTAAAGTGTTGATGTGTTTTAGTCTTTTTGGTCATTTAATGTCTTTTTTTGTAATTTTGTGTCTTTTTTGGTCATTTTGTGTCTTTTTTGGTTATTTTGTTTCCTTTTTTTGGTCATTTTGTGTCTTTTTTTAGTCATTTTGTGTCTTTTTTTGGTCATTTTGTTTCTTTTTTGGGTCATTTTGTGTCTTTTTTTTATCATTGTCTTTTTTTATCATTTTGTGGTCAATTTGTGTCTTTTTTGGTAATTTTGTTTACTTTTTTGGTCATTTTGTGTCTTTTTTTGGTCATTTTGTTTCTTTTTTGGGTCATTTTGTGTCTTATTTTTTATCATTTTGTGTCTTTTCTGGTCATTTTGTGTCTTTTTTTTATCATTGTCTTTTTTTATCATTTTGTGGTCAATTTGTGTCTTTTTTGGTAATTTTGTTTACTTTTTTGGTCATTTTGTGTCTTTTTTTGGTCATTTTGTTTCTTTTTTGGGTCATTTTGTGTCTTATTTTTTATCATTTTGTGTCTTTTCTGGTCATTTTATGTCTTTTTTTAGTCATTTTGTGTCTTTTTTTGGTAATTTTGTTTCTTTTTTGGGTAATTTTGTGTCTTTTTTTGGTAATTTTGTGTTTTGTGATCTGAACTGTGCGTGTGAGATTGTGTTCAGTGAGCGGGGGTCGCAGACAACATGCATGTTAAATTGGGGGTCACAACTTAAAAAGGTTGAGAACTACTGGATTATACAACCCATAAACCCCAAATCTCATCCGGTTCAGTGACATTTTGTTTTATTGATTTCAATGAGTTTTGAGGTTGTTTTTGACTAATACCCTCTTGTTCTGCCTCCTTCTTGTAGGGCAGAATGGGTGTGTGTCCCCTGCTCCTGCTGCTCTGTGTGGCCCTCGGGGCCTCAGCCCAGGATGTCCCCATCACAAGTAAGTCCACTTTAACGTCTAATTCCTTTTCTTACTCACCTTCTTGGGTTAACCCATTAAGGCCTAAAGCGCCTGGGAAAAAGATGCAAACATGATATGACCACTGGAAGAACAAGACATAGTTCTCATTAGCCTACTGTAATAAAAAAAAAAAAATCATCATAATAATAATAAATAATAATAATACATTGTATATATTGCACTTTTCAGGGTACTCAAGGACGCATAAAGTAATATAAGACATAAACAACAACAATTAGCCTATTATTATTATTATTATTAATATTAATATATTATTAATAATATTATTATTATCTCCAGATGGCCACAAATCTGTCTGTTCTTTGGTGAAAATATGTCGTCTAAAAACATATTCCTCATCCATAAATGCCGGTCGATTGGTTCCGAGGGTTCAAAGTCCAGATCAGCAATAAAATCATCGGCGCTGTTTTCATCAGATCTCTTCCGTCACTTCCTGCTGAGCTCCTCCGCTATAGTCGTCTTCCTCCATGATTTAAAGTTCTGGAAAAGTCCCATGTTGCATTGCGACACTCCCGCATGTATTCTGATCATGATTCTGATGCATTTCATTGGCCAAGAGACCGAAAATAGGTGGAAAAAAATACAAATACTACAAAATGACATATCCGCTGTCCCGGCCTTAATGGTAGAGTGACACAACAGCGCTCCCGGCTTTAATGGTAGAAATGCGGTAATGCTTTCCCGGCGTCAATGGGTTAAAAGGCTCACAGTGACAACTCACGCCATACTTTGCTGTCTTCTTCTTTCCAGGTCCTCCAAATATCACTGCCAAACCAACAGACCCCCCCATCGCACCCTCCCTCAACTTTACAGTTGCACCAGCCCCCACGGGCCCACCCACAACGCTCGCCCCCACAGTCCCGGTGACGACAATAACAACAACAACAACAACCACAACCCCAAGCCCAGCTGCTGAGGAGGATGTTGGTGAGGCGCGTCCCAATGCCACAGGGCGTTTGTTACCCATCCCGGCTTCCTCACCTCCAGCTCCCACTGATGCCCCTCAGGCACCGCCAAGCACCGAGCCTCCCGCTCCTCCCACTCCGGCGGGGGGAGACAACGAGACCACAGCTTTCCCTCCAGATGAGCCAACGCCAGACTATGACGGCGATTTATACACTGTGGAGCCGGAGACCACAACAGAACCCGGGATGGGGTTCACCTCAGATACCAGCCCACAAGGTGAGTGATGGTGCACAGTCTAAAGTTTATTTAGTGTGAGAGTCTCTCATGACTCCTTTTGAAGTTAACATTAACATTTTTATACTGTATATTCATATTTATTTTGCACTGGAATTCTATTCTACTCCTTAATACATACTCCTTCTTTAGACACTTTATTTTTTATTGTATTTTATTGTTTTTTATATTTTATTGCTTGAAGTATGCCTAGGTTGTTCTTTTTATTTAATTGTGTTGTCATTGTCTCTGTGTGTAATGCTGCTGCTACACTGGAATTTCCCAGCTTGGGATAAATAAAGTCTATCTATCTATCTATCTATATCTATCTATCTATCTATCTATCTATCTATCTATCTATCTATCTATCTGTCTATCTGTCTATCTATCTATCTATCTATCTATCTATCCATCTTATCCATCTATCCATCTATCCAACCCCATGAAGCACAGGCAGTTTTAGGGCATTTTTTGTTCCTGTTTACTCACTTTGGATTGTTTTTCACTGCAATATACAAGTGCAGCGCCTCTATGAAAAAAGCACAATCATGGCTAGAAGTAGAACTCTCTTTTAGGCAGTGTAACACAGTTCATGTATCATAAAGCATAAAGAGGAAGGAAGGAGGAAAGAAGAATTAATGCAAGTTAAGTTTCTTTGATTAATTATTCAGCAGAAATTGGAATAAAATGGAATTTATATTCAACATTCAAGTGTTACAGAAAGTTTGGGGGGAAATTGTGGCACCACACATGATACATATTTGATTATTTACATTGCACTACCTCTCTTGTCCTCTCCTCTCTGCTCTGTGTCAATAGCCCACAGTTTCTTGGAAGATTTTCTGAATATTTGTCATGTGCCTGCTGGTGTCAGATGAGTCATTTGTGGCTCTCTGTGTTTATCACACATGATTTGCTCAAACACAATCAGGATTTTTGACACCCAACAATAATTTCAGCTTTTACAGTTATTGGCAATTATAAATGGTGCATTTTTTTAGCGAGTTTTTAAAATTAAAAGTTGTTTTAAATGAAAAATCTGCCTTTCAGATCCTCTGGCAGGTCTCAGTAGACCAGGATGCCATGAAGCAACACGGCATGTTGAGTTGTGATTAGAGAGGCTGTGACTCACTTTATCTTGAATGGAAAAACACCCACTTCCCACAGTGTGGGTATTACTATCACTCTGTTTGTCTGTGCATGAAATCTACAGCTGACCGACTGTTCTGTAGCGCTTGTTTTTATCCAAGCTGTCTGTCTCTGGCAGATTGACCGTATACAGCTGTGTCAGGAGGTTTTTCCTGCTTTGCTCACATTATAAAGATGACTGGGCCGTTCTTTAATACAGTAGTTCTCAACCTTTTCGAGTCGCGACCCCCAATTTAACATGCATGTTGTCCGTGACCCCCGCTCAGTGAACACAATCTCACACGCACAGTTCAAATCACCCAGAAAAGAAACACATTGACCAAAAAAGACACAAAATGACCAAAAAAGACACAAAATGACAAAAAAAAGACACAAAATGACAAAAAAAAGACACAAAATGACCAAAAAAAGACACAAAATGACCCCAAAAAGAAACAAAATGACCAAAAAGACACAAAATGACCAAAAAAAGACACAAATTGACCACAAAATTACCCAAAAAAAAAAGACACAAAATGATCAAAAAAGACACAAAATGATCAAAAAAAAGACACAAAATGATCAAAAAAAGACATAAAATGACCAAAAAAAGACACAAAATGATCAAAAAAAGACATAAAATGACCAAAAAAAGACACAAAATGACTTAAAAAAAGGACATTAAGTGACCAAAAAGACTAAAACACATTAACACATGAACACTTTAACACAGTGGAGACAGAGCTGACTTCCAAAATGATTTGGCGACCCCCAAAAATCATCTCGCGACCCCAATTGGGGTCCCGACCCCAAGGTTGAGAACCGCTGCTTTAATGTGTGCTTATGTGTCCCTGCTAAACCTGGTTGGAATCCTCAAAACAATTTTCGGTGCATTCAAGCATCTATTTAGAGGCGTCACTTGCCATCAGATCATCCAAACCACATTTTGAAGCTGTGTGTGAACAAGGCCTAACTAAAGTAACGGTTGAGGAACTTTGAATGCAGCAAAAAAAAACAAAGCTTCATGAAAATACATAAACAACAGAGATTGATGGTAAACTGTAGAACCACATAAGAGCGTCAGGGTGTTTTTGCCATCTAGCTGTGTTATTCATTCACAAAGCAGCAACAACAGCTAGAAAGAGCGAGCAAGTAAGTGAGCTTTCTGGTCAAGAGTCGACCTTTAATATTTTAGATCGTTGGACACTTTTAGACTCCATTGTAGCACCGCTGCTGGAAATACCCTGATGTGACATACCTGCATTTGACCAGTCATCCACAAGATTCAGAGTGCCACCACACTAGATGAACTAGAAAGCTTTTATTTTAACCCATAAGAACCCAGATCCAGTTATCCATAAAGGAAAGTTATGGGGGATATATCACAGACCAAGTGAACCACGCAGAACATATTTATGATCTGGGGTTTTTTTTGGTCATTCTGTGTCTTTTTTTAGTAATTTTGTGGGGTTTTTTGTGTCATTTTTAAGTAATTTATTTATTTTTCTGTCATTTTGTGTCTTTTTTGGTCATTTTGTGTCTCTTTTTTTTAGTAATTTTGTGTCTTTTTTAAGTAATTTGTGTCTTTTTTAGTAATTTTGTGTCTTTTTTAAGTAATTTAGTTTTTTTCTGTCATTTTGTGTCCTTTTTTTGTCATTTTGTGCCTTTTTTAGTAATTTTGTGTCTGTTTTGGTCATTTTGTTTTTTAAGTCATTTTGTCCGTCTTTTTTGTGTCATTTTTAAGTAATTTCGTTTTTTTCTGTCATTTTGTGTCTTTTTTTTGTCATTTTGTGCCTTTTTTAAGTAATTTAGTGTTTTTTCAGTCATTTTGTGTCTTTTTTGGTAATTTTGTGTCTCTTTTTTAGTAATTTTGTGTCTTTTTTGTGTCTTTTAAGTAATTTGTGTCTTTTTTTAGTAATTTTGTGTCTTTTTAAGTAATTTAGTTTTTTTCTGTCATTTTGTGTCCTTTTTTTGTAATTTTGTGTCTTTTTTGGTCATTTTGTGTCTTTTTAAGTCATTTTGTCTGTCTTTTTTGTGTCTTTTTTAAGTAATTTAGATTTTTTTGGTCATTTTGATACTACCTCCAGCGGCCCCCAGGTAATTTGAGTTTGAGACCCTGATCTAGAATATTTAAAGTGTTTGTTACATGGGTGTCACCGTGGGTTCTTATGGGTTAAAGTGAAAACAAACCTTGTTGAGTGAGGATTTCTAGGTATCCTCCTTATTTTGATTTTAGCCGTACAATTACCTTGAGCAGTTTGAAGCTGAAGAACATACTTTCACTAAATTTTAAATGTTATTTCATTTTTTTTAGCAGCTTTGTGTCTGCATACTGACCATCCTGTATTCTTGTAAGTGAAACATGACCCACACGCTTGTTTTTTTACATTAATTATTCATATTACATGATTATAGAGAAATAGAGAATATGTAGAGAATATGTTTTGTTTGTTGTCTGTGACCCCCGCTTCGTGAACAGAATCTCACACGCACAGTTCAAATCACCCAGAAATGAAACAAATTGACCAAAAAATACACAAAATGACCAAAAAAGAAACAAATTGACCAAAAAAGACACAAAATGACAAAAAAGACACAAAATGACCCCAAAAAGAAACAAAATGACCAAAAAACGACACAAATTGACCACAAAATGACCCAAAAAAAGACACAAAGTGATCAAAAAAAGACACAAAATGACCAAAAAAGACACAAAATGAAAAAAAAGACACAAAATGACCCCAAAAAGAAACAAAATTACAAAAAAGAGACAAAATGACCAAAAAAAGACACAAATTGACCACAAAATGACCCCAAAAAAGACACAAAATGATCAAAAAAAGACATAAAATGATAAAAAAAAGACATAAAATGACCAAAAAAAGACACAAAATGACCAAAAAAGACACAAAATGACTAAAAAAAGGACATTAAGTGACCAAAAAGACTAAAACACATTAACACATGAACACTTTAACACAGTGACATTATATAGACATTATATATTATAGAGAAATACACAAATCACGATCCAATGTCATTGATTGATTCGGAAAGATGGGTTTTATTATAAGGGGTAATAACAGCAGGTATGGTTAGTGATGTAAAAAACTGCTTTGCAAAAGTTCTTAAGAGAGTTTATTTAATGATTTTAGGCTGTAGAAGAAGTTCAGATGAGCACTATTCACTCCTGGTCAACATAAATGCAACAGATGTGCCTGCACTGCTAATATAGTCCATCCATTATGTAACATAATCACTTTGGGTTCGTAGGTGTTATGCAATTTCTCTATTGTCTCCCTCTGGCCGTCTATCTGTGGATCTTGTGTTGAGAGCTGTGAGCAGTTCTAGACGGCATTAGATCCGTCAAGGCTGCGTCAACTCCACATGATGCCCACAGCCTGTTGTGCTCCTGTTCTGTTCAATGTACACATTGTCCAAACACTGAAAAGTCCTGGGAATTGTGCCTGAAAATGCAACATAACTGGGCGCTGTTCCAAACTACTTCATATGGAGCATGAAGTCAAATGATGCATTTGTTCTTTGCAGCTTATTTTCTCTGTCACATTTAGAGCTTTCTTGAATTTTTTGAGTCGGCCAGTGGAACAGCTGATTTTGTCATTGCATTGTCACCAACACGGTGCAGTTTTTTCTAGAGAAATCTCTTCTTTTGTTGTGGCCTCATGAGTCTTACAGTCCGGTCACAAACAGCGCACAAACAACAGCCAGTTTTTTGTACACCAAACTCCTGTTGTTGTTCAGGCAAATCTCATGTATTTTGTGTTAACCCATTAAGGCCTAAAACGCCTGGAAAACCTCTGGGCGATTTTCAAATGACCCCCTAAAACCTGAAGTTTTTCTGGAAATTCAACACCTACTAAATAATAGCTTTTTTTAAAATCAACAAACTCAGCAAATGTTACATTTGTCTGAATAAAAAATCCTATGCATAATACTAATACATGCCCATTAGCAAGATGCAAACATGATATGACCACTGGAAGAACAAGACATAGTTCTCATTAGCCTACTGTAATAAAAAAAAATATATATCATAATAATAATAATAATAATAAATAATAATAATACATTTTATATATTGCACTTTTCAGGGTACTCAACGACGCATAAAGTAATATAAGACATAAACAGTCATGATTTCTTATATCATCATCACAATCAATTATTATTATTGTCAATATTAATACATTATTAATAATGTTAATATCCCCAGATGGCCACAAATCTGTCTGTTCTTTGGTGAAAATATGTCGTCTAAAAACATATTCCTCATCCATAAATCCCGGTCGATTGGTTACGAGGGTTCAAAGTCCAGATCAGCAATAAAATCATCGGCGCTGTTTTCATCAGATCTCTTCCGTCACTTCCTGCTGAGCTCCTCCGCTATAGTCGTCTTCCTCCATGATTTAAAGTTCTGGAAAAGTCCCATGTTGCATTGCGACACTCCCGCATGTATTCTGATCATGATTCTGATGCATTTCATTGGCCAAGAAACCAAAAATAGGTGGAAAAAAATACAAATACTACAAAATGACGTATCTGCTGTCCCGGCCTTAATGGTAGAGTGACACAACAGCGCTCCCGGTTTTAATGGTAGAAATGCGGTAATGCTTTCCCGGCGGCAATGGGTTAACTGCTGCAATGAAGGTCACCAGGAAGACCAAAGGGTTGCCTTCAGCTCATGGTGGAAAAATATACAAATTGGTCAGCTATTGTAATCTACAGGAGGCATCACAAATAGATAACTTGTGTAATATCTAATCTGTTGTGTTGAGCCTACGTGACCACGGTGCTTTTTCACCAGTCAGTAGCATCACATGCTTGCTGCTTTTTAACCCAAAGTGTGTAATATTTACACTCTAAATAATTCATCTGGAGTTCACAGCAGACGTCCTGAATGTTTCATCTCCGGGTAGAGCCAGCTCTAGCAGCAGAGGATCCAGCCTCAGTTAAACAGTGATTTATCTGCTCACTCCAAAGAAACAGCCTGTTGCGCTTTCTCTCCGCATCTCCAGTTGTGTTTGTGCCGTCTTTTTTCCTTATGAAATATTAACACGGATAACCATTATGGGAAGGAAAGATGGTGGGTGTTGTTGAAAGAGGCAAAGGTCACTTTACAACCAAGGTTATAATAGTTTTGGATGTTTCATTAGTTTTAGTTTTAATTTCGTTGTGAATTTTTGTTTTCAAATTCAGTTAGTTTTAGTTAGTTTTAAGAGTAAGTTTTCTAGTTTTAGTTTAGTTTTTAGTTTTTGAAAATGCTTAGTTTTAGTTTAGTTTTTATTGGTTTTAGTGTTAGTTTTAGTATTTTTTGTAATAGGCTATATGTTGGGTGCGAGATTCAAAGTGGTCATAATAAATTTTGCCTTTATTTCCTTTGGTGTATCATCTCAGCCCCAATAAGGTTATTAACTGTTTTGAATTTTGGTTCTAGTGTAAACATCCCAGTCTCAGTAAACATATTTACCATGTGTTGCATGTTCAAATAGAAACACTGAATTATGAATGAAAAAAGTTGACAAAAACGAAAACTAAGGACATTTCCACTATAATTTTAGTTAGTTTTAGTTAGTTTTGTAACCACAAAATACAGTTTTAGTTAGTTATCGTTTTTTTAAAAACTCTAGTTTTTATTTTTATTTCAGTTAACGAAAATGTTTTTTCAATTCTAGTTTTCGTTATTTCGTTAGTTTTCGTTAACTATAATAACCTTGTTTACAACCTTGGTTTGTTTGTTTTTTAGCTGAAAATCTGTCTTGAATTGAAATGTCTAATGTGTTTTTTAAAAACTCTAAGACAGCTGAGGCTAAAATTATGAATACATCAATTTGAAATATGCAACTGTTCATTATTTTAAAAAATTAAGCACTGTTATACTAACTGAATTTCCCCTTGGGGATAAATAAAGTAATTTTGATTATATTTGATTTTTGATTTGATATACACTACTGGTCAAAAGTTTTAGAACACACCAACTTTTCCAGAATTTAATTGAAAATGATGCAGTTTAATGTCTCAGTGTACTCTGAAATTAATGCACATTTGCAACATTTAAAATTCTTTATTGAGCATGATAGTGTTTTGAAAATAAAAAAAAGATTCAAAATCACATTTTATGTTGAACTAAAGGACTAAAAAAAGACAAAAAAAGACACCAAAAGACACAAAATGACTAAAAAAAGACACAAAATGACTTACAAAGACATGAAAAGAATTCAAAAATGGGCAAAATAGCCCAAGACTCTGAAATGTACATTATTTTTCAGTTTTGGTTAAGCTTACCTTTTTTTATTTACCTCTGGCAGTTCACCACTTACCTTTGTACCCTTTCAAGCTGTTCATTTGACTTGAACTGCTTGAATTTCAATAAAAAACTGGAAAAATTGGGGTGTTCTAAAACTTTTGACCGGTAGTGTATATTTTTTGTATTGTGTACTAACATTGTCCCAAATGTTTCCAGCAATTTTCAAACCTGGAGAAATCTGTAATTTTAATCATGATTAAAGTCTGTTTAATTTGGTCACCTGTCCCTTTGGCTCATGCATCAGCATTGTGGCTGACTGCTAGAAAACATAAATTCATAGTAAAAGTCATAAATTTACTTTTTATCCAGTTTTTGCCCACATTTTTACAATACACTTTTTAGATCTTGGTCGTTTTTAACTATATATTTTAACTTGTGAAAGGATTTTAGCCCCTGCTACATTAGTTTTGGGGAGGAGGAAACCTCTGAAGATAATCCGGCTCCTGAACTATGAACTTTAGAGCTAACTGGGAGAAGCTGACTGCAATGACAATGCAGTGGTGAACACAACAACTCATGATCATGATCCCACACAACACGAAAAAACAAAACTCCCTCTTTTGTTGTTGTTTTGATTGAGAGACCCCTAGTGGTGGAAAATTGTTGAATTGATGACTCCGAATAAGTAATGTGCATAAACCATTTTTATGTCTATACATTGAATGTAAGCCGCAGCCACTTAGCTTAGCTTAGCTTAGCATAAAGACTGAAAACAGGGAAGCTGTTAGCTACTTCCTGTCTGAATGTAGCAAATTAACCTAAGGACATGTCTAAAGCTCATTACTAAACAAGTTCTATCCTGTTCTGTTGTTTGATGGTGTGCAATGACCAAATTCAATAATTTTTTTTTATTGAATTTTATTTTTTTTGCACTATATAACATGTAAACTTTTTATATTTTTGGTTTTGTATATGTTCTTGATAAAGTGTGTCACATTAGCAAGGTACTAAAACATCCACATTTAACACACCCTATGTGGAATAGTGTGATAAAAGAATAATTTAGTAATGGAAATGGAATTTTTGGCACGAGTGTCAAACCAAAACACTGACTCACCTCAAGTATTGAGACACTCTTTATGCTCTCAAACCTTTTACTCTCCCTCTTCTCTCCGTCTCTGATGTAGACAACAGCGATGACATGCCAATCATAGCGGTCATGGTGGCCCTGTCCTCCCTGCTGGTCATCATCTTCATCATCATCATCCTCTACATGCTCAGGTTGGTGAAGCGCAGTCGATGTTGCACACTAGCTCGAGACCTGTGGCGAAGGCCCTAAGGTGCTTCTGTTACCATGGCGACGACTGATTGGCATTCAGCTCCGAGACTCGAGCAAAGTGTGTTTATTTGTGTGAGAGAGAGAGAGAGATGGTTGATTTTTTGTGTATCTCTGTGTATTAATATGCACTTTGATGTGTCTTTGATTGACAGGTTCAAGAAGTACAAGCAGGCGGGAAGCCATTCAAACTCCTTCAGACTGACTAATGGAAGATCAGATGATACAGGTAAAACACCCACGCATGCATTTGTGTTTGTTTGCGTATGTGTCGGCCGATGTGAACGCATACACACTCAGCTGTAATTTATTTGTTTTGGGTCGTATCTGTAAATATATTCAGCCGGCTTGACCAAACTTGTTACTCTGAGTTGATTCTGATAAGACTTGATTGATCTTGCTTCCCTAACTGATAACATGTCAGTGGGTGACTGCTGGCAGAAGGCTTTTGTTCACTGTGATTACCTAACCGGCAGAGCTGCAGTCAGCTCCCTCACACTGTTGAATTACAGCGCCCTCTGGCGGCCATCTTTAGAGGAGACAGCAACATGATGAAGTCAGTGTTGCTTGATGTAACACGGCTCCTTTCTCCCATGTCTTTATCTCCACCTGTCCCACCCGTCCCCTTCCTTCCCTCCTCTCCTCACTCCTGCCTCCTCCCTTCCTGCTCGTCGGCGTAGAACTTCAGAGCGTGCCGCTATTGGCCCGCTCGCCCAGCACAAACAGGAAGTACCCGCCGCTTCCCGTCGACAAACTGGAGGAAGAAATGAACCGTCGCATGGCTGATGACAACAAGCTCTTCAGGGAGGAGTTTAATGTACGGCACACTCGAGCACATACACGACCTCTGATAGCATACTGAGTCTGATTTAACCTTTAACCCACATCTCTATAGTTTAGTGAGTCCCAACCAGGGGCCAGGGAGGGATTTCAGTTGCCAGGGTGTACATGGAAAGATTAACCCATAAGAACCCATGGTGACACCTGTGTAACAAACACCTTAAATCTTCTATAATCTCCCATATTCAGCTTTATGCTTCACCTTAACTCATTAAATCCCTAAGAGACACATACTCTACACCAGGGGTCTCAAACTCAAATTACCTGGGGGCCGCTGGAGGAAGTATCAAAATAACCAAAAAAAGACACAAAATTACAGAAAAAGACAAAATGACTGAAAAAACACTACATTACGTTAAAAAAATTACGTTAAAAAGACACAAAATGACCAAAAAAATACACAAAATGACCCAAAAAAATACACAAAGTGACCAAAAAGACACAAAATGACAGAAAAATACGAAATTACTTAAAAAAGACACACAATTACCAAAAAAGACACACAATTACCAAAAAAGACACAAAATTATTAAAAAAAGACAAAATTATTTAAAAAAGACAAAATTACCCCAAAAAAGTAATAAAAGGGACCTTCCACACACAACACAGTAAAGTATCATTCATATAAAACTCACATTAAACTTTCATATCAAGGTGGGGGCCACAAAATATCGTGACGAGGGCCGCAATTGGCCCGCGGGCCTCAAGTTTGAGACCCCTGCTCTACACCCTGGTGTGGCGGTCATGTGACTTTGACAAGAAGTGACCAAAATGTGTGTGTGACTGGAAACAAAAATGTGAAAAAGTAGCTAATTTTAAAAAGCTTATATTTGTTACTAGGCTAAGTTTAAACCCATTTAACAATTCTAATCCGTTAATAGTTTGTCCTGTGTTGCATTTAACTTGTTCTGACCATATTTCTTGAACAAATTAAAGTCATACATTTGATAGGCCTATATGTTTTGGAGATGCAAAAGAAAAAGGCAAATTTGTGTCTCTCTCAGCAGAAAATGTGTCTAATTTTTTGCTATTTTAAAATAAGAAATATCATAAACATAAATACCATAAACGCCATTACACATCTTTAGGGGTAGTATTTTTTTTTTTAAAAGCATCAGAAATGTGTTCATGTGGTCCACTTATAGAACACATCCTTTAAGGATAACTGGGTCTGTGTTCTTATGGGTTAAGAAATATTTTTTAGTCGATGTTAAAAGTTTAACTAATTTGAAAACAATTGTATAATATGATTTGGTTTCAGCCACATATTTAAGTATCCAAAAGTTTACGAATCGATGTGATGCTGATCTTTAGTACATTTATAGTCATAATAACCAGTAAGCTTCAAGCAAGCTGAGAGCCTGGAACATACACTACTGGTCAAAAGTTTTAGAACACACCAACTTTTCCAGAATTGAATTGAAAATTATGCAGTTTAATGTCTCAGTGTACTCTGAAATTAATGCACATTTGCAACATTTAAAATTCTTTATTGAGCATGATAGTGTTTTGAAAGTAAAAAAAAGATTCAAAATCACATTTTGTGACATGTTGGACTAAAGGACTAAAAAAAGACACAAAATTACCAAAAAAAGACACCAAAAGACACAATATGACCAAAAAAAGACACAAGATGACCAAAAAAAGACACAAAATGACTTACAAAGACATGAAAATAATTCAAAAATGGACAAAATAGCCCAAGACTCCATAGAGTTAAGTTGTTAACCCATTTCTTGTTCCCTGAAAAAGGCCTATTTGTATAATTCTGAAATGTACATTATCTTTCAGTTTTGGTTAAGCTTACCTTTTTTTATTTACCTCTGGCAGTTCACCACTTACCTTTGTACCCTTTCAAGCTGTTCATTTGACTTGAACTGCTTGAATTTCAATAAAAAACTGGACCGGTAGTGTATCTCTCACCAATCTGACACAGCTGTAACACCTTAAGGCCATGTTATGTGGTGCAATTGAGAGTGCAGGTACTTTTCAATAGCTGGCTAAAAGCAGTGGATAAGTGGTTAAAATTGTATGTTAAAAAAGAAAATGAACATTTTTAAGGTAATGAAAAGAAAAGTTCAAATTGTTAAGCAAAAGTAAGGCTGCATTCAGACCAGATTAGGTGTTGTGCTAATTAGCCAATAATCCCATTCATTACTGTGGGGTAGTACATCTGGGCTGTGTGGTTGGCACTGCTGGAAAAACAGTAACAGTAAACATCTGAAAACCACTTTGGTACAAGAAATTTGTACTTTAACTTTATTTATAGAGCACATTTAAAACAACCGAGGTTGACCAAAGTGCTGTACAGATATTACAGTTGCAGGAAATACGGTAAAAACTAAAATACTAAAATACATAAACACAGTGCAACAATAGAATAAAATAAATAAAAATATAATAAAATAAATTAAAAGTTTGTGCACAAAAGGAACCCATAATGTGTACATTGTATAATAGTTTAATTGTGCAATAAAAGCTAAATATAAAGATCATTCTCACTGTACTGCACTTTCAAAATTATAAAAAAGTAATTGTGCACAAAAATTAGAAATGTCATTGTTGTACAAAAATAATTGTTAATGTTGGTAAGTGTCATTGCTTCAATCAATGTAGTTCTTCCAAATGTACTTAAATGAGACTTTTAGCTAAAATAAAGGTTTTGAATGCTTAAATATCATTTTTGACGTTTTTTAATGTGCCCCTCTGATTAAACACTGGCCCCTCCTTGGCCCCCACAGTAAAACTGGTCTAGAACCGCCACTGCTTCAAGTTCCATCGGAAATGTCCATATCATGACAACACGCTGATGAAAAGCAATAATTTTGAAATATAGTCTTCTTGTGCGACATTGTAGGGTTAAAGTTCACAACATAATGTGACACAAATGGGCCATTTAAGTGCGCTCCCACACTGCTGCACAACCCTGCGGCTAATCGTATGAACACGGCCAAAAGAATAAATGGTTTAATTAAAATAGGCTTACACAATGTTATTAGAAATTTGTGAGCTCTCTCCTTATTGCATTTATCAGATAATCGGCATAATTCTGCAGCACATTGACTCAAAAATACATGTGTGGTCTGTATCGGACACACGGCAGACATAAAGAAGAAGCCGACAGGAAATGATGTGCAGGGTCACACAGACCAAGGTTATTATAGTTAACGAAAACAAACCAACTAAATAGAATTGAAAAAACATTTTCGTTAACTGAAATAAAAATAAAAACTAGAGTTTTTAAAAAAGCGATAACTAACTGAAACGGTATTGTGTGGTTACAAAACTAAAACTAACTAAAATTATAGTGAAAATGTCCTTAGTTTTCGTTTTTGTCAACTTTTTTCATTCATAATTCAGTGTTTCTATTTGAACATGCAACACATGGTGAATATGTTTACTGAGACTGGGATGTTTACACTAGAACCAAAATTCAAAACACCCAGAACTGTAAGAGTTAATAACCTTATTGGGGCTGAGATGGATAAAATGGCAAAAAATGTATTATGACCTCTTTGAATCTGGCAGCCAACACATAGCCCATTACAAAAAAACTAAAACTAACACTAAAACTAATAAAAACTAAGCATTTTCAAAAAATAAAAACTAAACTACAACTAGAAAACTCACTCTAAAAACTAACTAAAACTAACTGAATTTGAAAACAAAAATTCACAACGAAATTTAAACTAAAACTAATGAAAAATCCAAAACTATTATAACCTTGACACAGACATCTTAAACCGATATGCATCTGTCTCCCTGTTAACTGAATGCTTTTTATTTTGTGTGTGTTTAGGCGCTGCCAGTCTGCCCTATCCAGGCATCATGCGATGCTGCTTCCAAGGAAGAGAATAAAGAAAAGAACAGATACGTCAACATCCTGCCATGTGAGCCACAACAGAACCCCGACACTGTGACACTGACTGACATTAATAAAACGGCAGTTCTTATCCGCTATTTCAAGCTTTTATCACATTTATCAGTACAACTGTAGTAAATACCAGAACAGCTGACCATCAAAGACAGAAGTGTTTTTCTGAGTTATATTGAAGTGGCGAGGATGGAAAAACTTTAGTGTATGATGTATCATTAAAAATGACTCTTAATTATCTCCTCTGCTTCCTCCCTCAGATGATCACTCCAGGGTGCATCTCTCATCTCTGGAGGGAGTCCCAGATTCTGACTTCATTAACGCCTCCTTTATAAATGTTTGTAAAAGCGCAACAGAGACAATTCTGCTCTATATATATATTTTTTCTGGCCTCCTAACACGTTTTCTCTGCCTTTCTTTTGCAGGGTTACCAAGAGAAGAATAAATTTATTGCTGCTCAAGGTAAAGTTGTTTTCATTGGCAGCAGAAAAATAGTTCATTTACGAAAGGAACGACCTGATTATTGGCCTTTTCCTCTGACTTTCTGTCTCTGTCTCTCAGGGCCTAAGGAGGAAACAGTAAATGACTTCTGGCGGATGATCTGGGAGCAGAACACAGCCACCATTGTCATGGTGACCAATCTGAAGGAGAGAAAAGAGGTAGGAGAGCTGCAGGGATGATGATGCATGTGTTTCATAAGACCATGTTACAACTTCAAAGGACACATGTATGCATTCTCCATAGTATATACGTACACAGTTGAGATGTGAAAGAGTGGATAACCCTGTTTAAAAGCACAAGGGAACAAAATCTCCTTAAATCCTTTTTAGTGCATTGGGTTTTATGTTTAACATGTCTTTATTTGCTAAGTACATTTTTATCTTTAAAGGAAGTTAAACTGTACTTTTTATGACTACTCTTCAAATCAGTAGTTTGTCTCAATCTCTCTTGGCTTTTTACATAGCATCTTGATATTTTTAGGCTAAAAATAAATCAAATTTTCTCTAAAAAACATAACTGTTTGTGTTAGCCCTTGGAGACATACGCATTATCATAAATCCTGCAGGTGTTTAACTGATGAAACTGATCCATGGTACTTTAGCAGCAAACATTTTTATGGTATATTTTGCAGAGGATAGTAATCTGTTCAACATCTGCCTTCCAGAACCAGAACCACCTCCAGGTAATTCAAAGGGGAGCTGGGAGCCTATTTTGAATAAACATGAACTCAGGACAGTGATTGATTTTTAAACTGGTGGGCGTGGTAGATCATTTGGGCTGTCTGTTCCACACAGCTTCGGTCATATTAAATCTCTTTCTGTGTTCCAGTGTAAGTGTGCCCAGTACTGGCCGGACCAGGGCTGTTGGACATACGGGAACATCCGCGTGTCTGTAGAAGACACGATGGTTCTAGTGGACTACACCATCCGCAAGTTCTGCATCCAACAGGTAATATCTTAAGGTCTTTTTATAAAGTATCCGGGCACACACTTGAGACTAAAAATACATTTTAAGCTTTGAAAACTTTGTGCCTCAGGTGGGAGATGTGTCTGGGAAGAAGCCTCAGAGGCTCGTCACCCAGTTCCACTTCACCAGCTGGCCAGACTTCGGGGTGCCCTTCACCCCGATTGGCATGCTCAAGTTCCTCAAGAAAGTCAAGAATTATAACCCTCAGTATGCCGGGGCCATTGTGGTCCATTGTAGGTAAGTGGATTAAAGCTTACACTTTCACTTTCTGCTATTAAGTTGTGTGTGTTTGTCTGAATATCACACACAATTCACAACATGATGTGTTTCTGTGTGTCAGTGCGGGCGTGGGGAGGACCGGTACATTCATCGTGATCGACGCCATGTTGGACATGATGAACTCTGAGAGGAAGGTGGACGTGTTTGGCTTCGTCACCAGGATCAGAGCCCAGCGCTGTCAGATGGTCCAGACGGATGTAGGTCCCCTGCTGACGCACCCTCTTCCCCATTAATATCTTCGCTATTTATTATATATTTATTTACTTTTTAGGTATTAGGGCTACGTGCAAGGCACTTTATATTCTTAAAAATGGGTACTCCCAATATCATAAAATTACCATTGCTGGTATTTAATAAATTTAATGTGTATTGATTATTGTGCATTTAAAATAGCACTTTATATTTACTGTAAAATCGGGCAATCTGCAATATAATTACGCACCTAACACTTTAACACTACAGCACTCCGCACTTCAATCAACCCTTTGATATAATAAACATAGCGTTTAACACTACGCCTGTATGTTCCATGATCCACTATACTTTTCATTGTTCTTGCTTCTCTTTTTCTTTTCTGTTCTATTGTGCTCAACGACACATTTTCTCTCCTCCGGCTCATTCTGGCCATGAGGGCCAACTGCCAACTTGTTGTTATCGATGTTTTATTGATTTTATTGTTATGGTTATGGTATTGACATCAACCTGCCAAAGGGACTAAATATGGAAATTAGCTGTTGGCTATAATCTTGCATATTTACATGTATATGTTCATTAATATGTATTGTCCCTGTTTTAAATAAATAAACTCTAAACTCTAAACTTTATTTCAGTCTCTGTCCAATGATGCAATGATTTCACTTGTTTAATACCTTCTTCTCTGTGTCCCACAGATGCAGTATGTCTTCATCTTCCAGGCGTTGTTAGAGCACTACCTGTATGGAGACACAGAGCTGGAGGTGACTTCTCTGGAGTCTCACCTGGCCAAACTCTACGCCCCCTCACCTGGAGCTGGCTGCAGTGGTCTGGAGGCTGAGTTCAAGGTATGTTTGTGTTGTTTTCTCCCAAAGACACAATTATCATACATATGCATCTTAATTACTTCATTCCAGTAAGATAAAAACAATTCTAAAGTTTATCTGACAAATGTTATCTACAAATGTCTCGAGGCTTGAATTGTTATTCTCATAATTCCTAGAAACTGACATCCATCAAGATACAGAATGACAAGATGAGAACAGGCAACCTGCCTGCCAACATGAAGAAGAACAGAGTCCTGCAGATCATTCCATGTGAGTGATGTAGTTAAAGGTGTGGGCTGTGGGTTCATACAGTATCACTGTGGCTACACTATGGACTGTATACAAGAAGTGGACGTAGCCGTTGGGACATCTCCCATTTTGAAGCCATTTTGGAGTTTTGCATTTTTGTCCATGGAGAGGAGCAGGGCTACCAGCCCAGCAACAAATGACTTCCTTTTTGTGTTTTTCCAAGTAGGTTTGGCACCTTAACCCATAAGAACCCAGACCCAGTTATCCATAAAGGAAAGTTATGGGGGATATATCACAGACCAAGTGAACCACACAGAACATTTTTATGATGTGGGGTTTTTTTGGTCATTCTGTGTCTTTTTATAGTAATTTTGTGGGTTTTTTTGTCATTTTTAAGTAATTTAGTTTTTTTTCAGTCATTTTGTGTCATTTTTGTTCATTTTGTGTCTCTTTGTTAGTAATTTTGTGTCTTTTTTGTGTCTTTTTTAAGTAATTTAGTTTTTTGTCATTTTGTGTCCTTTTTTTTTTTAGTAATTTTGTGTCTTTTTTGGTCATTTTGTTTCTTTTTAAGTCATTTTGTCTGTCTTTTTTGTGTCTTTTTTTAAGTAATTTAGATTTTTTTGGTCATTTTGATACTGCCTCCAGCGGCCCCCAGGTAATTTGAGTTTGAGACCCCTGTCCTAGAATATTTAAAGTGTTTGTTACATGGATGTCACCGTGGGTTCTTATGGGTTAACCTAAGCGAACTGCAACTTGTTTTGTGTGTCCTGTTGTATTGTGCATCCGCAGATAGATCTACTTGAGCCCAGTACGGTCAGGTTTTATTAGCTTAGAAGTGCTAGGTTGGTTAGCAAGTTGCATCTGTCATTAATGTTACCTTTGATATTGGTTAGGATGCTAATTGTGGGTAGTAAAAAACAGGCTTAGAACAAAATGACAGTTATTTGTACACAGTGTTATGGAAAGGCATTACTTCACCTCTATCTCTATTGACCATTTGCTGTGGTAGCAGCTTGTCAATCACACCATAAATCATAACAGCTTTATCAACTATTTTGCTCTAAACCATATTTTACCAAATTAACATCATGCTGTATTGAGGAAGGCTTGAAAATAACAGTGGATACCATAAATGCTTTAGGAAAATGTTTACTGAGGTAATAATGAAGTGAGAAGTATGGTAGTTTTCTCATGGACTTCTATACAGTCAGACTTTTATCGCAGCCAGTGGCATTGCCCTCTCCTGGCCATTAGAAAGAATGCAGGTTTAAGGCACTTCCAAACTGGCTTCAGATTCAGACTGGGAGGCTATGCTCATTTTTTGTTTCTAGTCTGTAGGCTACATACACCAGGGTGGGAATTTCACGACGGCCACAACGGCCATGGCAGTCGTTGCCCCACACTCTGGCCTTGATGCCCTGTGAAAAAATGTTCAATTTACGGCCAAGGTGGCCTTTGCGCCCCTGTCAAAGTTCCAGTAAACACAACGCTAACCCGACCCACTCCCCGTCCTTCAAGATGTGTGTGCATCAACACATGGCTCATTTGAATATTCTAATGAGCCATGTGTTGATGCAGCACAGGTAAGCTAGCAGGACAAGCTGTTTTGATATGTTGTGACTGAAGTATGTGGTAGTATTTGACAGGACTTAACATATAGAAAGTACTATTGATGGGTAATTACCATTGTATTTGCCTATTTAAAGTCGACTCGTTAACGTTACATTTTTGCGTCATGAAAACTAGCGATAGCTAGCTAGTTGGGATATCGCTAACATCTTCCCTAGCTCAGGGACAAGGGCTCGACATTTAGCTGATGTAGATTTCACCTCAGCAGGTTCCTTTTTTATGGCAGGAGGAGGCATTTCTCTTTCCTTACTCTTAGATGAACTCAGGCAGGAGATTCATTTTGCCATCTTTTCAAAATATATGCATTTGCCGTCTTTTCAAAACGGGTTAATTTGTCATTTTCCAAAAAGGTCCTTTCTAATATATTTAATATATTGTGCATTAATGTTTCTTGGTGAATGAGAATGTTAAGGTATTAATCTGAAAGGTAAAACCAGCGTAATTTAACCAAACGGCCTTTATGCCCTGTCATGTGGCCTTTGTGCCCTTAAAATAAGTGTGAACAGGAAGGCCAGTTGGCCTTGCCCCTAAAATGACGAAATTCCAAGCCTGACATACACTGTAATGCACATGATGAAATTGCATGATTCATAGTTTGCATATCATCTCTTAAAGCTTTTCATCAACCAAGGTTATTGTTTCTCCTTGCTTCTAACAGACGAGTTCAACAGAGTGATCATTCCAGTCAAGCGAGGAGAGGAGAACACCGACTATGTCAATGCCTCTTTCATTGACGTGAGTGTAAAAGCACATGGACCAGAGTGGATCATTTCATTTCCTTAATACAAGCAATCGATCGGGTGTTTAAAGTCTGCCTCTCTCCCTTCTGCTGTTTATTTTTGTCTCCTCCATTAATCCATCCTTTCCCCCCATGGACATCACTTCCTGTCATTTCCTGCAGGGCTACCGTCAAAAGGACTCCTACATGGCGAGCCAGGGCCCCCTGCAGCACACCATAGAGGACTTCTGGAGGATGATCTGGGAGTGGAGGAGCTGCTCAATAGTCATGCTCACTGAGCTGGAGGAGAGAGGGCAGGTGTGTGTGGATGTGTGCAGATTCAAACGCTAGTATTAGATATCAAGTCAATAACTGGCTAAAATAGAATATTGATATAAGATAACTTACTCAATGCTAACTTGACGCCACCGGTCCTGTATAACATGATAATAATCTGAGCAAAATGTCTTGATCTTTTAGCGATTTTTCATCTTCTCTTCATGTCAAATCTTCAATAAAATGTGATACAAAGTATTAGTGTGCAGATGGTTTAAAGCTGCAACAGAGAGGAAAATTAATTTTTGTTCATTATTGCACCTATTCTCAACCTTGGGGTCGGGACCCCAATTGGGGTCGCGAGATGATTTCTGGGGGTCGCCAAATCATTTTGGAAGTCAACTCTGTCTCCAAGTGTTCATGTGTTTTAGTCTGTTTGGTCATTTTGTCAATTTGTGTCTTTTTTGGGTCATTTTGTGTCTTTTTTTTTTTTTTATCATTTTGTGGTCAATTTGTGCCTTTTTTGGTCATTTTGTGTCTTTTTTTTATCATTTTGTGGTCAATTTGTGTCTTTTTTGGGTCATTTTGTGTCTTTTTAATCATTTTGTGGTCAATTTGTGCCTTTTTTGGTCATTTCGTGTCTTTTTTTAGTCATTTTGTGTCTTTTTTTGGTCATTTCGTTTCTTTTTTGGGTGATCTGTGAGATTGTGTTCAGTGAGCGGGGGTCGCGGACAACGTGCATGTTAAATTGGGGGTCGCGACTCAAAAAGGTTGAGAACTACTGCATTATTGAAGCTGAAAAATCATATCGAATGGTCAGAAATGGAAGTTTAGTTATTTCCACCAAACATGGTGCTCTGACAATAATGTAGTTAATGATCAATGTAATTTGTTTCTGTCTCGTACTGAGAATTTGAAAAATGACTATCCAGTGATTTAGACATTAACATTTTAGATTTCCTAGACATGTTCAGAGTCTTAGCATGTCGTTAAGCGTCGTAATTCGACCATCTCCATTATGGGTCCTGCAGGAAAAGTGTGCTCAGTATTGGCCCAGTGATGGAGTGGTGGTCTATGGGGACATCGCCATTGAGATTAAAAGGGAGGAGGAGAGTGAGAGCTACACGGTGCGTGACCTCCTGGTCACCAACAACAGGGTAGGAAGGAGTGGATGAAGCAAGAAATTATTACATCATTATTATATCATTCACATGTCCTCATCTCTTCCTTTCTGCCATTTTTTCCAGGAGAACAAGGCTCGGGCTGTGCGTCAGTTCCATTTCCATGGCTGGCCAGAGGTGGGCATCCCCACCGACGGTAAAGGCATGATCAACATAATCGCTGCGGTGCAGAAACAACAGCAGCAGTCTGGCAACCACCCCATTACTGTGCACTGCAGGTAACACACACACACACACACACACACACACACACACACTCACCAAGCCTTTTCCACTCAGTATGTTGCTGTTTTTTTTTAAACTTAAATTTTATTTCAATTTTTGCAGCATATACTAACATATATATACAAATTCACATTTAGTCTGCTGTTTTTCATTTGTGATCTGCTTCATACAGCATTAAAGCATATACATCAAGTCAAATATGTATAAATGACATGGTTAAACCAAAGTAACACAAACAAACAATAAGTAATTAAATAATAAACTGTGTTAATGGAAATAAATCAAATTTAAATTAAGTGAAATAAAGTAAAATAAAATAAAGGTAACATGAGATTATTGCATTAGTATGGTCATGGCAGGTGTCCATCTGTTAACAAATATATCTTTTTGAAGCCTCAAGGAGTGTATGTTGCTGTTTTAACCTGTAGGTACCAGTGTAAGAACAAATGCTTGACATTAAGATCATTTGATAGTTTTCTTTGTATTATTGTTGTACATGGAAATGCTTTGGGCAATCAAGTGTGTGATTGTGTGTCTGGGAAATTGTTGCAGCTATTAAATCACAGGAAAAAACAGCTCAGGAGAATTGTTCTCTTCTTCCTTGTGACATTTTAACTGCTCCCAGAAATACTGCTACGTTGCTTCTCTTAACATGTGCTCTCCCAACAAAGACTCTGCACGTGTTTACTGCAGGGTGTACACTGAGCTTTACGTTTTTGCTTGTGTGTGTGTGTGTGTGTGTGTGTGTGCGTGTGCGCACAGTGCTGGTGCTGGCCGGACGGGGACTTTCTGTGCGTTGAGTACAGTCCTGGAGAGGGTGAAGGCAGAGGGCATCCTGGATGTCTTTCAGACAGTCAAGAGCCTCAGACTGCAGAGACCACACATGGTGCAGACACTGGTAAGGGCCCTTTCTCAAAAAGCAACTAGTAAATCTCTGAAGATTTACTTATTTTTTTTACTGCTGCAGAGGATTCAATTTCATCACTGAGCTAATAAGGAGGAGAATGCCATGACAGGAAGTCATAGATATGTTTCCTGAGGTTACACCAAAAATGGCAATAAGGGGGCAGGGAGTAACAAATTTATAATACATATATATACACTACCGGTCAAAAGTTTTAGAACACCCCAATTTTTCCATTTTTTTATTGAAATTCAAGCAGTTCAAGTCAAATGAACAGCTTGAAAGGGTACAAAGGTAAGTGGTGAACTGCCAGAGGTAAATAAAAAAAGGTAAGCTTAACCAAAACTGAAAAATAATGTACATTTCAGAATTATACAAGTAGGCCTTTTTCAGGGAATAAGAAATGGGTTAACAACTTAACTCTATGGAGTCTTGGGCTATTTTGTCCATTTTTGAATTCTTTTCATGCCTTTGTAAGTCATTTTGTGTCTTTCTTTGGTTATTTTGTGTCTTTTTTTTGTCATTTTGTGTCTTTTGGTGTCTTTTTTTGTCATTTTGTGTCTTTTTTTAGTCCTTTAGTCCAACATAAAATGTGATTTTGAATCTTTTTTTTTACTTTCAAAACACTATCATGCTCAATAAAGAATTTTAAATTTGCAAATGTGCGTTAATTTCAGAGTACACTGAGACATTAAACTGCATAATTTTCAATTCAATTCTGGAAAAGTTGGTGTGTTCTAAAACTTTTGACCAGTAGTGTATATATATATATATATATATACACTCAATAGTTTAGAGAAAAGGAAATAGGAAAATATTCACTGCAAATTAAGTTTGTACCCTGAGATGGCCCCAAAACTGTTGAGCAGAGATAGGACATGGGGGGGAGTGGTATTAGGGTTTGAGAGAAAGAGAAGAAGGTTATCTGCATAAAGGGAAACCTTATGTGTCTGACCACCTCAAATAATTTCATCTACCCTATCATCTTGTCTCAAAGCTATGGCAAATAGTCCGATAGTCGATAGTTAGTAAGTACAGGAGCCATGGGTGAAACATATGATCCAAGAAATAAAATTGTGACCGATTTATGATATTTAACGGTTTAATAACTGGAACCAATAGATGATGCTTCCCAAAGCAGTTAAAGGAAAAGTTCAACATTATGAGGAACACACTTCCTTGCATGAGATGATTCAATGAATACCACTTTCATGTCTGTATGGTACATATGTAACTAGAGCAGGCAGCTGGTTAGCTTAGCTTAGCATTAAAACGGGAATCAGGAAAACAACTGGCCTGGTTCTCATTAACAAATGCTATTTATTCTTTATAATGTTTAAACCTGGTAATACCGCAGAGTTGCAGATTAGGCTACACTAATATTATGAATATACTATTTGTATGATTAGATTCCATTGGTGGCTGTGCAGAATTGTTTCTTACTCTTGTGATCCTAACATTTCTAATGACCCTGGAGCGTTGTAAAATCCAAAAGTAAATATTTATTGAAAAATAAATGGCTGTAATCATTTCCAAAACCCACATCATGTTTTTATCCATAGAAAGAGTCTGCTTCAGTCCATCTTTGCTGGCATTTAGCCTTTCAAAATTTTTTGCTGCCAACAATGGAAGGCACACATCTAAAAGCACCATATTAAATTTATATTGCCAAAAGAACAAAAAATGTAGCACAAGCAGAGATTACTGGTCTAGGAAAGTAGTTCTCAACCTTGGGGTCGGGACCCAATTGGGGTCGCGAGATGATTTCTGGGGGTCACCAAATCATTTTGGAAAGTAGCTCTGTCTCCACTGTGTTAAAGTGTTCATGTGTTAATGTGTTTTAGTCTTTTTGGTCACTTAATGTCTTTTTTTTTGTGATATTGTGTCTTTTTGTGTCTTTTTTTGATAATTTTGAGGTCAATTTGTGTATTTTTTTTGTCATTTTGTTTCCTTTTTTTGGTCATTTTCTGTCTTTTTTTGTCATTTTCTGTCTTTTTGGTCATTTTGTTTCCTTTTTTTGGTCATTTTCTGTCTTTTTTTTGTCATTTTCTGTCTTTTTGGTCATTTTGTTTCCTTTCTTTTGGTCATTTTCTGTCTTTTTTTAGTCATTTTCTGTCTTTTTGGTCATTTTGTTTCCTTTTTTTTGGTCATTTTCTGTCTTTTTTTAGTCATTTTCTGTCTTTTTGGTCATTTTGTTTTCTATTTTTTGGTCATTTTCTGTCTTTTTTTTAGTCATTTTCTGTCTTTTTGGTCATTTTGTTTCTTTTTTTTGGTCATTTTCTGTCTTTTTTTTTAGTCATTTTCTGTCTTTTTGGTCATTTTGTTTCCTTTTTTGTCATTTTCTGTCTTTTTTTAGTCATTTTCTGTCTTTTTGGTCATTTTGTTTCCTTTTTTTGGTCATTTTCTGTCTTTTTTTGGTCATTTTCTGTCTTTTTTTAGTCATTTTCTGTCTTTTTGGTCATTTTGTTTCCTTTTTTTGGGTCATTTTCTGTCTTTTTTTAGTCATTTTCTGTCTTTTTGGTCATTTTGTTTCCTTTTTTTTGGTCATTTTCTGTCTTTTTTTTAGTCATTTTTTGTCTTTTTGGTCATTTTGTTTCTTTTTTGGGTGATCTGAACTTTGCGTGTGAGATTGTGTTCAGTGAGTGGGGGTCACGGACAACATGCATGTTAAATTGGGGGTCGCGACTCAAAAAGGTTGAGAACTACTGGTCTAGGAGACTGCTCCAAGAGATATAACATGTTAATTAGTCAGCTTTCGAAAGTGGTGGGTGGAGTTTCTTTTTTTTCAGTTTAGGGTATATTCTTCTAATATAACTACAACTGTGTGACTGTTGCTTTGAAGTTTTCTAGCTGACATGCCTGTTTCTCCTGCCCTCTCCCTCTCCTCAGGAGCAGTACGAGTTCTGCTACAAGGTGGTCCAGGAGTACATTGATGCCTTTTCTGACTATGCCAACTTCAAGTAGGGACCTGTCGTGGAGGAAAAGATGGATGTCCGCCTACACGTCACACGAGCATATGCACGCACCAGAACACACACACATACATTACCATGCAGAAAGCTGCATATTCCCATCTGATGGATTTTTTTTTAAAAAGAAAAAAAAAACACTCATCACAACTTGATCTGTGGATGGGATGAACTGCCCGCAGGAAAAGGGAACAGAGGCTTCGGCCCGGAGGACAGGGCAGCGCAGTGGGACAGAAAATAACTGAGATGCCTTCTTGAATATTTTGTAATATTGGTCTTGTTAATACAGCCCTTCACCCCTATTTGCTTCCCATCCCCCCCACCCCCCCCATATGTATATATACTTACTGTGTTGCATCTTATTACTTTGGTTTCAGACACAGTTTTGAGTTTGGCTGCATTTTCGGGTGGCACCTATAATGTATTTTATTGGTATATAAATATATATAAATATATAAATATATTTGAATATAAAGCTTATGCTTTGGAGGCTAATGTAAAAATCCAGAGTCAAGGTAATGATGTTCGGATTTTTTTTTTTTTTTTTTACTTTTTAGACACGGAAAACTTAAAAAAATGTTGGCTTGGCCAGAGCCATGCTGTAGCTGCAGATACAGGCCTGGTTTAGGTGTGTGTAATGGCGAGGAGAGGCAACTGCTAGTTGTAAACAACAATGAAGAGGTTAGCTTAGATCAGGCATGTCCAAACTATTCCACAAAGGGCCGTGTGGCTGCAGGTTTTCGTTTCAATCAAGCAAAAGCACACAGTTTGACCAATCAACTGTCTGAATACTGAGATCAGCTGATTAACTGAGTCAAGTCTGGTGTGCTGCTGCTTGGTTGGAACGAAAACCTGCAGCCACACGGCCCTTTGTGGAATAGTTTGGACATGCCTGGCTTAGATGCTGCAATAGCATCAGTAATATCAGAACAGGCGTTTTTCTTTGTTAAATGGAAAGCAGAGAGCAGATCTTCTCCTGAAAGAAGCATGGACGGTGATAGACTGATCCAATAATGTGACAGGTATTTTTTTGAATGACCATCAGGCAGCGTCAAGTTAATTTAGCTTCACTTGTTGAGCCAATTACTTTAAGTTTCAGGGGTTCAAAGGTCAGTTGGAGATCAGAAACTTTATGATGTAGCTTCGACTCAGATTGACACAAACACACACACTAAAAACCAGGAGCCATTCTTTTTCTCTTTCTTTTTTTGTTTGAGCGTATTTGTTCAAAGAAGACACATGTTTTCACATCACTGTCTTCTACCTGCAGGGTGCCAAAGTCCTTCACTTCTTTGCAGCTCCAGAAACCATGTTTAAAGATTCAGGACAAGAAATCTGGGTAACACTTTCTATGAAGACTACATCTATAGTGCATTATGAGCGCATTCATAGTGAATTATAATGCTCATTATAATCAATCATAATGCATTATGACTGCATTCATAAACATATAAAGCTTCATGATGCATTATATCAACAGTTATAAATATAGCTTATAATGACTTATAAATCCAAGTGTCTTATGAGTGCTCTTGACTGGTTATAAACTACAGGCTGACTGATGAGGCTTATAATACATTACAACTACTCATACCCCTCTATACACACACCTCAACAATCAATTGTTATAAGGACTCATAGGATGCCATAGGTATAAATAAATGATCAATGTATGCTTTAAGTAAAGTGAGGTTCATATAGACGCATCTATAATGCAGTATAGCTAATCATGATGTTTCATTGTTGGCATGATTAGCTATACTGCATTATAGATGCGTCTATATGAACCTGCATACATTGATCATTTATTTATACTTATGGCATCCTATGAGTCCTTATAACAATTGATTGTTGAGGTGTGTGTATAGAGGGGTATGAGTAGTTGTAATGTATTATAAGCCTCATCAGTCAGCCTGTAGTTTATAACCAGTCAAGAGCACTCATAAGACACTTGGATTTATAAGTCATTATAAGCTATATTTATAACTGTTGATATAATGCATCATGAAGCTTTATATGTGTTTATGAATGCAGTCATAATGCATTATGATTGATTATAATGAACATTATAATTCACTATGAATGCGCTCATAATCCACTATAGATGTAGTCTTCATAGAAAGTGTTACCGAAATCTGTTTCACTGTTCAAGGATCTGTGACACACTCTGCTGGATTACAACACATTGGGGAAATTATAGACACAAATATACATTTTTTTTACAGTAAAGAAATTTGGTCAACTGGTCAAACTTTTTGTTGAACTTTATTTTAGGGTCTGTTACAGTATCTGCAGCAATGTGGATCATGTTGACAAGCCAAGTGGCAAACAAAACAATCACAAGTAACTCCATTATTACATCAGCAAATGTTATATACCCAGCATGTTTCTTTTTTTGTTTACAGACGCACGTCAGTATTTCTTGTAGATTTTATTGATTGATTATTTTCTGTATTGGTTTCCCTTGAGTCTGCCTGAATTAACGCTTTCTTTTTTTTTTTATATCGGCCTCACATCACTACGCTGTACTGTCACACTTTTAAAGAATGATTTTTTTTTTTCCCACCATGAACACTGATGCCCGAAGAATGTCTCTTTTAATTCGAATGCTGTTGCTAACATATTCCTCAAAAATGGATACATTGTTACTTAAATAGTGGAGGTGTGCCATGCCATGTTAGCTCAGATTTGTTTTTAATGACCGTCCTGTGAGGACACTAAGACTTGAATTACAGTGTTTGTTTGTTTTTCTCAGATGAGGTCACAATTGAGGCTATGCACTCACTTGTAACGAATGATGTCAGTTAACCGCAGGGCTTCAGGTCAGTCATAATGTCAACTCGGTCAGCTCAGGAGATGACTGATGCCACGATTGTTTAAATTTGCAAATTGAACAAATTCAGCTTGAATTTCTGACAAGCGTTTCAATGGTTTTAACCCCCACCAAAGGAGCATTCTGATATTATGCCTCACCTGGATTTTAACATATTTTAATGCAATGATATTAAAAATTCTATTTCTTTTTTCAAGCTATTTTTAAATGTAGATTTTAACTGAAAACAGCCTCATCAGTCTAAATCACACTAACAGTCCCATATTTAATTTCCTTTCTTAATAAAAAGGAGCACAATCAAGTCCTAATTTATTGATAGTGGAATGAAAAGTACATGCTGAATTGCTTAAAAAGGGTGATGGCGTCAATGTTGATTGTTTGAACACTCCTGCACTATTTGCACCAAAAGCAAAGCCCTTAAAAATACAGAACCAAATGAGAGAAAAGGTCAGAATGATGATTTGAATGATGATATTGGACTGAAGCTCTTTCGGTTCTCAAAGCCCCTTCTGTAAGGCCCCTGTAGGGACTTAAAGTAGCAGGTATTTTAATCGACCGGTCACTGAAATGTTGGCTGTTTGTGCTTCGTCATTGTCATTTCAGGTCTTCTTTCGTTCCAAAGCATCACAAGTGCCCGCACTATTAGTTAGGTGCCATTATGTTCTTCGTTTATTTACTTATTGGGCCCTTAATTAGTAGAGGAGGGTATGCTTTTTGTTTTGCTATTCTGTCTGTGCTTCAATTACACGGTTGTATTGCGTGTCTGTTTGGATCATGTGACTTTGTCTCACTGCAATTTGACAGCAAAACATGACACTGTGCCAACCCACCATACCCACTATTTTGCTATTATAATGAACTTTAAAAAGTGCCTCACTGGTAGGTAGGTTTTCAAAAAAAACTAAACTTAACATACAAAATGTGATGCAACTCTTCTCATTCTAAAAGTTGCCCTTTGTATTTTCCCAACTTGCATGTTTTTCCTCAACTGTCACCTTTAAACGGATGACGAGCCTCTTTGTATGACAAATCAATAGGGCCAAAACCAAGACTGAGTCAGTCATCCTCTCACATTCCCTTTAGTTGCATATACAGTACAGGCCAAAAGTTTGGACACATCTCATTCAATGCGTTTTTCTTTATTTTCATGACTATTTACATTGTAGATCCTCACTGAAGGCATCAAAACTATGAATGAACACATATGGAATTATGTACTTAACAAAAAAAGTGTGAAATAACTGAAAACATGTCTTGTATTTTAGATTCCTCAAAGTAACCACCCTTTGTTTCCTAGAATATAAGACATGTTTTCAGTTACTTCACACTTTTTTGTTAAGTACATAATTCCACATGTGTTCATTAATAGTTTTGATGAATTTACAATGTAAATAGTCATGAAAAAAAGGAAACACATTGAATGAGAAGGTGTGTCCAAACTTTTGGCCTGTACTGTACGTAGTTTCCTTGATTGTTCAGGTTAAACTAACATCAAGGTCCCTTTTTGAATAAATTCCATCTTGATTTAATGGCTTCATTTCATTCCATATCACCGAGATGTGGTATCCATGACAAGTAATCAATTATGGGTACCCAAATATTCAACAAAAATTCATAACCCCCCACACTTTAATGCATAATCCCCAAGGGAACCAAACAGTTGTCCCTGTTTTAAATCCATTTTCACCAGAAGAGCGTTTTGAATGCCCCCGAGAATTAAAATACGTCTTCATTTTGGACTGGAGGACAACTAGAGTCCAACTTTGCTCTTCTTCTTTCCACCTTTTATATGTCATTCATGTCTCCTGTCCACTTATCTCTTTCACTTTGTCCTTGGACCATTTCCCCCCCCCCAGTGGTCACTGCCCACTCCCTTTTGTACATAATGTAAGGTTATTTATATTTCATTCCTGTCTGCTGCCTTGCTTATTATATTTTCTTCTTCACCCCCTTCTTTTTTGAAGATTAAAAAAAGATGTATATTGAACTGTATCGGGACCATTTTGAAATGTATTAGAGATGTTTTTGTTTTGGCCATTTTTAATTTGGTATAATTGTCTTAAGCAAATCCTATTTTTTAATTTGCCAATGTTTGTTTCTAGTGTTTTGTTATTCAACATTTGAATATATGTATATATAATTATATATATGATAAAATTATATATAATTATATAATGCCAAATGGCCTTTCTAAGCAAGATACTGTTCAAACCTAATAAAGTGCTTGAGATTTTATCAGTTGGGTGTATTTCTTATTTCTTTAAATGTTTTGTCACACACGTCAGAAACAAAGATGTCAGGTCAACCTGATGCTCATTACAGCTCACTTCTCAATGAAGACTAATGGTACAGTGGTGCAAAATAATTGCCAATCGTTCATGTGCCTTATAGATCAGACGGTCCTCTTGAGTGTTGCTCTTGAAGGGTTTTCGATCAGGTTTAACCCTTCACCCCCCATCAAATATTAATGTGCTTTTTGCACTGATAAATAATTGAACAGGGAAACATTTAGGCTTACGGTTAAAATGTGAGTGTGGACAGTAATACCTGGAATACATTTTAGGAAACATTATTTTTACATTCAGGCAGTACCATCATTCTACCGGCCGGTCTTACTATTATTATTATATATTATATATCATATTATTTTACTTAAAATTACTTTATTTATATTTTTCATTTTATTTATTTTTATATTGTTTATCTATTATTACATATTATATTATTATATATATTATACTGTACTATTATAATTATTATATACTGTCTAGTCACTATAGCATTGTTGCCATCATATCATATCACCAGTTTAATTATTACCATCATCTTGCCAACCATCCTACCAACTGATGTTCTTTTTTTAACTTCTTAAGTGTTCTTGTTCTATTCTGTGTTTTTTTTCTATTGTTGTTTTTATTTATGCTACCTCAGTATTTTATTCTATTGTATTTTATTGTACTTGAATACCGGACTGCTGTGACAACCGAATTTCCCTTCGGGGATGAATAAAGTAATCTATCTATCTATCTATCTATCTATCTATCTATCTATCTATCTATCTATCTATCTATCTGTCTGTCTGTCTGTCTGTCTGTCTGTCTGTCTGTCTGTCTGTCTGTCTGTCTGTCTGTCTGTCTGTCTGTCTGTCTGTCTGTCTGTCTGTCTGTCTGTCTGTCTGTCTGTCTGTCTGTCTGTCTGTCTGTCTTGTCTTGTCTTGTCTTGTCTTGTCTTGTCTTGTCTTGTCTTGTCTTGTCTTGTCTTGTCTTGTCTTGTAGGAGTAGTCTACTCAGCAACACTGTTTTGATGTTTCTTAACCCTTTATCAGGCGAAGAACCGTATTTGGTAACTCGCAGATTTAAGAGAATTAAAGTAGCAAATCAGCGTGGAAAAAAGTCACAGATTTATGAGAAAGAAGTGGGAAAAAAGCAACTTTTCTCACAGATTCCCCACTTTAAATCTCTTAAATCTGCATTTTTTTTTCTTGTAGATTTGCCACTTTAATCTAGTAAATTTGCAAATAATTTGTAAATTTGCAGTTTACGAAATTAAAGGGGCAAATCTACGAGGAAAAAATGCGTAGATTTATGAGATTTAAAGTGGTGAATCTGTGAAAAAAAAGTTGTTTTTTTCCCACTTTTTCCTCGTAAATCTGCAAATTTTTTTCTTGTAGATTTGCTACTTTAATCTACTAAATTTGCAACGTTTTTCTCCAGCCCTTTTTGATATCCACTGAAGTTACCAAATATAGTTCTTCGCCTGATAAAGGGTTAATATACACAGTAATATAAAGGGTGATGGAAATATGTCTAGTATAATTCTAAGAAATGTATTGTCTTAAAGGGGCATTCCCCTGATTCTACAGATCAGTTTACTTCTCAGCAGATTGTATAATGTCTCCTGTGGGTCTATAAGACCTTTCTACAGTATGAAAGAACAACCCTGATTATGTCATCAGGATACATCAGTGCATAGTTTGGATTTTGTGGGGTTATCCATAGTCAGTGTGTCAACTACAGTAGATAGCGGTCAGCATGCCTCCAGTTTGGAGAGGCAGGCAGTAGTGAAAAAAAAACCTCATTGGATGAACTCAATTACATTGTGGGCAGAATTTCCATCCAACAAATATTTGTAGCCCAAACGCAAAACAAGTGCATCAATGCAATATAATGTATTTGAGTTAATGTAGCTCACTTTTTTACATTTGGTGGAACTCAAATTAAAAACATGTATGTATTGTATTTAAATTGAGTTACCTCAACTCATTTATGTCAAGGAGAGCTAAAATAAAGAAATTGTGTTCGTTCAACCTAAAAACATAGAATTGGACAACATGATCTCACAGAAATCCGTGGAATAGCCACGGAATCGCTCAAATTTGCGTGAAACTGACACGGATTTCGCTACAATGCAAGTTAATGACAGTCATATCCCGTGGCTATTCCAACATACAAAGTGATTATGTACATTCACTGACTGAATATTTAGAAAATAAAACATATATTTCTCGCTAGAAATGTGATCAAAATCCATTTTTATGCAGAAACTAAGTCAAAATATTGATTTTTCACTAAAAATGAGAGAACTGTCCGCCATGTTTTTTGTTCTGACCGCTGGGACCTTGAAAGTCACGTGACTTGGAACAAACCAATAGCCACGGGATATGACTGTCTTTAACTTGCATTGTAGTGAAATCCGTGTCAGTTTCACGGAAATTTGAGCGATTCCGTGGCTATTCTACGGATTTTGAGTTAAGCGAAATCCGTGGCTATTTCACGGGTTTCTGTGATACCATGTTGAATTGGAAAACTGAAAGTCATTCTTTTTGGGTTGAAGGGAAGGATAGGGGAGTAAATTAATACATTTTAGGTTACACGTCTTAAACTACTTTTGATTTGATTTTAATTGATATATTTTCATTAGACAAACAATACATTAATGTGTCACATCTAAGAAGGTTTTGTGTCTTTTTTGGTAATTCTGTTTTTTTTTTTTGTTGAGCGGGGGTCGCGGACAACATGCATGTTAAATTGGGGGTCGCGACTCAAAAAGGTTGAGAACTACTGAGTTAGACAACCCTTTCCAAGCTGTTACCTGTGCTCTTTTCAAAGCCACCAGACTCCATTTACAAACAACATTTATTTTACCTTGCAGAAGGAGTTGTTGGTCTACCACCGCCTCGGTTTGATGTTTTCAATGGTTACTTTGAATTTACCCCTTTCAGAAGGAAAAGTCCATGAAAACTTTAATGAAATGTATTTTTCATACACTAATAGGCTACACTATTTAGTGACAAACCTTTTACGGTCTAAAGACTAAAGGTACATTTGTTTGGACAAATTTAATGATAACAACAAAAAGCTCATAAGAGTTTAATTTAAGAGCTGGTATCTAGCCATTTTCCATGGCTTTCCATTTTTCTTGATAATGATTATGGTATAATGGTTATTATCAAGAAAACCATCCAAACAAATGTACCTTTAGTTGTATCAGGCATTAAAATGAACAAGAAATTGAAGAAAACATTGGTCTAATAATTTTTTCCATGACTGTATATTGGCTCAAAACTTTAGGAAATTTTAGTTTTGAAAATTCCAGTGCCAGGATGGTCAGACCTCTAATAAACAGCTTCAATCACATGTAAAAAGTTAATTCACAAACTACTGGAGGTAATCCTTGCGCTTCATGTTGACAGGCGATAATCATTTTAAATGTATCATGTTTTTCATTTTAAATCTTGACCTGAAAAGTAACTAAAGCCGTCAGCTAAATGTAGGGGAATAAAAAGTACAATATATGTCTCAAAATGTAGTGGAGTAGAAGTATAAAGTTACATAAAATGTACATAAAAGTACCTCAAAATTTTACTTTAAGTCCAGTACTTGAGTAAATGTACATAGTTTCTTTCCACCATTGCTACCTGCCTCTTCTAACTTATACATATCAGTTAAGAGTCCTCCTTCAGACACTGTATGAGGATTAAAGGGATAGTTTGTGCATTATTATACAAAACTTGGTACAATTATTGTCAATGCCCTCCTGAGGATAACCCTTTAAGGTTTTATTGATCGGCCCCTAGGTGGCACTGTGGTGGCAGTCTAATTTCATATTTGGTACCGTGGCCACACTATAACACTTAAGGCAACTTTAAAGTTTCATGAGTTTTGTTCAGGCATTGAAAAATGCGATCATTTGGGAAGAAGAAAAAAAAAATCATTCGAATACAATAGGGACCTCGCAGGTTGTTGCCTGCTCGGGCCCTAATAAACAACAAACAAACATTAAAACACACAGGCTTATATAAGTATCTCAATAATAAAAAATGTCTCAAAAGTGCTCTAAAGTGCAAATATTCTTGAGGGGAATCAGACAGCCACTAAAACATATTATTCCTGTCCATCTTTGTCATATAGCGTTTAAACCTATTACCTAGACTAAACTACAGCAGGTTCTTGTCATAATGCCCTCCTGAGGATAACCCTTTAAGGTTTTATTGATCGGCCCCAAGGTGGCACTGTGGTGGCAGTCTAATTTAATATTTGGTACCGTGGCCACACTATAACACTTAAGGCAACTTTAAAGTTTCATGAGTTTTGTTCAGGCATTGAAAAATGTGATCATTTGGGAAGAAGAAAAAAATATATAATATAGATAATGTCTCCTCAGTGACGCATCTTGGAGTCATCCCACCACAACCAATCCCTTTCACCAAACAGTCCTGTGTCACGACACTCAAGCTGGCAGTTGAACTGAGTCAACAGCGACTCCTCTAATGGAGAAGGATGTCATCAGTGTTTGTTCCCCTCTCATCAGATAACCTCTGTGTTTCCCCTGACTGAGGGGTCATCTGGGTTAAAGGGAGGATGTTTGATGGGTGACTGTGGTGCAAGAAGAGAGGAAATTGGAACTGTTGTGTTTTACATTATGACAAGAACCTGCTGTAGTTTAGTCTGAGTTTAGAGCACTTTTGAGACATTTTTTATTATTGAGATACTTATATAAGCCTGTGTGTTTTAATGTTTGTTTGTTGTTTATTAGGGCCCGAGCAGGCAACGACCTGCGAGGTCCCTATTGTATTTCGAAATGATTATTTATTAGGGCCCGAGCAGGCAACAACCTGCGAGGTCCCTATTGTATTTCGAATTATTTATTTTTTTGACTCCAAGATGCGTCACTGAGGAGACATTATCTATATTATATATTTTTTTCTTCTCCCTTAATGATCGCATTTTTCAATGCCTGAACAAAACTCATGAAACTTGAAAGTTGCCTTAAGTGTTATAGTGTGGCCACGGTACCAAATATGAAATTAGACTGCCACCACAGTGCCACCTAGGGGCCGATCAATAAAAGCTTAAAGGGTTATCCTCAGGAGGGCATTGACAATAATTGAACCAAGTTTTGTATAATAATGCACAAACTATCCCTTTAATCCTCATACAGTGTCTGAAGGAGGACTCTTAACTGATATGTATAAGTTAGAAGAGGCAGGAAGCAATGGTGGAAAGTAACTATGTACATTTACTCAAGTACTGGACTTAAAGTACAATTTTGAGGTACTTTTATGTACATTTTATGTAACTTTATACTTCTACTCCACTACATTTTGAGGCAAATATTGTACTTTTTACTCCTCTACATTTAGCTGACAGCTTTAATTACTTTTCAGGTCAAGATTTAAAATGAAATACATGATACATTTAAAATGATTAAATGATTAAATTTAATGATTAAAGTTTTTAATGTTTTAATTTTTCAATTTTTAATTTTTAATTTTTTTAATTTTTTAATTTTTTAATTTTTTAATTTTTTAATTTTTTAATTTTTTAATTTTTTAATTTTTTAATTTTTATTGGATCCCCGTTAGTTGTCACCATGGTGACAACTATTCTTCCTGGGGTCCCTAAAAAGCAAGACACATAACAGTAACATTCACATGCATCATGCATACACAGTACAACATACATAGTACAAGCACCTACACATACATACTCACACATATACACAGACACATTCAGAGATCAGTTCATTAAGAGCCGTCTCTGTACAAGTTTAAACACAAACAAAATATACAAAATAAGGCATTCTGGAGCTTTACAGATATCAGTCAACTGAATTTAATCTAATTTCTTTACTCAAAACAGCTTTTTTCAATTCCCTTCTAAATCCTGACTTCTTACACTTAAGAATGAAGCAGTACGGAAGTCCATTCCAGTATACAATAGCTCTGTACAATACAGTTCTTTCCGTGCATTTGTCCTAGGTCTACACTGTAAAAAAAATCTGTTTAATTTACGGTAAAATACCGGCAGCTTTGGTTGCCAGAACTTCACTGTAAGAAATACAGTGAGCGTATGTAAATGTAAATATCAGCAAAAAAACTGTAATTTATACTGAATAATCCCATTACTTTCAGGATAATTGTGTCATCATGGTATTTCTCCATTCATTTTACATGAAAATTGTTTATTTTTACAGCACAATTGTGTTTTCTACAGTTTATGACAGTAGAATTTAAAGTTTTATGCTATTCTTTGATTTACAGTAATTAAAAGTATCTACTACGGTGATGTACAATGTTCAATTTTACGACTCTGATGCAATTTTACAGTGTTTTACTGTAATTTCTACAAACATTTTTTACAGTAAAGTATACAATAGCTCTGTACAATACAGTTCTTTCAGTGCATTTGTCCTAGTCTAGGTAGTCTGAAACGACAGCTTAATGTAATTAATATATATGAATGATACTGTGTAATTAATCTGTTAACTGAATGATTGATTTGTACCTTGTTATGGGTGATGTGTCAGCAGATGAACCTCCCAGGGGTGTCAGTGCTGTTTGCAGGTGATAATTGGAATTGGCCGTGTCTTCTGGACCTCATGTCCCCAGGGACGCTTCATTTCACCACTGGGAACAGAGGGACCAGAGGGGTCAGGGATGGGTGGGGCAATTAGGGAATGATAATGAAAATGTGCGTTGGGAGAGGTACATATATTGAGGAGGAGGATGAGGCTGAAAAGAGTCTCTGCAGTAATACTCCTGTGAAACAGCAAGATACTTTTACCAACTGACCAACTGTAGAGTAGAGTGCTGCAAGGGAAACCTGTGGAGATAAAGTCGTGAGACAAAGGTAAGGATGATTAATTATACTTCTGCGTAGCATTAACTGTACTCAAAAATGCACACTGTTGATATATTTTTTTTTAAATATTACAATGATTGTTGTTGGAGACCTGGCTTTAACCCTCTATGGCAGCTATTCTCAACCTTGGGGTCGGGACCCCAATTGGGGTCGCGAGATGATTTCTGGGGGTCGCCAAATCATTTTGGAAGTCAGCTCTGTCTCCACTGTGTTAAAGTGTTCATGTGTTTTAGTCTTTTTGGTCACTTAATGTATTTTTAAATTTATTTATTTTTGGTCATTTTGTGTGTTTTTTTTGTCATTTTGTGTGTTATTTGGTCATTTTGTGTCTTTTTTGTGTCTTTTTTTGATCATTTTGTTTCTTTTTTGGGTCATTTTGTGTCTTTTTTGTGTCTTTTTTTGATCATTTTGTGGTCAATTTGTGACTTTTTTGGTAATTTTGTTTATTTTTTTGGTAATTTTGTGTCTTTTTTTGGTCATTTTGTTTCTTTTTTGGGTCATTTTGTGTCTTTTTTGGTAATCTTGTGTCTTTTCTGGTCATATAGTGTTTTTTTTGGTAATGTTGTGTCTTTTTTTTTTGATCATTTTGTGTTCAATTTGTGTCTTTTTTGGTCATTGTGTTTCCTTTTTTAGGTCATTTTGTTTCTTTTTTGGGTGATCTGAACTGTGCGTGTGAGATTCTGTTCAGTGAACGGGGGTCGCGGACAACATGCATGTTAAATTGGGGGTCGCGACTCAAAAAGGTTGAGAACTACTGGTCTATGGTACGCATTATGATGCCAGTTAGGAAAAAATGTTTGGGGTGTTTTTTTTGTCTTAAAATAGACTAAATAAACACAATGAAGATGAACATGAAGAAATTTATAATTCTTTTTTTTTTTTGGGGGAAGTTTTTGGGGGTTTGTGCCCGTAGGCAACATTGTACCATAACGGTGCACAAGTGAAAAAGAACGTTTTTACAATTTTACACGTGTAAAAAAATATAATTTTTTTTTTTACACGTGAATAAAAGATTCAGTAACTTCAACAGGGTACAATACATAACATTTTAAATTTTAAACAAATTATAAAAGGGACTTTTTTAAACCGGTTTCTTGCCTGTAGGCAACATTGTACAATTGAACCAACGACCCATTGAAATGAATGTCTTGAACACTTTAAGTGTATGAAACTATCAAAAATGACGTTTTACTCACCTATAAGTAGGAATATATTTTTTTCCAGATAGAAAAGGGAAGGAAATTATGTTTTGAGTAATTTTTTTGTGGCGCAAAATGGCAAAGGTGTTTCCTTTGGAAAAGTCTGCAAAAAAGGGTTTCAATATGGCCTCCTGGAGGTCATGTGACAAATTAAAGCACTGCTATTGGTTCCCTATACTCTTCCCTCTTTTTTAAAGTATCGCATCACTGAAAAAGATGCATTGTAGAAATCTGACAGGCCAAAAATAGGTATGTTGCCTGAGGACAACACCGTACCATAGAGGGTTAACTCCTTATTGCCTCTCAGGCTGCTAAACTGACTTAAGATATAATATTTTAGGCTGTTACACAGTTTAACATTTGACCTAAGAACTGTATGAACATATATAACACATCATGCCTTAGGAAAAAAACTGTGTATATAAAAGGCAAAAATAATGAAGAAGTTACCAAAATCATGTCTCGGTTAAAATTATTCCAACTGCAATTAAGCAAGCATTTTTTTATGTTTGAATTTTGTTACTGAAATGAGAGAAAAATTGAAAAACTATTTTGCAAAAATGTAAACTTGCAGTAAAATTATTCTGTCCCAAGTCTCAATAAATTCCTGCTTCTCAATGGTATTGGTGAGGTAGGTTTTTTTGTACCTTGGCGATAGAAGAGTGTACATTGTGTAGTTGTGAGGTCAATGAAAACAATTTGGTTTTCCTATTATCAGCTCTATTTATCTGGCATGATTCGTTATTGTAGTAATACATTTGTTATTATCAGTCGATAATTTGTTATAAATGTTAGGTTAATACATGGTCGTCTATAAAGTTGGAATCATTTTGTTTGCAGACACAATCCTCTGTTAATTGTGGTTTAATTTTCATTGTGATATGTTTGGAAAAGATCAATCAATACAGTTTTGAGAAGATGTACACTTTATCTGTCAAGAATAAATCATATTGTCACAATCATTTCATGGAAAGAGGTAAAATATATATATTTTATTCCAACTTTATGTGCAAACCGTGTATATATCCTGCACCCCTTCAACTATTAAAACTCATAACCTTATCATGTTTTAACCTGTGTGTCTTCTTATTATTGCAAAAACAATGAGTTTTCTGGTGTTTCCTCTACTTTACATATGTTTGGTTTGTTGAGTTTTTAATGCAGGAACAGCAACATCAAGGCTGCCTTTCAGTTCAAACTTTCTGCGACACAAAAACTATTCTGAATTTTGGATGATGGAAGTATAATTTGGCAAACACTTTGCAATTTGATTCAATTTTCTAAATTAGATACCAAAGGATGAAAGACAACAGTTTCTTATAGTCCATGGTGGTTCTAGACCAGTTTTACTGTGGGGGCCAAGCAGGGGCCAGTGTTTAATCAGAGGGGCACATTATAAAACGCCAAAGATGATATTTAAGCATTCAAACCCTTTATTTTAGGTTATTTAAAAATCTAATTTAAGTATATTTGGAAGATACTAAAACATTGATTGAAACAATGAGACTTACCAACAATAACAACTATTTTTGTACAACAATGACATTTCTCATTTTTGTGCACAATTACTTTTGTTTTATTTTGAAAGTGCAGTACAGTGAGAATTATCTTTTTTTATATATATATATATACACACAAGCTTTTATTGCACAATTAAGCTATTATACAATGTTCACATTATGGGCTCCTCTAGTGTACAATGAGATATTGTTTGAACAAAAAATAGGTAAGAATTGTTCCGTCATTCATCGTTATAAATTGATCATTTTATTATTAATTTGACACAGGGGCCACAGGAGGGGCCAAGGGCTTCTTCACAGGGGCAGTGGCCCCTGGAGGCCCCCTGTGTAGAACCGCCACTGCTTATAGTCAGAGCTTATCAAGTGTCCATCTTTGCCTTTAGGTGGGATTATCATGTGTGTGTCTCGGCTGGTTTTGCTGCTCGGGCTGCTTCTCTGTGTGGGGGCTCAGCTGTCCCACGCCCAGCACTGGTCCCATGGCTGGTACCCTGGAGGCAAGAGGGAGCTGGACTCCTTCAGCACGTCAGAGGTCCTGTGTGTTCTTATTCAATGAGCATTTGTGTTGTTGTTCTTTTCCTTGTGTTGTTGTTTCTTTTCCTTGTGTTGTTGTTTCTTTTCCTTGTGTTGTTGTTTCTTTTCCTTGTGTTGTTGTTTCTTTTCCTTGTGTTGTGTTCTTTTCCTTGTGTTGTTGTTTCTTTTCCTTGTGTTGTGTTCTTTTCCTTGTGTTGTTGTTTCTTTTCCTTGTGTTGTGTTCTTTTCCTTGTGTTGTTGTTTCTTTTCCTTGTGTTGTTGTTTCTTTTCCTTGTGTTGTTGTTTCTTTTCCTTGTGTTGTGTTCTTTTCCTTGTGTTGTTGTTTCTTTTCCTTGTGTTGTTGTTTCTTTTCCTTGTGTTGTGTTCTTTTCCTTGTGTTGTTGTTTCTTTTCCTTGTGTTGTTGTTTCTTTTCCTCATGTTGTTGTTTATTTTCCTTGTGTTGTTGTTTCTTTTCCTTGTGTTGTGTTGTGTTCTTTTCATTGTGTTGTTGTTTCTTTTCCTTGTGTTGTTGTTCTTTTCCTTGTGTTGTGTTCTTTTCCTTGTGTTGTGTTCTTTTCCTTGTGTTGTTGTTTCTTTTCCTTGTGTTGTTGTTCTTTTCCTTGTGTTGTGTTCTTTTCCTTGTGTTGTGTTCTTTTCCTTGTGTTGTTGTTTCTTTTCCTTGTGTTGTTGTTTCTTTTCCTTGTGTTGTTGTTCTTTTCCTTGTGTTGTTTCTTTTCCTTGTGTTGTGTTCTTTTCCTTGTGTTGTTGTTTCTTTTCCTTGTGTTGTTGTTTCTTTTCCTTGTGTTGTGTTCTTTTCCTTGTGTTGTTGTTTCTTTTCCTTGTGTTGTTGTTTCTTTTCCTCATGTTGTTGTTTATTTTCCTTGTGTTGTTGTTTCTTTTCCTTGTGTTGTGTTGTGTTCTTTTCATTGTGTTGTTGTTTCTTTTCCTTGTGTTGTTGTTCTTTTCCTTGTGTTGTGTTCTTTTCCTTGTGTTGTGTTCTTTTCCTTGTGTTGTTGTTTCTTTTCCTTGTGTTGTTGTTCTTTTCCTTGTGTTGTGTTCTTTTCCTTGTGTTGTGTTCTTTTCCTTGTGTTGTTGTTTCTTTTCCTTGTGTTGTTGTTTCTTTTCCTTGTGTTGTTGTTCTTTTCCTTGTGTTGTGTTCTTTTCCTTGTGTTGTTGTTTCTTTTCCTTGTGTTGTTGTTTCTTTTCCTTGTGTTGTTGTTTCTTTTCCTTGTGTTGTGTTCTTTTCCTTGTGTTGTTGTTTCTTTTCCTCATGTTGTTGTTTCTTTTCCTTGTGTTGTTGTTTCTTTTCCTTGTGTTGTGTTCTTTTCCTTGTGTTGTTGTTTCTTTTCCTTGTGTTGTTGTTTCTTTTCCTCATGTTGTTGTTTCTTTTCCTTGTGTTGTTGTTCTTTTCCTTGTGTTGTTGTTTCTTTTCCTTGTGTTGTTGTTTCTTTTCCTTGTGTTGTGTTCTTTTCCTTGTGTTGTTGTTTCTTTTCCTCATGTTGTTGTTTCTTTTCCTTGTGTTGTTGTTTCTTTTCCTTGTGTTGTGTTCTTTTCCTTGTGTTGTTGTTTCTTTTCCTTGTGTTGTTGTTTCTTTTCCTCATGTTGTTGTTTCTTTTCCTTGTGTTGTTGTTTCTTTTCCTTGTGTTGTTGTTCTTTTCCTTGTGTTGTTGTTCTTTTCCTTGTGTTGTTGTTTCTTTTCCTTGTGTTGTGTTCCTTTTCCTTGTGTTGTTGTTTCTTTTCCTTGTGTTGTGTTCTTTTCCTTGTGTTGTTGTTTCTTTTCCTTGTGTTGTGTTCTTTTCCTTGTGTTGTTGTTTCTTTTCCTTGTGTTGTTGTTTCTTTTCCTTGTGTTGTGTTCTTTTCCTTGTGTTGTTGTTTCTTTTCCTTGTGTTGTTGTTTCTTTTCCTTGTGTTGTGTTCTTTTCCTTGTGTTGTTGTTTCTTTTCCTTGTGTTGTTGTTTCTTCTCCTTTCATATGTATGTGTGCGTGTGTTTGGGTATGTATCCAAATGTGGGCGCGTGTATGTATGTATGTATGTATAATTTCGCTGTATAAGTAAATTATATTTATGTTTTTGTAATACAAGACATGTTTAGACAAGGATGTTAACTTGTCATATTTAAGGAGAGGGGCTGGGAGTTTATAAGTTTTACTTCTTCTCACTCCTTTTCGAATATGTATTCTGTCATGTTAAATGTTTTGTCTGACTCTTTTTTTATTTTATTATTATTTGTTTTCATATTCAAAATAAACTTAAATCAAATCAAATCAAAATAATTTCCTGTTGGGAATGATGGTATTCTCTAGGTTTTTACGCTCCTCTCATAGCCCATTCTTACTCTCTCTATTTCTCAGATTTCAGAGGAGATAAAACTGTGTGAGGCAGGAGAATGCAGCTACTTGAGACCCCAGAGGAGGAGTGTTCTGAGAAACATCATTGTAAGTAAGATTGTGGTACACACTGTAAAAAACCCCGTTGTTTTTACGGTAAAAAACTGGCAGCTGTGGTTGCCAGAACGTTACCGTAATAAATACGGTGCAACTTTTTTCTAATATTACGGTAAAAAGATATTGACACTGTTGATTTCACGTTGAAGATTGCATTTATTCCATTTTTTACCGTATAAATAAAAGTTTTTTCCATCAAAAGATTTGACATATAATTGACAAGAAAATACTTTATAAATGCCGCATAAATGAAAGATTTTACCATTAAATATTACAGTATATTTCTGTTAGAGATATGGTGTTTAGTACATTTAACAGTGAGAAAAAGTATTTTTACAAAAAATAAATGCAAAAATTACACTGATGCTTTTTGTTACAAACACGGTGCCAATGTATTTTACAGTAATAGAGTAATGTTTTTTTTTTTATTTAAAACCTGTAAAAATACTGTTCTGGCTGATATATACATTTACAGTATTTAATTGTTACTAAAACTGAATTAACCCATTTGTCATTTTACGGTCTTTTACAGTCATGGTTTAATAATTTTTCACCGTAAAATCTACAGACATTTTTTACAGTGTAGCCTTTCCAGGGCTGCATGGATGCAGTGTGTATAAACCACGATACAGACAAAAGTAATTTGGACTGCCTAATGTCCAACTGTAATCAAAAGGGTTTATTATCTACTTATGGTAATGATCAACCTATCAGTGTCTTTGATTAACACGTGAGCCCTATCACTACACTGTCAGCAATTATCTTGTAAATTAACAGTAAAATGCTGGCAGCAGGGTTGCCAGCATTCTACTGTAAACAAATGTAAACAAAAATAATAATCTATTTATTATTGATTTATTCTTATTTTGTGACTTAAAAACAAATCTGTCAAAAAAAAATATTGTTAAACAGCACTATAAATGTCACAATTTTGATAAATGTTGTGGAGATGCAAAGAAAAAGGCAAATCTGTGTCTCTGTAAGCAAAAAGTGTCTAGTTTTTGTATTTGAAAATAAGAAATATCATAAACATAAGTACCATAAACGCCCAATGTATCGTATATGTCACATCACAGATATTTGACATTTAGGGGTAGTATTATTTTTTTTTTTTTTAAACATCATTATGTGTTCTATGTGTCCACTTGGTCTGTGGTATATCCCCCATAATTTTCCTTTAAGGATTATGGGTCTGGGTTCTTAAGGGTTAAGTAAAATACAGCCATTAAAAATGTGTATGTAGGTGCATTTTTCATATTTTCATATATTTTATGGGAAACGGCAAGCTACCTACAAATATTGCCCAGAATGCATTGTTTTACATGAATGAAAAACAGTATGTTACTGTCACAATTTGGCTGTTTTCTTACAGCAATTTGTTACAGTGTATGTTTTATTATTAGTATGCACATTTGGAACATGATAATCTTATCAGATCATGTCCTCCACAGGGAATCTTTCTTTTTGTCTTTATGAGAATGTGTCTTCACACAGACACACATAGATGCCATACTGTACAGTGTGTCTGACCCTCCTGTTATTCTCTATTATTCTTCACAGTTGGATGCATTAGCCAGAGATCTCCAGAAGAGAAAGTGACAGCCTTCCACCCTACTCTGCTTTTCTACCTAGTGACCCTCTTCGTCAGTGTCTTTGACTTGACCTGAAACAACTTTCTGTTCTGTTAATCCCTCCATCTAGTCTATTTGTTATATATATTAATTGTTTTCCAGCATTACATGGATTTTCCCTGTGGCAAACAAATGTTAAAACTGTAATGTGCCAAAATAAAGTATCTATTTTGATATGAACTTTTTTTGTGTCCAAAACTGTCTATTGCATACATTGTGAGACAGTAAATGTAGAGTAAAAAAAAAAGAAGGAAGATTAAATGTTGTAAAAGTAGCAAAAGAAAAGATAAGTTAGTTAAAAAAGATACATAATATATAGAAATAAAATAATAAAATGAATGATGAAAGAATTCCATGTAAATGTTTCGGTTTCAGGGTGCTCATTCTGGCTCAGTGTCTTGGTTTGAATTTAAATAGAATACCAAAAAAAAGGCCTATTGACAAAAGTAATTGTTGTTTGTTGTTTGCTGGTGGGATACAGCAAATTAAACAAAAAAACATTTGAAATACATAGATTAGTTTAGCGATTTTTTTTTTTGGCTCACTAGGGGGATTATCATATTCACTGTATATGTCAATAATAAATCATATTGTCACAATCATTTCATGGAAAGAGATAAAAAAATATATATTTTTTATTCCAACTTTATGGGTAACCATGGATTTATCCTGCATCCCTTCAAATGTTAAAACTCATGACATTATCATCTTGTCATGATATAGGCCTATTTTTGAAATTCACATAATGATTTAGTGAAATTGGGGAATGGGGAGGTAATAGGCCTATTTATGCATGTAAATGTTACCACAGGGCTTATATGATCAATACATTATATCCTATTTAACATGTACAATGATATTTTACATTTAATTCTGATATTATTATGATTATGAACTGAATGTATACAGTGGTAAAATAAATGTAATTGTTCCCTCATCATTGCAAAAGTAACACTTATTTTCAATATCTAAAAATTTGGAGACTTATAGATTTGTTGAATGACGTTATTTTGTAAACTTGGCCCATCCAGTCTGCGGGAGTCCCTTCACAGCTGGTGCCATAAATACCATAGATATATATAATAAATATCATATATAGTAAACACCATAGATACAGTACAGGCCAAAAGTTTGGATACGCCTTCTCATTCAATGTGTTTCCTTTTTTTTCATGACTATTGACATTGTGATTCATCAAAACTATTAATGAACACATGTGGAATTATGTACTTAACACAAAAGTGTGAAATAACTGAAAACATGTCTTATATTCTAGTAAGCACAGGGTGGCTACTTTGAGGAATCTAAAATACAAGACATGTTTTCAGTTATTTCACACTTTTTTGTTAAGTACATAATTCCATATGTGTTCATTCATAGTTTTGATGCCTTCAGTGAGAATCTACAATGTAAATAGTCATGAAAATAAAGAAAAACGCATTGAATGAGTAGGTGTGTGTCCAAACTTTTGGCCTGTACTGTATAATAAATACCATAGATATATATATCATAAATATCACATATAGTAAACACCATAGATATATAATAAATAGCACGACGTCAGTGCGCACACACCAAACAGCTAGGGCAAAACATGGACGACACAAGTGTCTGCACTCTGCTGCTGGCGGAGTCAGACGCTCAAAATAACACTAGTAGTACCCCTAACGCGGCTTCTGTCACAGATGCTGAGAAAGTAATAAACACTAAAATAGATAGTAGCCAGGTTGAAGGTGAGTTTGTCTGGAACGTGAGAATTCAGCCGTATGGTGTCCTAACTGCCGAGCCAACGTTAGCTTTTTAGCTAACTGGCTAGCTAGCTCAACAACCGACTGAGCTAAGTTAGCTCCTTAGCTAAATGCACTAATGTTAGCTGTGTAACGTTAGGAGTTAGGCTCAGTGTTGTATACGTTCGTGCGTACATGACTCGTATAAGGTAGCGCCCACGAAAACACCATTTTAATCTTTAGACCACCATAATAGTGAAAGCATAAAAGGTTAAGAGGTTGCTCGTTTTCTGAGGTCCGGAAGTGGTTGGCTAGTTGCTAGCTGACGCTAATGTTTTGCGAGATAATGTGTGCAAACTGCGTCCTAAACCCAAACAACCTTTTGAACTCACTTTACTTTACGTTAGCAGCGGCTGGCTCGTTGGGCGGCTAGAATGTTCTGTAACGGAGGCCACCAAATAACATTAAACTATTTAGTGGGTGACATTCAATGTAATGTATTTGGCAACAGATGGTAACTTAGTTAATAACCGTTACTTGAATCAGTAAAAAGACTGCAAAACACTAGCTAGAGTCAAAATTTTCACACTAAACTGCAACTGGGTAAAAGATACGGGTGCTTGAAATCCTTGAAAATGCTTACATTTTAATGTTGTATTTTCAAGGTTTGATAAGTGCTTGGATTTTGGATAAAATGCTTGAAATTCTTACTGTATTTCTCTTGCAATCTGACTATAGATAATCACATGTTCAATGAAAAAAATACTAAATTGAATATTGAGATTAGCAAACTACTTTTGGTTGTTAAAAGTGTAAAACCATTGCTGTCGGTATGGTTGAGTGAAATTACCCCTTTTAGCATGTAAGTACTCATCTAAAACATGCAACTTACAATCGTAAGGTCCTGGAAAAGCTTGACAATGGACCTTGAAAGTGCTTGAATTTGACCACTTAAAAAGTGTATGAACCTTTTATGGTATTCTCAGGTTTGTGATGAGTTTGAAGGATCTCAGACTGAATCACCTCAAATGTCATTTAGGCTGTTGAAAGTTGCCATTTGTCCCTGATTTCGCTCATCAGTAGAATAATAAATATTCTTAGGGGTTATTTTGAGATACAGTACCTACAATCTCAGTTCTCTTGGTAGCTGCTACTGTGATTAACATTTGGTAAGTACAGCATTTGAAATGTATCTGCAGACATGAGTATTTCGGGCAATATATATATCAAACTGTGCATAATATTGTTTATCTCATTGCAGTCCTTAGTTGTATTTTTAGCTGTAGATATTTTCCATGGATAGTGAAGGAAATGCTGTATTAGGTGTCAGTGGTTTCTTGCAAAGTTGAGTCAGTCTTTGGACTTGAGATATATTTAGTATAAGTAAGTATAAGTATTTATTTAGATCTATTTTACTCTTAATAACTTATTTTTCTTAACCTCAGCTTCACACTTAATAAGGCTGCAGCGCTCATTGTCAGTATTTAAATTATATATGTTTTTTATTCTGTGTTAATTGTAATAAGAAACACAAATATATAATTTATGATTCTATTCGATATATAGAACAAAAGCCGACAAATCTTTACAGTTCTTTACAGACTAACAATTATCTAAAAAAAAAGAGTAATATGACAATATAATTATTATATTTAGATCACTGCTCTTTTCAGTTCCAAATTCAGTCACCAACAGTCAAAAAAACTTTTATTTGGCTCAGTACAACATACAGTGTGAAACCATCCAACAAACCATGACACTTTAAATAATGAAGACGTAATAATTATTGTCAGCCAGGATTAAAGCTGAACGATTTGGAAATAATATTTAATTGTAATTGCGATACAATTCACAATATTAATGAGGGAATGATCATTTTTGCATCTTATCTCAATTTAATTAAAAAATTATTAAAAATGGTAATGGTGCGATCCCGAACAAACAAATGTTTTTTTTCTGTTTCAAATACGATTTGAAGGACAGCACCATAATACTTCATTCAGGATGGTATTTTGACACATTTTGCCTATTAGACTAGTTCATATTGCAATCTTTTGATTATATTAAGATGAATTGTTCAGCCCGAGCAAGGATTTAAACAAATTTCGAGTTTCTAAGTAATATCTCGGGTCGTGTGTATTGATGTCCTTGTAATATAACCTCTAAATACAAAAATCGCAAACTGCTTCCTCACAGTTTTGGAATAATTGCCACACTCATAACCAAAACTTTGCCAAAACAATTGATCTTTTATGAATCATACTCATCAATAGTATTGTTGCTTTACATCACACACATTTTAATGCTAAATAATCATGTTTCAAGTGAAAATTAAAAGAGCAGAGATTATTTCATGCAATCAGGGCAAAGTGGTTGAAAAGCTGCTTGAATGAAGAATAAAAAATGCAATAAAAAATAAATATGCATCAGGCGTTGAACACAGAATTAGGTTAGTCAAGCATGAAACCACAATTCTCTCAGATGGTTATAATTAAGGATGTTGAGTATTTGATTAAACGTTGCTACAGAAATACAGATCAGTTAAACTTAAAATTATTATTACTCTATTAATGTACACATTTAAATTACATTTTGACGTAATTTGCACTAAAATGTCATGCCGCTCTTGTCAAATGTTGCTTTATTTAAAAAAAACAGGCACAAGCACAGCTATGTTAACAGCAGTTGAAAAACATTAATTAAAAAAACCTTTTAGACTAGTTGACTCGTCTTAGTTTAAAGTTACATTTCAGATGTTCAGGGAAATAAGTTTTAGGATCATCTTAGTCATCAGAGGCTAGTGTGGAGTGGGAGTCATGCAGTAATCAAGTAGCAGTAGTTTTATATGAAACTTTTGTCATTTTAATGATTGAAGAACTTACGTTTACTGCTGTCCCAAAGAATCCTTTTGGTGTATTGTATATATATATAATGTTATACGGTGGATGTCATCTTTCTTTAAATATGGTCCGAGGGGTTGGATACATGTTACATACAAGTGTGTAATTTAGTAAAATCCACAAGTTTCCATTAAGATGGCCTATTGTATTGTATTGTACTTTTCTCCCATTTAGACAATAAAAACAGCATTTCGTTTTGCAGTCTCTTATTTAAAAAAATCTCTTCATATGTATCGAAATAAGCCAATGTGGAGACAGGAGAGGACAATTTTGGTCCTTTAAACTATATATTCTATAATATAGGTTTGCATTACATAGAACTCTGTAAGTGAACAATAAATGAATGTAACATGATGAATTAATAGCCTTTTATTTGTTCTTCACTCCTAAAATATCTTTCCTTTTTTTTTCTCTGTGGCTCAGTTGTAACAGTGACAGTATGTTTTGCCACACAGGAGACCAGAGTGAAGAGGAGCTCCTAAAGGGTCTCCTCACTGACGACTACTGCCATGTGTGTGAGGCTGTGCTGCTGTTTGAATCTCAGCGGCTGTCCCACTATGAGGTGTGTGCTCATGGAATTGTGGTCAAGGTTATAATAGTTTTGGATTTTTCATTAGTTTTAGTTTTAATTTCGTTGTGAATTTTTGTTTTCAAATTCAGTTAGTTTTAGTTAGTTTTTAGAGTGAGTTTTCTAGTTTTAGTTTAGTTTTTATTTTTTGAAAATGCTTAGTTTTAGTTTAGTTTTTATTAGTTTTAGTTTTTTTGTAATGGGCTATGTGTTGGGTGCGAGATTCAAAGAGGTCATAATAAATGTTTCCTTTATTTCCTTTGGTTTATCATCTCAGCCCCAATAAGGTTATTAACTCTTACAGTTCTGGGTGTTTTGAATTTTGGTTCTAGTGTAAACATCCCAGTCTCAGTAAACATATTCACCATGTGTTGCATGTTCAAATAAATACACTGAATTATGAATGAAAAAAGTTGACAAAAACGAAAACGAAGGACATTTTCACTATAATTTTAGTTAGTTTTAGTTTTAGTTTTAGTTTTATAGCCACAAAATACAGTTTTAGTTAGTTATCGTTTTTTAAAAACTCTAGTTTTTATTTTTATTTCAGTTAATGAAAATGTTTTTTCAATTCTAGTTTTCGTTATTTCGTTAGTTTTCGTTAACTATAATAACCTTGATTGTGGTACACTTTTATTGACCTAACAAGGTCAAAGCCTTTTGTAATAATGTCTCTGGTGTCCATTGACTGCAGGGAAAGAAACATGCTCAGAAACTCAAGGTGTACCTGCAGGCCAAGAGAGCTGAGAAGATGAACAAAGCGCCCCAGGTTAGCACTCATTTAGACAGCTTTCTCTTCACATGTTTAGGTGCAATCCTTATCTGTAATGCTGTACAATAACATAATGCTTCAAGCATCTATGATAAGTAAAGGTCAGATTTAGTGATATTCATCCAATAGAATATGAAAACATAAGACAGAGGTGCACATAGAACAGGGGTGTCAAACTCTGGCCCACGGGCCAAATAAAATTACACTGCGGGCAATACCGAATTATTATATAATTATTGTACTATAAAAGCTGACCCGCCGATATTATACGCCGCATTTACCGCTAATACTACAAATCCCACAATGCCCTGCTGTTGTTTTGGCGCATCAATCAGGACAGGACCCAGAAATGCTCCTCTGTGGAAGTCGTCATAGCAACCTCAAGCTAGAGCTGTCTCCCAGCTACCCCTTCCCAAAAATGTCGAAAAGAAAGGCAGAATTTATTAACCTGTTGAAAAAGTTTATTTTGATATTTAAATCAGAAGGATGCAAATAGAAAAGAGGCATACGATTTTTATTTAATAAATTAATGACATTGATGTGTTTTTTATTTGAAATTTGATTTTGCATGTCTGCACTATTTAGTTATATATTGTATGTTTATAAGCGTTGCTGGTTCCATATTTAATGTTAAAGCAAAACATGTTTGGTATATATTAAAAGGTTTATTTGTTCAATGTTGGCCCGCGATTTTATTCAAGTTTTAAATCTTGGCCCATTGTGTATTTGAGTTTGACACCCCTGACATAGAAGGTCCAAGGGATCATCTGAGGGCATCGTCATTATTTATTCATTGTTTTCAGTTTACACCTTATGTCAGAAAGCGTATATCTGTCTGATTTTTTACAGCGGCCCATGACAACGGATAAAGACCATTTCTGTGAGCTGTGTAATATGGTGTTTAGTTCCCACGTCGTGGCAAAATCACACTATGAAGGCAAAATCCATACAAAAAATCTCCGTAAACAAGGTCTTCAGGCCACAGGCAAGTTTGGATTGTGTGACTGGAAACTAATAATGTACTTTATTACCCGTGTCTTTTATTTTGTATTTTTTATCTACTGCTGATTTTAATGAGTTTTCTCTTTCTTGTTTCTGGTTTCGGTAGCACTTTGAGATTCCTGTATGAAAAGTGCTTTACAAATAAAATTCATTATCATTATTATTATTATTATTAATATAGCAGTCTGAATTTTCATAATTACAGCTTAACAGTAAAATTAGTATCTAGTATGAATGCACTTTGTGCTTAGATTCAGAAGGTCAAGCACAAATGAACTTAAATGATTGATTCTCATTGCCGTTATAGACAGGCACACAGATGATGCTGACCAGAAATCAGCCCCAGAGGGTGACACAGAGCACCTACTGGGCCCAACAACCACTACAGCGACCCCCAGCACAGAGGCCGATCTGAAGGACCCCAACATATACTGTGCCCTGTGTGTCGCTTCCTTCAACAATCCCCAAATGGCTTTGCAACACTACAATGGACGCAAACACCACAGGAATCTGGTCAAACACGAGCTGATGAAAGAGCTCGGAGAAGATGTCCAACAAGGTAACACACGGTCCTGGGTCTCAGCAGAAAGGTTATAATACAGAGGGCATCAGGCCCCATAATGACAAAGAGTATTTTAACAGGCAATACTGATGTTTAGAAAAATATTTCATGAGGCACATTTATACTTACTACGCTAACTGTGATGCAACAAATCAAATAAAAGGCAAGGCAAGCCAAGTTTATTTGTATAGCACAATTCAACACAAGGTAATTCAAAGTGCTTTACATACACATTAAAAACAGCAAGACACAATTGAAAACAGTAAAAACAGTCACTTAAAACAGGGAAATAGAAATAAAAATATAAATAGGATAAAATAAGATTCAGCAGGATAAAAAAAGAGATAAAATAATAAAAAGCACAAGTCAAGTCAAGTCAAGCTAAAAGCTGGCAGCAGCATCACAGCCCAATAACTAGTACATAAATGATCAAGAAAATAAAAAGAATACACTGATATTTGAAGTCGCAAATCCCGTTTTACATGAAGATTTCATCACATCAGGTAGGTGTTCGCTTTATAATCTGTTGATAATAACTGTTGACCAGAAGCTGTTAGTCCAAATGTGGTTATGTCAAATAACAAATAAGAATTTCAGTTAGTTAGTGACCGTTCAGACCAAGGTTATTATAGTTAACGAAAACTAACGAAATAACAAAAACTAGAATGGAAAAAACATTTTCGTTAACTGAAATAAAAATAAAAACGGGAGTTTTTTAAAAAACAATAACTAACTAAAACTGTATTGTGTGGTTACAAAACTAACTAAAACTAACTAAAATTATAGTGAAAATGTCCCTAGTTTTCGTTTTTGACAACTTTTTTCATACGTAAACCTTTTTGGTTGATATGAAATCTATTTCATCTATCTGGTTTTATGACTTAATAAACTTATTGGGGCTGAGATGGATCAGACAAAGGAAATAAAGGAAACATTTATTGTGACCTTATTGAATCTGGCATCCGAAAAATACCCCATTGCAAAAAACTAAAACTAACACTAAAACTAATAAAAACTAAACTTAAACTAAGCATTTTCCAAAAAATAAAACTAATCAAAACCAGCAAACTCACTCTAAAAACTAATTATAACTAACTGAATTTGAAAACAAAAATTGACAACGAAATTAAAACTAAAACTAATGAAAAATCCAAAACTATTATAACCTTGGTTCAGACGCTCTGATTTTTAATCTTAGGTTTTCTTCATTTTTATTTTTAGCCTGTTTAACATCTCTTTGAGCATGTAAATGTGATTATTTTGATGTAAGTTAGAAACTTACTAAAATCTGGAGAGAAAAAAAGAAAGCACTATATTTCAGTGCCAATAAACCAATATTTAATTGTCTAGCAGTCATTTCCTCCTCAGTTTCCACCTTACCTGCTTTGTTGTCTACAGCCAACTTCCTCATGTGTCAGATGTGTGGGATACAGTTTACCTCTGTGCAGATGTACCAGGCCCACATGCAGGGGAGCAAACACCAGACGAGGTAAGATCACATCATGTCCACCCTCATTGTTTCATATACACTACTGGTCAAAAGTTTTAGAACACACCAACTTTTCCAGAATTTAATTGAAAATGATGCAGTTTAATGTCTCAGTGTACTCTGAAATTAATGCACATTTGCAACATTTAAAATTCTTTATTGAGCATGATAGTGTTTTGAAAGTGAAAAAAAGATTCAAAATCACATTTTATGTTGAACTAAAGGACTAAAAAAAGACACAAAAAGATCAAAAAAAGACACAAAATGACCAAAAAAGACACAAAATGACTTACAAAGACATGAAAAGAATTCAAAAATGGACAAAATAGCCCAAGACTCCATAGAGTTAAGTTGTTAACCCATTTCTTGTTCCCTGAAAAAGGCCTACTTGTATAATTCTGAAATGTACATTATTTTTCAGTTTTGGTTAAGCTTACCTTTTTTTATTTACCTCTGGCAGTTCACCACTTACCTTTGTACCCTTTCAAGCTGTTCATTTGACTTGAACTGCTTGAATTTCAATAAAAAACTGGAAAAATTGGGCTGTTCTAAAACTTTGGACCGGTAGTGTATACTTCACTTAATATGTAATCTCCGCTACATGGCACTCCAGCATGCATTTGCTGAACTTTGGCAACATTAAAGCTCCATTCAGGGATTTTTTGATACTTGTTTATAATCACATTAACCCTCTATGGTACGGTGTTGCCCTCAGGCAACATACCAATTTTTGGCCTGTCAGATTTCTACAATGCATGTTTTTGAGTGATGCGATACTTTAAAAAAGAGGGAAGAGTATAGGGAACCAATAGCAATGCTTTAATTTGTCACATGACCTCCAGGAGGCCATATTGAAACACTATTTTGCAGATCTTTTCAAAGGAAACAGCTTTGCCATTTTACGCCACAAAAAATCACTCAAATTGTAATTTGCTGGCCCTTTTAAAAACATTTTTAAAATTAATTAAATAATGGAAACTTGTTTTTAAATTTAAAATGTTTTGTATTGTACCCTGTTGAAGCGACTGACTCTTTAACACATGTTTATTAAATATATAGTGTTCAAATTATGTATAAGTTATGTTAAAAAACACAAACAAACACTTTTTCAATTATTGTGCACCGTTATGGTACGTTGCCTACGGGCAACAAACCCCAAAAACTTCCACAAAAAAAAATACAAATTATAAAATTTCTTCAAATTATGTTTATTTTGTCTATTTTAAGACGAAAAAACACTCACACATTTTTTCCTTACTGGTATCATAATGCGTACCTTAGAGCAGTAGTTCTCAACCTTTTTGAGTCGCGACCCCCAATTTAACATGCATGTTGTCCGTGACCCCCGCTCACTGAACACAATCTCACACGCACAGTTCAGATCACCCTAAAAACAAACAAAATGACCAAAAAAAGTAAACAAAATGACCAAAAAAGACACAAAAAAGACACAAAATGACCACAAAAGACACAAAATGACCAAAAAAAAGACACAAAATGACCAAAAAAAGAAACAAAATAACCCAAAAAAGAAAAAAAATACCAAAAAAAGACACAAAATGACCAAAAAAAGGAAACAAAATGACCAAAAAAGACACAAATTGACCACAAAATGACCAAAAAAAGACACAAAATGACCAAAAAAAGGAAACAAAATGACCAAAAAAGACACAAATTGACCACAAAATGACCAAAAAAAGACACAAAATGACCAGAAAAGACACAATATGACTAAAAAAAAAGATACAAAATGACTTAAAAACCCCCACAAAATGACCAAAAACCCCCACAAAATAACCAAAAAAAATCATAAAGTGACCAAAAAGACTAAAACACATGAACACTTTAACACAGTGGAGACAGAACTGACTTCCAAAATGATTTGGCGACCCCCAGAAATCATCTCGCGACCCCAATTGGGGTCCCGACCCCAAGGTTGAGAACAGCTGCCTTAGAGGGTTAACATGATCACCTTCAACATGAATTGAAGCTGAATAGCAAGTTAATTCCTGTTTACATGTTGTTGACCAGGGAGAAGAAAGTTGTTGACCTGTGCAAATCCCAACAAAAAGACTACAACACATTTGCAGATGAACTGGCGGATTACATTCAGGTTCAGAAGGCTCGAGGAATCACTCCAAAGGTCGGTGAAGGCCAAAAGAATGATGAGGAAGATGAAGAAGAAGTGGAAGCATTAAACAAGGGGGATATAATGGAGCTGAACAAACCCAACATCCCTCCCACCGCTAACCCTCCTCATCACTCCCGTCCTGGTTACTACCCAGTTGAAAGGCGGCAGCCTCCGTATCAGGGTCCTCCTTGGCCGGCCTATGGCTGGGATCACACCTGCCCTCCAGTCCACAAAGGTCCAGGCCCGCCACCGTTCACTGGTCGGCCCACTATGAGAAGGAGACGCAGAAAGCAGTCGAGCTCCTCCTCGTATACTACTTCATCATCTTACTCCTCCTCCTATAGCAGTAGCACAAGTGACAGTGACGGCAGTGAACACAGGCGCAGAGAAAAGAGGAGGACAAGAAGATCTAGGAGGGAGAGAGACAAGAGGGCAAGAGACGAGGACTCGGGCAAGGAGGAGAAGAGGAGGAAGCGACGGAGGAGGGAAAGAGGTAAAGACTCTGAGGAGAGGAGGAGAGGAGAATCTGAAGAGTCAGAGGAAGACAGAAGGAGAAAAAAGCGGAAAAATCTTGGAAAGCGGAGAAGACGAGAGAAGAAACCCCGGGAGGAAGACTTGGAAGGAGGAGAAAGTTTGATGGACAATGTAATGCCAGACGGCCTGATGGACAATAGAAAAGAGACTGAAGTGCATATTCAGGCAGAAGTGAATGTTGAGCAGGGGGACAGACAGGACAAGGCAGACAGACCTAAATACAGGAAAGAGAAGAAGAAAACAAAAGAGAAAGCTGACACGAGGACGGAGGAGGAGAAGCTGTGGGACGACTCCATTCTGGGCTGTTAAACTCAAAAGGACTCGTTTAACTCTGAAAGCATACAATTATCATGAGCATGATGAGCAAATCTGATGAACTGTCTTTATTCAAATAGTCTTTATAGCAGTTTCACAAAGCAGTTTTTACTATTTGCTCGGACAGCTCAGAAGTGTTCTCTGTAAGTGTGCTAGCTGGCTAGCCATGTTTAATGCATTTCTGTTTGTCAGGAATTAATGAATTATGTTTGGAGGGGTTTCTAACACGCATCCACAACAATAATAGCTTTATTTTTCACTATGACACTTAATCATATCTATGATTTAATCCATTTGCACATCTTTATTAAGTGTTGGCTGTATTATTTAAGAACTTTTTTCTTTTCTATTTCACCCAGAAGTCCTCTGGACCTCTCAAAACATTAAGGTAACACTTTACTTGAAGGTATCGTCCTAATAGTGACATGATACTGTCATAACTGTGACACGACACAGTCATGAACGTGTCATAAACATTATGTCAGTGTCATAAACGTTTATGACTGCTGTCATTAAGTGTCATTCGGTTTTTGTCATGACAACTTGACATTAAATTTGTTTGGGATGTCCTTATTATGACAACTTAAAATTACTCAAAATGACATTACCAGAAAATGTCTTTGTCATGGCAACTTGACATTAACAAAATATGCATCTATTTTTGTGTTTATGTCAAGTTGCCATGACAAAGACATTTTCTGGTAATGTCACTTTGATTAATGTGAAGTTGTCATAATCAAGACAACCCAAAGAATGTCAACTTGTCATGACAAAAACCGAATGACACTTAATGACAGCAGTCATAAACGTTTATGACATTGACATAATGTTTATGACATGTTCATGACTGTGTCATGTCACAGTTATGGCAGTATCATGTCACTATTATGACGATACCTTCAAGTAAAGTGTTACCAACATTAATGTGTATCTGTGCTTCTGGCAAGGATTTTACAGATTGTGATCCCTTTAGCGGCCTGTGGTTGGCGCTGTTGAACTTCATTAAGAGCACCAGTAAAGCAAATAAAAGTTGTCAGAGGCTTAGTCATTTCATTTCTTTTGAAGCTGTGTGTGCATTCACTCAGAGGCTCATAGAGTGAAAGAAGGCTATCAGAGTACGAGTCTGTATATCAGAGACGTAAGTTGGATATGTTTAAAATATAAGCTGCACATTAAAATGATTTAGAAGAAGCAGGAGTGCTGAGACATTGCCCCACCGTAGACTGCATTGTCTGCATATGTATGTGTGTTTGCACATCCAAACAGAGTGTTTGGGGTCAGACAGGTGCAAAAGTTTAAATGAGGACAGCTCTTTACAAACTTTTTACAAAATGTATAATCTAATGCAGACCAAGGTTATTATAGTTAACGAAAACTAACGAAATAACGAGAACTAGAATTGAAAAAACATTTTCATTAACTGAAATAAAAATAAAAACTAGAGTTTTTAAAAAAACGATAACTAACTGAAACTGTATTGCGTGGTTACAAAACTAACTAAAACAAACTAAAATTATAGTGTAAATGTCCTTAGTTTTCGTTTTTGTCAACTTTTTTCATTCATAATTCAGTGTTTCTATTTGAACATGCAACACATGGTGAATATGTTTACTGAGACTGGGATGTTTACACTAGAACCAAAATTCAAAACAGTTAATAACCTTATTGGGGCTGAGATGATAAACCAAAGGAAATAAAGGCAAAATTTATTATGACCACTTTGAATCTCGCACCCAACACATAGCCCATTACAAAAAAACTAAAACTAACACTAAAACTAATAAAAACTAAACTAAAACTAAGCATTTTCAAAAAATAAAAACTAAACTAAAACTAGCAAACTCACTCTAAAAACTAACTGAATTTGAAAACAAAAATTCACAACGAAATTAAAACTAAAACTAATGAAAAATCCAAAACTATTATAACCTTGATGCAGACTGTGATGAGGCATTTTATTCCAATTTCCAACTGTTGTCTTGACTCAAATGATCAAGTAAAAATAATAAAAGCATTTTATTTAGAGCATAGTTCTATAGGTCTAAAATAACTGTCTAAACACCCAGGCTGGAATAGCCTCAGTTTGATCGTTTTGGCACAGCATAGGCCTATTTATTCCTTAAAAAAAAAAACAGATCTGTTGTCCTTAAACATCTTTAGTTTTATGAATGTCATGTTTGGGGTCTGTGGTCTCCATTTTGGTTCTCTGGCAATGAAACAGCCAGAAAGCTTGCTGTGTATGACTCCTACAGATCACCTCAGTGGTCAGGAAGACCTCTGACACCGTATGGGGTCTCCTGAACGCAACATGGTCTCACAGAAATCCGTGGAATAGCCACGGAATCGCTCAAATTTCCGTGAAACTGACACAGATTTCGCTACAATGCAAGTTAATGACAGTCATATCCCGTGGCTATTCCAACATACAAAGTGATTATGTACATTCACTGAGTGAATATTTAGAAAATAAAACATATATTTCTCACTAGAAATGTGATCAAAATCCATTTTTATGCAGAAACTAAGTCAAAATATTGATTTTTCACTAAAAACTGTCCGCCATGTTTTTTGTTCTGACCGCTGGGACCTTGAAAGTCACGTGACTTGGAACAAACCAATAGCCACGGGATATGACTGTCATTAACTTGCATTGTAGCCAAATCCGTGTCAGTTTCACGGAAATTTGAGCGATTCCGTGGCTATTCCACGGATTTTGAGTTAAGCGAAATCCGTGGCTATTCCACAAATTTTGAGTTAAGTGAAATCTGTGGCTATTTCACGGATTTCTGTGAGACCATGTTGCCTGAACATGTACCCAAGACCTCCACTTCTTCCCTCTCTTCTCCACCTGGAAGGGGACACATGCCTGGTCCCTCCAGGAGGAGAAGGAGTAGAGATGCAATCCCCTTGAGGGGCTGGTGTCCCGTTTCAAGGTATCATTTATTTTTAACCTACCGTATTTCCTTAATGAAAAATCAGTTTGGGACCCGGCTATTATTTGGAGGAGGCTTTTATTAAAAAAAGAACATCAGAGCAGCTCTGACCGGCAGTTTTTAGAGTGTTTTACACAGCGCATTGTAGCCAGTTACCCGGATGTCGGCCATATTGGAAATACTGGGATGTAAACAAACAATGAACAGCACGCTGAATGTTCATTTGAAGCAGGATTTAAAATGTCTAAACTACTAAAAAGCCCAGAAGAACATTCGTAAACGGCTCGACTTCACAGAGAATGATCAGGACTGCAGGAGAAACAACCATATTTACCTACAGGACTAACTCGTGTGGTGAAACTTCAAAATACAGGTGTTGTCGAAATCTGTTACTGTCAGATGATGTTTCCTGAATGGTGTTCTCCGTAGCATCACCTCCTGGTTGGAGTCAGGATTTCAGTTTAAGGTTAGGCCTTGTAGAGAACTGTTTGGGGTTCAGGTAAACTTGGGCTCATGTTAACAACTTAAAGGAGGACTGGTTGGGGTCAGGGATAAGGGTTTTTCAAATAATTTTGTGTCTTTTTTTGGTCATTTTGTGTCTTTTTTAAGTAATTTTTTTTGGGGTCATTTTGTGTCTTTTTAAAATAATTCTGTGTCTTTTTTTGGTAATTCTGTGTATTTTTTTGTAATTTTGTGTCTTATTTGTAATTTTGTGTCTTTTTTTGGGTCATTTTGTGTCTTTTAAAATAATTTTGTGTCTTTTTTTGGTAATTCTGTGTCTTTTTTTGTCATTTTGTGTCTTTTTTGTCATTTTGTGTCTTTTTTTAAGTAATTTAGTCTTTTTTTCAGTAATTTTGTGTCATTTTTTGGTCATTCTGTGTATTTTTTGGTCATTTTGTGTCTTTTTCATACTAATTTTGTGTCTTTTTTAAGTAATTTTGTGTTGGAGTTAGGATTTCAGTTTAAGGTTAGGCCTTGTAGAGAGAACTGTTTGGGGTTAAAGGAACACTCCACCGTTTTTTCATATTAAAACATGTTATTCGGGTAAGTAAGACGAGTTGTTACAGACCTCTTGCGTCTCAATGCGTGCACTCAATCGCCCTGGCGCGCGGCGCGGAATAGCACTTGGGAGCACTTCGACTCGGCGCAGTAATATCATCACTCCTGAAAAATCTTCTCCCCTCAGGAGTGATGATATTACTGCGCCGAGTCGAAGTGCTCCCAAGTGCTATTCCGCCATACATTATAGTTATCCTTTTTATCCGCTTCGAAAAGCGCCACGTTTTATTTTGTGTCGCCATACTTGGTCGTTTAACTACTCGTGTAGCTGTATTTAAATAGGGAAAACGTGGAGGAGTTTGGTCGCTTCTAACTGTCCATCTGTTTGGGTCCTAATGAATGAACTGGGCTAAGCTAAGTGCTAGCCAAGTAGCTCCGCGCGCCAGGGCGATTGAGTGCACGCATTGAGACGCAAGAGGTCTGTATCAACTCGTCTTACTTACCCGAATAACATGTTTTAATATGAAAAAACGGTGGAGTGTTCCTTTAAGCTAAACTTGGGCTCATGTTAACAACTTAAAGGAGGACTGGTTGGGGTCAGGGGTCAGGTTGGTGCAGGTTAAGGTAAGGGGGACACATATCGACAGGGAACAGACTTTGACATAACACCGGTAAGACAGCCGGCTTATAAAAGAGGCCGGCTTTTATTTACTAAAAATTGTTTTTACACCCGGTTACTAAATGAGGCCGGTCATTAATGGGGTCCCTGCTTTAAATTGAGGAAATACGGTATATTCCCTACATTTTTGGTGCCCTGTATAGAGGTATCAATACATTTATTTTGGGACATCCTATGTTCCCTACAATCAACTGGATGGTTTGTGGCCAACAGGTCCTTTAACCCAGGGAGGTCAAACTGATGCATGAAATGGCCTTTGTGGCTGCAGGTTTTTCTTCCAACCAAGCAGGAGCACATCTGATATAATACAATGAACAGAGTGAAAACAGTTCAGGTGACTGAATGAGTTCAACCAGGTTCAATTTCCTGCTTTGTTGTTTATTCCTGCCCTCTAAGACAACCCACTTGAGCGTGTCTGAAGTTAGTGCCCTTATACTGTAGGTGGCAAGAGATCAACAGGACTTCACAGTTTTAACCTCCTGAGAACCTGCGTCCTCATATGTGGACATTACATTTTAGGTTTGCTGGACCTTTATACTTCATTCTGCTTAACTATGACATGTTGTCCTCATAGTACACACTCTAGAAAATACATAAATGAGTGTAAAAATCAGATGGCAGCATCTTGGTAAAGTCAATCAACAGCTTATCCCCAGAAAAAAGTGGACCAGGTACAAAACCTGATTCGATTTTATGGTTAAAACTTGTTTATTTGTGCTTAATAATGTTTGTAGTTTGAGATTCTGTACAAATTTGACTATTTTTAGCAATAGCAACAAGCTAGGACTGCTAATCAGGAAGTTCACATTTGACAACGAATAGATTTTACTATCGTTCTTTCAAAGAGAGGCTGTAAATGTATGGAAATAAACAGATTTACACACTGGTGAATTAATTGTGTTCTACAGTAAAATAACGCTTTGTTTTTAATAACGCTTAGTTTTTAATAATTCTTAGTTTTTGTACTTATCATGTCCTACTAATCCTAAATATCCAGGAGAAACTAACAATACTTACCAAACTAAAGCTTGGGTCTCAGGAGGTTAAACACTGTCAGATGGTCAGAGTTCACTGCAAAAAAGCCAACTTGTGTTTTTTGGCCTAAAACTGTGATTTAAGTTGGTAAAACTTGGAAATATAAATTATTGATATTTAGGGCAATAATGTAAGTTAGCACAACAAAGGAAGCCAGTTGTCTGCTCAAAAACAAGTTGGTGAGTTGTTGTTACTTATATCTTTAAGTTGGGGTTCACAACAAGGGACAATAGTTCTGATAACTCTTATTTCTTTGTTGTGAAATGAGGGAAATCTGTGAAATTCGGTCATTAGCGAAAGCTAGCAGCTAACTGACGCTAGCGGCTAACTGACGCTAGCAGCTAACTGATGCTAGCGGCTAACTGATGCTAGCCGTGCTGCTTGTTACAGCTACAAGAGTAGCCATTAGCGTATCAATGCTAACTCAAAATTGTGGTCGCAGTATTAGCTGACATTTCATGGATTTCAGGATTAAAAGTTATTACAATGTAAAATTATAAGTTAGTACAATTTACAGTTGAGTTGAGAAAAATCTGAATTCAGAGTTGAGCAAACTCAAAAACAACTTAAAATATTTAGTTTAATTGTCCAACTTAAAATTTTATCGAAGTTTGTTGGATTGAAATTTTGAGTTCACCCAACTTTTCTTTTTTTGCAGTGTTGTGATGTGAACTTAAGTGCTTCGTTGACTTCTTTTATATTTTAAACTGGTTTTAAATGGGACAATTCACAGCAGCCTCCTGGGTCAAGGTACTGGTGCTGGTTTTGAGGTAGTGGTTTTGGGATAAAATAAGAATGTTTCAAGGGGAAAATACAATACAGGTTTTTTTGGTTGACAAGCACTATGGAGTCTGAGAACAGACTAACGTGGTTGTCTAACTGCAGGTGCCATAAAATCCTGCCAAACTGCTCAAACAGGCCTGCAGATTGAACAACATTTAAAAGATGTTCTTACTCTACTGTTTTATTGTGGTTATCAGATAATTGATGCATTGGGATCCTGAAACCTGAATGTTGCTGCTGCACATTATGTGGCTTGTTGGAACGGGAGACTGGAGTAGAGATTCAAGCCAAAGAAGAGTTGAATATCAAAAACATGCATGAAACAGCTTGCAAGTGTGTTTAAGAGTCTGAAATTACTCTTTAGTGTACCACTGTTGGTAGCAGAGGAAACATGTGAATGAGAGACAGTTAATATAGTGAGATATAGTCCTGTAGGGCAGCTATTCTCAACCTTTTTGAGTCGTGACCCCCAATTTAACATGCATGTTGTCCGCGACCCCCACTCACTGAACACAATCTCACACGCACAGTTCAGATCAGCCAAAAAAGACACAAAATGACTAAAAAAAGACACAAAATGACCAAAAAAGACACAAAATGACCAAAGACACAAAATGACCAGAAAGAGACAAATGACAAAAAAAGACACAAAATGACCAAAAAAAGACACAAAATTACCAAAAAAGACACAAAATGACTAAAAAAAGACACAAAATAACAAAAAACACAAATTGACCACAAAATGATTAAAAAAAAGACACAAAAAGACAAAAAAAGGACAAAATGACCAAAAAAGACACACATTGACCAAAAAAAGGAAACAAAATTACCAAAAAAGGACACAAAATTACAAAAAAAAGACACAAATGACCAAAAAGACACAAAATGACCAGAAAGAGACAAATGACAAAAAAACACAAATTGACCACAAAATGATTAAAAAAAAGACACAAAACGACAAAAAAAGGACAAAATGACACAAATTGACCAAAAAAAGGAAACAAAATTATCAAAAAAAGACACAAAATTACCAATAAAAGACACAAATGACCAAAAAAGACTCAAAATGACCAAAGACACAAAATGAACAAAAAAGGCACAAATTGACCAGCTGTGGCTCAGTTGGTAGAGTTGGTTGGCCCCCAACCGAAGGGTTGGTGGTTCGATCCCTGACCATGGCAGCCTACATGTCGAAGTATCCTTGAGCAAAATACTGAACCCCAAATTGCTCCCGATGCTGTGTTCATCGGTGTGTGAATGAATTCCCAATGGTGGCAGGTGGCACCGTTTAGGGTAGCCTCTGCCACCAGTATGAATGTGTGTGTGAAAGGGTGAATGAGCGCAGTCTGTAGTGTAAAGCGCTTTGAGTGGTCACAAAGCGACTAGAAAAGCGCTATATAAGTGCAGGTCCATTAACCATTTACCATTTACCACAAAATGATTAAAAAAAGACACAAAATAACAAAAAAAAGGACAAAATGACCAAAAAAGACACAAATTGACCAAAAAAAGCAAACAAAATTACCAAAAAAAGACACAAAATGACCAAAAAAAATATTCAAAATTACCAAAAAAGACACAAAATGACCAAAAAGACTAAAACACATTAACACATGAACATTTTAACACAGTGGAGACAGAGCTGACTTCAAAAATGACTTGGCGACCCCCAGAAATCATCTCGCGACCCCAACTGGGGTCCCGACCCCAAGGTTGAGAATAGCTGCTGTAGGGGCTGTAACATGAAAAACTTCTGAGGTGAGGCCTCAACTTTAAAAAAATAAATGTTGCACTGTAAATGAGAACTGAACAAACTCTTAAATCGTTGGCACACAATAATATGTACATGAAGTGTCTTGTCTGCAAATTCTAAACTTTTGACAACATTGGCTGATGAGAGCAGAAGAGAGAAGAAACGAAGGCTGCTTTTGACTTAAAGCGCCAGAGCAGAGAGACCAACAAAGGCTCTGTAGCTCAGCCATGTGTGTGAGCAGCTCTGAGATCTCCTGTTTTCAAAGAATCCTGTGGTCTCGTTCCCACGTTTCGCTCGAGTCTTCGACCCCCGTAGAGCTATAGCGTGCCCACATCCTCTCACTTTAAGACCCCCACCAGACCGCTCGACGCTCTAACCTTTCAGGCACACACAAAACAATCTGAAGATGGTTTTAAGTTCTCATTAGGTTTATCAGGGAAATGCTGAGTTCTGGGGATAATCTTAACAGTCTGTCCTCATTTTGGAATGACTGCAAAAAAAAATGCCAATCCAAACATATTTATAAAGAGTAAATAACTTAAAAGTAGGAATTTAACTATATAATTGAAAGTTAATTTTCAGTGCCTCTTCAACATTTGCTAATGTAAGTCACGTTATGCACTTTATGTGTTCTTTATGCACACTGTTCATTGCACCTTATTTGTTTCATAGCACCAACATTTTTATGCTGTATATTCATATTTATTCTGCACTGGATTTCTACTCCTTAATACATACTCCTTCTTTAGACACTTTATTTGAATTTTTACATTACATTTTATTGTATTTTTATATTTTATTGCTTGAAGTATGCCTAGGTTGTTCTGTTTATATAAGTATTTAATTGTGTTGTTATTGTCTATGTGTGTAATGCTGCTGCTACACTGTAATCTATCTATCTATCTATCTATGTTGCTCTTAAATGGCAATATCACTCAGAGTTGCTGTGTGTCTTATCAGCCTCAGTGGAATATCCACATAAAGCGACAAAATTATTCTGAAATTAAATATGAAAACAAATAGTTGACCATTTAATTAGCTGATTGTTAGGGAATTCATCGACAGCACTTTCGATAATGTTTTTTTTTATTTAAATTACTCATCAAGTACAAATCATTTAGAAATTCCAGCTCGGAAATAGAAATATCTGCTGTGTTTCTCTGTTTGGTATCTTCATAAATGAAGTGCCTTTTGGGTATTTATATATATATTTGACAGCAATTTGAAGACGTCACCTCCATTTTTTCTCTGATCACTGACACAGTTAATCGATTATTAGACAAATTATTCAAAGATGAAAATAATAAACTTATTCTAAAGTTAGGTGCTACTAATAGTGAACCTTTGCTGTCTTCTTTTTTTGTGTCGTGTCTGTCACTGCTGGATGAAACTTCGAAATTTAGAAAAAATAAATGCGCCATTTGTTCCTTTTAAGCATTCATTTTAAAAGAAAGAAATCGGTTGGGGGCACTCCATTGTCAGCTTGAGAATTTCAGAGGGCAGTTTCTTTAAAACTAAAAATTTAACTGAAAAATGTCGAACTAAATAACAATAATTACATTTTAAAAACATTCAGTTTGTTAAACTTGAGAAATATATATCTGTTTCTGAGTCTTCTGAAATAATTGAGAAGGAATGATTTCACTATTCAACCTATTTGACATTTTTCCTGATTGAATTGAAAGAAAAAACGTTCACAGTTAAGTGTGAATATTTGGAATATATGATTTGTTTTTTGAATTGCTTGCGTTTGTCATGCACAAATCTGACAGCGTTTCATTGCAGTTTTTTTGTAGTTTTTTCTTATTGTGTGTCTCCTCGATATACACTACTGGTCAAAAGTTTTAGAACACACCAACTTTTCCAGAATTTAATTGAAAATGATGCAGTTTAATGTCTCAGTGTACTCTGAAATTAATGCACATTTGCAACATTTAAAATTCTTGATTGAGCATGATAGTGATTTGAAAAAAAAAAAAAAATCAAAATCACATTTTATGTTGGGCTAAAGGACTAAAAAAGACACAAAATGACCAAAAAAAGACACAAAATGACTTAAAAAAGACACAAAATGACCCAAAAGACACAAAATGACTTAAAAAAGACACAAAATGACTTAAAAAAAGACACAAAATGACCAAAAAAAAGACACAAAATGATAAAAAAAAGACACAAAATGACAAAAAAAGACACAAAATGACTTAAAATAGACACAAAATGACTTAAAAAAGACACAAAATGACAAAAAAAAGACACAAAATGACTTAAAATAGACACAAAATGACAAAAAAAAGACACAAAATGACTTAAAAAAGACACAAAATGACTTACAAAGACATGAAAAGAATTAAAAATGGACAAAATAGCCCAAGACTCCATAGAGTTAAGTTGTTAACCCATTTCTTGTTCCCTGAAAAAGGCCTACTTGTATAATTCTGAAATGTACATTATTTTTCAGTTTTGGTTAAGCTTACCTTTTTTTATTTACCTCTGGCAGTTCACCACTTACCTTTGTACCCTTTCAAGCTGTTCATTTGACTTGAACTGCTTGAATTTCAATAAAAAATTGAAAAATTGTGGTGTTCTAAAACTTTTGACCGGTAGTGTACTTTGCACCTTGTACTTTACACAAAGTTAAAGAAGTAAATTATAAGAAAGAACTGAAGAAGCTGTATACACACACACCAGTGAATATTTTATAATAATCTACAGAATTATGGATCAGGTTTTGTATCACTGATCCTTCGTCAGTTCAGGCATGTGTTCAGTGGTATTCCCTCTCCGTGCTCTGCAGCGAGGCACAAAGCTGCACAGCTCTAGGTCATGCACCTGGGCTGCAAACTGCTGCTCTTTGAATATACAACTTTTTTTTTTATTGCTTGATATGTGGCATAAATTCAGCTTCGTTCGTCATGATCACTGTATGTGTGTCACATTTGTTGTACTGGATCTTTATCTTTTACCATCTTGATCACACAATCCCAGTTTTTGGCCAGTTTTCCTGTTTTATGCACATTTCTATGAAGACTACATCTATAGTGCATTATGAGCGCATTCATAGTGAATTATAATGCTCATTATAATCAATCATAATGCATTATGACTGCATTCATAAACACATATAAAGCTTCATGATGCACTATATCAACAGTTATAAATATAGCTTATAATGACTTATAAATCCAAGTGTCTTATGAGTGCTCTTGACTGGTTATAAACTACAGGCTGACTGATGAGGCTTATAATACATTACAACTACTCATACCCCTCTATACACACACCTCAACAATCATAATGCACTGTAGATGTAGTCTTCATAGAAAGTGTTACCAGTAATTTTTTTCCAGTGATGTATGTGTTTGTGCATGTGTGTGTGTGTATATATGTGTGTGTGTGTGTGTTAGTCCCTTGGCTGCCATGCGCCCCACTCTGATAGGCCCTGTGTGTGTGTCACACTGGGGTGTTACCTTGACGACTCAGGACCCTGTCAGCTCAGTTCCTCCCATCATCTCTGACAGATAGATAGCAGGAAAAGAAAGTATCAGCAGCGTCCCTCAGCTACTACACAAGGCACACAAGCGCATACACACACTGGCAAGCAGACAAAATGACCCTGCTCCCGCTGGCATGGACACTGTGGACAGTATCGCTGTGGACATCAGGTAAGACCACCAACTTTTCTCTCGTTTAATAATCCTCCGACATCAGACAGTAGTTCAGTCAGGAGGCCTGTAGCGGGATGTGTTGTCTACTCAAACTGAAGCTTATCTCATGTTTAACTTAAAATAAAGTCTAAATTCATCATGTACAGCCATAACCATATGTACTGAAAGGCTACATTTATTTTAAACAGTACAAAAGATGACGCTGAAGATTTAAGCTGTAGTCTTTGATTCATTTTTTAATACTGTAATGGTCAAACTGCCACCAAATTCATGTAATTTTATACCTCAGATACAATTGTACATTATACTTTTATAAGTTATTATTGTTGTTGTGCAATTTCATCAGTGTAATGTAATGTACAATCTGGATTAACGGTACAGTAATAATGAATTCTGAGGCTAACGATGCATTATCTTTTTATGCTATGCCGAAAGTCTGCATCAAATTTATATTTTTTTTAAAATAGCGATAACAAGGCATTGAAACAAATTGTATTTGTACTGCATAGTGCAGCTCATGGGTTAAAGATGAAATGAGTATGTTGTATTCTTGAACAGCATGCAGTTTGTGTATTTTTTTGCATGTTGGGCAGAGCGAAAAGAATAATCGAAAGACTTTTAGTACCAGTGAGCCTTACTGTTACACAAACTGGAAGCCATTTAATTTCTGCTTGTTTTTTGGTATTTCATAAGACTAGTGATTGCAACAGGTATATGCCGAAAACACTAAAGCATAGCATAAATGTCAAGTCAGTCTCCCAATATAGCAATTTTCTAATGTCAACTTCAGGGTTTGAAATATGTACAAGAGATTTCTTCATAGTTTGGCTTCTTTTCCATTCTTGCAACACTTTTGGTGATAGTTGTTATGTTTATGTACCATATTTCCAGTTTGTTTCGTCAGTCTTGCTTGAGGCATGAGTACTATTCTGTGCTTTTTACTTTACAGTTAGTCTTTATTCTGTTAGGTAGGAGAGTCTGTACACACACTCAAAAAGTGATTCAAGCCTTTCTTAGATGTGACACATTAATGTATTGTTTGTCTAATGAAAATATATCAATTAAAATCAAATCAAAAGTAGTTTAAGAAGAAGTGTAACCTAAAATGTATTAATTGACTCCCCTATCCTTCCCTTCAACCCAAAAAGAATGAGTTTCAGTTTCCCAATTCTATGTTTTTAGGTTGAACGAACACAATTTCTTTATTTTAGCTCTCCTTGACATAAATGAGTTGAGGTAACTCAATTTAAATACAATGCATACATGTTTTTAATTTGAGTTCCACCAAATGTAAAAATGTGAGCTACATTAATTCAAATACATTATATTGCATCGATGCACTTGTTTTGAGTTTGGGCTACATATATTTGTTGGATGGAAATTCTGCCCACAATTGAATTGAGTTCATCCAATGAGTTATTTTTTGGAGTGCACACTGTTAGTTAAGGTTTTTTCTCAAACCTCTCCGAACGCCAAATCATGGCCGGGTTGGCCCGGCCCCAGACGCCAACGACATATGACCCTTAACTCCCGTACTGGACTGTGTGAGTTGTTGTACCTCAAGAGTGTGTCTGAAATCTCAAATGTTCCTCTTTTTGCCCTCCTAGGTTCCAGCCAATTCCTGCAGCACGGACACGTCACTGTTTTTTACCCCAAGATCCTCAGTACAGAGGTTATTTATTGTGACTGCGCCAACATGTCCTGTGTCTCTGTGTACTGGTTCCGCAGTATTTCCAAGCACAGCAAAGTAACCCTACAGTTCCTCGGAACATGCAACAACGCTGGCATAGATTCCTATGGGGATGGGCTGGACAAAACACGGTTCAAGATCAGCAGAAAGAGCAGCACGTCCTTTACGCTGCGCATCACCAATGTGACAGAAGAGGACACAGGGTTTTATTCTTGTGTTCTTAAGGACAGGAAACACGCAGAATCATGGAAGACTGTGGTTCATCTTCAGCCGGGAGGTTTGTATGCTTAACCCTATAAAGCCAAGTGTATCATATTTGATACATAAGTTTTTGAGACCTCTACATCATCAGTGTGATATTTTTTTTCCTGGAAAACCTGATGAATACATGAATTGATGATTTAAAAAACTGAGCAACAAATTTCACAAAAATACCAGATGTAACAAAAAAGATTTGCTGGTTCCACTGGTGGATCTGTCATTGCTGCGTGAAAACTTCATATCAGCAGATGTATGATGTATGATGATTTTGTATGTTTGAGGAAAATGTTAAAAGGAAAGTCAAAGTTTTATTTGGTTAAAAATATTAGGTTTTATATGATTATGTGAGTTCAAGAAAAGCAAATTGTGAGCAACAAATTGCACAAAAAGACCTGATGTATCAAATATGATCCAAATTAAATTCATATATGAAAATTGATATTGAATTTAAAAAAATGTTAGCCGGTTCAACAAACACTCCAGTTTTGAAAATTTAGAATTTTCTGGAAATTATTTCACGGTTCAGGCTTTATAGGGTTAAATCTGAAGCGCTTTATTTACAGCAGTGAAATATCAGATAAAAATATCAAGCTGCCGTGAGATTTCCAGTACATCAGTCAGAATCAGATGGCAGGTTGAGGAGTGAAATATTTAAGAGGCAATATGCAGATGTGAGCCAAACCTCTGCATTCAAATATGGTGCATTATGACATGTAGCTATATATATTAACCCATAAGAACCCATGGTGACACCCGTGTAACAAACACTTTAAATCTTCCAGAATCTCCCATATTCAGAACAGAAATGTGAAAAGTAGCTAATTTCAAAAAGCTTATTTTTCTTACTGACCATATTTCCTGAACAAATTAAAGTCACAATGTATATATATATATATGTTATGGAGATGCAAACAAAAAGGAAATTAGTTGTTTGTTTTGATTTATTATTGATTTATTCTTATTTTGTGACTTAAAAACAAATCGGACAAAAAATGTATTGTTAAACAGCACTGTTAATGTCACAATTTTGATAAATGTTGTGGAGATGCAAAGAAAAAGGCAAATCTGTGTCTCTGTAAGCAGAAAATGTGTCTAGTTTTTGTATTTGAAAATAAGAAATATCATAAACATAAATACCATAAACGCCCAATGTAACGGATATGTCACATCACAGATCTTTGACATTTAGGGATAGACATTTTTTTTTTAAACATCATTATGTGTTCTATGTGGTCCACTTGGTCTGTGGTATATCCCCCATAATTTTCCTTTGAGGATAACTGGATCTGGGTTCTTATGGGTTAAAATATGCTCTCAACTAGATGCCCTGTTGGGAAAAATCATTTATGTATCCTCTCTGTTTTGCTAATCTGCTGCTAAATTTAACGGGTTACTCCTTGGCCCATGATTCATCGCTACAGCAGCTTTCAAGACAATCAGGCCAGTAGTTTTTCCACAATCCTGCAAACAAATAAACCAAGGTCCCCCTGACTTGGTTTCATACGGTATCGCTCTCCGCTGTCGACTATCATTACAAAAAATCATATTATGTGACTATTTTTCTCTCAGAGTTGTGACAGGCATGTCTCTCAACGTTACAAGAGTAAATGTAGAGTAAAAAAACACAAAAAGAACATTAAATAGTCGCAATAGATCGTATCTAGATGTGTGTGTAAAGTGTATTAATTTGAACGTCTTTGAGCTAAAAAGGAGAACAATCTTGGGAATAACTGTTCACTGGCCTAATAGGACTGTACTGGAGAGTCACGTGCAGATAAACAAAGTACTTGATGTATTTGTAGGTAGAATTTGTTGTAAGATCCGGGGTGGATTGAGATGGGAAAATATTCAATTAAGAGAATAGAATAGGTCTTTATTTGTCATTGTCACATGTACAACGAAATTCAAAGTGCTCTCCAGTAAGTGCAACATTTAAGAGTCTCTAAAAATATAAATATAAAAAGAAAAAAAAATATGTACAATTCAAAATACCCAGTTTAGACGAACACATAAACACACCCAGACATACATGTATAGTCGCACAGGAAAAAAACAACAACAAACAAACAGCATGAACACACAGTCGAGACAACAACAGTACAGAACAAAATTAATCTCTTCCTAAAAGATTGTTAACATTCTCACTGTTTAGTTCTGGCTTTATATTTGTTTGTTCTTTGTCTGACAGTGAACGCTCCAACATTACCTCCTCCTACAAAACGCAAACCACCGGTCAAGCCAATATGTAGATGTCCTAAGAAGAAATCACAGGGTGAGTTGTTTTCATCAAAACAAAAATTGCAATGGTAGGCACATTTATAGCGGCACATCATTCCAATGATTCTCTGTTACAAATTTGACCTTATACGTATTTTATTTTGTACAGTACAGGCCAAAAGTTTGGACACACCTTCTCATTCAATGCGTTTCCTTTATTTTCATGACTATTGACATTGTAAATTCATCAAAACTATTAATGAACACATGTGGAATTATGTACTTAACAAAAAAGTGTGAAATAACTGAAAACATGTCTTATATTCTAGTAAGAAAAGGGTGGTTACTTTGAGGAATCTAAAATACAAGACATGTTTTCAGTTATTTCACACTTTTTTGTTAAGTACATAATTCCATATGTGTTTATTCATAGTTTTGATGCCTTCAGTGAGAATCTACAATGTAAATAGTCATGAAAATAAAGAAAAACGCATTGAATGAGAAGGTGTGTCCAAACTTTTGGCCTGTACTGTATATGCACTTTTACCTGCAATTATATGGATTGTAACGGTATAGATCTTATGCACTTTACCAGATTGTGATAATGTAAATACAATAGAAGAGGTAGTTTTGTGTGGACAAAGCAATAACAGGTTGAGCTAAAAGACGTAACATCTAATGATTGAAAAAATGACCTGAAATTTTAAATATAACCTTGTGTGTTTGCTCAAGATGGCTGCGGCTCCCTGGTGTTTTGGCCGTTGGTTGGACTTATTGCCGGCCTGGCTGTCGCTCTCCTCTGCATACTGTACTACTTCAGCCGTGAGTAGTCTTCCAGCTATTCGGCACATTATGCTTACGAATGACTAGTTGAACAGCTTTGAAATGTTTTATTGTATAGCTGAAGTGATTTATTTTGTTTGTACACGTTGTTGCTTACAGGGCTACCCAAAAAATGCCGGCACAACTTTGTGAAGTGAGTAGATTACTACATATGGTGATGATTAATTCTTCCTGCGTAATCCAAAAATATTTATTTTTTGATTATTTACATTATGTTTGACACTTTGTCTTCATTTCTTTCCACCATTAAGGAAGTGATAGATGACCCAATCACTGCATCAACAGCGTTTATCTGACTCAAAGTATGTACATGTGTTATGTGTTATTTTCATGCATTTATACACTACCGGTCAAAAGTTTTAGAACAGCCCAATTTTTCCACTTTTTTATTGAAATTCAAGCAGTTCAAGTCAAATGAACAGCTTGAAAGGGTACAAAGGTAAGTGGTGAACTGCCAAAGGTAAATAAAAAAAGGTAAGCTTAACCAAAACTGAAAGATAATGTACATTTCAGAATTATACAAGTAGGCCTTTTTCAGGGAACAAGAAATGGATTAACAACTTAACTCTATGGAGTCTTGGGCTATTTTGTCCATTTCTGAATTCTTTTCATGTCTTTTTTTGTCATTTTGTGTCTTTTTTTGGTCATTTTGTGTCTTTTGGTGTCTTTTTTTGGTCATTTTGTGTCTTTTTTTAGTCATTTTGTGTCTTTTTTTGTCATTTTGTGTCTTTTTTTAGTCCTTTAGTCCAACATAAAATGTGATTTTGAATCTTTTTTTAACTTTCAAAACACTATCATGCTCAATAAAGAATTTTAAATGTTGCAAATGTGCATCAATTTCAGAGAACACTGAGACATTAAACTGCATAATTTTCAATTAAATTCTGGAAAATTTGGTGTGTTCTAAAACTTTTGACCAGTAGTGTATATAAAAAATGTATTGTAAGTCAAATGTATCACTGTATAACTGGTTATCAGGTGTAAGTAAAACTGCTACAATATGTGTTAGTATCAGAGGTTGTTAATGCAGGATAAATATTACAAATGTTTCATACACAAACACTTGTATCTCTGTGACTACAGCAGGTGAGGTGCTTCTTTTGAGTTGACGTCCAGTGGAGACTAAGAGACACAAAGATCCCTGAAGATCACCTCTGCTGAAACCACGTCATGTTTATTAACAGTGAAATATGCAACCAATCAAAGAAGCAGAGAGCAGCAACCATGTAACATATTGTAATTCAAAACTGTGTGCTATAACTTTTCTTCTATGCCGTTTTTTATCCGTCAATATGCAGATGACATCGTGATGTGTAGCTTTGGTTTTTTGATTATTAGAACCCAAATCCCAGTATTTGTTTTTTTCTTTTTTTGCTGTCTCTAGTATTTATTTGTGTTCAGCCTTTTATTCTTTAATTTTGAGGTGTTTTGGTTAAAACAGCACCATCAGTTGATTTTTTCTGTGAGCATAATTGTGATGAATCAATAAAACTGTACATTTCCAATCTTTTACAGTGGTGACTCTCTTCTTTCTCTGGGTCATACATTTTATTATGTCATTATGTTATGTCGTTATGTTATACAATCTGTTACAAATATATAAACAAATGCTCTTTTTCTACAAGGACTCATGCCTACTGTACATACAGTAGCAGTAGTAGTAGTAGTAGTAGTAGTAGTAGTACATACAGCCATAAGGCAGACTTACAACAGCAGATATTAACGTTTAGGCCAAACGCTGTTTGTCTTAATGACAGTTATGACTTGTGTACAGATAACGTAAGAAGTCTTTAACATTTAAGAGTGAAGATGGAAAAAGATTGATTTCTGACAAAATACAGTTGTAGATATTTTAAACAAAAGATCCTCTGCAATATATACTGTATATATTTATTTATATAAAAATATGTCTTTCCATGAAATGATTGTGACAATGTGATTTATTCTTGACAGATAAAGTGTGTATATCTTCTCAAAACGTTATTAATCAATCTCTTCCAAACATATCACAATGAAAATTAAACCACAATTAACAGAAGATTGTGTTTCAGAATGTTTTTAGTGTCGTTCGTTCAAACGTTTTCTGTGCATGTGTATGGAACAGAAGAAAAAAACAGATTTGGAAGTGGGTGTTGTACATCCATCGTCAATATTGTGTTTGACGGAAGTTGAGTAGGTGAGTTACAGGGTCTGGTTTCTTCCTTTACCTTTGATGTGTAAACTTGCATCATATTCAGTTTCTGTTGAACTGCATTCTCTCCTAGCTCCACATGATAATTCTACTCCTCAAAGAATTGTCACTAGCACTTGTTGATGCACTAATAGCTCTTATTGCACTATACCTTGATTGTTTGCTTTTACTCTTCCTGTAAGTCGCTTTGGATAAAAGCTAAATGCTAAATGACTAAATGTAAATGTAAATGCATTACATGCCAACAAGCTTTATTGTGACATTCTTGAATTACAGGTTACAAAGTTGTTTTATTGCAGAGTGTATCTCTTGCTGTCTTTGTCTATCTGTCTGTCTCTCTCACACACACACACACACACATGCACACACACAAGCAAGCAAGCAAAGCACACCTGTGTGTTTGAGGAGTGTTAAGAAACAACTGAGTTGGTGGTTGTTCAGGTCTCAGGGAGTGTGCGCGACCCTTTCCTGTGTGCTGGAGGGAGAGGAGAGACAGAGCTGTGTTCGCTGAGATGCTATCGCTTCGCTCAGCTTTGAGCTCTTCATCTCGTCTCTGAAACAAAAAGACCACAAAAATACCACAGACGGAACCACAAGCACTGACAGAGAGAAAGAGCGTTACAGTTTTCAAATGAGTACAGTTAGAAGAAGAAGAAGAAGAAACACTCTTTTAACTTAAAGACAGCATATTTTATTAGATAATTAAAAATATTATACAATTCAATCAGCAAAGGAATTGAAATACAGTGGACAGGATTATAACTGCACTGCAAAAAAAGAAAAGTTGGGTGAACTCAAAATTTCAAGGCAACAAACTTCGATAACATTTTAAGTTGGACAATTAAACTAAATATTTTAAGTTTTGTTTTTGAGTTTGCTCAACTCTGAATTTCTCTGGCACGATTGTAACGCCGCTATGAATGTCAGCTAATGTTGTGACCACAATTTTGAGTTAGCATTGATACGCTAATGGCTACTCTTGTAGCTGTAACAAGCAGCGCAGCTAGCATCAGTTAGCCGCTAGCATCAGTTAGCCACTAGCATCAGTTAGCCGCTAGCATCAGTTAGCCGCTAGCGTCAGTTAGCCACTAGCATCAGTTAGCCGCTAGCTTGTGTGTGTGTAATGACCGAATTTCACAACAAAGAAATAAGAGTTATCAGAACTATTGTCCCTTGTTTTGAACCCCAACTTAAAGATTTAAGTAACAACAACTCACCAACTTGTTTTTGAGCAGACAACTGGCTTCCTTTGTTGTGCTAACTTACATTATTGCCCTAAATGTCAATAATTTATATTTCCAAGTTTTACCAACTTAAATCACTGTTTTAGGCCAAAAAATACAAGTTGGCTTTTTTGCAGTGTGTGTGTGTGTGTGTGTGTGTGTGTGTGTGTTCGTAAAGGAACACACATTCCTGTAAATACAAGTGAACTCTTATTTTAAATCAGAAAAATGAAATAAAAATGGTCAACAGCATTTACATTTAAAACTGTGTCAATATGTTGTACCACATATATAATCAAACCAAAGTAGCCCAAGATTACAGTTGACGCCAAAGTAAAAGCTACCATTTCACCAGCACCATGAGGCTAAAGGCTAAAGTTCAATCAACACCTCTCTGAAATGGTTTCAAGACAACTGAATACTATAACCGTCTTTAAAGTAATAATGAAGTTATCCAAAAAGTTGGAATAAAGTGTGTTTTACCTCTGTCCATTAAATTATTGTGACAACATGATTTATTATTATTTCCCCCAGGGATATCTAATAAACTAACAGTTGAATGTTCAGTATATTATTATCATTCTGTGTCAACGCTTGAGAAAATCATTTATTCACGTTCATAAGTTCCAGGAAACATTTAAGAGTGAAGATGGAAAAAGATTGATTTCTGACAAAATACAGTTGTAGATATTTTAAACAAAAGATCCTCTGCAATATATATATTTATTAATATAAAAATATGTCTTTCCATGAAATGATTGTGACAATGTGATTTATTCTTGACAGATAAAGTGTATATATCTTCTCAAAACGCTATTAATCAATCTCTTCCAAACATATCACAATGAAAATGAAACCACAATTAACAGAAGATTGTGTCTGAAAACAAAATTATTCCAACTTTATAGGCGACCGTGTATTTTATAAACCATTTGCATGTGTTGTATCATGCACCTTCATCTTATAAATATGTACCACATGTGTCATTTTTCTATTGGAAATAATATTATAATAAAAAAATAATCTGTAAATAAAATTTCAAGAATAGAGAGAAATATGTGTGTATATAAGCATTTAGATGTCAAGTGTTTGTTGTTGTTGTTGTCGTTTTACTTCTATTTTATTCATATAAGGGCATATAATACTATTACTATTTATTTTTTACTTTCTCAATTTACCAGTATTTATTCCTTGTATTAATTCCCCTCTGGATATCAATAAACACGTATCTCTTAAAAGTATACGTTTAAAATGTAAAACAAAATAAATTATAATAAATTATATATAATAAATTGTATATGCAGGCAGAACAGCCCGTCTAAAGGAAGCTAACTTCGGTCGATCACTAACACGGTCAGCTCGTCACAGAAACAGAAGCATAAAAGACAGAGGAGAACAATATGTGGCACCAAAGCATAATCACATGTAGCTACAGTTTACTGTAAGCATTTTTTATTTTATTTAGTCCATGTTATATATTAAAAACACACTTGTGAATTCATCACGTGAAACATTAAATGATAAATTCACATTTAGTCATATGTGTCAGACAGATTCCATGTCAGATCTGGGACTTCACATTGAAAAGTTTTGTCACTGCTTTCCTCTGAGAGATACTTGAGATAAGTTCATATATTTACATATGATAAATATAACCTATTACAGATGTATAAGACACATTACTGATCTGTACAGCAACACTTTCACGTTTTAATCCATTACATTTACATGATGACACAAGAAAACAGCAGCATATTAAGCCATTTATGAACTGTAAAAGCTTTAGATTTTTACTGATGTGAATGTAAAGCAACAGTAATGAATCCAACAAATATCATGCCACGAGACTATTTGTAATAAAACTGTGTAATATTTTTACAGGATCAACTGTCTTACACACAGGATAGACGATGAGTTTATCACATCTTATCTAACTTAACAACCAAAGAGTGAATTATTTTTTTCTGAATAAATTAAACACAATACATGCAACGTCCCCTAATTCACAATTAGATTCAGATTTCAGATTTGACTTTATTAATCCCACAGTGGGGAAATTTCTTTGTTACAGCCGCAAAGTTTCACACAATTTTTAAGATAAAGATAAAAAATAAACAATCTAAGAAAAGACATTTAACAATATACAAATATACAATAATAATAATAATAATAATAATGATATACTATATACAACTTAGTGCAGTTTTAAGTGGAGAAATGTGCAGAGTGCAGATTTATGCAAAAATGTTCAGGTTGTGTTGGTGTTGTACAGTCAATTACAATTAGGTATCTTTGTTGACCTGATTTCAAATTTCTAAGCCAAAGGTAAATTTAAATGCAGAACCTATTTTCCAAAACATACATATAACAGGAAGTACCACAACAAATTATGAGCAAACGCGTATTTGTGTACAGCAGGGGTGTCAAACTCAAATACACAATGGGCCAAAATTTAAAACTTGAATAAGATCGCGGGCCAACATTGAACAAACAAACCTTTTAATATATACCAAACATGTTTTGCTTTAACATTAAATATGGAACCAGCAACGCTTATAAACATACAATATATAACTAAATAGTGCAGACATGCAAAATCAAATTTCAAATAAAAAACACATCAATGTCATTAATTTACAATAATAATATAATAATTTGGTATTGCCTCACTGAACACTTGCAGGTGCCTGTACACCAGGGGTGTCAAACTCTGGCCCGCGGGCCAAATTTGGCCCCCAGTGTAATTGTATTTGGCCCGCGGGCCAGAGTTTGACACCCCTGGTGTACAGGCACCTGCAAGTGTTCAGTGCCTCCATTTCCGAGCTCTCCATTCTACTTACTCCCTTTGTCGCTCACGCTTTCCTTTTCACAACTTCATATCCCACAATGCCAGGAGGTCCCAGTACAGAACCAGAGCAGTGACAGGTGAGCCAAAGTGATGAAGAACTGGTGAACTGGAACTGATGTTAATTTACAGCTAGTGAGTGTGCTGTTATTTTCAGATTTTAAGGACGCCTCTTCTGACTGCAGTTGAATGTCAGGCTAAGCTCTCTTTCTCTTTCTCACCGGCTTCCCCTGGACACCCACTGCACACACACACACACACAGAGAGATGCTAGTTTCAGGTTGGAGACCCCCTGTGTGACTAAGATAGGGAAGCCCATGCAGGTGTGTTTGCGAGTGACTCACACCTGAAACAGAGATATGGAAAGGTGAAGTGGGCTCACTGATCGTTTTGACTGGGTCTTCCCTCTAACTCAAAGCATCAACAGAATCCCCCTCTTACTGAAAATGACACGAAACTGCAACCTGGTTTCCATCAAGATTTCATTTGAAAAAAAAATGTAGTAATTCATGAAAAACAAAGTGATAATAAAATCACTTAACCCATAAGAACCCACGGTGACATGGGTGTCAAAACATTTTAAATGTTCTAGTAATGTTCATGTATGTTTTCTCAAGTACATAAGTGTGTTTTTTAGTGTTCTACAGCTACAGTAGCTTGTTGAGAAGCCATTAAATAAGGCAGTGTTATTTATATTTATTTATACTCGATTTATTATTATTTTGTTACTTAAAAACAATTCTGAAATGGAATTTGTTGTCTAACAACACTATTAAAGTCACAATTTTGATATATGTTATGGGGATGAAAACAAAAAAGGCAGATGGTTATTTGTTTTTATTTATTATTGATTTAATATTATTTTGTTACTTAAAAACAAATCTAAAAATGATTTCATTGTTAAACAGCGCTATTATAGTCACACTTTTGATATATGTGGTGGAGATGCAAAGAAAAAGGCACATTTGTGTTTCTGTAAGCAGAAAAGGTGTCTAGTTTATTAATTTAATAATAAGATATATCATAAAGTCCTCTTGGTCTGTGGTATATCCCCCATACTTTTCCTTTTTAAGGATTACTGGCTCTGGGTTCTTATGGGTTAACCCAGTGGTTCTCAACCTTTTTGAGTCGCGACTCCCAATTTAACATGCATGTTGTCCGCGACCCCAGCTCACTGAACACAATCTCACACGCACAGTTCAGATCACCCAAAAAAGAAACAAAACGACCAAAGAAAGGGAACAAAATGATAAAAAAAGACACAAAATGACCAGAAAAGACACAAAATGACCAAAAAAGACACAAAATGACCCAAAAAAGAAACAAAATTACCAAAAAAGGAAACAAAATGACCAAAAAAGACACAAATTGACTACAAAATGATCAAAAAAGAAACAAAATGACCACAAAATGATAAAAAAAAGACTTTAAGTGTTAAGTTAACTTTAAGACATTAAGTGACCAAAAAGACTAAAACACATTAACACATGAACACTTTAACACAGTGGAGACAGAGCTGACTTCCAAAATTATTTGGCGACCCCCAGAAATCATCTCGCGACCCCAATTGGGGTCCCGACCCCAAGGTTGAGAATAGCTGGGTTAAACAATGAGCATCTGGATTCTGAGCAAGTCATGTGACGGGGTAAAGAAAATGCTCCACAGTTCAGGTAAATGAGACGATATTGAGTCTCTGCTTGTTCCTCTCTACGTCTCTCCTCCCACAAATGGAACAGAGAAATCACCCACACGAGAGTAAAATGTCAGCATTTGTTGTCCATTACTATATCTGTGCATTTACTTTCCATCAGTGAACAGGAAATAGAAGGGGTCTGGGTTGCGCCATAGCTGCTGTAGCGCTCTAAGCTTATCTGAAGTGAGTTTCACTTCCCTCCAGCTCCAGCTTTCACATGAAGTGACATAAAAAGATGCTTAATTGGTGCATTGAGTAGAAGCTTTGTCCTTTGTTGTTAATGGAAAATACCAGAGGTGTCATTTACACTGGGGGTGCTGGGGACATTTCCCCACCACTTTTTTGAAATGGTCGATTTGGACTCCATCACTTTTTAAAAAAAATAGCCTGCACAAAGAAATGTAATACTTTGAAAAATGTTTATTCACTAAAAGAACACATATACTGCAAAAAAGCCAACTTGTATTTTTTGGCCTAAAACAGTGATTTAAGTTGGTAAAACTTGGAAATATAAATTATTGACATTTAGGGCAATAATGTAAGTTAGCACAAGAAAGGAAGCCAGTTGTCTGCTCAAAAACAAGTTGGTGAGTTGTTGTTACTTATATCTTTAAGTTGGGGTTCACAACAAGAGACAATAGTTCTGATAACTCTTATTTCTTTGTTGTGAAATGCGGGAAAGCGGTGAAATTCATTAGTGAAAGCTAGCAGCTAACTGATGCTAGCGGCTAACTGATGCTAGCCACGCTGCTTGTTACAGCTACAAGAGTAGCCATTAGCGTATCAATGCTAACTCACTGTGGTAGCAACATTAGCTGACATTTCATAGCGGCGTTACAATCGTGCCAATTCAGCACATTGCAGAAGTTAGCAGAAGTAAGGATTAAAAGTTATTACAATGTAAAATTATAAGTTAGTACAACTTACAGTTGAGTTGACAAAAATCTGAATTCAGAGTTGAGCAAACTCAAAAACAAAACATAGAATATTTAGTTTAATTGTCCAACTTAAAATTTTATCGAAGTTTGTTGCCTTGAAATTTTGAGTTCGCCGAACTTTTCTTTTTTTGCAGTGTACAATTCAATATAAATATAGAAGAAACAAATATCCAATCCAAGTATTTTCATATTGTCTACTCTGTAGTTGTGGAGGTTACTGTTTTTCAAAGCGGGGGGTCACCAGGGGGGTTGCAGAAATGTTGATATATGTTTTTAATATATGTTTTTTTAGATGTTATTAATCACTGCAGAAAAACACAAAAAGTAGATATGTTTACTGTTTATATTACGGTTGAATATTGTTAAGACAGAATGTCTATAACAGGAGACACTGAATGTAATGAATAAATTGGCCTAACAGCAGAGAAACAAAGAAATATGTTTACTGTTATTATTTTACTGTTGAATATGGAGACAGAAATGACAAGCAATGTTCGTAACAGAAGAAAGAAAGAAAGAAAGAAAGAAAGAAATTATTAATAAAAAATAAGGAAAATATATTAAGAAGCTGTATGTTTGATTCTTGACATTTGCCATCATAATGTACACATAATTTAAAAAACATTAATCGGGTCTAGGCTATTGCTACATGGGTCCTTGGCATGGCAAAGTTTGAGAACTCCTGATCTAGGTTGTGCCCTTTAATGCACCATTATGCAAAAGCAAAAAGAAAAAAAATATTATCCCCACCACTTTTTAAGACTTTGTGTTTTAACTGTTATGTTTTAACTGAAAGCGCTCTATAGATACAATTTATTGGTATTATTATTAAATATTATTATGAACACAAAGTGATGCACTTAGAAAAATATGTTTCACACTTAAGTCCTATTTGTACATTACTGGTTGTGAAAAGATATTACTTGTTAGTTCAATACCGCTTTACACAGGCCACAAGCCAGTAGATTTTTAATTTAGTTTAAAATATGTCCAGTTATCTCAAAATCCAGGTTAAGCCAGGTAGTGGTTCTCCAAATCTTAAAGAGTCTTTCCAGCAATGAAGTGTCCAACTCCCACTTAGAAGAGCCAGATATTCAACATCAGTTGTCAAAATTGAAGCCGGAGAGCAAGAACTATGCCGTAGTCAAGGAAGTAAAGGTTCATCAAAAAAAGAAAAAAGAAAAGAAAAGTTGTCAGTCGTAGCCAAAAGCATTTAATTTGAAATAACCCAGATGACATCATTAGGGTTATTTACAATAAAATCTATTTGAGGACCACTTATCTTGCTTCCCCTCACAGCAGGTGTTTCCAGTGGTGGTTCTACACAGGGGCCTCCAGGGGCCACTGCCCCTGTGAAGAAGCCCTTGGCCCCTGCTGTGGCCCCTGTGTCAAATTAATAATAAAATGATCAATTTATAACGATGAACGACGGAACAATTTTTACCTATTTTTTGTTCAAACAATATCTCATTGTACACAAAATGAACCCAGAATGTGTACATTGTATAATAGTTAAATTGTGCAATTTAAGCTTGTGTGTATATATATATAAAAAAAAAGGTCATTCTCACTGTACTGCACTTTCAAAATAAAAAAAGTAATTGTGCACAAAAATGAGAAATGTCTGTCGTACAAAAATAGTTATTATTGTTGGTCTCATTGTTTCAATCAATGTATTTGTATCTTCCAAATATACTTAAATTAGATTTTTAAATAACCTAAAATAAAAGGATTTGAATGCTTAAATATCATCTTTGCCGTTTTTTAATGTGCCCCTCTGATTAAACACTGGGCCCTGCTTGGCCCCCACAGTAAAACTGGTCTAGAACCGCCACTGGGTGTTTTTTCTATTCACTCTCTCAGCTTTCAAAGGTTAAACACCTGCTTATTCACTGAGTGGTGCGTGGCTAGCAATGACACACTTTAATGTCTGAGTCCTTGCAGAGCAGAGCAGCAGCTTCATGACTCATGGTCAATGATTTACTGTTTAATCAATGACAGAGCAAATCAATCCTGTAAATCCTGCTTCTGTTGCCACCTAGTGGTTAAAATGTTCATTGGCGTCACACTGCAAGATAACATCGTAACCCTGGGTGAAGGGTGGGCTTAGCCGTGGAACATAGATTAAACATTTTAATTTAGCATAGAATAGATATATTGTGTGGCCTGGGTGGAAACAAACGACAGAACGAGTGAGGTTAGAAACCACTTAAAGCTCCTCAGGTGGAGACCATTTCTTGATGTCCTACACCACTCTGCCTTTCGTCTTCTGAACCCGGAAACCAAACCACACACAACAACAGCAGGCAGGCAGGGACTTCACAGTCAATGTAATGTCTTTCTGCATACACAATGAGTTTTGAAGTTTGAAGTTTTTTTTTATTTTGCACAAATAATAAGACAAAAGAAACGGATAAAGAGATAACAACAAAAGGAAGGTGCAAGGTCTCTACCTATATTAAAATTCACAAGTTAAGTTAAAACAAGGAACTATGAGTGTACAGTGTATAGGATACATTGCCCTGTAACCTTTTATAATATTTTATGCATATTGCATAGTCTTTATTTATTTTTGTTTTCAATGGTATAAGTCTTATTGGACTCTTCTGCCACCAAGCCACCACACTTAATTAAATGTCTTCAAATCCATTTAACACATAAGAACCCAGACCCAGTAATCCTTAAAGGAAAATTATAGGGCATATACCACGGACCAAGTGGACCACATAGAACACATTTATGTTTTAAAACCAAATCCACCCCTAAATGTCATGTTTATATTTCTTATTTTAAAATAATAAAAAAAAAACATTTTCTACTTACAGAGACACAAATTTGCCCTTTTCTTTGCATCTCCACAACATACATCAAAATTGTGACATTAACAGTGCTGTTTAACAATAAATTATTTTCCAGATTTTTAAAACAAATAGCCCACTTGCCTTTTTGTTTGCATCTCCATAACATTTATCAAAATTGTGACTTTAATTTGTTCAGGAAATATGGTCAGAACAACTTAAATGCTATACAGGACACAACTATTAACGGATTAGAATTGTTAAATGGGGTTAAACTTAAAGCCTCCTAACAAAAAATAAGCTTTTTGAAATTAGCTTCTTTTTCACATTTTGGAGAATTCACTTCTTGTCACAGTCACATGACCACCACACCATGGTGTTGAGGGATTTAGTGAGTTAATGTAAAGCATAAAGCTGAATATAAGAGATTGTAAAATATTAAAGTGTTTGTTACACGGGTGTCACCATAGGTTCTTATGGGTTAATTTGTGACTACAAGAAGACATTTCACCAAAAGCATTTTTCAGAATTCCAAGGGATATTATCAATTATTTCACAGCTCCTCCATGTCCTATCAAACACAGGAGGTCAAAGGTCAAAGCGAGCTACAGACCAGTGGCCCTGCAGCTCGAGGGCATTTCAGCAGGGCAGATTTTTGCACTAAGATGGTTATAAAGATAAGTCTCACTTTTTGATCCGTGCAGAAACCGCGTTGTGTTTGTGTAATGAGGGCTGCACTTCCTACCCCAGCCTACATACATCAGCCTACATACATGTGCACTGTAGCGTTTGTCAGAAGCTCTTCGATGAAGTTGTGCAGTTCGATGCTTCAAACCAGAGGCAGAGGTGTGAAGTGCAGATCGGTGGGCTCCACTTCAAACATCTTGCAGACCACGACTGTGCTGCAGGAGGTCTCTGCAAAACGCCGCTGCAATGATCCCATTTGATGCAGCACAGAAGAAGGTTACAGGTGGGGCGTGGTTTGATATCTCGCTGAATTATCTCGTAGAAGGCTTCAACAAACACCACAAAGACGCGTTTAGCAGCTATTGTCTCCTGCAACAGTAAAAATGGACCAAAAGTGGATTTGGATTCTGGTGATTCTCGTGTTTTGTCAAAGTAAGTTGAACCTGAATGTTCCTAACTTGTGGCAGCTTTAAAGTCTTCTCTGGTCTTTTCTAAAAGTCTTTTGCTTTCGCGAACCTAACGACAGAGAGGTAAATGTTATAACTTCCTATTTTATCACATCTTTTAGAAATTACTTCAGTAGACAGCAGAGATGTACCTGTTAAGGAAGGGAAGTCGGTTATCATCAACTGTGAGCTTCAAGACAAGGGCTCCATGGTTGTCTGGTTGCGAATTCTGGACACATCTGGCATGGAATTTATTGCATCCTTCAGCATCACTGGTGTCCTTAAGCAATCTGGGCCCTCCTTCGATTCCATCTTCAGTTACCAAACGAATAAGCCAGGTACCCTAACGCTGCAGTCCTTCAACAAAAACCGTGACAGCGGCGTTTACAGCTGCGGTGTCCTCAAGAATAGTGCACTTATATTTGGCCCAACAACCCGACTGTATGCAGGTGAGTTTTTCTTCATACATTTCATGTAATGATGGTATAATGGAGGCTTTTCAGAATCGCATATCATTGCACTTTTGTTCTCCTTTTACAAAAAGATACAGTCCCAGTTGAACCGACAAAGTCCGTCGTCGTCGCCACCAAAGAAAGTCTATGCACAACTGCCAAGCCATGTGTCTGTACAAACAATATGAAGCCAGGTAAATGTTCACAATCACGACTCTGTGTAGTGAGTCCTTATTGTCTTCATGTCTTCTTATCTCTTTCCTATCCACTGTATTGTTGATTTTGAATATTTGTATGTGTTTGTATGTATGTACTGTATCTATTGTCCATTTGTATTCTTTTTCACTTTGTGTTTTTTGTAAAGCGTCTTTGTGTATTTTGAAAAGCGCTATATAAAACTGATGCATTATTATTATTATTATTACAATGCTGGTGGTAAATGAGCACATGCTTTGCAGCGCCAACCAATCCTGAGCTGTTTTGTGATCCGATCATTCTGGGCCCACTGGCGGGCGGCTGTGGACTTCTTCTTCTAATCCTCATCATCATCACCCTTTACTGCAACAGTAAGTTCATCTGATATCTAAAACCTATAAAGAAAAGCCTTTATATAGCCGTTTACATCACATTTTTTGTACATTTACTGTGCAGTCAATAAATGTCTGTGTGATGGAAAGATGAAGATTTTTCAAATTCTGCTGAGAAATACAGTACAGTCCCTTATTTTCTGCTTTTCTTGATTTAAAATATGGATTGGATGGACGGATGATGGATGGACGTTTTTAAATAACACTTTTTAATTTTCTGTAGAAATAAGAACCCGAAGGTGTCCACACCATTACAAACGAAAGTAAGTTGTTTATTTTCTTTTAATCTATTGTTATCTTACAATTTAGGCAAAGGTGGGCTGTAACAAAGTACATTTAGTAAGTCCATTTTTTGTCTATCTGTACTTAACTAAAATTATGACTTTTTCTCCACAACATTTGAAAGACAAATATTGTATGCATGCTGCTTTGCGGGGGTGGTGTAGGCGGTATGTTTCTACACCTACAGTTATATCGGCTTGGGACGTTATAGAATATTCTTCAAGGTTTTTATTCTATAGGTTCTATGAGCCAGCAGTGCATCCAGTACATTATTTCAGAGTCATTATGTCTGTAAATGCACTGATATTAACCCATAAGAACCCATGGTGACATGCATGTAACAAACACTTTAAATGTTGTAGAATCTCCCATATACAGCTTTATGCTTCACCTTAACTCATTAAGTCCCTCAGCAAGACTGTGACAAGAAGTGACAAAATATGTGTGTGACTGGAAACAGAAATGTGAAAAAGTCGCTAATTTCAAAAAGCTTTTTTTTGTTACGAGGCTAAATTTAAACCCATTTAACAATTATAATCCGTGAATGTCCTGTATTGCGTTTAACCTGTTTTGACCATATTTCCTGAACAAATTAATATAAAACAAGTAACAAAAATATAGCTGTGTACGTCAGAAAAAGGCAAATTTGTGTTTTTCTGTAAGCAGAAAAGGTGTGTAGTTTATTTATTTTCAAATAAGAAATATCACAAACATAAATTCCATAAACACCCAATGTAATGTTCATGTCACATCACAGATCTTTGACATTTAGGATTAGTATTTTATTTTTCAAAACATCATTAATGTGTTCTATGTGGTCCACTGGTCTGTGGTATATCTCTCATAATTTTCCTTCAAGGATAAATAGGTCTGGGTTCTTATGGGTTAAAAAGAGAATGTACTCCTAAATACTTTTTTGAAGCAAGTAAAACTCAGGTAAAAATGTGACTGAACAACTTTCACTTGTATTGAAGTAATGTAATGATACTCTTGAGTGAGGTAACAGGGTTGTGTACTTGTCCACCACTGCATTAAGGGCCGTAGCAAGAATTCTAAGAATACTGAGGTCAACAGTCCAAGTCCCCCGAACCCAGGTACAAAAATGAAAGCGCCAAAAAAAAAAATGTGTTTTTTCAAATTCTTATGTAAGCTGTTTAGTGTTATTTTTAATCTTTTTTTTTAAATCAATTGAAAGTTCATTCAACGAAATTACTCTGAAATTCCACTTTTTTTTTAACCCATAAGAACCCATGGTGACACCCGTGTAACAAACTTTAAATCTTCTATAATCTCCCATATTCAGCTTTATGCTTTACATTAACTCATTAAATCCCTAAGCAACACATACTCAACACCCTGGTGTGGTGGTCATGTGACTTTAACAAGAAGTGACTTCTCCAAAATGTGGCTGTGACTGGGAACAGAAATGTGGAAAAAGTAGCTAATTTCAAAAATTATATTTTTTGTTAAAAGGCTAAGTTTAAACCCATTTAACAATTCTAATTCATTAATAGGGAGCTGAACAAATTAAAGTCACAATTTTGATATATGTTATGGACATGCAAACAAAAAGGCAAATGGTAATTTAAAAAAATTTATTATTGATTTATTGTTATTTTGTTACTTAAAAACAAATCTGAAAAATCATTTATTGTTAAACAGCACTATTAATGTCACAATTTTGATAAATGTTGTGGAGATGCAAAGAAAAAGGCAAATTTGTGTTTCTGTAAACAGAAAATGTGTTTTAAATTTGAAAATAAGATATATCCTAAACATAAACACAATAAACGTCCAATGTAACATATATATGTCAGATCTTTGATATTTAGGGGTAGTATTTTTTTTTTTTTTTTAAACATCATAAATATGTTCTATGTGGTTCACTTGTTCTGTGGTATATCCCCCATAATTTTCCTTTAAGGATTACTGGGTCTGGGTTCTTATGGGTTAAGATAACTAAGAAAACTCAAATTACCGACAGAACTTTATCTCAATTTTCCCTGTTATTAATTAATACCAAATAACATGTTTCTTTACGGTACTTTTCTTAGAAAATTACAAGAAATCATACACCCAGTATATCCAAGCATTACTTTTATTTCTAAAGAAATTGGTGGAAAAATAATGAATTATTTACGAATTTATTAAACGCAGTCTCACGGTAAAATTTAAACACATTATGGAAAACATAAGCTCAGTGTCCTTGATTGTAGCTACGGCCCCGTTTCCTTTGTAATTCACTGAACTCATTTATTATTATTATTATTATCATCATTATTAATAATTATAATTTTAAATAACTTGTTTCTATCTCATTTAGACCACGCACGGATGCTCCTGGAAAACAAATGATGAACAAAAGACACGTCTGATCTAAATGGTGCACTGGACATTGCTTTAAATGGAAATGAAGTCAAACGCTTGTGTTACTGTTGCAGAAATGACTTTTCATCTATTCACAGTTTAATCACATTTTGTTGCCAACTTGAAATTATAAAAAGTTTTAAAGTGGTTCAAGGATTCAACACATCAAACAATTTCAGATTCCTTCATCGTCAACATCCAGTTTTCACGTTGATGTTCGACAGACGATGATGCTGCACAGTCACATTCACATTGAACTCTTTAATCAAATCTATTTATCCAATCCCTGTTAATAACAGAAATCCTGAGAATATTAAAATCACTCTAATTAATGTGTATTTTTTTCAAAATGTATGCAAAAAATGTATAATTCTTTTTGCTTTTGCACAGAGACAAAGCCCATTTTTAACTGTTTAAGTGACTTCCTTCAGCAGTTTTTTTCTAACCTTAATTTCTGTATTGTCCTTTAGTTTTTGATTTTTTTTAAAAAAAGATCCTTCACTTTCCTTTTGCTTGAAAAAAAAAAATGAAATAACCAAAGTTCATAAAATGTTTTGCTCACACATCATTTCAGTAGGATATCTTGTAATGTTGAACATTTTAGATTTAAGTTTTTATTCAATTCATCTTTTTATTATTTTTGTATTTCTTGTAATTTCTCTAAAGGTGCATTTCTTGTCATTTAAAATTCTATAGTTTCAAATGATGAGGAACAAATACAAATGGATCTTTTTGTGTAGTTGCAGCATTTTAGAGTTCCCCCACTGTGTGAGTTTTTCTAACTTGAAACATTGTAAAAAAAAAAAATTTTTTTTTTTTAAAACAAGTAATAAAAAATAAATAAAAATATATCATCAGTCAATAAACTGTATTTTTCTTTATTCATGCGTCATATTTTATGTATTAACATACCCACTCATTTGCATCCCCACCAGTCATTCAGGGTTCTGGCACAGAAATATAAAGCATATAACAGCAAAACAAAATTGCTTTTTGTTTGCTGTAAGTCTCCCCCCCGAGTCAAAAGGAAGTGGTACAACTGTTTGCAGAGTGAAAAACCACAGAAAGAAAGATATTTTTGAGGAGATTCTGTTCCCGTTCTGTTTAATACAAACACACACTTCCCTGCACCTTTAAGAAAACAGTGTTTATTCATTTCCTGCTGTGTTTGTCTACATATCAAGGCAGTTCTTGTTAGTTTTTGTTTCTCATTTTAGGCACAAATCGTAGAAACCAGACTCTACATAGAGCAAAACACCATTCAAATTTTTATTTTTATTTAATTAGTATTCCCACATCTAAAATACCTCTCATATTTTTTGACTCACACCCACACAAAACCTCTCACATGGAAAACAAAATTTGGGGACAGTATATTGATTTTTGACTTTACAGTTGAAAGCCCTTTGTAAATTATACAGTGTTGGCTTATATAGAGCAAAAATCTTTTTTTTTTTTCTTTACAGTATACAAACAGGGGCAGCTGACAAAGCTTGCAACCACCTCGGTTCACTAAGTGCACTTCTGGACACCAGCATTTTTTTCTACAAGGCCAAATACATACAAAAGACCCTTTTTTTTCTACAGGTAGTAAAAGGCATTTGCAAAAAGCTCTCGGATACTGAAATAAGCAGAACACCTCCTGGAAATCCTCCACATATCTAATTATGTAAACTATGTTTTGTCCAAAATAGAAGCAAACTAAGCTGTACACTAGTGTCTCAAAGGCATCTGACCACATCATGATAGAAAACTTGGCTTTTTCTGTGTACATCAAGATTGCACAAACATCCCGATAATATACACCCGCTCCGTACGCTCACCACTGCTGTCACCAACATCACAACATGCTAACATAATCAGATTGTTGTGATATTAGTGTGTCACTGGGGAAACTGTCAGCTGAGACGTACGTGCAGGACTCTGACAGGCAACGCCTTCCTCCCCTCAGCACGCTCAACACACCAACTTACAAAACTAAAGATCTTCACTCTCACAATGCATCCTTGCATTCTCCATCTTGTTTAAAAAAAAGTATTTTCATTTTCTCTAAAGACTTTAACCAAAACCTTCTCATCCTTAAATTCATGTGAAACGAAACAAAAAAGGCGCTGCATGCAGAGATATGTGTGTGTGTGTGTGTGTGTCTGTGTGTATTTATGCACTGCAAAAAAAGAAAAGTTGGGTGAACTCAAAATTTCAAGGCAACAAACTTCGATAAAATTTTAAGTTGGACAATTAAACTAAATATTTTAAGTTTTGTTTTTGAGTTTGCTCAACTCTGAATTTCTCTGGCACGATTGTAACGCCGCTATGAAATGTCAGCTAATGTTGCGACCACAATTTTGAGTTAGCATTGATACGCTAATGGCTACTCTTGTAGCTGTAACAAGCAGCGCTGCTAGCATCAGTTAGCCGCTAGCATCAGTTAGCCGCTAGCATCAGTTAGCCGCTAGCATCAGTTAGCTGCTAGCTTTCGCTAATGACCAAATTTCACAACAAAGAAATAAGAGCTAGCAGAACTATTGTCCCTTGTTGTGAACCCCAACTTAAAGATATAAGTAACAACAACTCACCAACTTGTTTTTGAGCAGACAACTGGCTTCCTTTGTTGTGCTAACTTAAATTAATACCCTAAACGTCAATAATTTATATTTCCAAGTTTTACCAACTTAAATCACTGTTTTAGGCCAAAAAATACAAGTTGGCTTTTTTGCAGTGTGTACGTGTGTGCGCGTTCAGCAAGTGTTATGGGTGTGTCTCAGGTTTGTCTTTCATCCAGTATACATTCTCGATCATTTAGAAAAATATCCCTCACTGATGCGTCCCTGTGGCCAGGAGGACAAATTGCGCAGAGAACCTGCAACACACAACACATTCAGCAGTCAGTGGAAACATGTTGAGCATCTTTTATCAGGTCAAATTGAGCAAAATATGAGAGGAAACAATACCTCTAGGTCCTGCCTCCCTTCTTTGCAGATTTTGGCACAACGTCTGAGCTAGGCTGAGCTGGTAGCTGCTCGGTGGCAGCTGGCTCCTCCGCGTGGTGTTTCTGAAATACAATGTTAACCTTTAAAATGTGTAGAAAGGACAAGAAGAAGAAGAAGAAGCAGTTCCTTTGCATGCTACCAATTTAATGTCATTAATTGGGGAAATTAACATCAGCCAAAGCAGATACAGGAGAGTGTATCACATGCAGCTTTGGCCAGGCTCCACCTATGGAGATAATTTTTCGCATAGATTAATTTTGTTATCTTGCATGCCCAACTGATTTTTTGTCTTCATGCAACAGGCAGTTTGCTTACTTTAGACTTTGACTTTGACTTGCTCTTGCCCTGTAACAAAGTTGGCACCTTGGTTAGGCTCAACAGGTCCTCGTTGCTCCATGAGGACGTGACACGCATACAGTAAATGCTAGTAAACGACCTGAAGAGGGCGCCATGCAACAATGAAACTACAGTACATGTGTGTAACATCATCAGTACAGAACTGCCAGCAGTCAATACCAGATTTTTTACCATTAGATGTCAAGCTATACATTTATATTTGGTCTACTGTTACTCTTTACCGAATAAATAATGTAATACCAGGAGTGATCTAACATCCTGATCTCACTCAGATGCTTTTTACCTTTGGTTTGTCTGTCTTAGGTTTGAACTCTGGGGCGTCTGGAAGCAGGGTGCTAGATAGGGAGTCCAGGACAGGACCAGCCATTGGCTAGGAAAGAATAATAAACAAATAAATGATAAACACACATATCAAACATGATCAGCTTATAATGCAGTAATGTACTGAACTCACACCGTTGTTTAAACCTGACACAAACATTTGAATTACGCACACTTTCTATATACGTAGACATGTTTAAACGTTTCAATAGTAAAACATTCATTTTCTCATACTGTCTGTCTGAATATACACTACTGGTCAAAAGTTTTAGAACACACCAACTTTTCCAGAATTTAATTGAAAATGATGCAGTTTAATGTCTCAGTGTACTCTGAAATTAATGCACATTTGCAACATTTAAAATTCTTGATTGAGCATGATAGTGTTTTGACAGTAAAAAAAGATTCAAAATCACATTTTATGTTGGACTAAAGGACTAAAAAAAGACACAAAATGACTTACAAAGACATGAAAAGACTTCAAAAATGGACAAAATAGCCCAAGACTCCATAGAGTTAAGTTGTTAACCCATTTCTTGTTCCCTGAAAAAGGCCTACTTGTATAATTCTGAAATGTACATTATCTTTCAGTTTTGGTTAAGCTTACCTTTTTTATTTACCTCTGGCAGTTCACCACTTACCTTTGTACCCTTTCAAGCTGTTCATTTGACTTGAACTGCTTGAATTTCTATAAAAAACTGGAAAATTGGGGTGTTCTAAAACTTTTGACCGGTAGTGTATATCACCTATAATGCTAGAGTTGTATAATAACCTTACAGAAGTCCTGAAGGCTTGTTTAAAGGCGGTTTTAAAATACTGGCAGTGTATTTCTCTCTTTATTAGTATTTTGATACTTTCACAGTATTTATAAAGCACCTAGACCTGCTTTATAATCAGAAATTCACGGAAATATCACTAAGAAAGAGGACCTTTAAGTACGAATCTGAAACAATTCAGATTAAATAAATGTTCAGCTTGCCACTTTCAATGGCTAATCTCTGTATAGTGCTGTTTTAAAGCCTCAGTGTTGGTAAAGATTGTATTTTATATCTTACTCACCAAAAATCTAAAGAAAGTATTTGTTTGAAGTGATCTATGCAGTACTGAAACAGTGTTCTGGGTGCCATCTAGCTCATAAAGGGAAAACCCAGATTGAAATAGAAATATTAACTTTGTCTCATAAAATATGGCAGTAAGTGATTCCAGAGGGCCAGAGCATGCAGGACTAAATTAGCTACGTCACACTTTTCTTAGCTAGGACATGTCAAAATGCGTTGCAGTTTATTTTCCGTGCTACCTTCAGGGGCTCTGAGTCCAGCACAGGAGGTTCCAGCTTTGTTGTGGCAGCAGATGGTGCGACCGGTGCAGCCGGTTCAGACGCAGACATGAAGTCTCCGGACAGCAGGTCCAGGGCTGTTTTATCATCCATAGTCTGAAACAGAGGACAGGGAATCAAACTATATGTATGTATTCACACAGTATATATATATATATATATATATATATATATATATATATATATATACACTACTGGTCAAAAGTTTTAGAACACACCAACTTTTCCAGAATTTAATTGAAAATGATGCAGTTTAATGTCTCAGTGTACTCTGAAATTAATGCACATTTGCAACATTTAAAATTCTTTATTGAGCATGATAGTGTTTTGAAAATAAAAAAAAGATTCAAAATCACATTTTATGTTGGACTAAAGGACTAAAAAAAGACACAAAATGACAAAAAAAAGACACCAAAAGACACAAAATGACTAAAAAAGACACAAAATGACAAAAAAAGACACAAAATGACTAAAAAAAGACACAAAATGACCAAAAAAAACACACAAAATGACAAAAAAAGACACAAAATGACCAAAAAAAACACACAAAATGACAAAAAAAGACACAAAATGACCAAAAAAAGACAAAATGACTTACAAAGACATGAAAATAATTCAAAAATGGACAAAATAGCCCAAGACTCCATAGAGTTTAGTTGTTAACCCATTTCTTGTTCCCTGAAAAAGGCCTACTTGTATAATTCTGAAATGTTCATTATTTTTCAGTTTTGGTTAAGCTTACCTTTATTATTTACCTCTGGCAGTTCACCACTTACCTTTGTACCCTTTCAAGCTGTTCATTTGACTTGAACTGCTTGATTTTCAATAAAAAACTGGAAAAATTGGGGTGTTCTAAAACTTTTGACCGGTAGTGTACATATATATATATATATATATATATATATATATATATATATACTTTACAGTGCTCGTCTGTCTAATGTCATCATCTGTGAGTCTGTGAGCTTTTTTTTACCTCCTTGGGTTTTGCAGCTGCTTCTGCTTTTGCTTCTGCCATTTTCTTTGAAAAAATAAATAAATAACCATTAGTCACAGAGTAAAATTACTTCTGCTGCCAGACATGCCCTAGTAAACATTGAAATCAACACCTTTACACACCGTTTTTGCCCCCTGGATTCAAAATTGAACACAGTTATGAAAAAGCCTCATTAACACATATTCCATTTCCATTTAATTTGTTACTGTTATTGTTCCACTGTCTTTTCCACACAGAGATTAAACAAAATTAAAGGAACCATTATATTCATTACATTCATTCATTGTTAGCTTTAATGTGAATGGAGATCAAAGCAGCTGCTTACCAAAATAAAATAAAAAACTGTAATTTAAAAGAGTCTACAGCCAAGGTAGCAGCACTGTGAGGCTCTACTAAGACGGAAAGTCAGGAGATCACCAAATTTATTAGGATCATTTGGGAAATATTAAAGTCCGGGTAAAGTCAAATCAGAGATTTAATACAAAATAATAACTGAAAATATTAAAACTATATATGACTGAATTTTAGAGTTAGACCAATGAACAATTTATCTTAATTTTCTGTGGAGTTTTTGGGGGCGTGTCTAAAATCATGGATCGATAATGCACTGGAGCTCACTTAACATAACTCCGCCCCCCAACACTATATAGATAGATTACAATGTCTAAAGAAATATCCTAAATAAGCGCTAATTCTGAAGCATTTTGTGAACAAAAAATAAACTGCTCTTGTCTACGGGTGGTCTTGAAATAAATAAATAAAAATCTGATTCAAATTTGTCTGACACATTTTTTGTGGTGTGGAAAACTCAGATTACATATATACAGTACAGGCCAAAAGTTTGGACACACACCTTCTCATTCAATGCGTTTTTCTTTATTTTCATGACTATTTACATTGTAGATTCTCACTGAAGGCATCAAAACTATGAATGAACACATATGGAATTATGTACTTAACAAAAAAGTGTGAAATAACTGAAAACATGTCATGTATTTTAGATTCCTCAAAGTAACCACCCTTTGCTTACTAGAATATAAGACATGTTTTCAGTTATTTCACACTTTTTGTTAAGTGCATAATTCCACATGTCTTCATTCATAGTTTTGATGAATCACAATGTCAATAGTCATGAAAATAAAGGAAACACATTGAATAAGAAGGTGTGTCCAAACTTTTGGCCTGTACTGTATTTTTGCTTTACCCAGACTTTAATGTCAGAACTTCATGGCATCCATAAAGCAGTTTTTTGTAGATATTTCAGTTGGACTGAATACTTTGGTCACTATGGCTAAAAATCTTGGTTTAAGTACAAATTCCAACAAACAAACAACACTCCAGCAGAACTGACAGCAGTAACAGAGACATAAATAACAGTTTTATCACCTTCAGATCTTCCTCAGTGAGTCGATACTCTGGTGGCAACGTGTCGTCTCTCTCTCCCATCTTAATCAGCTTCTCCTCAACAACCTTTTTCTCCTGTAACAACAGCATGAATGAGGACAGCTGAAGTGCCGAGCAGACTTTTTTTTCTTAAAATTGTAAATATTCTCTCCTGTGCTATGCTCTTAACCCATTGACGCCGGGAAAGCATTACCGCATTTCTACCATTAAAACCGGGAGCGCTGTTGCGTCACTCTACCATTAAGGCCGGGACAGCGGATATGTCATTTTGTAGTATTTGTATTTTTTTCCACCTATTTTTGGTCTCTTGGCCAATGAAATGCATCAGAATCATGATCAGAAGACATGTGGGAGTGTCGCAATGCATCATGAGACTTTTCCAGAACTTATAAATCATGGAGGAAGACGACTATAGCGGAGGAGCTCAGCAGGAAGTGACGGAAGAGATCTGATGAAAACAGCGCCGATGATTTTATTGCTGATCTGGACTTTGAACCCTCGGAACCAATCGACCGGCATTTATGGATGAGGAATATGTTTTTAGACGACATATTTTCACCGAAGAACAGACAGATTTGTGGCCATCTGGAGATAATAATAATATTATTAATAATATATTAATATTATTAATAATAATAATAATAATAATAATAATAATAATAGGCTAATTGATTGTGATGGTGATATAAGAAATCTTGACTGTTTATGTCTTATATTACTTTATGCGTCGTTGAGTACCCTGAAAAGTGCAATATATAAAATGTATTATTATTATTTATTATTATTATTATTATTATGATTATTATTATTTTTTATTATTACAGTAGGCTAATGAGAACTATGTGTATTTCTTCCAGTGGTCATATCATGTTTGCATCTTGCTAATGGGCATGTATTAGTATTATGCATAGGATTTTTTATTCAGTCAAATGTAACATTTGCTGAGTTTGTTGATTTTTAAAAAAAACTTTATTGAAGGTTTGGACAAATAAACTCAACTTCGTATGAAAGCCACGGGTATAAGCTCTCAAATACTTTTTGAATATCATTTTTATCTGCTACAGAGGCTGAAAAATCTATTATTTAGTAGGTGTTGAATTTCCAGAAAAACTTCAGGTTTTAGGGGGTCATTTGAAAATCGCCCATAGAGTTTTCCAGGCATTTTTTTCCAGGCGCTTTAGGCCTTAATGGGTTAAAGCATGCAGGATACCTTGACAATGTCTTTGGTAGGAACAGGGGCGGGCTGAGGGGCCGGCGTGATGTCCATCAAGGTGTCTGACAGAACATCCAGGGCATTGTCAGCACCTGCGGCCAGCTGAGCACACAAAAAGAATTCTGATATTTTTGCATGGTTTTAGAAAGTCTGGGGAAAAAGGCTTGAGTTGTATTTGTGCGTTTACCTCTGGGGTAGGTTCTGCGGGAACACACGCAGCAGACTTCACTGTTGGAGCAGCAGTGGAGGACACAAAGTCTCCCGCCAAGGCGTCCAGAGCGAAGTCTGCAGAGGGCTGAGGGACGGACACAATGAAGGGTGTCAAATCTGTGTAGGAGTCTTCATTTTCAAATTGCGACTAAGACAAATAAGGACTTTTCCATTACAGAGATATGTATGTCCATCTCATTGTATTGTTTAGTAAACAGTGCTAGATCCACAGTGTGTTATTAACATTTTTGTCTCAATAGGCATAACCATCCCTACTTTTTCTTTATAGATTTTTCATCTGATTCATATATACTGCGGATTTTCGCCCCAGGTACCTGTACACTGTAAAAAATCCAACTTGTATTTTTTGGCCTAAAACAGTGATTTAAGTTGGTAAAACTTGGAAATATAAATGACTGACATTTAGGGCAATAATGTAAGTTAGCACAACAAAGGAAGCCAGTTGTATGCTCAAAAACAAGTTGGTGAGTTGTTGTTACTTATATCTTTAAGTTGGGGTTCACAACAAGGGACAATAGTTCTGATAACTCTTATTTCTTTGTTGTGAAATTCGGTCATTAGCGAAAGCTAGCGGCTAACTGATGCTAGCGGCTAACTGATGCTAGCGGCTAACTGATGCTAGCTGTGCTGCTTGTTACAGCTACAAGAGTAGCCATTAGCGTATCAATGCTAATTCAAAATTGTGGTCACAACATTAGCTGACATTCATAGTGGCTTTACAATTTTGCCAGAGAAATTCAGAGTTGAGCAAACTCAAAAACAAAACTTAAAATATTTAGTTTAATTGTCCAACTTAAAATTTTATCGAAATTTGTTGCCTTGAAATTTTGAGTTCACCCAACTTTTCTTTTTTTGCAGTGTAACAGACTGACAGTGTACCTGTGCAGGAGGAGCTGAGGGGGTGACGACAGGAGCCTGGACAGCAGGAGCTGATGAAGAGGTCATGAAGCCTTCAGACAAAAAGTCCAGAGCCTCACCAGTACCTATGGTGGGCTGCAGGAGGACAGATGGAGAAATATATTGCATCTTATTATCCTTTTCTTACTATATAGTGACACTTTAACCCATTGAAGCCTGAAAAGCGGATACGTCGTTTTGTAGTATTTGTATAAGCTCTCAAATACTTTTTGAATTTCATTTCTATCTGCTACAGAGGCTGAAAAATCTATTATTTAGTAGAAGAGTTGGCACTTCTGTTGAATTTACAGAAAAGCTTCAGGTTTTAGGGGCTTATTTTAAAATCGCCCAGAGGTTTTAAAGGCGTTTTAGGCATCAATGGGTTAAGGGCCTTTATATGAAATTGTACAAGTCTCACCTCAGGTTTAGGAGCGGGCAGCTTTTCAAGCTCTGCCTTGTTAAATCTGTACTTTGGAGCAATTGAGTCCTCTCTCTCTCCTACAAGCACACCCTTCTCCTTATCGTGTTTGTCCTCCTGTGAAAAGAAGAAAAGACATTATCATGTAAGATTAGTTATTATAAATGCGCACATCTTTTTTTCAGAATCCAGTCTGCTCACCTTCATACCACCTGATAACAAAATGTTGGGGATAAAGCTAAACAGCAATGTGTGTTTGGTGAGTTAACACTTTTTTTTTTTTTTCTTTTTTCTATTGTATTATGTATGTCCCATACCGAGACGATGTCCTCAGGTCTGAGTTCAGGGAGTGCAGGTTTTGGTTTGTCTTCTGGCAACGTGTCACTAAGGGCGCTGAGAACATCCAAAGACATAGGGTCAACCTGAGGAGACAACAGGAGATGGTTTTGTCCATATACACTACTGGTCAAAAGTTTTAGAACACACCAACTTTTCCAGAATTTAATTGAAAATGATGCAGTTTAATGTCTCAGTGTACTCTGAAATGAATGCACATTTGCAACATTTAAAATTCTTTATTGAGCATGATAGTGTTTTGAAAGTAAAAAAAAAGATTCAAAATCACATTTTATGTTGGACTAAAGGACTAAAAAAAGACACAAAATGATCAAAAAAAGACACAAAATGACAAAAAAAAGACACCAAAAGACACAAAATGACTAAAAAAAGACACAAAATTACCCAAAAAAGACACAAAAAGACACAAAATGACTTACAAAGACATGAAAATAATTCAAAAATGGACAAAATAGCCCAAGACTCCATAGAGTTAAGTTGTTAACCCATTTCTTGTTCCCTGAAAAAGGCCTACATATAGACTCAAAATCACATTTTATGTTGGACTAAAGGACAAAAAAAGACACAAAATGACCAAAAGAAGACACAAAATGACAAAAAAGACACAAAATGACTAAAAAAAGACACAAAATGACAAAAAAAGACACAAAATGACTTACAAAGACATGAATAGAATTAAAAAATGGACAAAATAGCCCAAGACTCCATAGAGTTAAGTTGTTAACCCATTTCTTGTTCCCTGAAAAAGGCCTACTTGTATAATTCTGAAATGTACATTATTTTCCAGTTTTGGTTAAGCTTACCTTTTTTTATTTACCTCTGGCAGTTCACCACTTACCTTTGTACCCTTTCAAGCTGTTCATTTGACTTGAACTGCTTGAATTTCAATAAAAAAATTGAAAAATTGGGCTGTTCTAAAACTTTTGACCGGTAGTGTACATTTAAAGTTTAACTGTTGAAATAAAAAGTCTTTCCTACACAAAAGAGTGAAAAGGCGACACTAGTTTAACTAACTGTGACACTGTGAACTGTGTGTTGATGGTTAGGTTAAAAAAATAAGCAAGTAAAGTAGAAAGAAGAGAGGATAAAATACAAATAAGAATTTAAAAAATGTATAATTTGTAGAGGAAGAAATAAAAAAGACATATTGTATCCAGCCATTACCTCATCAGTCTTTGCTTGTGACTGTCGGGGTTGTCCAGGGAGGACATCAACTGTGTTAGGCTGCTCCAGAGGACAAACTGTTTTCTGCAGGAACACAGAGACAGACAGTGGGACATGTATTCACTTTATACCACTAACACATAAAGGAGACAGACACATTAGCACACAGCAACAGGTCTACCTGTGATGTCTTCTTGGTAGTGGGAGGGGCAGGTGTATGAACTCCAGAAGCTTTAGCCGGAGCCACAAAATCTGCAGAAAGTGTATCCAGAGCTGACAAATCCTCTACTTTAGTCTGGAAAAAAGAGACAACAGATTTTAAGCGATAAAGTGAGAAAATTAATGAAAAAAATCAGTACATCCTGATTTAATCAAAGTCTTAAAAAAGCAGTTTGACATTTTAGGAAATATACTTATTTTGCGTCTCGCTGAGAGTTAGATGACAAGATTTATGCCACTCACTTTGTGTGATAAATATTTAGTAAATGGTTAGCTTAGCTTAGCTTAATATAAAGACTAGCCTGGCTCTGTTTTTACCTTCCGACAGAGTCAGGAGCTAACCAGCTGTAGCTTCATTTAACCTACAGACATGAGAGTGCTATTAACATTTTTGTCTAAATAGGCATAACCATCCCTACTTTTTCTTTATAGATTTTTCATCTGATTCATATGTACTGCGGATTTTCGCTCCAGGTACCAGTACACTGCAAAAAAGCCAACTTGTATTTTTTGGCCTAAAACAGTGATTAAAGTTGGTAAAACTTGGAAATATAAATTATTGACATTTAGGGCAATAATGTAAGTTAGCACAACAAAGGAAGCCAGTTGTCTGCTCAAAAACAAGTTGGTGAGTTGTTGTTACTTATATCTTTAAGTTGGGGTTCAAAACAAGGGACAATAGTTCTGATAACTCTTATTTCTTTGTTGTGAAATTTGGTCATTAGCGAAAGCTAGCGGCTAACTGATGCTAGCGGCTAACCGATGCTAGCGGCTAACTGATGCCAGCGGCTAACCGATGCTAGCGGCTAACCGATGCTAGCGGCTAACTGATGCCAGCGGCTAACCGATGCTAGCGGCTAACCGATGCTAGCGGCTAACTGATGCTAGTGGCGCTGCTTGTTACAGCTACAAGAGTAGCCATTAGCGTATCAATGCTAACTCAAAATTGTGGTCGCAACATTAGCTGACATTTATAGCGGCGTTACAATCGTGCCAGAGAAATTCAGAGTTGAGCAAACTCTAAAACAAAACTTAAAATATTTGTCCAATTTAAAAATGTATCGAAGTTTGTTGCCTTGAAATTTTGAGTTCACCCAACTTTTCTTTTTTTGCAGTGTAACAGACTGACAGTGTACCTGTGCAGGAGGAGCTGAGGGGGTGACGACAGGAGCCTGGACAGCAGGAGCTGATGAAGAGGTCATGAAGCCTTCAGACAAAAAGTCCAGAGCCTCACCAGTACCTATGGTGGGCTGCAGGAGGAGGGGAGGGGGGAGAACGACAGACTGTAAGTTTTCATTTCATATTATACATAACTTGTAAGAGTTATGCACCCTTGAGAATATTTTTTGTCCACCTCGGGTTTAGGAGCGGGCAGCTTTTCAAGCTCTGCCTTGTTAAATCTGTACTTTGGAGCAATTGAGTCCTCTCTCTCTCCTACAAGCACACCCTTCTCCTTATCGTGTTTGTCCTCCTATTTAAAAGGAAAAACAGTGGATATAATAACAATGCCTGGTGAGTCTTTCTGTAAGGAGCAGACACGCAAATGCCGTGAAACATGTGAGTGCTTGTGCTAATACCGAGACGATGTCCTCAGGTCTGAGTTCAGGGAGTTCAGGTTTTGGTTCATCTTTTGGCAACAAGTCACTCAGATCACTGAGAGCATCCAGAGACATAGGGTCAACCTGAGGAGACAACAGAAGACTGTAATGATCTGTCATGTCATTCACAGTTTAACTATTGAAATAAAAAAGTCTCTCCAACATGACAGTTTGACAAGACCAGGTGGAGAAACAACAGAGGGAAACGTGATCTTGTATCTCACCTGACCAGCCTTAAGCTTGCCGTCAGTGGCGTCCTTTGCAGCTGCAGTTTTCTCTACCTTCTTATCAGCAGGGGGAAAGGTACACACAGCCACAGGGGGAACTGCAGACTCAACTTTCTACAGCAGACAACAGAGATGACACATCAGACTTTAAATTGATGGCTATATGTAGCTGTATCTGCTTATTCCACAACAATCTCTGGATCTAAATTTGGTCTGTGGCCCCCAGAGACCTCTGTATTTTAGCAATGCTACACTGCAAAAAAAGAAAAGTTGGGTGAACCAAAAATTTTAAGGCAACAAACTTCGATACATTTTTAAGTTGGACAATAAACTATAAAATTAATAAATTAATATTTTAAGTTTTGTTTTTGAGTTTGCTCAACTCTGAAATTAGATTTTTGTCAACTCAACTGTACATTGTACTAACTTATAATTTTACATTGTAATAACTTTTAATCCTTACTTCTGCTAACTTCTGCAATGTGCTGAACTGGCACGATTGTAACGCTGCTATGAAATGTCAGCTAATGTTGCAACCACAATTTTGAGTTAGCATTGATACGCTAACGGCTACTCTTGTAGCTGTAACAAGCAGCGCCGCTAGCGCCAGTTAGCCGCTAGCATCAGTTAGCCGCTAGCTTTCGCTAATGACCGAATTTCACCCCTTTCCTGCATTTCACAACAAAGAAATAAGAGTTAGCAGAACTATTGTCCCTTGTTGTGAACCCCAACTTAAAGATATAAGTAACAACAACTCACCAACTTGTTTTTGAGCAGACAACTGGCTTCCTTTGTTGTGCTAACTAACATTATTGCTCTAAATGTCAATAATTTATATTTCCAAGTTTTACCAACTTAAATCACTGTTTTAGGCCAAAAAATACAAGTTGGCTTTTTTTGCAGTGTAGGGATATGGCTCTATGGATGTTTGGTGACTTTTTATCTAGTGCCACCAGCAAACATTCACCTTATCCTGAGAAATATTTTAACATCTACTGGTTTGATGGGCACAAAATTATGTTACATTGTAGCATGTAACATTTATGGTTCCCAGACAATCATGTGGTGTGGGACGCACATTGGTCTGGTCTTGATCTTAACTTGGTCTCGACTTACTACAGCACTGACCTTAAATATCTTCCATTTGTTTTTGTGTGCATATATTGAGTTTAATTTGAGCGTATAACGGCACTAGGTTATTTTCAAATAATTAATTTCTGGAGAAATAGGCACTATTTTTAACATCTAAATCAGCTATTATCAAGCCGCTAGGAAATTATTATTGTGAAATCCGACCAGCTGACATGGGACAAGAGGTGGGGGACACCATGGACAGGTCTCCAGACTATCACAGGGCAGACACATAGAGACAGACAACCATACATGCTCTCATTCACTCCTATGGGCAATTTAGATTCACCAATTAAACATTAGCTGAATGTCTTTAGACTGTGGAAACCCCCAAAATTAAAATCTGGCAAAATAATGGGAAACGATCATCCGATTCGTAGGCTAGCTGCTAGCTTGTTGACTAACTGCTAGCATGCACATAACCATGGATGAGATGAAGGCAAAAAAAAAAACAGGTGGTGAATACTACATTTAGGACAATACATGGTTTTGCTGTTGCAGGCCAAGTTTAACATTTTGGAGAAATTTGGTGTGATCAGAAATGGAGATAAAAACGTTGTCTGTGGCTTTGCTGATAGTAGTAAGTACAAGAAAGAATTAGCTTAAGTTATCCGGCATATCATCACTGAGGACACACATCCGCAAGCACAGGTTAAGTAAAATGCAGCACTTTAACCTCCTGAGAACCTGCGTCCTCATATGTGGACATTTCATTTTAGGTTTTATGGACCTTATACTTAATTCTGCTTTACTATAACATGTTGTCCTCAGTAGTACACACTCTAGAAAAAGCACAATACATCAATTAGTGTAAAACCCAGATTGCTAAAGTCAATCAACAGCTTATCCCTAGACAAGCACAAGACAAGACTAGTGGACCAGATACAAAATCTGATCTCATTTATGGTTAAAACTTGTTCATTTGTGCTTAATAATGTTTGTAGCTTGATATTCTGTGCAAGTTTGACTATTTTTAGCAATAGCAACAAGCTACGACTCTGCTAATCAGGAAGTACTCATTTGAGAACGAATAGACTTTTACTATCGTTCTTCCAAAGAGAGGGAGTAAATGTAAGGAAATATAAGTTTTATACACTGGTGAATTAATTATGTTATACAGTCAAATTAACCGATTTGGGTTTTTTTCAAAAACTACTTCCTGTTCAAAGATATTGCTTAGTTTTTGTACTTATGTCCTACAAATCCAAAATATCAAATATCTAGTAGAAACTAACAATACATACCAAACAAAAGCTTGGGTCTCAGGAGGTTAAGGTGAGTGAATGTGCAGCCTGAATTTTTAATCTTAAACAAGGTGACGGGACAACATTAACGGGGCGGGTGGATGCAGATTTCACTTGGAGACAGTTGTGGGAAATGGGTCAGTTCTGACCGTGCAGGACTCTGATCTAAAGTCATAAGAAGTGTCTTTTTGCCATGATATCAACATGAATGAAGCTTCCTGTACCTTGGCAGTAGATGAAGTAAGTCCAGCCTCCAGAGAGAAATCATCAGGGACTTTCTCGGTCTTGGATTTTTTGTCAGCCGGAGGAACTTTCTACAACAACCAACAAAGACGACATTTGAAGAGATAACAGATACTGTGTTTTGGCAACTTTCATACAATTTTTGTCTGCTGCTACCAGTATCACATCTACAGTGTACCTGTGCAGGAGGAGCCTTGACAGCAGGAGCTGATGAAGAGGTCATGAAGCCTTCAGACAAAAAGTCCAGAGCCTCACCAGTACCTATGGTGGGCTGCAGGAGGAGGACAGATGGAGAAATATATTGCATATTAATATCCTGTTCTTACTTTACAGTGACACTTTTTAGGGTGTTCATGTGTTTTTGTCCCAGTCTCACCTCAGGTTTAGGAGCAGGCTGCTTTTCGAGTTCTGCCTTATTAGGTCTGTACTCTGGAGGAATTGAGTCTTCTCTTTCTCCTACAAGCACACCCTCCTCCGTCGTGTGTTTGGGCTCCTGTAAAAAGGAAAAAAGGGGGAAATATGACAATAACTGTCAATTGTTTCTGGATGGAGATGAAATTGTGTCCTGACTGCAATGTCCTAGCCTGGCTAACACCAGACTATTCTCAAATGAGGGCTAGTCTGGCAACGAGCAATGTATTTCTCCGTAGAGGAGGTGTGGTTTACGATCCTCCAGAGCCGTTTATTGGACGCTTAGAATGTCTATCAAAGCGTCTGTAGGTAGCTCTTAGCCAATCAGATCAGTTATACCAGATGACGTAGTAGAGCTACAGAAATGGATGTTTGTTGTGTGTGTGTCTGTGAGAGAGTGTTGTTTGCTGCTTTGCTTCTCCAGTTCTCGCTTTCTGCAAGATTATTTATTTTCACGCTTTATTCCCCCTCATGTCATTCAGCCACACACATCCACTGATTTTATGGGCAATAAACAAGCTGCTGCGGGCCTCTCGGCGGCTCCGCTGTCCGCGGTAGCGGGGCTATTAGCTGCTAGGGGCTATTAGCCGCTAGCGGCGCTAATAGCCGCTAGCGACGCTAAAAATTAAAAAAAATTAAATTCGAGCGCGCAAGGCAGTCTGGGTATACCCAGGCTAGCAATGTCCACTAAAGAGGCATTAAAGTCTCTGAGAAAGTATGAAGACAAGATAGTGCAGCTGTTTGTGCTCCTACCGAGACGATGTCCTCAGGTCTGGGTTTGGGGAGTTCAGGTTTTGGTTGGTCTTTTGGCAACAAGTCATTGAGGTCACTCAGAACATCCTGAGACATAAGAGCGCCTCCCTAAGGAGACAACAGAAGAGGAAGTTATAATCTACTAATGTGTCATAAATAATGTTTACAACATGTATAAAAACATGGACATGGGTACAAAGTCTTCTGTCCACCTCAATTTATGAAAATCTCACCACATCAGTCGTGGGTTTGGTGGCTTTTTTATCAGTGGGAGGAGCAGGACACACAGCCACAGGAGGAGCTGCTTTCTACAACAGCCAACAGAGACAACGTTCAAGAACAGCAACTATTTCTGACCGGCCAAGAGGAAAGAAAAGGAGGCGTGAGCTTTCTGTACCGTGGTAGCCGCAGTAGCAGAGGGCAGTAAATCCTCCAGGGAAAAGTCATCGGAGACTTTCTCCGTCCTGGCTTTTTTATCTGCTGGAGGAGCAGCCATGGGGGGAACTGCTGCAGGGGTTTGAGGTGTCTGCAACAAAAACATTCATCATTACATTAGCTCCTTCAGTCAGACGTTGTAATTATGTGTCAGAGACAGAGACGTTTTTCTTTTACCTTTACAGAAGGAGGTGCAAAGTTAGCAGGGCCAGCAGATGAGGCACTGACACTGTCAACATAGTCCTTTTTCTACATTTTTCAAAAAGAAAATAAAATACAAAATGGGAATTAGACCAGACTACTACTATACCATATAGTAAAACTACTATGAAACCTCAAGAAGCTGCATCATTTAGTTAAATATTTCAGTTTTTTATTATTTCAACTTTTTGTCCATCAATTTTAACTTATATAACTTTTTTTAATCCATTATTTTCAGCAAAATATTTCATATTTCTTATCCATCACTTTAGGCTAACTATTTTTACTTTTTCTATATTATTTTTAGCAATATATTTCATTTTTTTATCCATTATTTTCAGCCCAATATTTCAACATTTTATCCATAAATTTCAACAAAATATTACATTTTTGTATCAATTTTTTCAGCAAGATATTTCAACTGTTTATCAATTATATTTAGCAAAAATGGCATAAGTTTATCCATTACTTTAAGCTAACTATTTCAACTGTTTATTCCTTACTTTTAGCTTAATATTTAAATTTATTTTATAATAATATTTAATTTTATTTAGTTTATTTAAAGTTAGTATCCATCACTTTCAGCTATTCATACTTAGCTACCTCTCAGTGGTTTCTCACATACATAACTGTAACAAGTAGGTGTCCAGATGTTACAGCTGATGATTTCTGTTATTTAAATCAGGATTTCTATTTTTAAAAATCATTTCAGCTGCTTCACAGTTCTTCCCCCTTGGGTAGATGCACCCCTGATTGGAAACAATCGGTCTACAATAGCAAAATTTAAAATGTTGAGTATGAACTCTTGTCAAGAGGGTAGATGGGGTGTAAAGATGCACTGTAAAAAATAATCTGTTTAATTTACTGAAAAATACCGGCAGCTGTGGTTGCCAGAACCTCACCGTAAAAATTACAGTGAGTGGATTTTCTATTCTAAATTTAAATGTAAATATCAGCAAAAAATGTCATTTAGACTGAATAATCCTGTTATTTTTTAGGGTTATTGTGTCATTCATTCACACATCATGGTATTTCTCCATAAATTTTGCATGAAAATGTTATATTTTTACAGCAAATCTGTGTGTTTCTTCCAGTTTATGACAGTAAAAGTAAAAGTTTTGTGCTATTCTTTGATTTACGGTAATTAGAAGTGTCTAATACGGTGATATACAATTTTTCATTTTACGCCCTATTTCTGATGTATTTGACAGTGTTTTACTATTATTTCTACAAACATTTTTTACAGTGTGGAGAATGGACCTGCAGCTGAGTGCTACATGCTTTAAAATGCTCACCTCTGGAGCAGCTGGAACACTGGGAGAAGTGAATCCAGATAAAAGAGAGTCCAGGGCCTCGTCTGTGCTCAGTGGTTTCTGAAATTAAAAACAGAGTGCATCACATTTTTTAAACTAATAATAATCTGATTAATTTAGTAAGAACTACTCCACATTGTGAACAGAAACAGCCACATGATCCTCCACTAGAGGGCATGCCTAGCCAAGTCAAAGGCAAACAAAGGGGCAAAATAATACAAACCAGACCGCGAGAACAAACAGTGGAGGAAAAGTACAGACACACCCTTCACATTTTTTACGGAGATGAAAAAATCACAAATAAACTGCATGAAAATACACTTTTGACACATATCACCGCCTTGATTTCACAAAAATACAACAAACACCAAAACTAAAAGCACAAAACTTACACTGGAGGAAAGTATCTGCGTGGAAACAGATCATGAAACACTGAGCTAAAGAAGCCTCTTGCAAGACCAGAAGACAGAGTGGGAGTGGACTATGATGCAAATGTGGGTGTGTTGAGGGTGAGTAAATAGTGAGCTTCATATGGGTGGAAATTAAAGTGTGTTATCAGTGTTGGAGCCCGTAAATGTGTGAGTCTATGTGGTCGAGCGTGTTTGGGTTTGGTTGAACAAGATCCAGCCAGCGTGAATAGAGAAGGTGGGTTCAGTGGTGTTTGCTGAGGCAACACCCACCAGTGCAATGCAACATTCCCCACTCTAGAGGAACCAGGAGATCATGCCGTGGTAACTGTGCTTCCTGAATGTGTGTGTAATGTGAGTGTAGGCTCATTTGCTTACACATGTAGGAAAAACTTAACAAAGTGTGTGTCTTTGTCCCAAGAATTTAAATGCTGATGCCGAAGGAAGTTGTGACTTTAATGTTGGGTTTGAAAGGATCACTTACAGGAACATCCTTGGGTTTAACATCTGCAGGAGCTGGAGGCTAGAAAAAAAAACAAATTCATTTTAGATTATAAGAAAAAAGTAATTCAGGGAGTGGACTAATACTGTCTTAAAGGCTCAGTTCACCCAAATTACAAATAATCCCCGTCATATTCTCCTCCAGTGGCATCTGGCCATGCAGCTAGTTTGGGTTTATGTGTCCAGGTTTTGAGATATTTATCTAGGGCTTAGTATAACAATATGATATGCCGATGCATTTCATGAGTTTTTGTGAAGAACTTTGCCTTAATAAAATAGTCTAAAAATGACAACAACAAAAAGCTATTTAAAGCTGGATCTGATCAAAGAAATATTAAACTAGATTATAAACAGGGTTTTGATGCCATATTTTGGTACTTGACAGTTTTTGTTGTTTATTCAATGCTAAAGACATATTTCAGTAGGTACTAAAAAACTTGATATTTGACACCCTGAGACAACTTCCCCATTACGCTACATGATCCAGAAATCAGTTTTAATGGAAACTACTTCCTACTGAAGTAACAGTCCCTATGTATATGACAGTGAGGTCTGTCTGAAGGTGAGGAGGAGGGGGAGAACTGACCATATCTTCAAATCTGTATCCTGGAGGCAGCGTGCTATCTCTTTCTCCACACTTCTGACCCACCTCGACGATGATGTCATGCTGTGACACATGCAACACACACGGTTAACTCAGCAGATTCATGCTGCAGCTCAGTACAATTACATACCTGCTCAGTTTATACACACACACATACACTACCGGTCAAAAGTTTTAGAACACCCCAATTTTTCCAGTTTTTTTTTTAAATTCAAGCAGTTCAAGTCAAATGAACAGCTTGAAAGGGTACAAAGGTAAGTGGTGAACTGCCAGAGGTAAATAAAAAAAGGTAAGCTTAACCAAAACTGAAAAATAATGTACATTTCAGAATTATACAAGTAGGCCTTTTTCAGGGAACAAGAAATGGGTTAACAACTTAACTCTATGGAGTCTTGGGCTATTTTGTCCATTTTTGAATTCTTTTCATGTCTTTGTAAGTCATTTTGTGTCTTTTTTGTCATTTTGTGTCTTTTTTTAGTCATTTTGTGTCTTTTTTTGGTCATTTTGTGTCTTTTTTTAGTCCTTTAGTCCAACATAAAATGTGATTTTGAATCTTTTTTTTACTTTCAAACCACTATCATGCTCAATAAAGAATTTTAAATGTTGCAAATGTGCATTAATTTCAGAGTACACTGAGACATTAAATTGCATCATTTTCAATTAAATTCTGGAAAAGTTGGTGTGTTCTAAAACTTTTGACCAGTGGTGTATATATATATATATGCAGTGGTGGAATGCAACTAAGTACATTTACTAAAATACTGTACTTACTGTAGCACAATTTAGAGGTACTTAACTTGAGTATTTCCACATATGTAACTTTATACTCCATTACCTTTAGCTGCCAGCTTTAGTTACTAGTTACTTTATAGGTCAATATTTAACATGAAAAAGTGTGACCAAATTAAAATGATGCATGGTTGAGAATAAAAAATATAAATAGTATACCAAGTAGTTCTAAATTAGCCCAACCTGGACTATAGCAAAATATACATAATAATACATTTGGAATATATTTAACAATCTGAGTGTAAGTACTTTTGTACTTATGCAGTACTTTACTTTTTGATACATTTTTACGTTTACTGAATACATTTCTGAATGCAGGACTTTTACTTGTAGTGGAGTAATCTGCAGTGTGGTATTAGTACTTTTACTTAAGTAAGAGATCTGAATACTTCTTCCACCACTGCATATATGCGTGCACACTGCTGGGCTGTACCTCTTGGACCTCTGGCCCGGTGTACTCAGGCTGTGGGGGTGTGACAGGATCAACCGATGGCAGTATGCTGGCAAGGGCATCGAGCGGATCCACCTGCGCATGCAACACAACTCAGCACACTAGAACAAGCAACATGCGTTTCATGGCAAACTGCTTCAGTAAGTGTTTACCTCTTTGGCTCCTTTAGCTGCTGCCGGAGGAACCTCCACCTGCACCTGCAACACAGATCCAGGATCAGTACACACGGCTCAACGACATGACACATGCTATACACAAGCATTGTTAGTGTGGTGGAATTTACAGCTTGTGTGATTAAGCTATTGCTCAAGAAACTGCACGTTGATAGCCTTTCCTAATGATAATATCATCCAGAAAGAGAGCAGTTCCACAAAGACACCAAAAAAATATCACCTGGCCCTGAGCACAATGGTGATCTCTTCAGTCAGACCACCATAAAAATATTCAATGCAACATATCCATGAGTACTGACAGTATCAGACACCCTCCACCCATGTTGGTTTAAGGATCGTCTACCTTCGTTTGGGTCGGTGCCGTTACTGCTGCAGTTGGCTTTGATGTTTTAACAGGATCAACTTTAAGCACATCAGCTTTGACTGTTTCGACGGCGATGGCGCTCTAAAATACAACAAATTTGAATCTATTATCAGTGAAGTACATGTTAAGTTAAAATTACAGGTCCGCTGTACATGCAAAGTCAGCAAGATACCCAAAGAACCAAATAAAAGACAGGGCAGCAAGGGACTGACTCTAGAAGAAGAAAGCATCCACCAATTTGATGGCAGACATTCGTTTAGAAGTGTCAGCAGGTATGATGCAATGAAAATAAGAAAACCAATGCAGTGTAGGCCTCTCCTCTCCATTTGTTTTCAACCTCTGACTCAGATTTCTTATGGATGTGTAATGTCGCAAGTGCTAAGGTGTGTACTATTTGCAAATACACTAACAAGCATAGGCATGCTGAGCAAAGGGCTGCAGAGGAAAGAACAAAAGTCCTTTTATACATCCCAACTGGTCACCACCAAAGTAGAAAAGAAAGAAACCCCCAAAGCAAGAATTGGAGCGTTCTCAAGAAAGTAACAAAAACTTGATAAAGGTCTGCAACACACGAGATGTTGCAGAAAGAAAGCCTTGAAAAGTCCAAAGAGTCAAATTTGTAGCAGTCGAATCTACCTTGGCTGTGCCTTGGGGGGACTCTTTAGGTCTGGTCACAGCAGTGGTTGCTGTGACGCCAGCGGCTGTGACGCCAGCAACTTTGACACCAGCGGCTGTGACACCAGCAGCAGCGGTGCCAGCAGCTTTGTAGCCAGTGGCCGTGATGCCAGCAGCTGTGACGCCAGTGGTTTTGACGCCTGCTGCTGCAGTCGTTCCAGCAGCAGGAGAAGGAACTGTAGCAGTGGCTTTGACTTGGGAGACAGGAGCAGTCTACAAACATGTAGCCAAATGACTAGTTAACACAAGGATGACGGATTCACAGCACTTCTAGATCTAGTAAACATGATGACAAGAGATGTGTGCAACATTTTGACAGCATAAAAACCAATATGTATATATATGTAAGACTGTATAAACGAAGTGGACATAGCTTCCAGGTCTGAAAGGTTTAGCCAATGCGTGTACCTGAAACCTGCATTCTTTCCAATGACCAGCAGGAGGCGACTTCGCTGGTTGAAAAAAAAGGTCTGATTGTTCAGAAGCCTATGAAAAAATGCCCCTACTTCTCACTTGATTTATGACCCCAGTAAACATTTCCCTAATGAGTTTATGTTCTCAATCGTTAGATTTCAGTCTTCCTTAATACTGCATGATGCTCAATTCGTTAATGACGGTCCCATTTAGAGTAAAATAGATGAAAAAGCAGGGTATCCTTTGGGACATGGCTACTTTGAGACTGTGTACACTGTGTACACTGTGTACATTTAAATAGATAGGAACTTGTTTTGGGGTTTTGGACTTTACTTGACTTTAACTGCACATTTTGTTTTAAGCCTGTTTTTTTGCTTCCCAAAATTAGCATCCCAGTTAATATTAACATGAATTAAGGATGCACCTTGCTAACCAAGCTGGAGACCTAGCACTAGTGTTACTTGTCCAAATATGATCCCTAACCAACATGGCTACGGCTAAAAAACTTCAAAACTGTAGTCCACAAACAAATAGTTGACTACATGTTGGCTACGGTCACTTATTTTATACAGTCTATGGTAAAAACAGAGCAGGAAAAAATGTTCAATGATCTCTGGTCAGATTTTTCACTGTAGTCAGATTAAAGTAAAAATACATGTTTCAAGTGCCTGAGATATGACCCACTCAGACTGCTGAGACTAATCTGACCATTGATCAGTGTGGATGGTGAAATAGCCCTTTAAAACAAACTTTTTATTCTTAACAGTACTGCTGACCTTTTTTCTAAACTTTCTGAATTGATTTTCTACCTCCCAGGCAGCTCAAGAATTGAATCATGAATAAAAATGGCTTGAGATACATAATGGCAGCAAGCAGAGGATGACTGTACTCAGGAATCCTTCATACCGTTTCTGAAATGTGACAGTCAGCTGCTTAGCATTGAATTCATCAAATATGCGATGAGACAATTAAATCTGAAAACCTCAAAAAAAAAAAAAGCTAATTACTGCAACAATAAGCAACATGATAAGCAATCATGTGTATCATGAAGAAGATCATGTGAATTTAGAAACAGCTGACAAAAAAAATGCTTATGTTGGAGTTTCCCATCAGCACATGGCTTAACCAACAAACACTCTGATCACAAGATATTACAACCTGACAGCAACCTGAATGACAAATAACATTCATGAAGTAAAAAAAAATGACCTGCATTCTGCCTAGTTGGTAGAAAATCAATACATTTAACAAAATGATCAGCAGTAATGCAAATAAAAAGAAAAAAACAAAGCAGTGCTTTCATTATGATGACACCATACCATTACCTTTGACATGTCTTTAGGACCGCCCCTCGCCCCAGCTGACGTCATGTCAACAAAGGTAGACCCAGCGGACGACATGTCAATAACAGTAGCACCTGCCGACGTAGTGTTAGTCTACAAACCAAGTGTTTAAAGAAAGTTATTCAGCTCCACATTCTGTGACAAGCGTTCATCCCAAGCGTGATGATATGACAGCTCATTAGAGTGACACAGCGAGTGTTCAGCGTCTGAAAGGTCAAGATGTTGTGTGACTGAGCCAGAGAAACACCGCATACAGAGGAGGTAAAAACTGTGGCACAAAAAAGATGAAGCCAGTGAAGAGGAGCCATGAGCTGAGTGTGGAAGGAAGCAGTGGTCATGTGACACCAAACAGCCAAAAGTCCCCTCCACCGCCTTTGTTCAGACATCCACAGTCTGTCTACCTCTGCTTTGGTTTTTCCTGCTGTCCCAACTGAAGCACTTCCTCCTGCTGTGACACGACTTCCTGTGGGTCCTGTTGCTGTGGAAACCACCCCAGGCTTTGTAGCCATGGCAGATCCTGATGATGCCTTCTGCAACGCACCAGGTGTAGAAAAGTTGATCATCTACCCTTATAACAGCTCAGTGGGTGCTTGCGTTAACTCTATGTTTGTTTGAGGCAATTGCTTATGTTTTCATTGTTTCATGACTAAATTAAACTAAATTGAGTGGTGATGAACCACCAATTTTGCACACAAATGTCACTTTACTTGTCATGAGGAGTACAACTCCTGTGGAAACAGCTATATTGTCTTCTGTGGTTCCAAATGCAGATAACATCACCATGATGTCATAAGGATTATTTTTGCTTGGGCTTGAGAACAAAAAATTTACAACTGAAAGCCTTTGTTACGAATCGGGGCCATATGTTTAAAATAGGTGAGTGGGAACCAGGTGAATAATGGGTGCAATGGGTTGCATTATGGGAAATAAAGCAGTTTCCTATGACATGGGTTTATAATTATGTAAAGAGCTATTTTTTATGACTGTGTTATTAATAATGCATGTACTATGTGCCTAGTAAAATCATCTGGTTGAAGTGAAGAATGTCAATCATATCAAAACTTAATTATCTGCATCATTGTACTGATCACCACAGAATTTTCTATAGAATTCCTGAATATCGTTATTGTGAATTATTATCGTGACTTTGATCAGAATTAAGACGTTTCACTTGCATTAATTATAGCCAGCGTCAGAAAAGGAACAGGCTATATAAGGTCAATACTGGAGACTCAGGATATCTTTTCTACTGCTGCTAGATTTTGAACATTAGTTTTTAAACCTGTCTCCAGTGAATCCCCTAACTCTTTGGGAGTCCAATATTTAATCACTGGAGTGCCCCTTTAAGTTGAAGAAAAGATGTAAAGATAGCCATTGCCCTGCTCATATACACTGCCACAGATACATGAGCAGCTGAACCCCACTATAGCAAAGTCAACCAGGAGGTATGACAAGGGGCACAGGGGTCAGCTGCTAACAAGAGTCACTTAAAGCTAAAGGCTAATGACCGAGTAATACAAGCTTAGTCTATAAATAACTTGATAAGTTCAAAACATGTCATTGTCTCATATTATACTATTTTAAATGCTGCTGCGCACAGCCACTTTCAGAGTTCAGATATCCCAACAAAGCCTTTCTCTACAAGCCAGGCACTGAAATAGACGATGCCAGAGCCCAGTTGTTGAAGGCCGAGTGAAAACACTTCAGGCTGGTCCTGTTGATTCATCCTGTCAAACACTGTCTGCCCTTAAAGACGTTATGGAGATTACTGAAAGCCAGTTAGCCAAAGGGCTAGAAAACCCTGTGTTGAAGACATTGTTCCAAGACAAAAACTAGTAATCAAGAGACTCTTTGTGCTTTCACTGTAGAGAAAAAGACATTTTAGTTTTAGCCAAGACCAGCATGTCCCAGTCATTCTGTTCTTGTCTCCTATAAACTGTTTATGCCAAACACCTATAAAGTCTTTGTTGAAGTCCGCCAGTTGTATTTTAGCAACAGAAACCATGCTGGTAACCAGAGTTCAGATCTTAAAAATAAATATGCAAAACTGATATGTAGTCATAAATTGCTTTATAGTTGCAATTCCCAAGTTCCTGATTAACATACTGGTAAACTGTTTAACATGTCCACTTCCTAAAGTTATATTCAAACAAACATTTAAAAGCAGTAACATTTGGAAATGCCTTCAATCAGCAACACATCAAACTGACCATGAGGGGTTAATAATTTATTTTATCCATTGTTTGAGAGCAGCATTAAGAGGTTAAACTGCTTCCCACTGAGAAACTGGGTGTTACCTCTCTTGTGCTTGAATGGAAGGAAAAGGAAAGTTTTTTTTTCTGTGTGCTACTGCTCTGAGAACGGAGCTATATATATTCACTCACTCTACTAAAAAAACGACTTAAACACTAAGCTGGAACAGGAAAGGAAGTAACTATGCTACACATATTTGAGATAATGAGCGGGTCAGAGGTCAGTCAGCCACTGATTGAACAGAGGAAGTTTACAAATGAGTTTGTCAGAGAGAGAAAGATAGGGCGAGAAGAAGTTACAGGGCATTAAAAGAGGAATGTTTGATACCTCAAACTGTGCAGGCTTCACAGTGGAGACCTGAGCTGCCGGTTTGGGTGTGGCCTGGCCCGGCTGCGACTAGAGAGAAAAAGAGACAAACAGAGAGAGAGAGAAAAGTTACACATGAACAACGAACTAGAAACCATCGTAATCATTTCAAGATCCACACAGAGAAACATCTCAGTTTCACAAGAGGCAGCATTTGTGGAGAAACAAAACATTCCATGCAGCTTATTTCTGGATGGGGAGGAAAAACTTGCTTGTCAACACAACACTTCAAACTGTAACTTTTAGGACAGGGATATATTAAGACAGGAAGGGACTGAGAGGTGAAGACATTTCACAGAGTCCACACAAACATCCATCATACTGTAGTCAGAGGTGGTTGATTCAATCGTCACATTCCACATTAAAGGGTGTGACAGACTGGTGTTTGACAGCACAGAGCAAAGAGGTCAAGTATTATTGTTGTCTGCTGTCGCCTCAGCAACGGACAGCAGTGACGAGAAATGTAGGATTCACAAGTTACTCCTCAGCTGATGTCACAGTGTAAAATTAACACTGAGATAATTCACATTGGTCTTCAAAGACACCCAGCAAGGTCAGACCTTTGACTCTAATGGCTAGGCCATTTTAGGCCTCAGTGTAGATGTTTCTCACACTCGCACAGCAGTGATATCTATGCTGCACTGTACTTCTTCACATGACAGCTATCAAACAGATAGTGGTTGGTGTAGCACTAATATAACTAGAATTATACCGCATGGTGCTGTGAACTCAGATTTCCCTTTTTTTTAATCATTTCAGCTGTGTAGTTGTTGCACTTTTCTGTTCACTCACAAAAGTTATTATATTTTTGGCCTGTTCATCAAACTGCATATATTATTATTATATTATTAAGTTATATTATTAAGTTAAGTATTTTGAATGCTATGATAAAAGAGGTGTACAGGCTGTTACTTTTATTATTCTTAACTATTTTGTCCATTTCCTCTTATATTGTTAAAGTGTATCATTCAGTTTACAATTAAGGCTCGTATTCACAAAATGTTTTAAATATTATACCACTAAAATTGTCACTTATAAGAAGGAATATGATAAAAACACAAAGAAGTGATGGCACTTCTCCTGAGGCTGGAGATATTCTGCCTGCTCTATTAGAAAGAGTTTATTGGCTTATTGGACAATAAAGTTTGTTAAAAATAATTGATTCAGTAAATCAGCAATGAGTGGACTACGAGCTTCACGATGAGCATATTAATAAGCTTTCTGTTGAGAACATCATGTTAACAATATGTCACAGTTTGGTCACAGTGACTGAGGTGTTAATGGTTCTTGTCATATTATTGTCATATGGAAACAGATCAAGTACCCACATCGTTTGTGATATCCCGGTCACATTCACTCTGGACCCACCTTCCTCTGACAGACAGTAGTTCATTTGATTGATAGTTAACATGTAACTATATATATATATATATATTTTTTTTTTTTTAAAAACAATTAATACATTCATCTCATTCAGGGACTGGGTCTATAAAATTGTATTTTCTGTCTAAAGGAAAGCCCCTTCATAAATGGATTAGTCCATTACTTCCTTGGACTTTATGGCTTGGTGTTTGTCCTGACATGCAGTGTGACCTGTGTGACCTTATATACACGGGTGTGTGTCTTTCTAAACTACCTCCAATTGATTACTACAAACAGGATGCACCAAGTTGGAGTGCAGCAGCAAAGGCTCTGAATACTTATCTAAACAATTTCGATTTTTGATTTTTAATACATTTGCAAAAATGTACTTTCACTATGTCCTTATGGATTATTGAGTGTAGATTGAAATGCCTATTTTTTCCCATTTAAAATAACATTTACAACACAATAACACGTGAGGAGGTCGATTAAGGACCATTGCACTATTCTGTGGAGATTTTGACAGCAATCAATGAGAATATACTGGATGGGTGTTGTTGATTCAAGCTTTATCATCGGAACAATAACAGTGTCACATGTTCTTTTATAAAGATTATTACATACTGGGTACATGCACTTTTTCAAAATAACATAAAATAGCTTAACTACTCTCTGGTGTACTTACCTAAGGAGGATAACTGAAATGTATTTTTACTTGTACAGAAGTGCAAGAATGTACTAAGTAAACTCTTCTTTGAATGCAGCCGTGCATGCACTGCAGTATCTTGTAGGTATGCAGCGGTCTCCAGGTGGAGCTCAGTATGCTGCAGAGCCCAGCCCAGTTCTTTCAGGTTGGTGAAGAAAGAACACAGAGCCTCCACCCACTGACACCAGGTCAGAATTACTGCAAATATTTTCACATCCAACCCAGTGCATTGTATGGTGTTGTTTCATTGTGCAGTCACATCTTACCGAGCCAGTTAGAGAACATTACTCTGTGTGTCTTCATGTTAATCATGCGAGGTTGTGAGACCATTTGGATATTATAACAGAGGCTGTCAGTCACTGCACTGTAAAACATCCTGTAATTGACTGCACATGTTAGAACCACTGGGTGCTTAGTGTACATTTCAGGTTTAAAGGTCAAAGTTCTTGACATCTGTCATACTTCTGCCATAACTTTGTCTGCCAATTATCATTATCCCATGTCTACACACCTGTAAGCCTCTGAGTGAGTTAACCTGTCAAGCCAGCTGTGCATCTTGTTTTACAGTTGCACTGAGCTGACAGGATGAAGGGTGAAACTAGGTTGTATGTCTGTGAATGACTGCACTGACTGAATAGAAATACAGGAAGACAAGAGATGAGGAGAGACACGGAGGGACACAGTGCATGGTGAATTTCACCATTCTGAACTTTCTGCAATCTGTCACCTCTGATTTAGAAATTATTGCAGATCAGTCAGTGATTGCCTCACACACTGGAGTTATATTTACCACAAATAAGGTCACAGCCCTGTTCAGGGTTGTAAATATCAAACAGTGTTTACTTTTTGCTTCTACTATGGGCAAGCTTGGAGGTTCAAATGTTTTCTCAAATAAATAATACATGTTTTCTTACCTTAAGAGTACAGTCTAAGGGTAAAAAGCAGACCTTATACAACTGATGCACTGAGTTGGAGAAAAAACATTAAAATTAAGCAAATAAATAATATTAGTCCAACTGAGAACATTCCACCTACCTGTCCTATACCAATTTCTATTTTCTGTTTTTATATATTTTCCTGCACATAAATAACTTTATTATTATTTGACTGACTGTTGGCACATTCAATATAACGCTGTTTGAATAGAGAATAAAGAGGAAGTGGCACAAAGAAGGAAGTGAGGTCATAAGCAACCAGGGCATCCCCTGCCAGAGGAGAAGTCATGTTGCTCCTGTGCTGCAGGAAATATTGACTGTTGCTAAGTTAGCAAAAAAAAAAATGTATTAAAAGGAAGCAGAGCTGTGCAGCATGCTGCATGATGTGTCAGGTTTGATTTGCAGGCTGAACTTGTGAAACAGAAATCTACTAGCTAAGATATTTCCATTTTGAATAATGATAATGTAGGAACTGCTTTTGGGTTTTTGAACTATGACAAAGTTTGTGTGATCAGTTTTGATATCAAAACTTCTGTTGATACTTTAAATAATGTATTGAAAATAAGCTTTATATCGTTTTCATTTGAGTTAATGAGGCATGTCTGCACAAATATGAAGCCACATCCAGCAGTTAGATAGCTTAGCTTAGCATAACGACTGGAATAAAGAGGTAACAGCTAGCCTGGCTACCCTGCCTTACAACCAGTACAACCAGGACTGGAATTTCGTCATTTTTGAGGCAAGGCCACTTGGCCTTTTGTGTTGTCAATTTTTTGAGGGCACAAAGGCCATAAAATAAAACAATGATTTTAAGTCACCGTTCATAATGAATTTGATTTAATGACTATTAATGACACTTCAAAGTAAAATGCATCAATCTCGTGCACTTGAGAGCTAAATGAGAACAAATACCTCACATAACCTCTTTTCACAGTCAGGAGATACCGCATTATAGAATCTTTGTTATCCTATACTGTGTCATTTTTAATTGCTGTCAACATGCTTTCCACTAGGACATGGCCAGCTAGTGTGGAAAAATAGCTGGCTAGGGGGATCCGGGGTCATCCCCCGCAGATAATTTATTTTCATAAAAGCCCAAATTTGGTGGCCTCCCGCAGATTCGAATGCCACTATTCCATCATATACACTAATCTTAATCATTGCATATTTTAAGAATTATTTTAAAGGAGAATAAGGGTTTTTGTATATTTTACTTAAGTCATCTTTTATTTTAAACAGTCTTCTTGTAAATTCTGTGGTCGATTCTGTTAACACACTGTGCTCTTATTTTGAAAGCTGCATGCGTTTAGCAACAGGAAGTTTTTAAAAACAGTAAATCACAGTTTAGTGTGATTAAAACAACTTTAATTGTTAGCTAATGTTAGCTCGTGGCTAACGAACGGCATGTGCAACAGTGTATTTGGACCTCTGACAGGCCCGGACAGGTTGACAGTATTTAGTTCGGCACACACGCGTAGATGGTGAGACACAGAGAGATGATGTGGGGACGAGACTGATACAGACAGGTAGACACGGCAGCTCGGTATATACAGTGCATGTGTGTGAGTGTGTGAATGCGCGCATGTCTCGGAGGCGGACAAAGAGGTGGGTCAGGGTTTTGACTGACTGATGGGTAACAGACACTCTGCTGAGGCAACAGCAACACAACGGCAAATAACTTTATATTGTGAGTCATGTAAAAATACTTTCAGTAGCTTGAAATGTGAGGTTAGCGCAGCAAATGAGACTATGGCAGGACAGATTAAAGTGCGTTTGATGAAGTCTCCTTGCTTGGCCAGTGGTCATTATAGCCCGTCCGAGCGGTTCATGCCAGGCTCGAATACAACCCACCACTGATCATGAATGTCATCAAAAGATGCTTATTTTTCTCAAAAGATGCAGGTGTTGACAGGAAAGAGGCAGACTAGAAAACCACAAAACCAACTGCGGCAGTGCGACGGGGCATCAAGGCCACTGTGGCCTCAGGGCAGATGTGTTTTTCAAGGGTAAATTGCGAGGGCACGAGGGCCTGCCCTGCATACAACCATAGAAATAAAATGAGAGTAAATAAGGACATTGCTATTCATATCTGAGCATTTTTATATGTACCACTGTCATTAAAGAACTGTGACAGTTGTAACGGTATGACTTCTGTATAACCCGACTTGAGGTTGCGGCAAGTTGGGGCTCACTCTGGTGAGGTTTTGCTAACGGTCAAACGAGCAGTGGAGTCATACAGCATCGATAGCCTTTAAATGAGTAAAATGTAACAACTTTATGATGCATCAACATAGTTTTGCAAAGGAAAAACATTGCTTTTGCAAAGCATAAAACAATAAAAGAGTAAAATAATTAGCAAGCTAGCTATCAAACTAGTCAGTCATCCCTTGGTTAGTTAGCTAGACAGCTTGCTAATTCCACCATGCTTTCATGCTACGTTGTTTATAGAAAAGGAGTAGAACAGCGTGCTGGTAGCCACAACATTGCTGGGTCTGATGATCCCTCCCTCACTCTGTGCCCCTGATGGGCTACTTTGCTCAGAGAAGAGCGAACAGCAGCGATAGCTAGCTAACTGGCCAACAATCCATCTGCAGAGGTGCAGACGCACTTAATGACCCACTGACCTGTGTTGTCACCATAACAACTAAGCTATTTTGTTATGTACCAGACGAATGACCAAAGTACAAAGTACTGTTTTACTCTTATTCTACTTCACTGGCATAATTTAAAGACACAATTAAAAGTCATTTCATATGATTAAAGGGATAAACATGATGTCACATTGGAAATAAACATGTCTCAGTGACCAAACAAATGACATCATGAATGTGCTCCATACTTTCCCTTACAAATGTGCACATAAGGGGAAACCCAAAACCATCAAAGACCATATCTGAACTAAAGTGACAAAGTGTCTGTTGAAATTGAAGGAAGTTGGCCAAGAAGATTTGATGATTAATTTGCCTTTTAGTCATATGAGAGAAGTTCACAAACAAAGGGAAAGACTACAACCATGGAAGCATGAGTTTACTTTGTGATCCAAAGGGAATGTGTCAGCACTTTTTTCTCCTTGACCCCTCATGCACCATCAGTGTGGAGATCCATTTCAAAAAAACATACACAAACAAAAGAGTCTTCCCTCGAGGCTTGGGCTGACATCAAAACCATTACATAGCTTGCCATACAAGAAAAAGATGCCAGTTACCACAGACAGGTTAGGCAGCACACAGTGAACCACCCAGATACTTTCCCAACAGGCAAACAAAAAGGCTGCTCGCTTTATTTCCAGTCCATTAAGGGAAACAATACATTGTATAAGGAGGAGGGGCACTATATGACGTTTCATGACGACTCCTCATATCAGTATCCGATCATAATAATACTTATCAGTAATACATAAACATGCCAAAGATTAAAGAATCAAGGTGTCTTCTCTGGACTGAACTATAAAATAGAAGCTTATATAATCCTTAAAAAAAGATAAGCTACAAGTTATTATATAAAGCCAAACACAGCAAGCAAACTCAATACACTGTGAACAATCATTTCTAATGTCTTTCACTCGTCCCTGAGTTTCAGTTAAGCTAAAGCAGATGTTTGTCATGCTACCAGGCTGAACTCTGTGCTCACCTGAGACCCACCCAAACATCTTGCAAGCTTTCTGTCTGCTGGGACTCCAAACTGCAGCATTCCTACATTCCTCATGCCGACTCATCTCTGCTTATTACAGACAGTTTGTCCCCCAACACAAAACAAATGCCTCATGTCTCAAAGAACATGCCTCATACATTATGCCGTTATTCTTTCATTCATGTGGTACAGGTGACCTAAGAGAGTATTATAAATTGCAACTTTTTTGGATCTATACAGTACAGCTCATTCAGAGCTTATCCTGCTATCCTGCTAGCAGGTTATGTAATGCAAAGTGCCCAGAGACATAAAGTAATAGAGAGACTTCTACTCAAATCCAACAGAACAGTTATTTCATTAGCATTCACACCTTCAGCTCCCAAGAGAAAAGTGTTCATGGAAAGTTTCAAGTCTCACGCCAATACAATACCTTAGTGTAGGTACAGAAACCAAAACCACTACCTCATTTTTTAGGAAAAGTTCTCAACTTATCAAATGTTAAGTTATGTAGCATGACAACATATATGAACAGTGCCTACATAAACAATTATTTAATAAAGTAAAGTTAGATCACAAAAGTAAACAACAAGTATCACCACAAATTCAAAATCCACTTGCATTTACTTTCAACGATCAGTGCTAGCGATGCATTTTGTAACTAAAACGTAATAAAGGTTTGATAATAAGTCACGAGGCATGCAACAGGTGTGCTACCAAAATATCATGCTAGCTGTAATAAAATAATAAAGTTTATGTTGAATTGAAAAGGGGGTCAAATTTATTTAGTAGCTAACAAATACTGAATGACTTAGGCAGAAAATCATTCAGTATTTATCATCATCATTATTATGATCACACCAAAGAACATGTATTGGTGAACAGAAGCTACAGTCCAAAATGGTACGTGACTTTAGCTTTGTATTCAAGATTTACTTTTCTTACACGGACAAAATGAGTGGCCATACGTGGGCTGGACAAAGTAACACGAAGACCTCACAATGTGGCAGCAAATACTACTTTTATGAAGCCATTACATTTTTGTTGACCCTGTGACAATAATTCAGCACTGAAGGTTGTGATGAGACCATGTTACACAGCACTGTGAGGTGTTCCTGTATTGTGTCCAGCCCTGTACACAGACAAAAAGAAAAAAGTGCAGACCATAGCAATTTCAGACAGCTGTACCTGGTAGAAATTTTGTCGGGGTAAGGGGAGGCGCCGATAGTTGCCGTGTCTCTGTTTTATCAGGGACATATAAAGAGCTGTTAAACAGAATATCACAGCTGACAGACATATGGAAAGACTGTGAATCTGTGACGTACACTAAGAGACATAACTGCTATGAAAAAACATTCATACATGCACTTAAACATATAGAGCACAGAGAGCCCGACATATATTAACAGTTAATGCTAATACAAGTCAACAGAAACTCATCCACACCTACAATGAAGCAAATTTATTCTAGAGCCCGACTAATAGGGGATTTTTTAGACTGATACGATTTTAGAAGGGGAAAATTAGCTGATTAACGATATGACAGTTGATATAAGAATGGTTGAGCTTAAATTACATTAGACTTTTTCTGTGTGGATTGTGCACCAATGTGACTATGCAAACTCACAAGGCTGCTTTCTTAAATAACTTCTTAAAATTATTTTACAATGCCAATACCAATTCTAGAAACTAAAAAAAATATGGAAGAAATAAAAATAAAATAAAGAATAAAGAACTGTGTGTTCAGTATTAGCCAATTGCTGACCATGCCATTTTTAAGATCCTCTCAAGCTTTGTTTATGTTGTATAAAAAAGTTTTAATATCAGTGCATATTGAACAACATATATGCTGATTCCATTAGATACTGATATGTCCGTAATAGGCCAATACTGGCTGCTATAATGAAATCGCCTGCTCTAATGTTGTTTCAAAAATAACACTGGTGGACACAGCAAACTGTTTATGTGATAAAAAGTAAGACAGAATTCTGTTCTCAAAGCAGTGAAAGGTCACACAGGTCACAAAAAACACACCTGTAGTAATACACATGACACCTAGACACACATGCTCACACACTCGGCATGCACAGAGACAAAACCACAGAGATTAGCTACTGTAGCAGTGAAGACAACACTGACTGACGTAGGCAAGAACAGGACAGTGATATGAACCTTGTGGTCACTCTGGGAGAGCTGTGGGGAGTGTGATCAAAATAGACACAAGATTTTAGAGCGTGGACGATGTCAGCAGAGTGCAATCTGAAACCATCGCTCATTTCAAACTGGCATTCATTCAGTTTGACACGTCATCTCAGACGGAAACTGTCGAGATTGTGCTCGAGGTTTGCCACTTGACTCCTTGTCTGGTTTTAGATGCTTACGATCCCTGCTTAAAAACTTCAGACCATCCGAGGACCTGCTCTCTGCATGACACACTTAAATCTCAATGTTCTGTCAGAAGTGAAGAAACAATGCAGTACATCCAGGCTTTAGCCAACAACAGCGATTACAGCAGTAGCTTGTGCCTGTAATGAAAACTGATGACTAATGCAGGGCCCCACCCGACAAACCACAGACACGCACATGTGAATATGACTGGAAGCAGCTCCTAAGCTTATGCTACCAATTCAAAATAGCACCAGAAATGGTCAGTCAAATGGTCAGCAGTCATAATAAGGATCACCTGAGCTCGAAAGCTCCAGTCAGTGTAACAAGAATGTTGAGCTGAAGTGTTAAAGTACCAACGAAGCTAAGTGTTGTCAGACTGGAGTTTCAGTGCAGAGTTGCATGAGGATGAATATTATTGCTGTAGGGAAGATTTGGAAAGCAAACAGACAGCTGGGTAAACTCAGGAGTGATGTCATTAGTCAAACCTACTCTGATAGGCTACCTGCGCTTTTGATACACCTAATTTTCACATCAAAGTAAGCCATGGGAAAAAAACACCATGGCTCTTTAACAACACTGTGCTGGTTTCATATATTAATTAATTCTGATCAATTCTATGCAGACGGAATATATGTTACTTCTTTTAGCTTGGTTACCATTAATCATCTTTTTTATTGCAAACTAATAAGGCTGTCTTTGACTACAGAAATTCTTACTATACTGATACTTACAACTATGTTGACTAATCCGTTAGTTGATTTAATGGACAGATCTTTAAAACTGAGTTTTTCCACAAAGAATTATGCAAAAGCACCAGTTTAAATCTTGTTCTTACCAGACATTAGCTCATAGGATTCAATCAGTATGAAAAAAAGAGCAATCAACTAAAAAATGTACTCAAAAAATGTACTCAACTAAGACCAAAACAATAAATCAAATGCAGAAGAGACAGCTGTATAAACTAACTTATGCATTGTTGCAACTAACAAGTATCTGGGGCAAAAGTACAAGCATTGATCTTCCATTTTGTTCTGTTTGTTCTATGTTTTTCCATCATGTGCACACTGACTCGTGTCTTTTTTTTTAAATCAACAATACCCAACAAAGGCTGGTATACAGAGGCCACATTAAGAGTTGTCATCAGACCCTCATGACATATTAGTTGTTATTAAGCACTGGTGCAGTATCACTCACTATATACAGCTGATTATTTACTGTTTATTTCACTGTTACCTTGGTGACAACTGCTCTCGGGGTCCATAAAAGCAACAACAACACTAACACAGTAATCTTCAGCCCTCTGCCAACTTTCTTTAACTCGTCATGCAAAAGGAAACAAAGCCGATCAAGATAAACTGCTGTCTCACACAAATGCAACATGGCTGTGAAATGCCAACACATGAACGATCAGCCTCCGACTGTTTAACTACAGCTGTCAAAATGATTCGACAGGTATCAGTCATACAGGAAGCCCTTCAATACACAGACACACAAAAAAAGAGAGAAAAAGAGAGAGGGAGAGAGAGAGAGAGAGAGCATAAAGGGGAAATCCTGCCCGGATACATACCATAAGTCTGTTTGTGAGTGTGTATCCTCTATATATGCAGTATATTAAGATGCTCTCTTGAAGCTGGTTCACCTTAGATTCCCGCGGAGGAAACACTCTATATCAAACACACACGCATGCACACACACACACACACATAAACATCCATATAGACACACATGCCCAGTGGTGAAAAACTTGCAGCCCCGCCTTCATGGAAGCTGCACAACAAGCCTGTGCTGCTCTGGCTCCGCCTCCTCAGCCACAAGGCAGCAGAGCAGGCTCAGTCACATTGGACAGTCGGACAGAGAAAGACACACCCACTCCTCGCTGACTGCCAGGAAAAATAAATAAATGTGCTTAAGGGAAACTTTGGGGAGGGTCTGGGCAGGGTTTGAGAGGAGGGATGTTGCAGGTCGATAAGAGACATGATGGCCTTTATCAAGATTATTTGCAAAAAGAGTATCGCGGAGGCAGAGTTAAAGGTTGAAGCTGTGATGATCAGGCAGTCGTAGATTTGTTGCAGCAGTGTTGGCAAAGTCTGGGTGTGTCTTGAGAGACTCACTGCTTAGGAATCTAGACTGCAGAGCCACACAAAAAGAGACAGAGTGTGTGTGAGGGAGGGAGGGAGGGGGGACACATCACATGTAGTCCAAACCACACCCGAAGACAGCCAGAGAAAAAGAAAAATTGTAAATTTAAGAAACTCACAGTTAGACTGAAAAGGCTACAAATAAGCTGACCATTAATACAAGTTCTGACATGTTTTCTCTGGCCCATAACCCCCCAAACAAAGGAACAGACAGGAAACAACTTCTGGACAGAAGCCAAAAGTTATGTAAGATTTTCCTGAAAAAACAAAGCCTTTCCCCTTCAAAGCACACACAACATTTCAGCATTGCGTAGTTAATATTTTAAGCCAGACACTTGAAAAGTGTAAAGTACTTCAGACAGGAAAACATGTCAAACATGTTAAAGTGGGAGGGTTTGGAGAACAGCACCACCCTGTGCCTAAACATATTCATAGCAACTAGATGAAAAATGAATGGAGGATTTGTCATCTGGAACAGCTGTGTAGCCTCAGTGTGTCTGTCAACTTATGTATCAGTCTGTTGTTTCATGCTGAATGGACAATAGACTGGCTGCATATACTGTATGTGCCACATGTGTTCTGTCTGCACCATAACACTGCATGAGCTGAAGGAAATAAGATTTTAAAAAACTTTGTTAACATAATGTAGAGTTTAGCCATGGTTATTAAAACTGTCTTTGGTTATACACCTGATGCTCGTGATGCAAACATATAAAGAAAACAAGTGTTGTTTAGGGTCATTTCCCATGTTTTTGCTATGTGTTTACCTCTAGGTTTTGAAGCCTTGAATTTGCCATTTTGACAGTCTCCATCTTGGCTTTTGGGGCCAGACGTGACCATATTTGGGCAAGAGGGTGAAGCTGGGTCAGAGGACACTAACTTATTAGCTAATGGTAATGCTAGCTTGGCTAGCAAGGTGCATCTGTTACACAAAATGAACCCACGACTTTTTAGAGTGTCTCTTACTAAAACAAAACCCTAACAATGCATTTTTAAGTGAACAAAATTTTTACTTAATTAACTTTCATGAACTGAAAACACACTGTGAAAGGGGCAAAATCACACAGTGCTTTGTGATGTACATCACAAAATAGCATACCCTGCTTTATTGTCTATTTTACTCTAAATGGGACCATAATTAACTATATAAATATCATGCGGGAATAAACATGACTTGAAACTAATGATTGAGAGCATAAACCCATTTGTAAATTGTTTACTCAAATAACGAATCAAGTGAGAAGTAGGTTCATTTTCTCATAGACTTCTATCCAATCAGACTAAGCCCCCTGCTGAATTGATGTAGGTTTAAGGCATCTCCACATTGGCTTCAATTTTCAGATCTGGAGATTGCGGTTTGTGTTTAACAGAAAAATTGTATGATTTTATTTATATTACCCAACAATGAACTCTATCTACTGTATAATAAACTTTTTTAAGAATTCCTGAACATGAATGGACTTGCTTAAACACCAGCCTATCACCTTGGATAAAACCAGAGTTGAATTGATCACAGCAGATGTAATCTCAGTATTTTCTTCTTGAGAGTAATAGTCTGGCTTGTTTCTAAGTTCCTCAGACCTAACTGTTTTTGTATAAAAATATCTTTAAAAGGACAAAAAGGCAAATCTACTCAACCCATTGCACAATCCCTGCCCTGGCATGTCCTTGGCAGAAATATGTGTGTCTGTTTTGGTACCTTTGAATCTCCTCTAACAGCTTTGCCCTCTGCTTTTGTGTCTTTGACTCTCTGTGAGGGTTTATGTCTGTGAGAGACAGAGCTGGCCTGTCTTATGCATGTTATACTGGATCCAAACACTTACTTGGTAACCCTTGGTAACACTTATCTTTGTTGACAACTAATGAGCTAAAACAGAACACTGACGCACCCATCCATTGGGATTGGCCAATCAGAGCTGTGAAGTTGGAAATAGGGAGTTTCTTATCTGAACTTCTGTTTCTAAGAGATCACAGGGAAACTCTAAGTGGGAGGCTGTAAGATATCACATTTCTTAAACTAAGTCTGTGGGAAAACACAGGACTGGTGTTTTATACTTCTTCTGGCTCCCAGTGAAACACATTTCACATTGGAAACATTCTGGTAGAACTTAGAAAGTTAGAGTCATATTTTGCCAACCAGTTCTTCAGCGTGTGAATCAGGTTGTCTGATTAAAAACAGAAACTGCCAGAAGGAATCCGTGTACCTCAATGTGAACTTGTAAAGTAAAGCCTGAAATCATATTACTGAAAAACCTGTTGTCAGTGAGTACACTGACTATGCAGAAACAACCTGCAACAAGAAGAGCATTTGGTTAGCTAAGAACTCTGCAAAGGCTTGCCGTATCTCGCAATGTTATCAAAAATGAAAAATAATTAATTTATCTGCCTCACGATTCAGATCGATTCCTCAATTGAATGGGTTCTTTGTTGGCTCATGGTACAACCTGCCACCAAAGTGTTTTTTTTCATAATCCCGCAGACAGACAGACAAACAAAAAAAACAACAAACAAACAAACCGAACGAACATCATAACATTCTTGGTGGAGGTAATAATGTAGACGAAGCAATAACCTGGATAGCTTGTGATATACATGCAGTGACATGGATTAAGCCAGTGAGCACATTTTTGGGGTCACTGAGCTCTGCTGCAGTGTTGCTTTGTAGGGCAGCTGTGAAAATCGTGGAATCATGAGATCACAAAACTATCTTGTTCTGTGTAACAAACCACCTGGCAGCGTACGCTTAGCTGCAGGGTCTCTTGGCTCTCGTCAACTCTTTTATCTAGCGTCAACAAGCTCTGACTAACTATATGAAGCTTGGGCAGCACCACAACAATCAGACAATGTTCGCAACTAGATGATAAGGAAGCAGATAGAAACACCAAGTAAGCTAAAAACCCTGATATTTCCCTGAGGAACCGGCGGAGACCAAAACAGAGCTTAAATCAGTGTGAATATTGGACTTGCAATTATCATCAGGGGGCCAAAGACTCAACTTCCAATGGGTGCTAATGTTACTGCATGTCTGCTGGATGTGTAAATAGGAAACAGGCTTAAAAAAATTGGTTGAATCTTCACTTTTTTAAGACTTAGCTCAACATCCGCTAGCTTCAGCTGCACTGTCAGCATCAGCTTAGCTTTGAGCTTAATTGCAACAGTAGTATTCTAGCTTGCTAACATTAGCATATGACATTTGATCAGTAGTTATTTGTTGTTATGACTTTATGGCATCTGTGGGGATAACTACAGTTATTAGGATTCATTAGGATACATAGTCTAGTCTAATGACTAAGTTGGAATGAAATTTCACTCTGATCCAAAATATTGGAGCAATAAACCACTCAACAATGCCTTGAGCCATGCTGCTTCAGCAGCAATTCATAAATTATTCATATCTACTTTCACACACACTTTTAGCTGCAGTATATCAATCAGTGTTAGTGATTGAATATGTTTTCTTTAAAGATAATTATGTATTCTGCTTCTTTAATAACTCTGATATATATATAAGCTTATTATACTGGAAAAACTCTGACCAAACCAGCACTTTAGCCTCCATCACATATTAACATATATTGAACATTGCAGAGCAAACAATGGTGTTATTGTACAATGTCCATTTCCATGATTGTCTGAGCATCCACTGCTGTGTGTATATCAGCTTGTTAAGACTTGACACTTCCATTACAGTGAATACCTTTATTTGTTTTTGTTAAGGCAGCCATACCTTTGTGTGGCGATGCATTTAAGGTGAGGCCTATTGACTTATGGTGGGTTCAAGTGTGGACAGATTGGAAATGTGAGACATGAGAGTTAGCCGGGGAGCAGCACTGCCTGTATCACAGAGCTAAAAATCAAACCCAGAGAACACACATGGGCAAAGAGAATAAAGATAACTTAAATGTGTCAGCTTCATTCATTAAAAAATAGATGTGATGCACATAACTTTTTCTTTTTCTCTCTCTTTCTTTTTAACTTTTATAACACATGGTTGTGGAACAGTGACTTCAGTGCATCAATATCCTAAAAACTAAGAGTGACAGTGATGAAAAAATCAAATGTGGCCCCTGTGAAACTCTCCCTCTCTCTAATCCTGTGTGCATCCATACCTCTTTCACTTACAGGAAACTATAGCCGCATGTCCATGTCCCATCTCTAAATTTAGCACTGAACTTTACCCCCGGTTTGTTGACCCACATTTTATCAAAACACCAGAAACATGCACAGAAAATAGGCCATTTCTCTACTTGCCTACAGTATTTGCTGTCAGCATATGTTCGATAAGGCTTGTGTCTTACATCTGGAGAAAAATAAGCCTCAAAGTCTTTGCCTCACATATTAGTATGGGACAAAATAAATCAAAAAGATGGAGACATAGTTGGGACTTGTCAGCAATTTTAGCTCATGATAATCACAAGCTTGCTAATGTGTCATCATTTTCCATGTGTTGATGTGAAGCAATACCAAGAATGTTACTTCTTATATCTCATTACAATTTCCAGTTAGCGTCAGACTTCTGGGTCTTTATTACCTAGCCTTACTGGTCAGGACAAACATTATGAAGCTTTGAGCACCGACTTTAGCAGATGTAAACAGACAACAGAACAAATGTGCAGCAAAGAGTTTGGTGCTAAACAATAACGCCTCGCCGGACATTTTCAGGTGAGCCCAGAGGCTTGGAAACTCTCCCAGAGCTGCTTTTATATAACTGACATGACAAAAGCCAAACTGACAGTGGAGTGAGAAATCTAACAAGTCCAGATGAACGCTGGGAAATCACACGAGAGGCTGGCAACGGGATAAACACCAATTTATAAAAACACTTCTAACAGGAAATAGTCTGATAATATTTAGTTATGCCGGATATGTCAACAGAATGTCTGTGTATTTATGCTCACATGTACACAACCTCTCCTCCTGGCACAAACACACACAGCCGAAGGGCTTATGACAGAGCACCACGTGAGGAAGGATCTCTTCAATTCAGCCGACGTTTTCCTGCCTTAGGACTACCTGAAACATTTTAGTTTTGCTTTGCTTACATTCAGAACTTTTGCACACAAGTGGTTCCAAAAAGCAGAGGTAGACTTGTAGTAAATGTTTATGACATTTGAACTTCAGTATCCAGACACATTGTGACATGATGTCAGTAAACTGCACATGACACAGGCTCCAGGTGATTTGTATCAAGGGGCAACAGAGGGTAATTCAAGCTTGGATTTTTCATTTCCTGACAGCGGAAAAATGTACAAGCACCACGTCACGCTTTCATTTGGCGAGTCAGCAGTCTTCCACATTATTTTATACTGAAGACCAACTATGTGCTTTAGGCAGACACAGTAAAAACAACCAGCTTTGTGCTTGAGGACTTTGAGTTTCTCTCATTCACTATGTTTCAGAGAGCTTTTCCTGTTAGACGTGTTCTTTGACTGCTAGACTTACTCATTTATTTTGCAGATTCAGATTTTACAAGAAAAAACCTGTAACCGTCCTAACAATATATAAAGCATAAGTAAAGAATGATTTCACCTCAACCAGATGAAACAATAAATTGCTGCTTAATATAAGTTACATAAGTTAAACACAAGGTCCTTTTACTTAAGTAAAAGGACTTTGAAGACATTAAAACTGAAGTAAAACAGTGCTGCTGTTAACTGTTTACAATACTGCTAATTTCAGATATTAGGGCAATATGACAATATAAATACATCATCAAAATCACTTTAACTACTGTATATTTTCAGCATCTTTTTCGATTAAATTGTAGGGAAAACACCGTTTGAATTGCTATTTACATCATTGGGACGAAGCTTTACGTTCTGATCCTTGCATGTGGGAGTGCTGCTTTGTCAACATGGAGAATACAAAAATAGGCTGTACCATGTGTTTATTTCATATAAACTATTTGTAAGTTGATTACTAGAAAACATGCAGAGAGCTATTAAAAAAGGTAGGATTTAAATAAGTCTAATACAAGATGTGTATTAGAAATCACTTATAAATCCACTGAAGTGTTGGAATAGCTGTCAACTGTATGACAACAAGTGTGAAATGACTGGACTGATGTGCATAACATCCACTCATCTTGTGTATCCGGTCACTTTATCCTCTTCCTGTCATTTGTAGACTTTGCTCTACATGTCCAAGATATGTTTTCCCAGTGGTCGTTTCCAGTGTGTCGAGGCTGTCGACAGTGGGGGAGGCAGACTGCAGCAGCCCAGAGCTGAGAATTCCCCCAAACACAACAAAACAACCTCCCACTTCAAATCTGAAGGCTATCTGCACGCAGTCCTCCTCCCAGGACGAATTTTAACCTTTGACACATACAGTGAGTCAGGGCAATGTAACACATTGATAACAACAAAAACAGAAAGTCCTGACAATTGGTCAGCCAATGTCGACGTGTCACATATATCACAGTCACTTTCTCATGACATGACATGAAGATAATAGCACTGAGGTTACAGGATATAACCTATCCAGTTCCAAGTTGTGCAGAGAAGAAAAAGAGGACTTAAGCTCCAGCTATCCAGCAACACACCCTTTCATATTGCTCCATCTGCTGCTGCAGATTATCACAGGAGAATGCTATTTGGGCGAGACCTGAAAACTCAATGTCCTGAAATATAATTGATTTTCTTTGTGAAAAATAAAATCAGGATCCCCCTCTCATTTTAACAACCATCACAAACATTGGATCATTATATCAATATTCCCTGTGGATGGGTCTTTTTAGCAACAGGTAGCAAACAGTGCAGGCCTTGTCCAAGCCTGGGTTTAATATCCAACTCCTACCAAACTTGCACAGGCTGACTGGGAGCCTCACATTCCAGCAGACAGAGAGAGAGAGAGAGAGAGAGAGAGAGAGAGAGAGAGAGAGAGATTTCTGACTTGGATTAGAGCCAGGATAGTTTTCCTCCTTAAGTGTTTCCCCTGTTAGTCCTTTGTCAAACATACAGGACAAACTGTACCAACAGATGCTAATACAAGTAGCTTTCAACATGCAGACTCACTTACATTAACAAAACAAAACACACGTGGATACTGTTGGATTCAGCACATACCATGGCACAAGCACACACACACACATAGACAAACACTCTATTGGCACACACCTGCTCCTCGACGGCCACATCCTGCAGGGCCTGGCCGTCCCGTGGGCCTCGGATCCAGCTCAATATCTGGCCCATGTTGGCTGAAAGTGCCTCCAAGCGTATGCGTGTGTCAGCCTCTGCCTTGACTGTCGGCTTGCAGCATGTTTCCAACTCAGAGGGAGAGAGCTAGGGAAAGGGGGCGGAGGGACTGAAGGGGGGGGCGTGGTCCGGGAGCAGAGAGGGCAGAGTGGACGCGGGGGAGGCTCAGATGTGGAAATCACAAGAGGCTGGGTCGTAACTCTCTGGGCTATAAAGGGAAGTGAGCTGACCGTGGACTGACACCCACCTGATGAGGGGACACATCTGAGCTGCTTCTCAGGGAAACAGATACTGCTTCAACACACACACACACACACGCAAAGGGGCACACATGCATAAAACTATGCCGGGGGCAGGTGTGTAAAACTATTTTTTGCAGACAATATCTGAGCCATTTATCAACAGGCACACACCCAGATTTGTGATGATATACAGGCCTTGAACACACACCAGCATAGAGACAAAAGTGTACACACTTCTTATGTACACGCAGCAATAAAAGATAGCTTGTGCAACCACCCTGGCTGCCTAATTGCCTATGAGAATATAGGGAGCGGTCTGAGTTTTACTTTACATCTGCGTCAACTTTCTGCCAAGAGCAATAAAACTCAGCTTTCAACTTCATCCTATGTTGCAGTGACATCATCACCTCGCTGGGATTACACCAGGGAATGGCATTGATTAAACCATGGTTATTTCTACATCTGCTCAGGTCAGAACTATCAATCAATAGCTATTGGCTGAGCAAATGAAACATTGTTATCTGTGGCAAATGGATTTCATCATGATTCTGTACTCAACAACAGAAAGGGCGGCAGCAAAACATTTAATTGTTGTTCCTACACAACAGATGACTAATAGTTTTACAGACAGGTGTTTCCAAAGACATTACTTTGCTCCTATTGTTTTCATGTCATGCACAGAAGAAGCAATGCGGGTGCAAAGTGCACTTCCAGTCATAGCTCTGAGGCTTTCCCTCACCTCTGACTTGGGTGTATTGGGCGTCCCTATGGGCAGTTCTTGGGTGTGGTGTGTAGACAATAGAGTCTTTAAGTGAGTCACTGTGATGGAATCAGGCTGAGTCTTGCACTCACAAGTGTTTTAAAAGCACACCTCATCAAAATATGTAAATAATGTGCTAACTGAACAATTAGTGCGTTTAAAACTAGACAGCCATGAAAGTCCTGTTTGTGCGGCACACAGATTGAATGGCTATTAAAAGCAGTGGGAGCTAAGAGTAATAAAGAGGCAATGTATAGATCCTCCTGGGTAAATATTAAATCAATACAAGTGAAAGTTGTTTAGTCAGTTTTTACTTGACTTAAAGTTCTTGCTGTAGACCTAATGACTGTGAAACAACCTACTGAATGCACAGACTTGTAGTTTGTAGAATATGCCAGAAAGGCTGTAGAAACGTTGAACTTGTGTAGGTGGAATAGTTGACTGCGATTGGTTTTTCACCTGTGATCAGTGGCGGACTCAGGCTGTGTGAGGATCAGGGGCGGGAATAATAAAAAAGGGCACCAGCTGCATGCGGTGGGGCAAAGTTTTCTCGCATGTAGGCCAGTCTATATGGCACTGCATCTTTTCAATTTTAATGTCACCCTAAGGCATTCTCAATGGCAGTTTATTATGTTTTATCAACGTTGGGGCATCCAAAAGGGCACAATTCATATATGCATGTTGGAGCTATTTAGTTCTTGTTAGTATTTAGTTGTCTGTTAAGTTTATTATTAACAATGATTATTATTATTAACTTGATTATTCTAGACGTTTGTTTATTTTGATAATATTTTGTTTTGCTAGTTTATTGTTTAGTTTAATCATCATTATTGTTTAGCATATTTAGTTTACATATTATATTTTGGGTTTTATGGAATTTGGGTTGGCACCATGGGCACCTGATGTTATATAGGTAGGTAGGTGGGCAGAGGACCGTCATGCACCTGGGTGGGCCGATGGTTTATTACCAGCGCGAAGATAGGCAGCAGGAGCCATGTTTCTTTGTTCTTTTGTTTGCTTGCTCGCAATGGACAAAATAAACCTTTGGATCTATCAATCATACAGTACATGGACATCACCTTCTTTGCCTGCGTACACCACACGCTCATGGTGCATCAGTGGCATTTTGATTAAGTTTGTTTTAAGTTTAATTTTGTTATTTTTTTCGGACAAAATTGCCACTACAATGCATATGCTACAAAATAACAGTATTTGGAACTGTTATAGAAATGTAGTGAAGTAGGAAGCACAATATTTGTTGTTTAAATTAAGTGGAGTAAAAGTCATACATTTTCAAGCAAAATACAGTTTTCAGTTGTGTTCAGAAATCAGAGAGAAAAAGACGCTCCATATAACTGCAGAACTTGCCTGACAATCTACTCATTTTTAAGTTTTCTCCTGTTTCAAAATACTGCTACTATGATACTTGTGTATAAACATGGTTGATTTATATAAAATAACTCCTAGTAGATCATCATCAAATGTTTTGCCACAGTGAACTTGATGACACTGTGGCAACATTCCCGTTTGGCCCCAAAGCATTATAGGAGCTGTAGTTCCAAAAGCTAAAGCAGGGTCCTCCACCAGATAATTAAAAACAAAAAGTAATCATTGGAGTTGTAAAATCCAATAATATTACATGTGACACGAAACATTACTAAGGCCCAAACTGTCCCTTTAAATGTTTTTTATATTACTGCATCACTGACACTCCTATACCCATTCAAATACGGATATTCACCCCATGCTGAAAGATTGTGGATCCAGAAGTGAAAAACTCAAATAGTTTTACGCTTTGGTAATAGGGGCGGGGTCCACAATTGTTTCTATATGTCTGAGGGGAGGCCCATGGTGTCAGACTTTAAAACACTGCTGCATTCTATCTGATCAGCCAATGTGTTCACACAGCAAAGGAATGAAGTCACACAAGTTCCTTCTATTCCTTCTATGTACCCAGTGACTTTTAAAAATGGACAAACAAAGCACAGGTGCATACATGTGCCTGCAGCATGTTGTACATAATGCAATACACATGCACTTGTGCAAATGCTGATCCTTGCACATGTGTGTAAACATGCAAAAACAGGTATTTGCACATGCTCCGATAGCATGGCACACTCCCTGTCTGACAGACACGCCTTTGTCTATGTGAAGTGCCAAATGACCCAGCTGATAAAACAAGCTCATGCACCATGGGAAGCAAAAACCATGGGTCTGTAAACTACTGAAGCCTCCCTCACACTGCAAAAAAAGAAAAGTTGGGTGAACTCAAAATTTCAAGGCAACAAACTTCGATAAAATTTAAAGTTGGACAATTAAACTAAATATGTTAAGGTTTGTTTTTGAGTTTGCTCAACTCTGAATTCAGATTTTTGAACTTATAATTTTACATTGTAATAACTTTTAATCCTTACTTCTGCTAACTTCTGCAATGTGCTGAATTGGCACGATTGTAACGCTGCTATGAAATGTCAGCTAATGTTGCGACCACAATTTTGAGTTAGCATTGATATGCTAATGGCTACTCTTGTAGCTGTAACAAGCAGGGCCGCATCAGGGCAGCATCAGTTAGCCGCTAGCATCAGTTAGCCGCTAGCATCAGTTAGCCACTAGCTTTCGCTAATGACCGAATTTCAATGCTTTCCCGCATTTCACAGCAAAGAAATAAGAGTTATCAGAACTATTGTCCCTTGTTGTGAACCCCAACTTAAAGATATAAGTAACAACAACTCACCAACTTGTTTTTGAGCAGACAACTGGCTTCCTTTGTTGTGCTAACTTACATTAATACCCTAAATGTCAATAATTTATATTTCCAAGTTTTACCAACTTAAATCACTGTTTTAGGCCAAAAATACAAGTTGGCTTTTTTTGCAGTGCATCACTTGTGTGGCAATGAGGTGGTTTTGCAAATTGTGACTTGAAATGATCAGATTTTTGCAAAAACATTCAGTGAAAGAAACAAGTGATAGTTTAAGTTAAACATTTAGAATAGAAGTGTTACCTGGGAGAAGAAAGTTAGTTAAATATGAATGAAAATGAATGAGGAAATGCTAAATGTTGTCATAAACATGTTTGTGAGTGCCAGTGCCACATAAGTGAGTACATGTAACTGGACTCCTGCGCTGAACGGGCACTCTCCTTTATATTTAGACTCATGTCGTACTACAGCCTCCACTATCTCCATCAGATATCTTCAAACTGTGCCCATCACCACCTCACACGCTGGGTCAGCTACGCAGGCACCTCTTCCTAGAGAGACTACAGGGTTTCTGCACCAGGCAGGAAATGCATGAAGGATTAACAACTCTAAAGCCATATGCAAGATACATAACTGTAAACTTTTGTTTTAAAAAGAGATCTGAAAGATACATAACTGTAAACTTTTGTTTTAAAAAGAGATCTGAAAATAAACATTAAAGGTCAGGTGAGAGCTGGCTCTAGTGGTAAAAAAAAAAAACTAGAAAAATGACCTGTACGCTTTTTAAAAAGACAAAGGAGAAGTAATACAATTCTAAGTAAACGCTTTTACTAGTGAAGATAAAATTATCTCAGGAACTTCTTTCTGAACAAATAAGTTATAGGTCAGAGGGACAAATTTTCCAAGTGCACAATGATCATACCATTATATGTTAACCCTTTGATGCACAACATGGGTCTAAAGTGACCCGACTGAGTTTTTAATTTTCTATATCTTCGCAATAAATTAATTTCAACATTCAGTATTCCAGGTTTTCCTCAATCAATTTGTTTTTCATCATCATACATCCTAATTTTTTGTTTTTCATTTCTTACTTTTTGAATAAAAACCCTTTTTGTATCACTACGCTTCTAATGCACAACATGGGTCAAAAATTTCATTATGGGGGTATTGTGTGTATAATTTTAAGGAAAAATTAATTTAATCAATTTTGGAATCAAGCTGAAACATAAAAAAAATGTGGAAAAAGTGAAGCTCTGTTAATACCTTCAAGATACAGTGTATGTGTGACAAAATGATACATGAACACGTTAAATATATTAAATATATGAGTGTGGAAAGTAACTATTTGAAACAAATTACTATTATTATAGTATTAAGTAATTTAATTTTAATACAAATTTGGATAAATGAGTCATGTTATACTTTAGAAGTGTTGTCCATAGGTTGTGCATCAAAGGGTTAATAAAGAGCTACTATACAGATCTTAACAACAATACAGTGGGTCAACTACCCCTCCTCATCAGAGTCAGCACAAACAACTTTCTCAGGCAGCAGGTTCCCAGACAAGCAGCTCTTACCTGACTAATCAAGCCTGACTGCTGCACTCAGCAGAGGGAGACAAACACAAAGTTTCCTTCATTTACACTCTTACACTGTGCAGTACACTGCAATCCAGCATTAAACTTAAACTTCAGAACAATGTGCACTTATCTACAGTAATGCTTGTACCTATAACTGCATTTTTGGGTCTCAAAATTCTTATGACCACGTACAATTGACCTTTTGAAAAAAAATTTGACGATAACATATTTTCAATTTATTAAAAAACTTAAATAAGCACAAAATGTCTCACTTATAGCTAAAATAAGTAAATCTTGCGAAAAATAAGCCTTTCCTTCTTTGGTGTCAGTGTGAATCCACGAGAAAGCAGGAGGAGGTGAATTCAGTACCTTGCCATAGCAGGACGATGGAGTGGGATAGTAGCATAAAAACTTGCCACCATGATGGACTTCAGGTGGGGAAGGAGACGCTCCTCCGTGCTACAAATACAAACACACACATGCCTGTTATCGTAAATGTGCCTGTTATTGTAAATGTTGAATGTGCTTTTGGCAAGAAAATCAATAGGAGGTGTGTTCAGGATGCTGCTATTTCATCCTATGGTATATGTTTTCTATATGCTTTAGTCATTTAACATCTGCTTGAAGACACTTAATGAAAGTTTATTGCTGCTGAATTAAAAAAGCAGATAGATGCAAACATATGGCTTTCTATTAGATGTATGCATATGTGTAAGTAACAACAACTGAATGTCACTCAAATATAAAATGTTAATTTAGCATAAATAGTTTGGATTGAGTTGAAAGAGTAGCAAGACGCTGCAGGGTTTTTTTTATTATTATTATTATTTTTTTTTTTTACATCTGATCACTTCGAGGCTTCATTCAAAGCTGGCAAAAGGTGCAGCCTATCTTAATCCAAACAGTCACACACCCTTATATCCAAACACTGTGTTTGACAGGATATGGGCATGGACCTTGTTAATTTATATCAAATTCAAAAGGTTATCTTGTGCAGCCTATGCCAAGATTGTAAGAGCATTCAGCAGCTCGTACAACTTCAGACAAGTTGTGCTGGTTTACACTAAATCAACACATGCAGCGTCTCTATGTGTGCCAAGTTTAGCATACTTGAGTCATTAAAGCTTATCGCCAGAGGGTCAAACAGAGAAGAGAGGTGGGTGAAAAGTGGAAGATGTACTCACAGTACTGTCCCAGAAAGCTGCATACGCCATGACGGAACAGAAGGCTACAACACTGATCAGAAATAAAATGCCCAGCCCTGTACTGCCACTCTCTCCTGATCCTCACCGCAGGATCTTTTCTCTCATACGTGAGCCACTCCCCACACACTTCTGATAATTACAACACAGCGCTGTCTGTACTGTGCACTTCTTCTGACTCAGTCATAATTCCGCAAAAGCATTGTTTTCCAACCGGGATCTTGCTCTTCCGCATTGAGAAGAATCAAGCACTGACCTGTTGCCCATATTAAAAAAAAACAAAAAAAACACCACCCCTTCACTCCCAGCATCACCACTCACGTATTTCCAAAGAATTAACTTGATAGACTTGTATTGTGTTTGTTTCCAGTTGGTGCACGCTGTTGAGGTCATATAGTTTGGCTGGACACATGAAAATCCCTAAAGCACAACCATCAATATGTTTTCAGCTGCAGGAAACAGCTGATCGATTGACCGATGATGGTGATTTACAGACAAGGTTAATCGATCTGCAGCAGATTAGAGCAACAATGCAAACATCCTGCAGAAATGCAAAACACATTCACTCCAAAATATGCAGAGAAAATATAAAAACTGTTGCAGTTTTAGAGAAGAGCTTATATGCATCTGTAAACACATGCCAAATTAATGAGATTCAGCAGCAAACTTACTTCTTTCGCCTCCTTAGGGGTTTTACTGTGGTGACCATGGCCTCTCTTCTTGTGTGGCATCTTCAAAACACGGCTGGATGAACTTTTAGAAGTTCTGCGCCTTCAGTTCAGTTCAGTCCTGTGTTGTGGATCTGAGTCTACGGGCTGATCTGCCCCTTAGAGGAAAAATAGTTGCCCCTCCCGCTGAGAAAACTTTCTTCTTTGATGATTGATCAAAGTATAGCTGGCACCAGCAAATGCTTTTGCAAAGAATGTGTGTGTGTGTGTGTGTGTGTGTGTGTGTGTGTGTGTGTGTGTGTGTGTGTGTGTGTGTGATCAGCATATTTAATATGGGAGTTGCAGCATGTAAGGTCTTGTTCTGTATCAGCTTCTTTTTATATGTTGTTCAGCTGCAGAGGTCATACTGGTTCACAAAGATACTACAATGCAGATTTTACACAATTATGATCATATGAATGGTTATGGGAAAGGTGTCAGAGTGAACTATATAAACTGCATTATCTGTATGAGTCACTGTATGTGAATACATAGACATGTTCTGTTCTTACCATGCAGAACCTACAGATTGGATATTTTTTTTGCATGAAGGGACACGCCCCACAGCCCAGGAAGAGTTGACTCACCGCTGCTGTTATCCGTTTCCTCTCAGTGAGCTGCTGGCGCCTTTATGCAGCCTAATGATGCCCCCTGGTGGACAACAGAGGGGCTGCAGGCTGCATGACTGAACTGAAGAGGACACCAGTCATTGTCTTTCATGTAAAACAGCATCTAATTTGAGTATTATGGACAACAACACGCATCCTTTGCGCAGTCTAGTGTGTAAACAAAAGAGTGTTTTTAGTTGGAGGCTACGGCAGCTAAGCTGCAAAAAGGACAGATTCAAGAATACGTTTTTACCTACTGCAATTGCACTTTATAATGACTCCCCTTTTAGTAAGGACAGAAGAATATTTATTTAATATTTATTTACAATTTTAGCTTTGCTGCTTGTACTGTATTTACCAAACTGTATTTTTGCACATGTTTTTTGCACATGTATATTTGCACACTTGCTGTAACTGTTATCTATGAGTAACAGCTACTAATGCACATGGACCATCCATTCCACTTCCTCTATACTAGGCTATGTATTGTGGGCTCATGTTCTGTATAGGTGGAATATGTATGTATTGTTGTGTTGTGTTGTGTTGTGTTGTGTAGTGTTGTGTTGTGTTGTGTTGTGTTGTGTTGTGTTGTGTTGTGTTGTGTTGTGTGTATGTTGGCTGCTGGAACACCTAAATTTCTCTGCTGAGATGAATAAAGTATTTCTTTCTTCTTATCTTATATACATGGAAAAAAGTTGATTGTACAAAAAAGATGTGTGAAAATTTCACACATCTTTTTTACACATTTATTTTCTGCTATGTGTGTTTTCAAGGTAACAATGAAAACTAGGACTGCAAGCAGTACTGAACGGGCCCTCGCAGTACACGCGTGACGCGTGGCGTATAATAATGCACAAACTATCCCTTTAATCCTCATACAGTGTCTGAAGGAGGACTCTTAACTGATATGTATAAGTTAGAAGAGGCAGGTAGCAATGGTGGAAAGTAACTATGTACATTTACTCAAGTACTGGACTTAAAGTACAATTTTGAGGTACTTTTATGTACACTTTATGTCACTTTATACTTCTACTCCACTACATTTTGAGACATATATTGTACTTTTTACTCCTCTACATTTAGCTGACAGCTTGAATTACATTTCAGGTCAAGATTTAAAATGAAAAACATGATACATTTAAAATTATTATTCATTTTAAAAATTAAACCACTGAAAAGTTTATTAGGTAGTTAAAATGAGCGGAGTGGAGTCATTTCACAGTGTGGTATTAGTACTTTTACTGAAGTAAAGGATCTTAATACTTCTTCCACCACTGTCATTTTTACTTCTTTAATTATTTTTATTTTTTCATTTATTATTATTATTTTTATTTTTTTATTCATTTATTTATTGCTATTATTATTATTGTAATTTTAATATTTTTAAAATATTTTTATTATTATTGTTATTATTTATTTTATTTTTTTAATATTTTTATTTTATTTTTTATTTTCTGCGCTTCTGAAAAAAAAATATATATATGTGTATGCTACAAATCCTGATCACCGTATTTGTTTTATTTTTGCAACATATCTATCCCTAACTATTGTTTACCATAAATCTGTTTTCTTTTCATAAGAAATACAAGGAACAGCTTGACCATGTGAGAGACACAGAAGAAGGCATCAAATGTAATTCAGCACTGATTGGTGCACTTCCTGTGAACACACACATTTATCAGTTGACAGCCCGGATGTCAGTGACACAGAGTGGATGAAGTGATGCTTGTATGTCTGAGCATGGACACTGTCCATCCCTCTGATGCCCTTCAGAGACCTTCACACTTACTGATAACACTGTCACAGAGAGAAACAGTCTATCACCTGCAGCGTGATGCCAATCAGGATGACACCAGAGCGACGTTTTACAGCATCTTCTGATTACAGATGACATTTATACAATGTTGGATGAGTTTTATAGAGATGAATGAAGGAAAAAATCCCCAGCCTTTACTCGTTTTATTTCCATTATTTCTCATAATAGCAACAGATGTTTATTCTGTGAGTTATTAAGAGATTGTATTATTTTCACTATAATAATAGATTTCTCAATGACAGCTTGTAAGATATGCAATGTTACACAGCAAAATTGGGAGTGTTAATTCAGCTCACAGAGTGTTAAATTGAACACTTTTTCTGAGTTTATATAGTTCTCACGCATTCTGAGTTAAAATTACACTTTGAAAAGTGTTAATATCTTAACTCTTTAATAGTGTTAAATATTTGACACACTTGGTGTTGTTTTATGGCACCACATAAGTGCACTTTTAACTCGAAATTGTGTTATTCCTTTTCACTTTGAGTGTTAATTTTTAACATACATCATGTTATTTTATGACACAAAGTGTATTTTTAACCCTAAATTCATGTTATTTATTATGTTACGATAAATTAAAAGTGCATTCTGTCTTTAGCCGAACATTAAAGTCACAAAATCTGAAAATCAACTCCAACTGAAGTGAATCTAACTCAGGTGTTAACATGTAACAACGCTGGCAGAGCTTTTTGATCACTACAATGTTAAAACAACTCCAAAATCGACACTCACCAACTCAAAATTATTAACACTGAAAAAACAACACTACAGATTTTGCTGTGTACAAATCAGCTATCAATAGAAGAGCAACACATCTCGTTGCATCAGTGTCCTTCATCAGAGTTTAATGCAAATCAAATTTTGGTTGTAGAAATGTATTACGTCTAATCACAAACAAGTAAGGATTCCTGGTAGCTCTGTATATGTTAAATCGTAGGTCAAACAATGTGTTGGTTGCTGTTGGAAAAAGGGGAAATAACAGGAAACTCCAGAATATAAGAAACATGATCAAAGAGGAAACAAATATTAAAATGTCTTTATTATAATGGGTAAATCAATAATTAAAAAAAAAAGCCAACAGACATCACAGAGCATCATAGACGTGGTTTCATCTATATTCCAATAGGAGTCACAATCACATGCACTGATAACATGACAGGTGAAACAAATAGAAAACACTGAAAACACAAAATAACATTAGATATCATAACAGATTTATTTAATAAATGAAAGGTAGATACTAAGTGTATATAAGTGTTTAACAAAGAATGTGAGAAAAATGGAAAAGAGAATAAAGGAAAGTGTCTGTCAGTTTGTATGTATTACCTAATGATGTGATTGAAATCAAAACACCTTTAAAAAATGTTGTGTCTGATCCACTATTATTAAATAATTAATAAACTATGATGCTTTCATCACAACACAAAGTCACATGTTGTGACAGCTACAATATCAAAGCCAATGGAATGTTATATAATTTATGATGCAATTTAATTTAATGAGATGATGAGATTCAACTTTATTGTCATTCAACAGAGTAACAAATACTAGAACAACGAAATGAGCCATCTAATGCAAAGCTCCACAAAAAATTCAGCTCAAAGTGTCTCATATCTCTGTAGACTTTGGGATGTTCAGTGGAATTTAAAGTGCAGTTCACTGTGTTTGATGCTTTTGCAAAATGTCACAATTGGAAGCAAATTGTATTCCAGTTAACATGAATAATAACATAATGTATCTCAGTCACAAGTTTACATCAGTGTACAGATCACATATTTTATATAATTCTTGATTATTAAGTAGTCACACAGTTTCTCTCCGATCGACACTAAAGATGACAAAAGGAAGGGGTTGGCATGGCAACCGTGTGTCCTTGTTAAGTGTCACGGCAGCAGATTTCACGGGTGGAGGTGACATGGGAGTAGATCAGCCCCACTCACTGCTGTTGTGTGGCTCAAATCAAATCAAATAGTCTTTATTGTCATTATATAGTTCACTATACAACGAAATTAAAAGTGCCACTGCATAAGGCGCATAGTTATGACAATCATAACACAAAACAACATGAGTAAAAACATTTAAAAAATATCGAGCTAAACAAGGACAAAAACAAGAACAAGGACATGTGATGTAATAAATAAGTATAAAATAAATAAATGGCTACTGAAAATGCTATAATTTATACATGAGGTAAATTGAGTGTTTTGCACATATCAATTATATTGCACATGTCCGTTTTATTGCACCTTTTGATTAATTTATCTTGTGTGGGTGTTGAGAGTTCTGAGTGTTAAGAGTTCTGACAGCCCAGGGAAAGAAGCTGTTTTTCATCCTGCTAGTTCTGCATTTAAGGCATCCTTAAGCTCACAATAATATGTTTCATGATCATTAGACTGACTTCAGTTGAAGTTACTTTGATGCAATTTTTTTTATCAATTATGTCACTAGAATGTCTAGACAATGCCATGTCTTGCAAAAACTGTATATAATGTACACAAAACCAGATGGTAATGTTCCAGTAAATAATTGTGAAAGTTGCCAAGAAACCACAAAATACTGGTAATGTCACTGAAGCGTAAATATACTGTGACAGCAGCAGGAAGTGCAGTTGAAGACTTATATCTTTAAGTTGGGGTTCACAACAAGGGACAATAGTTCTGATAACTCTTATTTAGATAGATAACTTTATTCATCCCCGAAGGGAAATTGGGTTGTCACAGCAGTCCGGTATTCAAGTACAATAAAATACAATAAAATAAAATACTGAGGTAGCATAAATAAAAACAACAATAGAAAACAAAGCACAGAATAGAACAAGAAGTTAAAAAAGAACATCAGTTGTTAGGATGGTTGGCAAGATGATGGTAATAATTAAAACTGGTGATATGATGCAACAATGCTATAGTGACTAGACGGTATATAATAATAATAATAATAATAATAATAATAATAGTGCAGTCTATAATATATATAATATAATATGTAATAATAGATAATAAACAATATAAAATTAAAATGAAAAATATAAATAAAGTAATTATAAGTAAAACAATATGACATATAATATATAAAAATAATAGTAATAATAATAATAATAAATAAGGCCGGTATAATAATAATAGTAGTAGTATATTACAGTATATAGTAATAATGGCAGCAACAGTATATATAATAATAATAATAATAATAGTAACACTGCTGTTGTGTGTCTCCTTTAGCTCACAATAATATCTTTCATGATCATTAGACTGACTTCAGTTGAAGTTACTTTGATGCAATTTTTTTTTATCAATTATGTCACTAGAATGTGGAAATATGCCATGTCTTGCAAAAACTGTATATAATGTACGCAAAACCAGATGGTAATGTTCCAGTAAATAATTGTGAAAGTTGCCAAGAAACCACAAAATACAGGTAATGTCACTGAAGCGTAAATATACTGTGACAGCAGCAGGAAGTGCAGCTGAAGACTCCACATCATTCACCACACCCAATTGATTTTGTTTGAGTAGCTGTCTGCAGCCGATGCGGCTCCATCTGCGTCATCCTCCAGCTAAAAGCCGCAGCTTTGCTTCTCCACTTGGAAAAATAATTAGCTGACGACACACGCTCAGACCTCTGACCTCATTTAACTGAAATTGAGTGAGTATTGGTGTGTGTGTTTATCCCGGCCTGATGGAGGATCTCAGCCCACTAGTGAAACACACACCGTCACAGCTCAGCGATAAGGACACAGGGTGCAGAGAATCAATGAAAGCAAAGTCAAAGATTCTCTGCTCTGTAATGAAAACTCCTGCAACACACACTGTCCATCTTGTCAGTATGTCTGCGGCTCTTTTGTGTTTCTGTGCCTGACTGAGTGGCTCAGTCAAAGTAAACAGCTGTTGCTAGGTAAACGTGGATTATACTGCAGACCTGTTTGCACACGGCCAGATGACCAGGTATCAGTCGTCATCATCAGTGCTGACAAGTTCACCCAACAATGAATAAAAAGCTCACTTTATTTTTGGACAAACATCATACATGTTAATTAAACTGAAGAGTCCTTTTGTAATAAGTGCTCTTATTGTTGTGTTTGATCTGCACAGTCTGGCATGAACTGCACGTACACAGCCTCCATTGTGTTCGAGAGGAAAAAACAACATCTACTCTTACAGCACCTTTATCTCTGAGCACGATGATCCACTCTTTCCATCAGTAAACACTTGAACAGCATCTGACGCTGGCAATTTAACTCATAAACACACACACACGTCATAAAAACGTGAAAACACCACTTTAGGGTAAAACAGCAGGATTCCTTTTACATTTTACCAAGAGAAGCAAAGTAAATGTATGTGTAGGGGTTTTTAAAAACAGAACTGCACCTACACAGCCTCAATTGTGTTCGAGAGGAAAAAACAACATCAGCTTCATTATAACTGCACTGTAAAAAGTGTTTGTAGAAATTACAGTAAAATGCTGTCAAATTGCATGAGAAATACGGCCTAAAATAAAAAAAATTGCATATCACCGTAATAGACACTTTTAATTACTGTCACAGAATAGAACAAAACTTTTGAAAAACACAGTTTTACTGTAAAAATATTTTTAAAAATCATGTAAAATGAATGGAGAAATACCATATTGTCTCAAGGACACAATTACCTTTAAATAAACGGACTACTCAGTCTAAATTACAGTTTTTGCTGATATTTACATTTAAATTTACAGTAGAAAACTCACTCACTGTAATTTTTACGGTAAAATTCTGGCAACCACAGCTGCCGGTATTTTACCGTAAATTTAACAGATTATTTTTGACAGTGTGGCTAAAATAATACTCACTGCCAAACTTTACCTGTGAAAATATAAACAGATTATTTCCCTATGCATACTGTAAATCATATATAGAAACAGCCAATCTTCTCACTGATAGCCTTGTAGGTCATATAGAGTTATCACTATTAAACTGAATCTGTTTCATAGCCAGTTAAAACTCTTTGGAGCTGCTTTCAAATTGCTAGTCGCCACCAGAACCAGTTAGACTTGAATCAATGGAACCCTGGACCGGACAGGATTCCCATCGAGATATATAAAACCTTTAGAGCTAAACTAATACCACCTCTGCTTGAGATGTATCGTGAGTCTTTAGTTAGCGGATCCCTTCCTCCTTATCTCAACCAAGGTCATAATAGTTTTGGATTTTTCATTAGTTTTAGTTTTAATTTCGTTGTGAATTTTTGTTTTCAAATTCAGTTAGTTTTATTTAGTTTTTAGAGTGAGTTTTCTAGTTTTAGTTTAGTTTTTATTTTTTGAAAATGCTTAGTTTTAGTGTTAGTTTTAGTTTTTTTGTATTGGGCTATGTGTTGGGTGTGAGATTCAAAGAGGTCATAATAAATTTTGCCTTTATTTCCTTTGGTTTATCCATCTCAGCCCCAATAAGGTTATTAACTGTTTTGAATTTTGGTTCTAGTGTAGACATCCCAGTCTCAGTAAACATATTCACCATGTGTTGCATGTTGAAATAGAAACACTGACCTATGAATGAAAAAAGTTGACAAAAACGAAAACTAAGGACATTTCCCCTATAATTTTAGTTAGTTTTAGTTAGTTTTGTAACCACTCAATACAGTTTCAGTTAGTTATCATTTTTTTAAAAACTCTAGTTTTTATTTTTATTTCAGTTAACGAAAATGTTTTTTCAATTCTAGTTTTCGTTATTTCGTTAGTTTTCGTTAGCTATAATAACCTTGATCTCAACACAGCCGTAATTACTTTGTTGTTGAAGCCAGGGAAAACACCCACTCTCTGTGGATCTTACAGACCAATTTCACTGCTTAATAATGATCTCAAAATTCTTTGAAAAGTATTAGCTAGACCAGGGATGGGCAACTTAAATGCCGGAGGGGGCCGCAATTTTTCATCGACACTACCACGGGGCCACATATAGGTTGCACTTAACTAGATATGATGAAACTGCAATTTTAAATATGTTTACAGTGCAGTAACTTAACATATTTCATGCTCAAATGCATGTATACATAAACATACATAAACATATAACAGTATAAATAGGAATACAAAAGGTTTGAAGCAAATAAAAAATAACTACTTACTGCGATTTCTTTTTTTTTTCAGTGCAAGAACAGCAGACCAACATTAATTGCAAGAAGTAATTTTGTGCATTTTTACACTGCACTTTTAAGATTTCATGCTCAAATGCATGTACACTGTAAAAAATGTTTGTAGAAATAACAGTAAAATTCTGTCAAATACATCAGAAATAGGGCGTAAAATTAAAAATTGTATATCACCGTATTAGACACTTTTAATTACCGTAAATCAAGGAATAGCGCAAAACTTTTACTTTTTTCTGTCATAAACTTGAAGAAACACACAGTTTCGCTGAACATTTTCATGCAAAATTTATGGAGAAATATCATGATGTGTGAATGAATGACACAATTACCCTAAAAATAACAGGATTATTCAGTCTAAATGACAGTTTTGATATGTATCTGATATTTATATTTTAATTGAGAATAGAAAATCCACTCACTGTATTTTTTACGGTGAAGTTCTGGTAACAGCTGCCGGTAATTTTCCGTAAATTAAACAGATTATTTTTTACAGTGTAGTTGTACTGAGGGCCACTTCAAGTGAGGGTGCGGGCCATGTGTGGCCCCGGGCCTCCAGTTGCCCATCCCTGAGCTAGACGGCTTTGAACTGAGTTTGCCGTAAATAATTCACTCTGACCAGAATTGCTTTGTGCAGGGAAGGCAAGACTTTCACAATATCCATAGAGTACTTACAGTAATATAGTGTTTAATAAATCTGGCTGTACGGACACATTGGATGCCGCGAAGGCCTTTGACAGGGTCGAGTGGCTATATTTATTTGAGACTCTGCAAAGGTTTTGTAAAGGGAGTACATTTCTTGGCTGGATTCGACTTCTTTATGCTGCTCCACAGGCTGTAGTTTTAACAAATGCACTGTAAAAAAAACCTGTTTAATTTACGGTAAAATACCGGCAGCTGTGGTTGCCAGAATTTCACCGAAAAAATACAGGGAGTTTTCTACTGTAAATTTAAATGTAAAAATCAGCAAAAACTGTAATTTAGACTGAGTAGTGCCTTTATTTTTAGGGTGATTGTGTCCTTGTGACATTATGGTATTTCTCCATTAATTTTACATGAAAAAACTGTGTTTTCTACAGTCTAAAAGTTTTGCATTATTCCTTGATATACGGTCATTACAAGCATCTACTACGGTGATATTACATTTTTAATTTTACGGCCTATTCCTGATGCAATTTGACAGTGTTTTACTGTAATTTCTACAAACATTTTTTACAGTGTGGGTTGACCCCTGTCGACCCTGTTATTTACCCTTGCTATCGAGCCACTTGCTATGGATATTCGAAAAAACACCGACCTGAATGGAATACAGATACGAGATATTGAACATCACATAGCTTTATATGCAGATGATGTAACTCTGTTTTGTTCTAACTTGAAACAGACTCTACCTACACCTACAGGCTCTACACTTTTGGGGTCTTTGCAGGTTACAAAATAAATAGCACCAAATCAGTAATACTATTTATGAATGAAAATGAGAGACTCAACCCTCCAATTCATACTTATTTTATGGTTTCAGTGAAAGGCTTTGTATAAACACAGTTTAATTAAAAATTTTAGAAATTCAACTTGCACTTTTTCTTTTTGTATGATTTATGTCATTTTAACTGTGTTATTCTGCACAAAAGATCTGTTTGAGTTGTTCCCACTGATTCCACAGAGGTGCAGGTCTTTAATATTTTATAGATATTATATATTGTAGTAAAATACAAGGCCACAGTGAGTAAAATGTAAAAAGAGCAAAAGGTAATCTGGGGAAGTTTCATGGTGACATGTCTACATTTTAGTGTCTCCCCTTAAATACTTATATAATAAGTGAGTTACATTAGACATAATGACTTCTAATACTGACTCACTTGGACTGACTCATTTCCCTTCGAACCCAACATTTGGTTTTAGTTTCACCTGATGAGAATCTGTGGTGAGATGTAGGAGCTGACCACGGTGCTGAAACCTCTCTCTCTCTCTCTCTCTCTCTCTCTCTCTCTCTCTCTCTCTCTCTCTCTCCTGGTGTGGAGAGACACGTGAGCCTGAAGACAGACAGATATGTATTATGTATGTTTCATATATTATTATTGATGTAAATATTTTCCTTTAGCTTTAGCACCAGACAGCCAAAGAGCAGTGGAGCTTTAGTGGTCATGAATAGAGGATGCGGTAGAACCATCTCATAATAATAATCATAAATTACTGTAATAGGATTCATTTTATTGTTGTGTTTCTTCCCTGTGTCTCCTCCTCCTCCTCCTCCTCCGGGGACAAACAGCGGGATATTTTTAGCTCCCCACCCTCCTCCCGTTCACACTTTCTCCCCCAGGTATTTAAACTCACATTTTACCGAAGGTAGACGCCAAACTGACGTCAGAGCACCCGTAATCTGACGTGTGCACGCCCCCCATCGCGACCACACACACACACACACACACACACAAGCCAGCCCTCCCCATCACCAGTATTTCCTCTCCTCACGCGCAGTTTCTCGTTCCCTCCATCTCAGCCAGCTGTTTCTTAAGGAATAAAACAAGGACATTTCCTCATCAAAACATTTAAGAGTTTTCGGCTGCTTTTATATTTTGGAGCCTCTAAGCTATTTGTACATATATACATATATTTTTTTCTCCTCTGGTTGAATTTGCTCTGAGATGGAAGTGAGATGTCGTCCAGCGGTGATGTGTTGTGTTTTCGCCGTCCTCTTCTCCGTGGTTCCCCGGTCGCTGGAGTCTCCTTTCATAGACAGACAGTACCTGAACGAGTGGGCAGTGGAGATCCCAGGCGGACTGGCTGCTGCCGAGGCGATCGCCAAAGAGCTGGACTACAAACTGGTCCGACAGGTAGGCTTCAGCTCAGACTACAAAAAAGCTGATGATTACTCTAAAACGAATTGGTGTGATATCAAAGCAAACTGGGGGCCTCAACATGTATCATTTTAATATCAAACATGTAATTTAACAGCAGCCCTGAATCCAAATGAATCATGAAATGTTAATGAAGCCTCCAGCCCACAGTATCAGCTGTGGAGCCAGGCTGTAGCTGCACCAATTATTCTGCTTTGCTTGACTGGGAACTGGTTGCTTTCATGATAGCCCAAAAAGCACATAATACATTTTCAGCACCTGTTATATCAAAGGAGGAGGATTTAATAAACCCATGACTCACTGTTTACACTTGTGATAACTCTGGTTTTCATTTCCCTATAGACGCTGTCCTCTCCTATACAAACACATTAGGGTCTCACTCTGAATCATAGGGCTCATTATTATGAAACTTGTAGCTCTGAACAACATCGGTCACTGATTAACCCGGCTGTCATGGATACTGAGGCACACTGTATGCTGTCACAACCATCATTTAGTTATATTACACTACATTTATCTAGAAGACACTTCTGTCCGATTTATGATTTACATTAAAAGCAGCAGCCTCCAAAACGACACAAGTTAGATGTCTTTAAAAATGGAACGGACACATTGTGGGATTTAAGAAATGTCACTTCTTAACATCAGGCCATCTATGCCATTAATGTGCAAATTACACACTTTAAGTTAAAAAAAAAATGCTTGTAATAATCCACACATGGAGGATTTGTTTATTTTCAAATGCAAATAAACTTATAAATATGTCTTCTAGAAATCTGATTACCTACTAGATAGTTTGCCATCCACTTAATAGGAAATACCACCCAGCATTGATCAAATAAGAGCCAAAATTGAAATCTAACACTGTAGTGATTAAACCATTGACTCTCTTAATTTAACATTTCTTGCTTCCCCATAAAACTGAATTCCTGAATCTTTTTGTAAGAGATAATCATGTTTGTAGACCTTTACGGCCTCAGACACCAAATGGCTGGTAATATGTAATTTCCTATCAAAATATTCAACCCGTCTCATGCCTTCTTCTCTGCAGATCGGGGCCCTGGAAGACCATTTCTTGTTCAAACACCGCAATCATCCTAGCAGAATGAAACGAAGCGCCAGCCATGTAACCAGACAGCTGTCAGAGGATGATCGAGTGAGTGGGCCACTTTTATAGCTTTTTTTTTTTTTACCTTGTCCTGCTCTGTGCATAATCCTTTTTGTTTCATTACAAAATCATCTTGTCAGGTGCTGTGGGCAGAGCAGCAGTACGAGAAACGTCGCAACAAGCGAGCATCCCTCAGGGAGTGCAGGGACTGCCCGGTGGATAAGCTGTTCGATGATCCCATGTGGAACCAGCAGTGGTACCTGGTGAGTCTCAAACAACACACAAACACACACACAACAGATTAAGATAGCCTGCCTCAGTTATGATTTAGAAAGTACATGAGAAATTCAACAAGTGGCTCAAAAATGAATTCAGTTCTGGTTCAAAAATGACTGCACATATTTTAGAAAATATTGAAACACTGTGTACTTTACTGAACTCCAAAAAAAACACAGATTTAGCCTGACATCCAGCCTGCTGGTAATATGTTGTGTCTGGTTGAGCCTTCTGTCTGCATGCAGCTGCTCTTTTCCCCCTGAGACTCTCTGAAGCCCTGTGAGTGCTGGACAGCTCCACACTGTCCTCACAAGGACCTCATGCTGCTCGGAGGCCATTGTGTGCGTGTGTGTGTGTGTGTGTGTGTGTGTGTGTGTGCGTGTGTTCTTGTATTTCCTACATAGTGAGGACCGTAGCACGTTTTTAACCAACAGAGTGAGGACATTTTTGCAAAGTAAGGACATTTCGGCTGGTCCTCACTTCTTTAAAGGCTTTTTTGAGATTTAAGACTTTGTTTTAGGGTTCGGGTTGCAAAAAAAATTATAATTATCTGACACTGTATTTTGTGGTTACAAAACTAACTAAAATTATAGTGAAAATGTCCTTCGTTTTCATCTTTGTCAACTTTTTTCATTCATAATGAAGATGGATAAGACAAAGGAAATAAGTGCAAAATTTACTGTGACCTCTTTTAATCTCCCACCCAACAAATACCCCATTACAAAAAACTAAAACTATTTAAACTAAACTAAAACTAAAGCATTTCAAAAACTAAATTAAAACTAACTGAATTTGAAAACAAAAATTCACAACGAAATTAAAACTCAAACTAATGAAAAATCCCAAACTATTATAACCTTGCAAGGGGATTCACTGTTCCAATGAAGGTCCTCACAAAGATAGAAGTACAAGAATGTGTGTGTGTGTGTGTGTGTGTGTGTGTGTGTGTGTGTGTGTGTGTGTGTGTGTGTGTGTGTGTGTGTGTGTGTGTGTGTGCATTTCTACGGGCATGAGGCAGTGTGAGTACGTTTTCATGCATGCATTATGTGTAGAAATACCAACAGAGGTAAAACTAAAACAAAAACAATGAAACAATAGCATGCTATTAAGCGGCTCGAGCCAAAAGAGCCATTTGCTTAATTGGTTACACAGTCCATGTGGAGATGAGAGGGGTGGAGAGACTATAATCCAGCAGGATGGAGTAGAGTAGAGCACCGTGCATTAAGTCCCAATTTACCCTGAATGGGATGTTTTAGCCCGTTGCAGCCAAGTGGCAGCAGAGAACAGTAGATTGTCACAGCTGTGCATCCTCTTCCAGATCCATTACTAACACATTCACTTTATCCTGCTGACCGCAGGCTGACCCCGACATTTACCGCTTTGACAGACATCTTTCCTGATTTTGATCCATAAGCTTAGTATGAAGTCAGTGGCTGTCCCATTGACCACAGATCATCCACACTGCAGTATATATAACAGTGGTTGGATGTGTTTGGGGGGAAATACCAAATAAAACAATTATTTTCATTATCCATTAATCTGCACATTATTTATTCCATCAATCGACTAATTTTTTTGCTCCATTTTAAAAAAAACCCTGTAACAATAGATGTTAAAAATATATATATTCCCCATATATATATATATATATATATATATATACATATATATATATATATACATATATATATATATATATATGACAAATTTGTGCCGAAAAATTATATTTAGTCTGAAAAGGAAAAGAATATTTATTTTTGATCTAAAGCAAACAAATCTAATTGATCTATTGATCTTGATCTTTTTCAATAGTCAAAGTGAGCATTTTTGAACAATCTGAAAAAAAATGATGTTGTATTTAAAAAAAAATTTCCATACTAACATTTTTTTCTTTACACTGTTCATACTGCAGATATACCAAATACTTTATTGTGTCTCTTGTAGTGTCTCAGATTCTAAACATCATTATATCTGACTGTACTGTATGATCAAATGTGCCTGTAATATATATGTTACATTAATATATTTATTGATTTAACATGTGACAATGACCACTAATTTAATCTAATTAGTAAATCAAAAAGATTGAAACAAAACAAAAACTCAATGCAAAACCCATGCATAAAACTCCTAAGAATAGGTGACAACATATTCACCATCATCTGCAGGAACAACACGAATAATCTCTGCTATTATATTTCATTTCACATCACAGGGACTAATGGGTTAATCACGTCAGCCTGATAAATTTTCATATTGACTATTCTGAGAATTGAGGATGTAAATGTGTGTTGCATCAGTATCTGTGTGTGCATTCTGGGAAAAGAGAGGGAGATTCACATTAGCATCCACTTCTCCGCACCTGTGCTAACCGAACATGAGTCACACGCTTTGTGGGGAATAAGAAAACAAATTGAGATGAATCATTTTTGCCGATGAGGGATGATGGCACTAATGGAATCGGCCTTAACATGCCGCTTAGTGTATTTCCACATCAGCTCGTGTCTGTGTCACTGCAGGAGCCACGCCATGGTTCATCGAAAGCATCATGATTCATTCTCCGTGTCTGTCCAGTGAGGACAAAGCTATGTAGAAATAAACGCTGCAAAGGGGAAAAAATGCTTTTTTTCCATCAGCCACTGATGTTATTTTCTTGCCTCTTGTATTTACAAATGATAATGAGGGAAAGGGGGCAGAGGTTAGAAGACAGTGACGTTGGCAGTGAAGGCGTGAGCTGGCCCGAGAACAGGATGAGTGTCTTTATCTTGAGTGAGAGCCTGATAATTTAATCAGGGAGTGACTCATACTTGTGGATTGAAATTCCTCCTGCCTGCATGGCTGGTGTGTGTGTGTGTGTGTGTGTGTGTGTGTGTTGTGTGTGTGTGTGTGTGTGTGTGTGTGTGTGTGTGTGTGAGAGAGAGAGAGAGAGAGAGAGAGAGATGCCACTGCCACTGCAGCCTCAGTCAGCCTGAGACAGAGCTACACTTCCTCATCAAATGTAAAAAATATGAACTAATTAGAGAAACATATTTCCAAAAATTTGAATCCATCAAAAAAGGTTTTTTAAAATGGTCAGATGAGGAAAAACTGCCGCTCCTCCTCGGGGAAGAGTCACAGAGCTGTAGATTAGATTAGCAGCAGTCTATGTTTCTGCCTGTCACACACTGAGAGACAGCTGTTGGTTGTTTTGTTTTTATTTTTTATTTTGTTTTTTCTTCTTTTTTTGCTGGGACAGTTAGATTGTATAAATTATATGTTGATTGTAATTCAATGATTGTAAATATTGCTTTCTTTTATTGTTATTAGTTTTTCTTTTCTTTTAAAATGAATAACAGAATTATAATAATTTATTGTAAATATTGCTTTCCTTATCTTGTTATCTTTTTTTCTGATGCTTGCTTTGGCAATATATACATTGTTACGTCATGCCAATAAAGCCAATTGAATTGAATTGAATTGAAATGAGAGAGAGAGAGAGAGAGAGAGAAAGAGAGAGAGAGAGAGAGAGAGAGAGAGAGAGAGAGAGAGAGTGGTGTCCATTGCGGTGCAAGTGTCAGTCTGTGTTAACTGTGCATCGAGGGATCTCATTGTGCTGTGGCGTGTGTGTCCACTCACTTGTTTTATATGCAAAAGCTGCAGAGCTACTTGCATAAGCTGCTGTGTTTGTGTGTGTTTGTGTGTGTATGTGCCATTAAAATTCATGCATGGCAGGCCAATGAGAGCCCCCTCAGCTGCTGCCAGCATCAACAAGTGAGTCATTTGGTGTTACACCAAAACAGGCAAGCTGTAGATATGAGCTGGTCGGGGGTGAAATCCTCTCTAGCAAATTGCAATTGAAACACATTGTGTGAAAATGTGACATCTGCTCGAGTATTTACATCGAGATTTGTGCTTTGTTCAATGTCATCTGGAATTGATGCTGTTCAGAAAGAAAGACAGGATGCTAGTGAGAGGATAGGAGTCAAAGTGGGAGCCAAGGAGAGGGGGAAAAAGGGCGATACATCATAGGGATGAGTCATGTCTTAGGGTGGCGTTCTGCAGTGTCTGTGCATAATGCGCAAAGAGCGAAAGAGCAAAGTAAGTTCTTTTTTTAGTCTTCGCTTGTCTCCAGCTCTGAATCATACTCTTCCCCAAGCAGGCAGGCTCAATCTCCCTCGCTGCCTGCTGATTTTCCATTTAAAACAGGCTCAGCACCCCTCCCTCCACCCGTTACATGTGATATTCTATAGCCTCGGAGATGGATTTCTAAATAATCCGACAGGGGGATTGAATGTGAGTCGAGCCAATAGAAGTGAGGGCTGAAACACAGCACGTCTCTAGGCACTGAAAGGCAACTTGTGGGGAAAATGATTCACTAAAGCCTCTATAGTTATGACCCTCCGGTAGCAATCAGCCTACAAGTGGCCATTGTAGTGGACTCAAGCTACAAACAGGCCGAAAATTAGGTGGTGAATTTCTGTAAAGGTCGGGCTGAGCGAGCTGGAGGACTTTGGCTGACCTTTTTCACATATAAGATAGACACTCAGAGATAATTTACACACACACAATGTGTAATTATTTTTCTTTTATCTTCCAGCAAGACACCAGGACGTCTTCCTCGCTGCCGAAGCTCGACCTGCATGTGATCCCCGTGTGGCAGAAAGGCATCACAGGGAAAGGAGTGGTCATCACAGTCCTGGATGACGGGCTGGAGTGGAACCACACAGACATCTACTCCAACTACGTAAGACACCCGTTTCCATGGAGACAGCCTCCGTCGTCTGGGTCTGCCGTTGCCATAGCAACGCTGCTGGTGACGCCTTACAAGGCGGTTCATAAAGACAGTAATAGATCTTCTATATGATAATGTCTGCCTTCCAAAGAGCTTTCTATTTTCTTTTTTTTTATGCAATTGGAGCTTTTGGCTGCAATGCAAATTAACTATCTAGTCTACTTCTAGCATTTAGGAAAAGCAGAATATGATAATATTTGTTTGTTTTTTTATCAGTCTGAAAGGGGTTGCAGATAATTACAAGCGGGAGTGACTGAATGGGATTTCAAATAGGTTTCATTCTGGCATGGTTTCTCCAGTTGAGAGGAACTCTAAAAAGGCTTAAAAAGCCCCATCTGTGGTTTGGTTTCAAACAGTGCTGTTGCTCTCAGAAGCCGCTGCCTCGTCTGTGCAAAAGAACGGAAGAGGAAGAAAAGGATTTAGGGCGGGAGGGGAAGAAATAATGTATGACAACAGAGCTGATGGAAACAACTCCCACTGTAATTAAGTTAACGCTGATTCATCAAAGGGGCTCAATCAACCGAGACGCTCATCCTTAACAATCAAGGCATATGAGCGGCGTGCATTTGCATAACTTAATAGCAGTAATTCTAAGACGACAGTCACAGGCATCTGATATTAATCAGATATTAAATCTGTTAGTGTGAAGCAGAAACTGAAAGGAAGCATCCATTCTGAGTTCCTCATTAATGACAACATAATTCGTACATTTAATCATATTTTACAGTGCAGGGAAACGATGCTCAAAGACATAAAAAAGAGGAGAGACGTGACTTGCCAACCCACGTACAGTTTAACAGTTTGTCGAACTAGAACACAACCCTCAGGGGAAAATGCCATTTTCAAGCAATCTGAATGTTTCAAAAGATAGTTGTTGACAAGAAGTCATTCAATATGTGTTTCACTGTTTGGACACATCACCCTCTCTTCTTGTCACCTATCATATGTGTCTCCATGACAGAAAATGCGCGTTTGAAGCCTTCGTCACTGATCTTTTCTGTCTGTTGGCTTTACAGGACGCAGCAGCCAGCTACGACTTCAACGACAACGACCCCGACCCTTTCCCCAGATACGACTCCACCAATGAAAACAAGTGAGTTAAATGTTTAGAAGTGATACTGTGACATCGTCTGGACTTGGTTATTACAGGGTTAATCTCTGTGATAATAAATATGTAGGCACAGATCCTGCTAAAGGATTGCAAGGCTCAGGATTTATCTTCCTCTCCAAGCATTTCTCAGACCAAACCTGAAATTAATGACTCACCCTCTGCTAACTGTCACACATACACAAACAAACACACACACACACACACACACACACACACACTTCACTCCTCCAACAACCTTGTGCTCCTTTGTTATCAGTGTACTCAACAGTTGAAGAATTACAGAGCCACACAATCAGAGATCCTCCTTGACCCTGTCATTATAATCAATATTTTCTGCTCTAAACAAGACCTTTTTACAAGAGAAGTTATATTTTCAAACAGCATAGTGGCCTCTTGTAATCAGATAAAAATGAGGGCATGTGTAACAGCTTAAAATGACCATTGGGGAAACACAATGCAGAGGAATTCTTGCCAGAAACAGCACATGAAAAATATGTACAGTGATTGTAACATCACACCCACACTGCAAAAAAAGAAAGGCAACAAGGCAACAAACTTCGATAAAATTTTAAGTTGGACAATTAAACTAAATATTTTAAGTTTTGTTTTTGAGTTTGCTCAACTCTGAATTTCTCTGGCACGATTGTAACGCCGCTATGAAATGTCAGCTAATGTTGTGACCACAATTTTGAGTTAGCATTGATACGCTAATGGCTACTCTTGTAGCTGTAACAAGCAGCGCCGCTAGCATCAGTTAGCCGCTAGCATCAGTTAGCCGCTTGCATCAGTTAGCCGCTAGCATCAGTTAGCCACTAGCATCGGTTAGCCGCTAGCATCAGTTAGCCGCTAGCATCAGTTAGCCGCTAGCTTTCGCTAATAACAGAATTTCAACGCTTTCCCGCGTTTCAAAACAAAGAAATAAGAGTTATCAGAACTATTGTCCCTTGTTGTGAACCCCAACTTAAATATATAAGTAACAACAACTAACCAACTTGTTTTTGAGCAGACAACTGGCTTCCTTTGTTGTGCTAACTAACATTATTGCCCTAAATGTCAGTAATTTATATTTCCAAGTTTTACCAAATGAAATCACTGTTTTAGGCCAAAAAATACAAGTTGGCTTTTTTGCAGTGCAATAATACAGCTCAACCTGATGGATGTAGAAGTTATGCAAGATTACTGATTATAACACAAGTGAATGTTTTACAACCCTGATTCAAAAAAGGTGGGCTGCTGTGAAAAACATAATAAAAACATAATGCAATGATTTGTATTCAGTTGAATATAGCACATAGACTTTCTAAATTATATGTACTGAATTTGATGCTTTGTGTTTCAATGGTGTTTTACACAGCATTCTAACTTTATTGTAATCAGGGTTGCAATTAAATGTATATTATATTTAATTTGTTCACAGACATGGGACAAGGTGTGCTGGAGAGATTGCTATGCAGGCAGACAACAATAAATGTGGTGTTGGAGTGGCTTACAACTCTAAGGTTGGAGGTAAGAGGTTTATTTCATGATTTTTACTAATTGATAAGATAAAGATGGATGTGGTGTGTGCTTATGCATCATACATTATGCATTAAGGCAACAAAAAAGGATGCATCAACTACTTTAGTTTTAAGCTCTCCCATTAGATACCAGAGCTACACATCCCTGGAGTTTATTTATTTTATTTGTAGCCAGTAGGGAAGGAAGCTGGAGATCTGATTTTTACATCAAATAATTGCATAACGTCACTTTAGGTTTAGGTTTTATTTAGGTTTAGGTTTTATTTATTTGCACAGTTAGAATTACATAAAATGTCAAAGATAACATATAATGTAAAGTGCAGGGGGATAACCCAGATGGGCTTATTTAAAGCCTCCACCTAAAATTTCATAGTTATTAGAAAGTAATAAACTGATAATAGACTTAATTACTGAGCTCCAAACCACCCAAATAAGGGTTTGCAATATTAGGACTGCAACATCTAAAGAGCCGGGGTGCATCTTAAAGGATAGTTCTGACTTTTTTAAGCGGGATTGTATGAGGTTCGTATCCATAGAGTGTGTGTGTGTGTTACCTACAGTAGATGGTGGTGGACACACCCTCAATTTGCAGGAGCAGGCCGGAGTACTGACACTGTATTGCTGTTTTTTAGCCACCTAAAAAAATTTATCAGTTTAAGTTTTCTTCCTCCCCAAGATGTAGCCATATATTGATGATATTCATGAGCTTTAATACCAGTTCATGATGTTAAACCCTATAAAGCCTGAACCGTGAAATAATTGCCAGAAAATTCTAAATTTTCAAAACTGGAGTGTTTGTTGAACCGGCTAACATTTTTTTTAATTCAATATCAATTTTCATATATGAATTTAATTTGGATCATATTTGATACATCAGGTCTTTTTGTGCAATTTTTTGCTCACAATTTGCTTTTCTTGAACTCACATAATCATATAAAACCTAATATTTTTAACCAAATAAAACTTTTATCTTTCCTTTTAACATTTTCCTCAAACATACAAAATCATCATACATCATACATCTGCTGATGTGAAGTTTTCATGCAGCAATGACAGATCCACCAGTGGAACCAGCAAATCTTTTTTGTTACATCTGGTATTTTTGTGAAATTTGTTGCTCAGTTTTTTTAATCATCAATTCATGTATTCATCAGGTTTTTCAGGAAAAAAATATCACACTGATGATGTAGAGGTCTCAAAAACTTATGTATCAAATATGATACACTTGGCTTTATAGAGTTAACCAATAGGTTAACTATGCACTAATATTCCTGCGTCTCTCTGCTCAGGGATTCGTATGCTGGATGGGATTGTGACTGATGCCATCGAGGCCAGCTCTATTGGGTTCAACCCAAACCATGTGGACATCTACAGTGCCAGCTGGGGACCCAACGATGATGGCAAGACAGTAGAGGGCCCCGGCCGCCTCGCCCAGAAGGCATTTGAATATGGTATCCAGAAGGTAAACGATAAGAGAGGCAGTTTTTATTCACATTCAGCTAGTGTGATCTCAGACTGAAGTTCCTAATGGGAGCTATTATCTGTAGAAGTGATGGGAATCAGATAGAACAGAATCAATAAGGACAATGTATTCAGCTGTTAAACTTGTCGGGGTAAACAAAGACACATTGGAGAGCGTCTTCATCCCGAAGGAGGCCGTATCTGATACAACACGTCCAGTGTTTCTTGTCGTCTTCAGCTCTCTCTGTCTTGTCCTCTGCAGGGCCGTGGTGGGAAAGGCTCTATCTTTGTTTGGGCGTCAGGTAACGGTGGGCGCCAGGGCGATAACTGTGACTGTGACGGCTACACAGACAGCATCTACACCATCTCAATCAGCAGTGCCTCCCAGCAGGGCCTGTCCCCCTGGTACGCTGAGAAGTGCTCCTCTACTCTGGCTACAGCATACAGCAGTGGAGACTACACCGACCAGAGGATTGTAAGGAACTGCACCTACTTTATTACGTTACGTTGCGTTGCATTACGTTGCGTTACCCCTGGATTCCACTGGATGCGTAACGGCTTCAGATCCGTCGTCGGAGCCGTTACGCACCCATTATAATCAATGTGTGAGATTCCACCGGCTGCAGATCCGCTGCGTAATGAGTCCGACAACGCAGGGCCATCCGACAGCCCTCGCAACACTTGTGCAGAGCTTCTATTTTTGTCGGACGACGGAGCACGGCGCATAAATTCAGCACAGAACAGATCATTCGGGAAAGGAAGTCGTGCACAGACAGACACAAAATAAAACATCCGGTATATTTTCAAAATAAAGTACCTCGGGTTCACGGCGGATCGTATTTCATAACTTAAAGACCTGAAATCAACAGGTTCGAGGTTGTCACTCGTCTTTTCACCCCACTGACACCGCTCACTCCGGTGCTTGTTGTAAACAAACAGAGATCACTAAGGCTTGTTAACAAGCTGGCCGACCTCGTTAGCGTTCGTTAAGACGGAGTCGCTGGATTTGTCTCCAGTCATTAACGAGGAGATGTTGATTATCTTCCAGTTATATCAATTGATTAAGCGTGAATTCGCGAGATCTCGTGCGTCCTCGGGACTCTGCTGTCCGCAACAGCTCCGACACAGACGGATCCGGTGGGTGTTGACGGACTGCGTAGATACGCAGCTGTTGCGGACAGACCCCTGTCGGAGTCGTTACGCATCCAGTGGAATCCAGGCGTTACGTTACGTTACGTTACGTTACGTTACGTTACGTTACGTTACGTTACGTTACGTTGTGTTGTGTTGTGTTATGTTGTGTTGTGTCATGTTATGTTGTGTCATCTTATTAGCAAGGTTATTATAGTTAACGAAAACTAACAAAATAACGAAAACTAGAATTGAAAAAACCTTTTCGTTAACTGAAATAAAAATAAAAACAAGAGTTTTTAAAAAAAACGATAACTAACTGAAACTGTATTGTGTGGTAACAAAACTAACTAAAACTAACTAAAAATATAGAGAAAATGTCCTTAGTTTTCGTTTTTGTCAACTTTTTTCATTCATAATTCAGTGTTTCTATTTCAACATGCAGGAACACATGGTAAATATGTTTACTGAGACTGGGATGTTTACACTTCAACCCAAATACCAAACACCTGGAACCTGTAAGAGTTAATAACCTTATTGAGGCTGAGATGATAAACCAAAGGAAATGAAGGCACATACCCATTACAAAACAACTAAAACTAACACTAAAACTAATAAAAACTAAACTAAAACTAAGCATTTTCAAAAAATAAAAACTAAACTAAAATTAGCAAACTCACTCTAAAAACTAACTAAAACTAACTGAATTTGAAAACAAAAATTCACGACGAAATTAAAACTTAAACTAATGAAAAATCCCAAACTATTATAACCTTGGTTATTAGTTTGTGTAATCAAGTCAAGTCAAGTCAAAGTTTACTTATAGAGCACATTTAAAAACAACCTCAGTTGACCAAAGTGCTGTACAGTTATTAAAATAGAATAAATCATACACAACTGGGTATAAATAAAAACAATAAAAAGAATAAAATACTAAAAACAGTAAAAACAATAGAATAAAATAGAATAAAATAGTAATAAAAACTCAATCCAAAGAGATGAGAAGTTTTGTTTTGAAACAAAATTTTGAACTGAGCCATGTTGGTTTCGAAAAAGCTGACTCTTCAGAATGAAACAGATCACTTTTATGATATTATACTATTATATACTATTCTGTTCTCTGCTATGTCATGTCATGTCCTGTCATTTTATTATGTCATGTCATGTTATGTTATGTTGTGTTGTGTTGTGTTGTGTTGTGTTGTGTCATGTTATGTTGTGTTGTGTCATCTTATTAGTTTGTGTTATGCTATTATATACTATTCTATTCTCTGCTATGTCATGTCATGTCCTGTCATTTTATTATGTCGTTTTTATTATACTATTCTATCTCATTTAACATGTTATGTTATGTTATGTTATGTAATGTTATATTATGTCACATGTTACACTGCACCCTGTCAATTAATACTAAGTAGATTTGTCATGTTATTCAAGGTCATCTTTCTTCCTGAATGTGTTTTTTTTATTTTATGTTTCTCATTGTCTGTTTGCTCTAGACGAGTGCTGACCTGCACAATGAGTGCACCCAGACTCACACTGGAACGTCTGCCTCTGCCCCACTGGCTGCTGGAATATTTGCACTGGCACTGGAACAAAAGTATGTAATACTAAAAATAAAACACCTGTGATTTTGTTTTAAAATCAAAATGTGTCTGATGTCATTTGACCCGTCTGTCTGTCTGTCTGTCTGTCTGTCTTCCCTCCTTCAGTCCAGACCTCACCTGGAGAGACCTGCAGCACATTGTGGTGTGGACCTCAGAGTTTGATCCTTTGGCCAATAACCCCGGCTGGAAGAGGAACGGAGCTGGGCTGATGGTCAACAGCCGTTTTGGCTTCGGCCTTCTCAACGCCAAAGCCTTGGTGGACCTTGCTGACCCCGCCACGTGGAAGCATGTGCCTGAGAAGACACAATGCATCGTCAGGGATGATTCTTTCCAGCCCAGGTATGTAAATGTCTTACAGCTGCTTGTCTATCTTTTGATTTTTGTTTGTTGTTCTGCCAATGGATTTTTGGCCACTGATTTTTAAATGAAACACTAACCTGCACAGTACAGTGTATACCTCATATATGGGGTTGCAGTGGTGGAATGTGAAGTATATTTACTCAAGTACTGTATTTAAGTACAAATTAGAGGTACTTTTTCTTTACTTGAGTCTTTTCTTTTATGATACTACTTTTTAGAAGGAAATAGTGCAGGTTTTTTTTGTACTCGTGGGGACAGAGCCTTCTCTGTGGCGGCCCCAAAGCTGTGGAACAGCCGACCTCTCCAGGTCAGAGCTGCACAGTCTGTTGAGCACTTTAAAACATTATTAAAAACCTTTTTATTCTCCTTGCCGTTCAGTCCCAGCTAGGCAAGAATCCTTGGCTTTCTTTTTTACTTTTTTACCCTTTAATTTGTCTTTTGTATCTCTAAATCTGTTTTGGATTGAGTTTTTATTACTATTTTATTCTATTTTATTATATTGTTTTTACTGTTTTTAGTATTTTATTCTATTTATTGTTTTTATTTATACCCAGTTGTGTATGATTTATTCTATTTTAATAACTGTACAGCACTTTGGCCAACTGAGGTTGTTTTTAAATGTGCTCTATAAATAAACTTTGACTTGACTTTGACTTGACTTGACTTGACGTTTTACTTTAAAAAAATAATAATTGGCAGTTATTTTGATAATCATTAAGTCATTTTTCAGTTGGAAACATGGTTACAGCTTCACAAATATGCATGTGTGCTGTGTTCCCGTGTTTTAGATCTGGACTGTTGGTTGAAAGGTTAAAGATAAGCTACAATTTAGCAGACTACAACAGTAAAATGATGCTTTTACATTAAAGCACAAGTAATAATAATCTAATGATATAATAGATAATAGTGTAACAGTCACATGGGATTTTTTTCTGCATGACGTGCTTTTACTATTTTTAATCTCAAGTATATTTTGCTGATTAGTATCCACCACTGTGGTGTAACTTGTGGATAATCATGGTTACATTTAAAATTCACTGTTATAGTCTACACAACATTTCTACATTTTGACAGAGTATGTAATTTCAGAGGAAGAGAAAGGGCTTTATTTCCTTCTGTCCTGACATTTTTGGTCCCACAAAGCAAACAGATGTTATTAAAGACACATCTGTTGCTTTTCAATGGAGTCATGATGTTAACAAGTCTTAAGCCTGGGTGGTCTCCCTGCGTCATTAAAATAAACCATTTTTTTTTCTAAATCACGATTCTTCATAATGACAGCTGAGAGCATTTGAGGTCAATCATCAACTCTAAATGCTAATTGTTAAACAATGGGATTAAATATCTAAATCCAAAAGCTGCAGAGCACTGGCAGAAACTCCAACAAATAATCCCGCCCTTCTGTTGTCTCAACAGATGTGCAGTATGAATTCCTATACGGATTAATGACCCAAGAAGACCGAGGGCTAATGCTTGGCTGCGATGTCCTTAAAACAGGGGTGTCAAACTCAAATACACAATGGGCCAAAATTTAAAACTTGAATAAAATCGCGGGCCAACATTGAACAAATAAACCTTTTAATATATACCAAACATGTTTTGCTTTAACATTAAATATGGAACCAGCAACGCTTATAAACATACAATATATAACTAAATAGTGCAGACATGCAAAATCAAATTTCAAATAAAAAACACATCAATGTCATTAATTTATTAAATAAAAAATAAATAAAAATAGTATGCCTCTTTTCTATTTGCATCCTTCTGATTTAAATATCAAAATAAACTTTTTCAACAGGTTCATAAATTCTGCCTTTCTTTTCGCCATTTTTGGGAAGGGGTAGCTGGGAGACAGCTGTAGCTTGAGGTTGCTATGACGACTGTCACAGAGGAGCGTTTCTGAGTCCTGTCCTGATTGACGCGCCAAAACAACAGCAGGGCATTGTGGGATTTGTAGTATTAGCTGTAAATGCGCTGCGGGGCCGGCTTTTATAGTACAATAATAAGATAATAATTTGGTATTGCCTCGAGGGCCAAATAAAATGACACTGCGGGCCAAATTTGGCCCGCGGGCCAGAGTTTGACACACCTGTCTTAAAACAAGCTTTTGATTTCACATTGATCCACCGGTAGACAGCTTCCTATGGAGCTCTGTATTTCCTTAAGTGTCCATTTTGCAATTTGCTTTGGATTATGAGATTCAATAGCACCAACAACCAGTTTCCCCATTACCTTTCTACATCCCCGTCTAATCCTGAGGATTTGGCTCTACATTTCCGTCAATGCTTAGTGGTCTACAACCCCCTCCAGCTTTATGCCAGCTTGAACACGGAAATCCTTTCATTCATGTCTGGGAGGGATGGGGATTAACTGTTTTTGCAAATGAATGACCAAATCTGCCCATGCATCCTATGCACGCTTGTCATGTGTGGAATACTTTCCAAAACTTGGTATGTCATTGCGCTGTCACACAATAATATCTTTAGCCTCATAGCATAATTGCCTAAGTAATTTTTTGGCCAAATTGTGATATCTGCCTAACTTTACTCTCCTACTACTGCTGTGTCTTTCTGCCTTATTGCATATGTTCTCCCTATCAGAACACTTGTTAGAGTCCAAAATCACTTTCTGCCTTAGTCATCTCTTTGACTTAGGCATTTTTGCGGCTACATATAAACCAAACTACATTATTTATATGTAAGAGAAAAATTGCCTTAGTCAGGGCATATTCTGCCTAAGTCACTTTTATCTGTTATGAAATTGATGTGTTTAATTTTTTATGCAAACTTGTTCACACTTCTATTTGAACTTACTGTTACAATATCAATTAAGAATACCAATGGGCTTACTAAAAATTGTGTATTTTCTTGTTTCCCGAAAACGTTAAAATATGACTTAGGCAAATATGCTATGAGGCTAACGATATGTAAAGTGTGCGGCAGTAGTATGGTTTCTCCCTCCCTGCTGCTCTGGGTCTACAAACATTAATGACAACATGTCAGGGAACCACAGGGAAAGATGTTTGTGTGTCTCATTCCTGCTATTTTAATGCATCCCACAGGGAGCTGAAAGCAGCAGGGGAGATCACTATAGAGATTCCAACCAAAGCCTGTGCGGGCCAGGAGAACGCAGTCGGCTCACTGGAGCACGTGCAGGTGGAGGCCAGCATCGAATACACAAGGAGAGGAGACTTGCACATAACACTCACCTCACCTTCTGGTAAGCGACATGCACACACACATACACTACTGGTCAAAAGTTTTAGAACACCCCAATTTTTCCATTTTTTATTGAAATTCAAGCAGTTCAAGTCAAAAGAACAGCTTGAAAGAGCACGAAGGTAAGTGGTGAACTGCCAGAGGTAAATGAAAAAAGGTAAGCTTAACCAAAACTGAAAAATAATGTACATTTCAGAATTATACAAGGAGACCTTTTTCAGGGAACAAGAAATGGGTTAACAACTTAACTCTATGGAGTCTTGGGCTATTTTGTCCATTTTTGAATTCTTTTCATGTCTTTGTAAGTCATTTTGTGTCTTTTTTTTAGTCATTTTGTGTCTTTTTTTAGTCCTTTAGTTCAACATAAAATGTGATTTTGAATCTTTTTTTACTTTCAAAACACTATCATGCTCAATAAAGAATTTTAAATGTTGCAAATGTGCATTAATTTCAGAGTACACTGAGACATTAAACTGCATCATTTTCAATTAAATTCTGGAAAAGTTGGTGTGTTCTAAAACTTTTGACCGGTAGTGTACATAAACACACATCAAAGTAAAAAAAGTTCTTAGCTGATCTCTCTGTTTGGATTTTCCCTTAGGCACCAGTACAGTGCTGCTGGCCGAGCGAGAAAGGGACACATCATCTAACGGCTTCAGAAACTGGGACTTCATGTCTGTCCATACATGGGGCGAAGATCCTGCTGGTACATGGACCCTAAAGATCACAGATACTGTGAGTTGCACACATATTAGATGAAAAGCACATTTGGCTGCACTCAAAAAAATAACTTGTTCCCAGAACGTAATAAAATTATGGAAATAATTTCCACCTTAATAAAATGCTTTAGTTTAGCGAGAAACAATTTTGTTGAGCGACAAAATGTAAATATGATGTATTTGCGTTACTGTTAATTAATTACCAGGGGTCAGTCTAACTAGATTTGTAAGGGTAATTGTAACATACTAACGTAATTTTATTGGGCCATTTAAACTTGTATGATATTATTAAGAGTTACTTAATTTAATAGGGTAGAAGCCCGGGTTCTTCCCATCTGTCTCCCCCCTTCACACTGTCTCTCACTATCAATAAACCCTTGAAAATGGCCAAAAAATAATAATTTCTAATTAGGAATGTGCACATGACTGCCACCTACTGCTCTGGACTTGTAAGCAGAATTGATTTGAAATCTTAGCCCATTAGAATTAGGTTGTTTTAACAATAATTATTCTTGTAAATTTTAGATTATTGCATGTTATGCTAAAATTACATGTTTTAAAACTGTTTAACCACAAAACATAATTTTATATAGTAGAAGCTACATGTTAGACTAAGGATTAGGTGACAGACACCCAGTTTGCTTTTTTTGAGTGTGGTTTCTATGAGGCTGCTGTCGGTTCTTCCTGAGATCTAACCAACATTATTTCCCTTCACAGTCTGGTCGTATGCAGAACGAGGGGCGGATTTTGAACTGGAAGCTGATTCTTCATGGGACGTCAGAGAAGCCTGAGCACATGAAGAAACAGAGAGTGTACATTCCCTACAACGCTGTGCAGAATGACCGCCGTGGTGTGGAACGCATGGATGACATGATAGAGGTGAGGACAAGGCATCAAATTTAACCCTCTATGGTACGGTGTTGCCCTCAGGCAACATACCCATTTTTGGCCTGTCAGATTTCTACAATGCATGTTTTTGAGTGATGCGATACTTTAAAAAAGAGGGAAGAGTATAGGGAACCAATAGCAATGCTTTAATTTGTCACATGACCTCCCAGAGGTCATATTGAAACCCTATTTTGCAGACTTTTCCAAAGAAAAAAACACCTTTGCCATTTTGCGCCACAAAAAAATAACTCAAAACATAATTTCCTTCCCTTTTCTATCTGGAAAAAAATATATTCCTACTTATAGGTGAGTAAAACTTCATTTTTGATAGTTTCATACACTTAAAGTGTTCAAGACATTCATTTCAATGGGTCGTTGGTTCAATTGTACAATGTTGCCTAAGGACAAGAAACCGGTTTAAAAAAGTCCCTTTTATAATTTTTTTTAAATTTAAAATGTTATGTATGTACCCTGTTGAAATTACTGAATCTTTTACACGTGTAAAAAAAATAATTTTTTTTTACACGTGTAAAATTGTAAAAACGTTCTTTTTCACTTGTGCACCGTTATGGTACAATGTTGCCTACGGGCACAAACCCCCAAAAACTTCCAAAAAAAAAAAGAATTATAAATTTCTTCATGTTCATCTTCATTGTGTTTATTTAGTCTATTTTAAGACAAAAAAAACACCCCAAACATTTTTTCCTAACTGGCATCATAATGCGTACCATAGAGGGTTAACATAAAGACCTGGTTTAGAAGTAGAGGAAAGGATTGTGTGAGTATATGTTGTGTCATATTAGCATATGAGTGTCATGTAAAATTAGACCCATAACTTTAAAAGCTGAATGTAGCAATGCTAAATATACACAAGAGTGTTTTTACAATCTTTCTTTCATCTTAATCTGGCCCTGGACCTATTTCCAAATCTTAGTCTAGGAAACGTTTTATGGTTAGGAGAGCAATAGTAATTTGCTATTGCCGTTTCCAAACAGGATAAGATTAACAGACCTGTGCCAGTGCAATGTCCCCCCAAACTAATCCGAACCGTAGTCCATGTCATAGTTAGTGAATCCAGAGCTGGGGGAAATGTATGTGTAGAGCACATAGGAATGACCCCTTGTACACTTGTTAACCCTCTATGGTACGCTTTATGATGCCAGTTAGGAAACAAAAATGTTTGGAGTGTCTATATTTTTTTCTTCAAATAGATTAAATTAACATAATCTGAAGAAATGTTTATATATATATATATATATATATATATATAGGCCCATAGGCAACATTCTACCATAACGGAGCACAAGTGAAAAAGAAAGTTTTTTAAAATTAATTTTAACATAACTTATTTAATAAACATGTGTAAAAGATTCAGTAGCTTCAACTTGGTACAATACAAAACATTTTAAATTTAAAAACATTATAAAAGGAACTTTTTTAACCGGTTTCTTGTCTGAATGCAACCCATTGAAATGAATGTCTTTAAAGTGTATGAAACTATCAAAAATTAAAGTTTACACACCTAAAAGTAGGATTTTTTTTTCCAGATGTAAAGGGTCCAGGAAATGACGTTTTGAGTGATTTTTTGTGGTGCAAAATGACAAAGCTGTTTCCTTTGAAAAGATCTGCAAAATAGGGTTTCAATATGGCCTCCTGGAGGTCATGTGACAAATTAAAGCTTTGCTATTGGTTCCCTATACTCTTCTCTCTTTTTTAAATTATCGCATCACTCAAAAACATGCATTGTAGAAATTTGACAGGCCAAAAATGGGTATGTTGCCTGAGGGCAACACCGTACCATAGAGGGTTAAGTGAGCTGTATAACGAGACTAAGAGCGCCGCTTTAACCTAAATGCTAATGTACAGCATGCTAGCATGATCAAATTGACCATTATAACGTAAACGATCAACATCTTCACCATTCTAGGCTAGCATTGTTAGCATGCTAACATTGCCACTTAGCATGATAACAAAGTATGGAGTGTTAGTTTCGCAGGTATTTTTTATATTTTTGGTGACCCGAACAAATTTAATTGCTCACGTGTCTGTGACATCACTGATAAGTGTGCTTGCAACCTTTTGACCAGAATAATGACTAATATGACTTCCACTAGCACATAATTACGAAAACTAAACTCAAATATAATATACAGACATAATCATACAGAAGGGCCTTTATGTAGTTGGATGAATATTTTAGGTTGATAAGACATGGCATGAACATTGGGTCTGATATACAAATTATTTCATCTCAAGATTTGTGCTAGAAATCATAATGGAATAATTTGAAATTATTTCAATCTCAGAACAAATGTGACCGATTATTGTAAATAATAACTTTCCATATACAGTACAGGCCAAAAGTTTGGACACACCCATCTCATTCAATGCGTTTTCTTTATTTCCATGACTATTTACATTGTAGATTCTCACTGAAGGCATCAAAACTATGAATGAACACATCTGGAATTATGTACTTAACAAAAAAAGTGTGAAATAACTGAAAACATGTCTTGTATTTTAGATTCCTCAAAGTAACCACCCTTTGCTTACTAGAATATAAGACGTGTTTTCAGTTATTTCACACTTTTTAGTTAAGTACATAATTCCACATGTGTTCATTAATAGTTTTGATGAATTTACAATGTCAATAGTCATGAAAATAAAGGAAACGCATTGAATGAGAAGGTGTGTCCAAACTTTTGGCCTGTACTGTATGATGTGGTGTTAGCATGCACAGTGATATAATTGCATATTAATATTTAAAGCTATTTATTATGTGCTCTCTAGGACATCTGAATTACAACAATGGGCATGACAGTGTATAAATTGTAGCATTTTGTATTGTCATTATATAATTATAGATGCATTGTGCTGATCTACAGAGCCAACTCAATAAAATAAAAAAATTGGTCACTGTCCAGGTGCTCCAGGGCTGCATTGATTTTTTTTTAATACATATTATAAAACTGCAATATGATTCCAAAATAAACAATAAAACATGGTTATGTTGTCTATCTTTAGATGCACGCTCTGTGAATCAACACACACCAATAACCTGTCTCCTCTCTGTCTGTCTGGTGACACAGGAGCCCACGCAGGCCAAACCACCTCCAAAGACTGAGTCTGCTCCTTCCAACCCACAGAAGGAGCCCAAAAAACCCTCAAACCCAGCCTACTCCCCTTCCCTGGCCCTGCTGCGTCTCCTGCAGACGGCCTTCAACAGGCAGACCCCGGCCCTGCGGCGGCCCCAGTCCGAATCCAGGGACTGGAGGAAGCAGCAGCCGAGCCGGAGCGTCTCTCCTCCCGCGACAAGACTCCCCCCTCAGACGTTGTACCAGGCTCTGGACTTGATCAACAAGTACCGCGGCCCCGAGGACAGCGTCTACAGCGACTACAGCGACGGCTTCTACAGCACCAAGCCGTACAGGCACAGAGACGACCGGCTGCTGCAGGCCCTGTTTGAGATGATAGATGATGACCGCATATGAAGGCCTGGAGGAGAGGAGAGGAGAGGAGAGGAGAGGAGAGGAGAGGAGAGGAGAGGAGAGGAGAGGAGATGGAAGATAGAAGATTGTGGGGAGCATGTGTTGGTTGGGGAGCAGAGGAACAAGGCGAAGAGAAGAGAGAAAGCAAAGCACTGGAGGAGGAGAAGAAGAGAAGAAAAGAGAAAGGAAAGAGAACTCTTCCACTCTGTTTTGTTTATTTCCCCCAAAATGCTGCATATCTGATCTATTTACCTTCATTTGCCAGTCACTGTTCATTTAATAATTCTCATTCAGTCATGCAAATTTTTAAGTCCACATGTGATTTGTTTGAGGCCTCTCTGCTACAAACTGTATCTCCACATAGTCAAAGTGAAAGCATTTAAAACATAAGAAAGGAGCCTTGTCTCTCTTCTCCTCACTGCCTGCTCAAGCATGCCACCTTTAGAATATAAGTTTTGTATAAGTATCTATATATTATCTATATATTATACAAAGACAATGATTGTAATATGGTTTCGAAAACACGTCACATCGAAAAATTTCACTTTCAAAAATCCTTTCTGTTTCTAATAGGTGTTTTCAACTCCTACATAGTTTTATTTTCAGTATGTTTCACTATAGGACACCAGCTCACTTTAATCACTTTAGAGGACAAATTAAACCTTTAAAATCTGACACAAAGTTAAATAAGAGTCAGCATATATTCAAGATGAAGCAAAATTTAAAAAATCAAAAAAAAAATCAGATATTTGAAATTATTGAACTACTTTTGTTGGCAAAAGAATTATCCTCAGGGTGTCAACAAAGCTCAGAGAGTAACAGAATCATATTCTCAGTATTAAGAGAAATATATAAAGATTATATAGTATAAAAGTATACAGATGAGACACAGTTGTACCACTTCTAAAAAATCTACTCTGGTAATAATAAATGACAGATGGAGAAAGTCTTTCAGTCGAGTAGCGATACATTAAAAGTGGAAAAAAAAGACAGATTAATCTTCTTCTTGTGCTATTTGTTTAATTTTGTATAAGTCCAATGCTGCATTAAATGAAATATTTTTCTAAGGATCCTCATAGTTTATGGAAATAATATAAAACAGTATCAAACACTTGAACGGTTTATTTTCTTGTGGCGTAGTTCACTCAGTCACTGCAAAGTCAGTGTAGTTACCATAACTACTGTACCAATGAACACTGCCAAAATCTTTGCTGTCAAAAAGCTTCAGTGAATTTCAGTGAATGTGCAAATGGCTGACCAATTGTTTGTTCATCATCTGCAATATGCCAATTACAAACAGTTCCTTGAATCCTGGACAGATTATTGCATTAATATTCCTTCTCTGGTATTATTTATTTGATATTGATGAACCTCTCACACTTTACAAACTGACCAGAAACTCTGTAGAATAGGGGCTCTGCACCATCAAGCACATTCATCTTGAACGCCTTAATATATGCTGTAATAAATGTACATTCTCATCTCCACATGGTTTAGATCAACTTCTAGCGTTAAGTGTTTATGACATAAATAGTTATGAATCCTCTATGCAGAGTCTCTATCCTCCAGCTTGGAACTGCCGGCCCCGCTTCTCTGCCAACAAGGTGACAGGAAAAAGATGTTTGGGACAACGCTTCACATGCACCCTGTAATTTATTCATTCTTTAGTGTAGCCCGTGCTGTTTTCTTTATCTTTTTTTTGTTTTTGACTGATGCTTCAGTCCGAAGTTGTTTACACAAACCAATATTATGTCGCAATTTCTGTATGGATGTACAAACGTAATGAGATTTATCGTAATAAACTGCAAAGTGACCTCTTGTGTGTGTTTGAGTCTCTGGCAGCGACCCAGCTGTGGCAGCCTGTGGTAGATAAAACGGAAATATAGGGCTTGGTGAGAAATCTAATTAATTTGATTAATTTGAATTAGAGTTTTAGTAGTTGTCCCAAACAGCAGAGTCAAAAATATATATATATATATACACTACTGGTCAAAAGTTTTAGAACACACCAACTTTTCCAGAATTTAATTGAAAATGATGCAGTTTAATGTCTCAGTCTACTCTGAAATTAATGCACATTTGCAACATTTAAAATTCTTGATTGAGCATGATAGTGTTTTGAAAGTAAAAAAAGATTCAAAATCACATTTTATGTTGGACTAAAGGACTAAAAAAAGACACAAAATGACCAAAAAAAGACACAAAATGACAAAAAAAGACACAAAATGACAAAAAAAAAAGACACAAAATGACCAAAAAAAGACACAAAATTACAAAAAAAGACACAAAATGACAAAAAAAAAAAGACACAAAATGACTTACAAAGACATAAAAAGAATTAAAAAATGGACAAAATAGCCCAAGACTCCATAGAGTTAAGTTGTTAACCCATTTCTTGTTCCCTGAAAAAGGCCTACTTGTATAATTCTGAAATGTACATTATTTTTCAGTTTTGGTTAAGCTTACCTTTTTTTATTTACCTCTGGCAGTTCACCACTTACCTTTGTACCCTTTCAAGCTGTTCATTTGACGTGAACTGCTTGAATTTCAATAAAAAACTAAATATATATATATATATATATATATACTGTATGTATGAACAATGAATCACAAGCAGGGGAGTCCTGAAGCTTAAATGTGTGTCTGACTTCTACTTAATGGAAGCAAGTGGTGCTGACAGTCCCCATATATTCAGCCACGCTAACAGGACGCTAAATGGATGGAAGTGCCAGTTGGTTCACCACTGTGTTCCAGACTGAAATATCTCAACAACTGGCGGATAGATTGTCATGAAATTTTAAAGACATTTTTCCCCCTTTGATGATAACTTAAAGCAGCTATTCTCAACCTTGGGGATGATTTCTGGGGGTCGCCAAATCATTTTGGAAGTCAGCTCTGTCTCCACTGTGTTAAAGTATTCATGTGTTAATGTGTTTTAGTCTTTTTGGTCATTTCATGTCTTTTTTTGGTCATTTTGTGTGGGGTTTTTTTGTAATTTTGTGTCTTTTTTGGTCATTTTGGGTCATTTTGTGGTCAATTTGTGTATTTTTTGGTCATTTTGTTTCCTTTTTTTAGTCATTTTGTGTCTTTTTTTAGTCATTTTGTATCCTTTTTGGTCATTTTGTGTCTTTTTTGGTCAATTTGTGTCTATTTTTTTGGTCATTTTGTGTCTTTTCTGGCCATTTTCTGGCTTTTTTCGTTCATTTTATGTACTTTTTGATCATTTTGTGGTCAATTTGTGTCTTTTTTGGTCATTTTGGTTATTTTTTGGGTGATCTGAACTGTGCGTGTGAGATTGTGTTCAGTGAGCGGGGGTCGCGGACAACATGCATGTTAAATTGGGGGTCTCAACTCAAAAAGGTTGAGAACTACTGACTTAAAGGACCAGTGTGTTGGATTTAGTGGCTTCAAACAGTGAGGTTGCAGATTACAACCAACTGAATGACCCTCCACTCAGTCCCCTGAGGGTGTTCAATCATCTCAATATCGCTGTGTCAGCACTGGAGAGAAGTCGGGTCGCACCAATTATCAGCTGCTATAGGGAAAAAATGCTCCTGCTGGTTTGTATTTCTTTTAACCAATCAAAAGTGTCTCGGGGCGGAGCTATGGCCACAATGCAGCGATGGCGGAAGGGAAGGGAGAATTCTACGTAACAGATGCAAACAATAGCTGGTTTAAACCAAGCTTCATCCAAGAGGTGAAGTTAAAGTGAGCACAGATTATGACCACTGGAGTTATCATTTTAGATATTGGACCCATTTTTTTCAAACCACATCATTCTGGCATGAAAATGGCATTTTTCTGATGGACAAAAAATGAACATGTCAATGATCTTTGTCTGTCCCAGCAACTTATTGTTGTGAAATATGATTCATTCTTAAAGTCTTATAGTCTTAAGTAGTTTTTTTTTCTTTCTTTTTCTGTTATTTCTTTCTTTTCTCCTTATTGTTGTATAGATTTATGATGATTTTAAACTCTAAGCTATATTTATACAGGGTTTATTTTTTATTTTATTTTTTTCTCAGGGTAAATGTATATTGTAATTGTTTGTAATTTTATTCTATTTTGTAGATGGTGTAATTGTATATTGGATTTTTATAGTATTGTGATTTTGTATGTAGTTGTAAAAGCCCAACTAGGGACGGGAGTTGAAAATTAGCTGAAGCTATATCTCTGTATGCAGCACATCAGATGCATGTCCTGTATCTATGCTAACTGCATTGTCCCTATCAAATAAAATACATTAAACAATGATTACATAATACATTATGCATGATAATCACAACCTTTCAAGGTGGAGAAAAGACAACGCTCACTGGGGCGACAGTAATTGTTTACCATTTTATACCACTGGAGCAGCTTGTTATGTGCAATTTCTTAAAATAGAACTGCTTTGCTTTAACAGTCTACATCTGGTGAATCAAACTATTGTAGGAAACACTACATTGGCCTTCACTTTAACAACCTCCCAAGAAGTGGCATTTGGTTTGTCCTTTGTGGGTATGTGAAGGGCTAACAAACAAGCTAACAAAAGTGATTATACACTAATGAAAACATAGTCATGAGTATTAGATTCCATTTCTGCCAATAGATCTCCCTTAATCCTACACATTTCTCCTTTAACTTGTTATCATGTGGCATGATCAGGTCAAATTCCTGCAGAACTAATCGCCTGCATTCCCATCTGTACTGTTTGATTTGGGCTAAGTAGCAACATGCTAAAGCAACATGTTAAACTAAGATGGTGAACAAAATGAACACTATACCTTCAAAATATTGGTATGCTAGCATTGTCATTGTGAGCTTGTTATTGTGCTGATGTTGGCATGTCTGTAGACTTTTCTTTAAATAGGTATATCAGCAAGTTTAACATTTTTTGGTAACACTTTACAATAACCATCTAATTGATGTTTATAGATGGTTTATAAACCAATTATTAACCATTTACAAAGTGCTAAACACATATAATCTTAAAATGTTTTCAACCAATTTCTTAAAGAGATATGAATCATTTCAAAATCATTAACATACTTAATATGGTGTTAACATTTTCATAATGAGAGCAAAACGATTAATAAAGTAGCCTATTAATTATAATGTAATTGTTTGTTAATGGTACAGTAACAATCAATTACATTAATATACCATATATTTGCCATTTATAAATGATAGTTAAACATTAATAAATTATGTATTTAGTTTATAAATGATGATTAAACTTTAGTAAACTATCTGTTTACCATTTATGAATGGTCTATTTACCATCTATAAATGATGGTTATTGTAAAGTGTTACCCATTTTTTCATTAATAAAAGACATATCTCTGACATTATATAACAGCATCTTAAAATGATGATGTCTGTTTTGTCTACCAGTGACAGGCCACAGCTTCTTCTTGTGTATTCCTATTTAGTGCCTCCACCTTGTGGACAGAGAGAATACAACATCCTGCTGACGTGAACTGCAGCCTGGTTTCTAATTCAGCATTATGTCTATCTACTTCCCACTAACTCTTTTCTATACATGATCTTGTGTTTAAAGTGGTATTTTCTGTCAGGAGAATGATTCTGAGGAAAGTATGAGAATTAATTGAGGGTCCCCAGCGAGTTTTTGAGAGACCACCCATCGTCTGTCGTCATGCTTCCAACATGAGTAGGAGGAAAGAATGTTAAAATCCACTTTTCTCTCTAATTCTACCGTGTCTTCTCTTCTACTCCTCAGCTCCTCCCATTAGCTTAGATTCTCCAAACATCTGGTTACTTGGGTTTTTCTTCAAAACTGAATCCTGCAAAAGCCTGAGGGGGAAAGTGAGAAGGGGGAAAAGAAGATATGTGAAGAAAAGGGAGTGGAAAATATTATAAAAGCAACTCACAAGACAGAGAAGGAGGGAGCAAGGTAAGAAAATAAGCACTGAAGGAAAACTGCACAATTCCAGGAAGAGACAGAGTGAGCAGGAGAGAAACAGAGCGAGAGAGAAAAGCAAAGATTTCTTTTGGAGAAAAAGGTGGCCTCAGACAAAGGTTTGTGTGTTTATCCACCAGCAGGTCACAATATGGCGCTGTTCCCGTTCTGCAAGATGCCTGCAGGTCAGTACAACCTCAGCCACTCCTCCACCTCCTCTGCTCATGTCATATCTGGTTGTTTCCCCCCGCTTGTCATTGATTTCTGACGGCTGTACTTTTCACACTCAGCTAAAACACCAAAGCTATTTAAAGCTTTTCTCAGACGTTTTCTATGTGAAATCGGATCCTATAAATGTGTCCAGGAAGGCAACATAAGGCCTTGATTAATTCAAGAACTTTTGTGCATTTTTCCCTAATCTCTTTACCAGTGAAAGAGCATGCACATCAGGGGAATGTATGCTGAGAATATGGAGACATATACACTACTGGTCAAAAGTTTTAGAACACAACAACAAATGATGCAGTTTAATGTCTCAGTGTACTCTGAAATTAATGCACATTTGCAACATTTAAAATTCTTTATTGAGCATGATAGTGTTTTGAAAGTAAAAAAAAGATTCAAAATCACATTTTATGTTGGACTAAAGGATTAAAAAAAAGACACAAAATTACCAAAAAAAGACACAAAATGACTAAAAAAAGAAACAAAATGATCAAAAAAAGACACAAAATGACTAAAAAAAGACACAAAATGACCAAAAAAAGACACAAAATGGCTTACAAAGACATGAAAATAATTAAAAAATGGACAAAATAGCCCAAGACTCCATAGAGTTAAGTTGTTAACCCATTTCTTGTTCCCTGAAAAAGGCCTACTTGTATAATTCTGAAATGTACATTATTTTTCAGTTTTGGTTAAGCTTACCTTTTTTTATTTACCTCTGGCAGTTCACCACTTACCTTTGTACCCTTTCAAGCTGTTCATTTGACTTGAACTGCTTGAATTTCAATAAAAAACTGGAAAAATTGGGGTGTTCTAAAACTTTTGACCGGTAGTGTACGTTCACTCACATGTGCTTCGACTTAGCTTCTGTCCCATGCAATGTGTAACTTTTGGTTCAGTACCAATCTCTTTTAAAACATATTCGTATCTCCTGTTTACATTGTTAAGACTAATACATTATACATTTGAATGCATTATACATAACTATCTGGCCTATATAGAGATCAAGTACGTTATACCATATGTGTTATAGCCTTTAGACATTGCATGGGCTATAGTATATAGTGTAGAAGTATGACATATGCTTTAAAGATTACTTATCTTTTTGTACTCCCAGGTTGTATCACTGCCAAATGGTGGTATTTGTGTGTCAGCACATTCTTTTCATTCTTATGAGCTTGAGTCTTTTTACTAAGAATATTTGTAAATAAGTTGCTGGATGATAGCATAACAACTTATACTGGTTTTATTAAATTGCATGTACATGTGTGTGTTTTTGTATTTCAAACAGGACCTGTCAGAGTGATCAGGATACAACTGGTCCTGTACTGTTTTCTCCTGTCTCTTATCATATGTAAGTGCTCAGAAGAATTCGTTCTACTCTAACACTTTGTACCAGGACACTAAATACACATTGAACAATTTGCTTGTGGCAAAGTAAATGCAAAGTACAACCTTATTCTTGCTTGCTGAGTAAAAAGGCCGAATTATTTGAAATATGCACTATATTCTAGACATATAGAGAAAAGTTAACGTAAAGCACTTTAACCCATAAGAACTCACGGTGACACCCATGTAGCAAACACTTTAAATATTATAGAACAGGGGTCTCAAACTCAAATTACCTGAAAGGCCGCTGGAGGCAGTATTAAAATGACCAAAAAATCTAAATTACTTTAAAAATACACAAAAAAGATGGACAAAATGACTTAAAAAGACACAAAATGACCAAAAAAGACACAAAATTACAAAAAAAAGGACACAAAATGAAAAAGGTGGCCTCAGACAAAGGTTTGTGTGTTTATCCACCAGCAGGTCACAATATGGCGCTGTTCCCGTTCTGCAAGATGCCTGCAGGTCAGTACAACCTCAGCCACTGCTCCACCTCCTCTGCGTGTGTCATATCTGCTTGTTTCCCCATTGATTTCTGACGGCTGTCAAACTCAAATTACCTGGGGGCCACTGGAGGCAGTATCAAAATGACCAAAAAATCTAAATTACTTAAAAAAGACACAAAAAAGACAGACAAAATGACTTAAAAAGACACAAAATGACCAAAAAAGACACAAAATTACAAAAAAAGGACACAAAATGACAGAAAAAAACGAAATTACTTAAAAAAAGACACAAAAAACCTACAAAATTACTAAAAAAAGACACAGAATGACAAAAAAAAACCCACATCATAAATATGTTCTGCGTGGTTCACTTGGTCTGTGGTATATCCCCCATAACTTTCCTTTATGGATAATTGGATCTGGGTTCTTATGGGTTAAATAAGGTCAGTTGTGACTTTACTGCAGCTTATGTACTTCACAAAAAGAATCACTGTCAACTATTTGTTTTTTGCCCCCTTAGACTTCCTCCATGGTCGTAGAGCTGCTGTTGGTGTGGGGTCATCTCATCGTATCTTTCATGGCTTACCAATGGACAAAGGAAAAGTAAAGACAGACATGACGGTCGTCAGGGCAACAGTGCCTATCAAACAAACTCCTCTGGAGACACCATGGGGTGCTCCTTTAGTGTGGGGGGACACCCGAAAATCAGCTCGGCGCAGGGCTAAATTCGCAAAACAGGGAATCACAACAGGTCTTCTGGCCCTCGTAGTGGGAACTTATGCCCAGTTCGTGCGACGTTTTCTCGCTTCAGCTGAAACCCACTTTCTGCCAGGTCAAAGGGTCACCTATTACATTCTCACAGACAATCCCCGCTCCCTGGATCCCCCCATCGAGTTGGGGCCTGAACGAAAACTAAAGGTGGTTCCCATTGCAGAGCTGCCTGGCTGGGACAGGCTGGCCCGTCGCCGGATGGTCCTGCTTGCTGATGCCATCAAAAACCCAATCGCCCACGAGGTCGAATACATCTTCTGTGCTGACGTCGATCAGGAGTTTGTGGCCCCGGTGGGAGAGGAAATCCTCGGAGACCTGGTGGCCACGTTGCACCCAGAGCTCTATGGGATGCCACGAAATGCCTTTCCATACGAAGTAGAAGAGGTCTCAGCAGCTTGTGTGGATGATGATGAAGGAGACTACTACTACACCTCTGAGCTGTATGGAGGGTTGGTTTCTGAGATGTATACGCTGGCTCGAACCTGTTCTTTGCTCATTCTGCAGGACCAGGCTAACGGGATAACAGCCAGGGGCCTTGAGGAGAGCTACCTGAACCGCTACCTGATCGACCACAGGCCCACCTGTGTGCTGTCCCCAGAATACAGCTGGTGGGACTCAGCCCTGGCTCCTGATGTGCCTGTACAGAGGCTGGTGTCTTTGGGACGGCAAAGTGAGACTTGAAATAAGGAGAAATGATGTAAAATGAGGGACAGGAGGGTTCTGCTGGCCGAACCCATCGACGTATGGATTTCAATCCCACATGAAGAACGGTTCTCAGCTCAAATATTGGTAAACAGTGTTATGACAGGACTGAAGATGAAGGAAAAAGATAACGAGAAAGCACATATGCCAATCATCTTTATTCATAATTATAATTCCCATTTAATTTTCTGTTCTTTTACCAGAAAATTTATAAAGGCAGCCAGCAATCACACAGAAGCAAACTGCGCAATCTGCTCTCAATTAAAGACCCATTTGTGTGAACAGTGTCTCTGCGTGCTATCTCTTCCACAGCAGACAAAAAAGAAATTGACCTGTCTCTTTAAACGAAGCACTGTGCTCTCCATTAATGTCAGCCTCGGAGATACTGCTCCAGTGGCTTTGTGGTCAGCAGCGATAAGAGTCAACAGTGTAAGTGCACACTTTCCCCACAGTGGCCAATCATTAACTGGAAGAGCTGCTGTTTCAAGGTCTTTAAATATCAGGTGGGGGGAAAATGAATACAACAAGATGCTGTTTCTCCAGGTGATACGTGTTTATATACTATTGTATTTAAGCTTCAGCTGAAAATTGTCTTGAAATTGGTGAAAGTAGCTCAGGATGCATTGAAGTTATTTTCCATTAAAACAGCTATTTTAGCCCATTATGTGTTAGACTAAAATGTAAACTGAAATGACCTGATTTTGGTGGTTATTATGTTGTCTGTGAGTCTCCTTATCTCTTTCTGACACACACACACACACACACACACACACACACACACGCTCCCACATTCACACTCTACTTTCTCTTCCCTGTGTTCTGAGTTTTAATGGGAGGGTTAAACAACAGCAGATGTTTTTTTCTCACTGCCAACAGAATCTGTCCTCAGGGCGAGATCGCCACGTGGAGTGAAGTTGGAGGTAAACTTCAGATAATCCTTTCAGTTAGCTTTTATTTTTACTTAAATTCTCACTGCTTGCAACACAGGTGTGTTCATGTTGGCTCTCTATTAGTATAAAATCACATTTTAAATTATGTTCACATTTTAACTAAATTGTGTGAATTCCATAATAGGCAGATTTTGTCTCACCATACACTAATTCCACCAAAAAGCATGTTTATGTGAACACTATTTGCCTCATTCATCTATATATAGAAGCTTTTTTACATAGGCTACCTGATCCATGCTGACTACCCCTTTTCATGCCAAAGCAGTTTAAAGAATTACTGATTTAATCCTTGTCATGTGATTTACTGGTGGTCAAGGAGCCTGTTGACAGCAGCGTAAGGAAAAGACAGTACAGAAAGCCCTAACATAAAAACCTATATACATTTAAGTCTAGTTTCTATGATTAGTAACTCATAAATCTTAATATGTTTAAACATAACATTACATATGAATCTCCCTTGTGCAGATGAAGAGAACAAATAGGCCTATATGTAAAAAAAACCAAACACATTGTTTAACCCCCTGTGGCCCTGCGTCCTCATATGTGGACATTTCATTTTAGGTTTTCTGGACCTTATATTTCATTCTGCTTAACTAGAACTATGCACTCTAGAATAAGAACAATACATCAATCAGTGTAAAAATCAGATGGCAGCATCTTGGTAAAGTCAATGAACAGCTTTTAGCCAGACAAAAGTGGACCAGGTACCAAAGCTGATCAGATTTTATGGCTAAAACTTTTTTAGTAGTATTTGTGCTTTGATAATGTTTGTAGTTTGATGTTCTGTGCAAGTTTGACTATTTTTAGCATTAGCAACAAGTTCCGACTCTGCTAATCAGGAAGTATTCATTTGAAAACTAATAGACTTTTACTATGATTCTTCAAATGAGAGGGTGTAAATGTAAGGAAATAAAAAGTTTTAAAGTTTTAAAAAGTTATACAGTAAAATGAACCCATTATTTTTTTTCAAAAACTAATTCCTGTTCAAAGACAATGCTTAGTTTTTGTATTTATCGGGTCCTACAAATCCAAAATATCTAGGAGAAACTAACAATACATACCAAACAAAAGCTTGGCTCTCAGGAGGTTAAAAGCAGTCTAAGGCCTGTTGTATTTCTCTGCTTTGACCCTGTTGTAAAGCAGTTTTCAGACAGCTATCTCTACAATGACAGTGGTAAAGGCATACTTTTCTAAATGCAAAGACACACACTGGCCATTGGCTCCCATGCTATTTACACCACAATCAGGTGGTAAATATTACAGTAATTTATGGGTGATTACATCAGCAAAGGTGTTTAAATGACTGAACAGATGTGTAATCCTTGCTGCTTTAGCAATTAAAAACACAAACATTTGTGACTGCACAAACAAGTATATCAAGTCAAGGTGAGTCTTGTTTTCCTTTAACTCTGTCTTTGTGCTGTAAATCAGTCCTGTACACTATAGGCAAATGGGCATGGGGAATATCTGGGAGCACATATAAAAAAGCATACAATTAATTTGCAAGTGTGGTTGTGTCCTTCTATCAACACCCTCAGCTCACCTATCCTGCATGTGTTTGTACTGAGGGAAGAAGCCAGCGCATCTGGATAAAATCCAACCCAGGATGTTGCTGTGAGGCAACAGTGCTAGCTAATGAGCCACTGTGCCACTGCCATGCCTGCTTATTAGTGTCAATTACAGGTCACTTACAGTGAAGTTAAACTGCTGGGGACTTTTTGATGATGGTGCAATTACTCAGTCGCAAGTAGCTGATCATTTAATTCCCCTTTACTTTATTTGTGTTAAACTATACACAATAATTAGGCTAAGTTACAACATTGTAAATGTATGATCCAGTTTGTGTCTTATCTGTTACTTTATTAGTTTAATTATATCACAGCAGGCTGGGATACGATACGTGTGAAGAAGCATCTGACTTTTCAGCTGAGCTGCCACGGACGCACCTAGCTTTGGACAGACATTTAATGTTTTCAGTCATTGCTAGGCAACAACATGTCTAGGTCACTGAGGCTAGCAAGTTAGCAAGCTAGTGAACAGGTAACGTAATGTTAATGGAGGAAATGCTAATGCATAATGGCCATTGAGTATATTAACATTTTAGTCGTATAGAGAAGAAAAACTCTATACAACTAAAATTACAATATATTAACTTATCATTTACAGAAAAACTAACAACCACACTGCAAAAAAGAAAAGTTGGGTGAACTCAAAATTTCAAGGCAACAAACTTCGATAAAATTTTAAGTTGGACAATTAAACTAAATATTTTAAGTTTTTCTTTTGAGTTTGCTCAACACTGAATTCAGATTTTTGTCAACTCAACTGGAAGTTGTACTAACTTATAATTTTACATTATAATAACTTTTAATCCTTACTTCTGCTAACTTCTGCAATGTGACGATTGTAACGCCGCTATGAAATGTCAGCTAATGTTGCGACCACAATTTTGAGTTAGCATTGATACGCTAATGGCTACTCTTGTAGCTGTAACAAGCAGCGCCACTAGCATCAGTTAGCCGCTAGCATCCGTTAGCCACTAGCGTCCGTTAGTCGCTAGCATCAGTTAGCCGCTAGCTTTCGCTAATGACCGTATTTAACTGCTTTCACACATTTCACAACAAAGAAATAAGAGTTATCAGAACTATTGTCCCTTGTTGTGAACCCCAACTTAAAGATATAAGTAACAACAACTCACAAACTTGTTTTTGAGCAGACAACTGGCTTCCTTTGTTGTGCTAACTTACATTATTGCCCTAAATGTCAATAATTTATATTTCCAAGTTTTACCATCTTAAATCACTGTTTTAGGCCAAAAAATACAAGTTGGCTTTTTTGCAGTGCATGGCCTCCACCATCTTCTGAAAATATCGGCACATCAAAATAGTTAACTCAGAGCTTTCAGGTATTTTCCACTTCCGATGTTATAAATACAAAGAGTAACACGGGTAAACCCAACCCTATTTGAAGGCATTTTAAGTAGCCTACAATCAATGTCAAACACTGCGCTGTCACTCGTTTTCAATACTTTCAGGTGTATTAAAAAGTGGAAAACTAGAATGGATTATGAATCGTATAAATGTTGATTTTCTTTTTTTTTAAATGTGATAAATGAGAAGTGATGGCTACATGACAATTTTGTGAATGTGTTTCGTCTCACAATGTTATGAAAAAGTCCTGTCAGAAAGTTAGCTAGCTAGCATATATTTTCTGCATTAGCTTTAGCTAACAGCCTATACATTCATAGCATATTCTACTTGCTAGCTTTGTGTAAAGTATGTATGTTCCCATCAATTGTTGATGGAAAACGTATCATGTAACATTGTATCAATAAAAACACTTCACTTCAGACAGAATTTCTAATAATTTAGATTTGAAGGAAGTGAGTTTTTTAATTTATGTATTTTTCTCAGTGTTGACTCCATGGCTACGCCCTTGATCAAGCCTATAGGATGTTTGTTTTTTTAACAAACCAACTGTTCAACTGTCTACGTAGATAGGAAACTAAAACAATGATTATCTCCAATCATTAGCCATGTCCTTGACCAAACAGAAAGACCTGAACAATAATCATTGACATTGACACCCAAAAAATTATTTTTAGCATTACAGATAAATAGTTTGTGTTCATCCGAGTTGCTTTTTGTTGACATTAGTTCATGAATTACCTTTGAATATTTACGTAATACAGATTTTAGTGGATGTGGGGAGCACTAGGCTGCTTGTTTAGTTTACTTTATTGACATAGAAGAAAATCCAATTCTGAATATCAACTTTAAATGCAATACCTTTGATCTAGCAGGAGAAAAGATACATCTTTATCTCTGTTCAGGCTCCAGACGCCTGCCCCTCAAACATGTGCCTCTGATTAGCACCTAAACTGGAGCCGGGCCAAATAATACACCTATTAATGATTAACGTCTGCACAGAATTGTGTGTGCCGTAGAGGGATATCATTGGAGTTACACAGGAGCAATGAAGAGAGAAATGAAGGGGAAGAAAGCAGCTAGTGGCGAAGGATCATGACGCATTTCCTCTGTGTTGAAAAAAATGAACAATATATGTATCCACATTTTAAAGATAATTGTCAGAGGCCAATCCTTTTTGCAAACTGGTATTATATTTAGATCTTCACGGTTTGGCAGCCTAATCCATAGTCTTCCTGTGTTTAATGTTCAGCCTTTAACAAAGGGTGTGTAATTTAAAAGTATTCACCACTCTGTGCTCCTAAGCTTCCGTCAGGTGACACCTTCAGGGCCTCTGTAAACACAGAGGCTCTAAAATCAATGAGTTCTATCCAACCCAAAGGCTGTATCTAATTGTTTGCACAGCATGTAACCTGTCAGACAAACCAGAGCCCCTCTGGAATTAAACAGACTTAAAATCTGCATATATTCAAACCAAGAAGCAAAGTTGTCAAGCCAGTCACGTTTAATTTGCCTTTGTTTAATTTTATTTGTGATTTTAAATTTTGTACATGTATTTTTATTTTTATGTACTTACTTGATTCCTATGGTCTATGTCTAGTACCATCAGGTTGAATGCACTTATTGTAAGTCGCTTTGGACAAAAGCGTCTGCTAAATGACATGTAATGTAATTTAATGTAATGTATTTATCTTTAAATTGACAGCATATCGTTGGGGAGCAGTTTATTTTGAAAAGGAGGAAGAATCAATTTTGTTGATGAATTAATGTGAAAGAAGTCTCTTGTGTGTATGTGTGTGTGTGTGTGTGTGTGTGTGTGTGTGTGTTTGTTTGTGAGACTCTTCAGGGGGATGGGTGGGGTGAAGAGCTATGGTAATCTGTCGGATTCACACTGGCCTTTCCCCACCCTGCCCTAGGCTACTCCACACAAAAACATGCTGCCCTAATCACCGGGTCAAGGGGACTGACACCGAGAGATAGTGGAGGTGCAGCTCACAGGCACACTTGTGCCCATTGTGCTGACGTCACATTTTATCCCATATAATTAAAGGCAATCATATCAAAGATGATTGTAGGCCTGACCAAAGTTGTTCACAAAGTATTTGGCAGGAATAAATGTACCTAATGTACTGCCATAATTAAGTTGGTATAGATGATTAAAGTTCTGAAAGTAGTCAAGAGCATACTACTTGGTGTTACTATTTAGCTCTACTTTCAGTGTGTTTATTGTCAATTATTTTTGAAAAATTAGAAGAATAATATGCAAAAGGTTATGAATGTATAAGCAAAAGTGGTTCAAGTCTTATGGTAAATATATTTAGATCACACAGATATTTATCACAATGCCTGCTTAAATGTTTTTAAATTGTATTAAACTGAGCTCACCCTGAAGTATAGTCTACAAAAGCTACCTTTAACAGTTTCACAGGGCTAGAATTAGTTCTAGCATGTCAGCAAAAACACAGCAGGCAGAGGCAGTTTTACCAAGAGGAAACTACGTGTGTGCATGTGTGTGTGTGTGTGTGTGTACGTGTGTGTGTAGTTTCCCACAGAAAGGGAAACTAGTTACTAGAATGTTTCCTCTAAATAAGGCCTTAAAAGACCAAATATGAAAACCTGCATAGCAAAGCCCATTTCAAGCTAATTCAATCAGGGTACTCCTTTTATCCACAATATAGCCACACTGTTAAAATAATCGGCTAAGTCACTTTTGGGCAAAATTGTTTTTTTTGCCTAAATCATCTCCTCATGACACCGGCCACCTCTGGTAAAATCGCCTACATCCTCAGTTGATCAGATCATGTGATTTTACCCCTTTAAGATCATCACTTCTTTGACAATTTGCCACATTCATAGGCATCAGATAAGAAGCCAGCAAAGAAGAGCTAGATGGAGATTGTTTAGTTATCAGTCTAGTTTATTTATTGTGTTTTATTGTTGACACTAATATTGGTAACACTTTATTTTGAAGGTGTCTACATAAGAGTGACATGAGCTTGTCATAAACATGACATGGGATGTGTCTTTTTGTGTCACTTTGAAGTAACATTAATGCTCATGATACTTGTCATTTCATATTTATGACAGGCTTGTGTGACTCTTATGTAGACACCTTCAAAATAAAGTGTTACCATATCTAAGTCACAAAGTCATTTATTTCTCTTAAGTTACATACTTTACACACAATGTTATTACTATGACAATAGCCATCCTTTGTTACATCTTTTTTTGAGTGAAATGATCAATAAATATCATATGTTACACTTTTGGTGAAGTTTTTTGTTTTCTGCAAAACTTGAAAAAATGAGTTAGGCGATTATTTTAACAGGGGGACGATATCTTCTTAAGCAAGTGGTGCAATAAGAGAGATAATTTTACTTTATTTAACTTTACTTTTTATGTAGAAAAATACTCTCTCACGTGTAAAAGTATAAAGCAGTTAGTCCAACAGGAAATAATAAGTATAACTACCTCTAAATTGTACTTAAGTACTTGAGGATATGCTCTTAAATACTTTCCAACACAGTCTAAAGCACAATGATACAGGTTATACTGTAAGTTTACAGTCTGAAGCTGAAAAGTGAAAAACTGACAAGGTAGCAAGTCAAGACCAATCCAGTGCTGTGAGCCCTGCAGGCAGCAGCTGTAGTCCCTCCCCGGGCAGAGAGAGAGAGCTCAGGGAGCCTGGCTGCTAAATGCTCCAGCCTCAAAGGGACGATGGTGGAGGGCTGGTAAAGATGGCGGCGCTCTCCGAGGATGGGAGGTACGGATTAAATTGTGGCCAACAGAGCGCAGATAGAGTCACCGTATTACATGTCAAATTGACCGAGACAGCGGTGAGAGCGATAGAGAGCTACCAAAATTATAAGGTAAGTGAAAAGCGCCTTTATTTCAGTGAAAATGAGCCGGGACTGTCGGGCTGACACAGCTTGTCTCAGCTGGGAAGCCCGACTGCCACGCACAGCTAAAGCTACAAAGTTAGCTAAGCTGTTGACAGAGCAACTTTTTGCTTGTTTTTTTGATTTTGTTAGACTTGTGTCATTAAATTAACCAACTGAATAAGGTAAATGAGGGCTTGGACTTCTGCTCTGGCCAGGTTTTACGAACTGACAAGTGTTAATTAATTTATAAAACCTGTTGGTAAAGTGAGACACTCTGATTAGCCATCGTTAGCTCTAGCTGCTTCACTATGAACGCTGTGCTGTGCTGGCCAACCAACCAAGTCCATTTTGTTCTTAGCAAACTAGCGTTACTTTGACCAAATTAGGAAACTGGTAATTTCATATCGACTAATACACTTGTCACCTGACACTTCAATAAACTGAGACTTTAAGGTATAACTTAGTTAACTAACGTGAACTTTCATTCGACGTGGTTGTAACGTTATTTGCGTTAGTGGCAGGGTGGAACTATACGGGTAAGTTAAGGCTAATGTAACTTGATAACAAGTTAGTGGCGTTGCAAGCATGACGGTGACTCGTCGGATTACCATATGGTTACACGTTTTAGCTAGTTGGAAAACGTCACTTTACAACCTGACGGGTAATGTTAACTATACGAAGCTCAGAGCCAGGCTCATCCCTTCACAGCTATTTAACCCTCTGGATGTCAATCTATTTATTGAAAATACATGTTTTATTTGCATAAATAACTTTATTTATATATGATACGTAGACAAGCTGAGAAAGCCAGTTGAAAGTGCAATCATAGGAGCTTTCACAGTGTGCCTTTTATGTTTCTAGACCATTTTTAAAATGTGAATTTTCTTTCTACAATGAAAACTATTACTATTTTTAATTTACATGAAAATAGACTGTTTTGTAGTTTTATCATTATTTTTTCTGCTGTTTTTGTGTATAAATGGTAAAAAAAAAAAAAAAAAAAAGGTACATTTCCATAGACACATTTGTCTTTTGTTTGTATTGTGGGTCCCTGGCAGCTTTATACTTAATTTATTTTAAATAAAATGAAAAATCTGACTGATAGCCAAGTTTGTGTGGAGAAAAAGGAGCCATGCATGTTATGTAATGACGTACTGAAAGATGTTAACAGAGACAGAAACGAATGCATAGGAAGTTGACAAATTTGAACCAAAATCTCCTGGACTTTAACTTAATTATAAAATGTTGAGGTGCCACACTGTAGCTACAGGATGTATAACACATACGACGTTATGAGCTAGTACCTCCAAAGGTTTACATGGGGCAAATATTTAATTTGGGTTTGTTTGCCAAATTGTTGAAATTGTTTTGCATAATCTCATTTACTCCAAGCTGCATTTGAGGAGTTAGCCTGCAGTTGTGTTATCTGATAGTAACAAAACCCCTCTTTGTAAGTTAATAGGAGTATTGCTCTTGCTATCAGTGTAATTTTGTTCAAAATATAAGTTATTCATGGGCCTTCTAGCTCCCAAGAAACTGCCTCATCATCAAAAGTACTGCATTTCACTCCTGAGCTTGAAACCACCAGTCATTGTGAAGCTTGTAAAACTCAGTGTGCTAATAGGTCACTGCATACCTGTGTAGATTAAATATAACTTGGTAATCTTGAGAACTGCACAAATGGTGTAATCTTGTTGAGGTGCTACACAGGTGAACTATTCTGGACCTCTGCAGTCTTGAGTTGCGGAGGCCTGAAGCCAAGTTACCTGACCTTAAGTCTGCCAACAACAACTCCATTACATAACAAACTGACTGGGCCTAGGTCTCTGCTCTGGGCTGATGCACTGTAGCTTAGCATGGGGCTCAAGTGTTCAGAGGTCTCTGTGACTGCTTTTTATGGCACATGGTGTGTGTATATGTGCCACGCAGTATTCACACTCCTGTATGTGAAACATTTGATCACTGCCAGCCCCGTAAAATGATCAAAAATGTGGATCACAAATTAAAATAATTATTTAGTTAGTTTCTGACTACTGGCAAACCGAGTCATCACTAAGTTGAAGGAATTCTTTTGTGACAGCCCATGCTACAACCTTATTGGATGTGGTAATGTTGGTCTGTACGCTGCATTGAACGGCAGCCTGCCATCTCTTGCTGACTGAGCAGCCAAAACTGCCTGCTTTTTGTTTCTCTCTCCCTCTCAGTAGTGTGTGTTGTAGCTCAACCAGTCATCGAACTATGGAAGCTGGCTATCTTTGTCTTTCTGTGGTGATGTGAAATGTGATCAGAACTGTGTGTGTGAGGACTGGTTGGAGTGAGTGAGTGTATGGATAGTGGGGGAGGGAGTCAGTCAGTGGCTTGGAGTAGCTTGGCTTTCACAACCATGACTGGGTGCTTTCAGTCTGAAAAAAAGTACACATTTCATCCAAGATTGTTTGAGTGAGCAAGCATATTTTAATGTCCAAGAATGCAAAGAAGCTGTTGTTAATAAAATGCACATTCCACTCAAACCAGTTGCAACATTTCAGAAGTTTAAGATCAAGCCAACTGGTTCATTGGGCTTAGTTGTTTGAAGAAGCAGGTCCTGTGTGCTTTCCCATCCTGACCTATCCTGCACCAGAGCAGCCACTGCATAGTTGTGGCTGTCAACTCCTTTCAAGTAGCCACCTACACAAAGCAAAGACATTTCAGAAATATCTGCTGCAAAATATTTGCTGTATGTAAGTTTCGTCCAAGATCCACTGCTTGTGTTCAGATAAAAGCGAACAATTTTACTTGACACCAAACACTAAACCACTTAAAAATAAGTTACAGGTAATGTTTATGCACATGGTTTCTCTGTAGAGGCAACCAAATGGTTGCTGCCAGAGGACTGTCATCAAGTATTTGTGGCTGACAGTTCCCCATTGTTTCTGCAGTCAGACCAATAGTGCCAGATGATCAACAGAAAAAAAGTGCAACTATTTTGCTATTGATAAATCAATTTAATTTTTTTAAGCAGAAATGTCAAACTTTCCCTTACTCAGGCCTCTGAATGGAGGCTTTTACTTGCTTTATTTGTTTTGTGGGACTGCAAACTTAATAAATCTAGTTTTATCTAATTATCAGATAGAGCTGCAACAATTAGTCAACTAACCGGTTAATGGTTTGACACAAAAGTAATCGCTAATTATATTATAATAATTATATTGATAAGTTATTAATTGTTAAATTGATTTATTTAATGCAAAAATTGCTGTTTTCAGAATCTCAAATATGGAGATTTTTATATCACATATGGATGTTTATATCATATATTGCATTATACTGAATATCTTGGGGTTTTGGACTGACCAAACAAGGCATCTTCTTGAACTATTAAGAACTGGAATGGACATTTTCCCACTGTTTCCTGACATTTTATAGACCAAATTATTTATCAATTAATCAAAAAAAGAATTTCTTATTGCTAAATAATAATATTTTTTTAAATAGTAAAGTTTGTTGCGGCCTTGTTATCAGACTAAACAAGGAATTTGATATCACCTTGGGTTTTAAGTCTTTTTTTCTGATATTTTATTGACTTACAAATAATCAATTAATTTAGAAAATGATCTGCAGATTTATCGGTGATGAACATCACTGTTGGTTGCAGCCCTGCATCAGATATATTCTAGATTCATATTCATGTAGCACAACACTGTACAAATTCACATGAAAATTATAGGTATTGTCTTTCTGCAATGCTGGCTCTTCAGGTTTTCTCCTTTGCTTTATAAATACAACTCTAACACAGGCCCATGCATGTCAGCCCTCACTTGGTTGTCGTCTTTACACAACTTTTAAGTCTATTGTCAGTGCTATGTTTGAAGTATGCTTGGTGTGACAGGACCCCAAGGCTTTACTGTTTCTATAACCAAATATTTAAACTTCTGAAGTGTCAGTCAAAATAGTTTTGCATTTTCAGCAGGTTCTAGACCAGTATTTTCTTCATGTAGATATTCTTTGTTACTTACCAAACAGTTAAGAAATACTCTCCCAGTAATCCTTTACATAATAGTGTTGGTAACTGTTGTTTCTCTTCACTTTCAGAATGTACCTTCTTTGCGGCCATCAATACAATTCAAGGGACTCCAAGGGGTAAGTTCACCCCCCATGTTTTTACAGTGGAGATCTCAATGACTCTTTTTGACTCTGTCAAGTTAATTTGCTACTCCACTAGGGGTGTGGGAAAATATCGATACACTTGTCTATCACAATATTGTGTTTTGTTGCACTGTATCGATTCTCAAAAACACTGCTCTGTTTAAAAGAAAATTTCATAGCTTACAAGCTTCATAGCAGACAGATTGCAGAAAAAGTGGTGTTTCAATGTCAGATGTTACAGGCACTGTGCTAAATACAATGCAGATCCTACTGATTACCTACAAATAGTTAACTTTTTTTAAACTCAGATGTTATGCATATGGTCATTTGTTCTTTATATTTTGATGGCTTTTCTAAGATTAGGTTAAAAAAGCAATTTATTGCCTTACTATACTCATACCTACATACTCAACTATTGCTCATTTTACACTTATCTATGTCAACAGTGTTTCACATGATTATAAATATTAGCAGTCATAAAGGCTATTTTGATGTGGTAATTAATTTAGGTTTTGTAATATAAGCTGTGTCCTCTATGCCACAACTGCTTGTAGTCCTTGATGCACATGACTCGTACACAGCCTCCCCTTAGCTGCTGAGACCTTGAGAGACCTTCCTGTCGAATGCTAGCTCCCATGTTCAGACATCAAGCCCCATAGTTTAGATGTAGTTCCTGCCTCTGTACAATATGCCCATTCACATGTACTCAACTGTAAGCTGTAAATCCTGGCAAGATTTGACGGTGATTTGGACAGTTTTATAATGATGAATTAACAATGTGCATTTGATTGTCCATCTAACCTCCATCATTCTCTCAGATACTCAGAAGTGAATAGGCTTTATAACTTGCTGTTCTCCCTTGTTTTGTGACTTTTTACAGCGCATTAAAATTCCCAAGACAGATTCCTCCTCAGACACTTTCCACAATTTTGATTTTTACCTGTCTAATGTGGGCAAGGACAACCCTCAGGGAAGCTTTGAGTGCATCCATCAGTATGTGTCAAGGTAATGGTAATCACTGGTCAGCTAAATCAACTGTTGCTGTCTTACCACACGTTGCGAGAAGGTAATCCCTCTCTGCCTCACATTTCTCTCTCATACTCCCTCTTTGTCTCCAGCTCAGGGGCCTCACACCTGGCATTGTTGGCGACGGTACAGGACAAGGTCACGGTGTGTGCCACTAATGACTCCTACCAGGTGACCCGGGAACGCATGACCCAGGCAGCGGAGGATACACGTGAACGTGGGACCAAAGTTATCAAGCCTGGGGGCCAGTACAGAGGTAAGGCCCTCACTAAAGTCTCATTTTTGCACGTGCCGCAGTCAGATGTCGGGTTGGATCTCCGGAAACCAGCACAGCTTTACATCCTATCAACACCTCTCCTCTTTTTTCAAATTTGGCCCCTTTTGAGGGGCTGAATAGGTGAAAGCTGATGGCCTGACTCCATTCAAAGCGATTATTGCAACTGACTAAGCCATTTTGTCGTTGCTGTCTTTTCCAGATTAGCAGTCTGACTGATAAGGGCCAAAGGTTGCTGGTGAAGCTATTTCTGTTTTATTGACACATAGCCTGCCAAAATTATACTGAAAATGTAACCGTATAGTCGCTAAGTGCTGCTTGTGTTAAGACACAAGCATTAGGATTTATTTTTCATGTTTCCCTCGCACCCAATGAACATAAATGCATGTAGACCAGTCTCCTGCCCACTGTGCCACCCAGTGCCTGGAAGAGAGTTTCACAAGCTGAACAGAAAAAAAGTAATCTTTTCTAATCTAATTTGGCTTGTCACTCTCTCCAGCCTTTTCATGTGTCTTATCCCACTCACTACACATAGAGCAAGAGATCTGCAACAAAACAACGTATTGATGTAATGTCTCATGCCTAATGTGTTTTTTGCCATTCCTGCCTTATTTTCAGCATCTATTTATTAGTCTTGGCAAAAACATGTTTTACAAGCTCCAAATTGCAAAACAAACACAGACTGAAGGCAAAGACAAACTTAACACAAACTGCCGGACAGGAAAGATGAGCCCACACACTGCTGGAGGTTTATACAATGAATGACAGTGTTGCCATGCTTTTTCCGTTTCAGACCAAAACTTAAAACAATGCCAGTAAAGGAAACCACAAAGGAAGAGCATAACTCTGTCTCTTATCATGTGGAAATGATTCAGCTATCATACGTCCAACAAACCACAGAGCAACCATCAATCACTATTAGGGGATGCAATATAATAATTAATCTGTTACTGTTTATTAAAATGGATTGAAATATAAAATGATCTATATAAAGATGGGCAGCCTGATTCTGCAAAAGTGGGACCAAAACATCTGGACAGCCCCCTGGCTTGCTGCAAACGAAAAACTCAAAGACACAAACAAACAATTTTTTTCCAAAGATGGTTTCTGTCATTTAAGGTAGCTCTTATAAAACTGATGTAGATTTTTCTGTTACGTATGGTTTTAAATAGTTATTTGATACTATTAAACAGGGGCGTAACTTCATGATTGACAGCTCGAAATGTGCTCTGATTGAGTTGGGCGGGTGTTCTAGGCAGGAACTTGATACCACGGATCACTACAGCACAGACTCTGGCTCCAAATGACATCGGCAGCACAAGATGGCAGCGGCTATATCTGGGATATTTTGGCTTCACTTTTGTAGAGTAGGAGGAAATGGAGGCTCTTTATCTATTCTTTTACGATACTTTTCCAGACTCATGGGTAAAAAAAGTGCTTTCACCGATAAACAAAATGCATTAAACCAATTATGTACCACTTTTTCTTCTGACGGGTTTGAAAACACCAGCCCCATCTTAAATTTTATTTATTTATGTTTAATTTATCTCCATTCAAATGTCTATTAAACATTATAGCAGTGGTAGCCTCAATGTCACCAGTGTTTTCTTACTTATGACTTGGGTGGCCTGCCCTGAAATGCCAGTTATTGCTTGACTTCTTTATTAAAACACCAGTAGTTTGTTTGGCAGTAATCTAACCATACCTTCAACACTTGCACTGTGATATCAATTTTTTTTTAATTGAGACTTTCTGTAGGGTCATCACAACATAAAACATAATGAGACATTCAAGTAGTATTTTTTAAGCAAGATGGGGTATCTTTTAGAGTCAAAACTAATTTGTTAAATCAAAGCCTTTGTCAAAAGTTTCCGTGTTTAAACCAGAATGAAAAGTCGAGCACAGTCCAAAAAATTGGAAAATGAGTTAAAACCTCCTCAGGCCTGCTTTTCTGTGCCCTGAGGATACATTTGCGTAAACTGGCCCAGATAGAAACTGGGAAACGAGAGGAGCAACAGAGAAAAGGGGTGGGACAGGAGCTTGTAGCAGCTGGTTTGGAGTGAGCACCCTATTTACTAATGCAAAGGGGCCTTCAGCTTCTTGTTTTCACAGGCTGTTCATTTCAGGTAACAGTGTGTAACTTGTGTTTTTTGTCATCTTTTTTTGTCTGTATTTTTAAGGAGTTACACAACCTCTGTTATTTTGAAATTAGTGGCATATGTTCTATGTTACTCTGGAAATAATTGTGATGCACATAGAGCCCTTATACAGAACAAGATAAAAGGAGGAAACTTTGTTATATAAGCTTTCTACCTATAGCAGTCTGTCATTAGACAACACAAAGAGTGTAAGCTTACACCTCCACACATTGCTCCTGGTCTCAGCTTTTTTCATTCTCTTCTTCTCTTTAACCGTAATCTCTTAAAGAGCTTTAGAATTTCATAATGACCACAAAGCGGTATAGGGAGATGTGCAGAGCCATCCTGACTAAGCACACAGCTCAGTACAGAGTTATCTTTGGTTTTAATCACCTAGACTCTTTGTAAATAAGTTCCCTTAACTCAGTGGTTTTCTGCTGGGCCCCACTTTTGTAAATAAAAAATTGTCAAGCAGAATCAACATAATACACTTCCGCCCCCTTTCAAAATAAGATACAATACGCAGTTAATGCGGCCTAAAACTACTTCACATCAACATTACGTCTTGACCGGGGGCACCAGATCAGTAATCAATCAATCATAGGGTATCAGAGGGTCGGCGACATGGACGACGAGAGACTGATTGTTGAAGTGGAACAGCATACAATCTTTTATGACATAACACATTATTTTAATAAGGATAGATGGCCAGATCAACAGTTCTTTCATTTTGGAGAAGCAAAGTAAGCTGTTTGTTGTTGTTGTTTCCTTTATACACACAGTTTATCACGGGATCTCGCGGCCTCCCGAACGTTCAGGTTTATCGCATGTCCTCGGTGCAGTGGATCTGCAGCCGGTGGAAATCCCCAGTAAAGAGTACAAGCCCAAATTTCAAAAAGTTGGGACATGCTCTTAAACATAATAAAACAGAATGTGATTATTTTCTAATAATATTCTAATATAAGTTGCACAATTCTGACCTCCTTGCTTGAAATGAAAACAATAAAAAACAAAGTAATGTTTTGCCACCACAAAAGCAGTCTGTCTCCCTGAAATTACACGATGAACGACTGATAATCTGACCTTGTGTAATTTTTAGATTGATATTGGGTTTGACATGGCCATTTCAACTTCCCCAGTCTATCAACTACTGATGGTATGTTTCATTTCCTCAGCCTTTAGTGAAACAGTCCCCTCACTGGCTTTTTTTCAAGTCTGCAGTGTTTTATTTGCTTTGAGGTTGGTGCCACAGAGTTGATGAGTGGAATCAAACTCCACATTTCCTTGAGCTCCTGTTTGGATGGGTGGCGATACATTTAGATACAAGACACTGGCTTCATATAAAATGTGTGATGATGAACTTCCCTACGGAGAAGAAGAGGGTGGTAACGTTGTCTTTACCTTCTGTCTCTAGGAAAGAAAGTCCATATCCGTAAGCCAGCGATATCAAACCCAGAGGTGGTCCCAGAGCGCAAGCGCTCCACACCCATCAACCCAGCCAACACTATTCGTAAGTGCCTTTCCAATAACCCCGTGTCCCAGCGGCCATTCAGGGACCGTATCATCCACCTACTGGCGCTCAGGTCCTACAAGAAGTTGGAAGTGCTCGCCCGTCTGCAGCGGGACGGCATCAACCAGAAGGACCGAAACTCATTGGGGACCACCCTGCAACAGGTACTGTAATGTTATTGACTTTAGAATATTTGTTCGAATATGCCTTAATAGTATTGAGAGACCAACTTGAAATAAAAGTGACCCATTTACTAGTATTTACATGTCCTCTGTTGTATAGAAACATACCGCAGTAATAACTTTTGTTGTTATTATAGCAGGTATTTCACACTAAGACCTGTGTTCTTCAGGTGTATAATTTCATTCCAAAGATCCCGTTACCCTTCTTAATCAGATTGGGGTACACAAACCTGTCTGAGGAAATCACAGTTTACAGGCTTCATTCATAAGAAACAAGCTACTTAATTAGATGTTAGACATTATTTGCATGTACAGCTGTTTGGCCAGCACAGGAAATGTGAGGTTTCTGTACATGTTGTATACTCATACTGTCAGTTTTAACCTGTGTGCGTTTGTTTCTGTATGTACAAAACAGGTGGCCAACCTAAACCCCAAAGACAACACATACTCATTGAAGGACTTTATTTATCGTGATGTCCAGCGAGACTGGCCTGGCTACTCTGAAGATGAGAAGACCCAGGTTGAGCGGATCCTGGCTCGGTAAAGAATGGCCCTTTATGCTTATTATACTCTGAGCTTAAATACATACTTCGTTTAACTAATAAAGCATTTGCATTTTACAGTGTTTAACTTAAGTGTAAGTACTAGTTTAAAGTGTTAGCCTACCCCCTAAAGACTGAAGGTGAGAGTTAATTCAACAGAACTGTGTGGAGGACTAAAGAGCCAACTGTGTTTATTTGTAATGAAAGGTACTTTTTTTTCTTTTCAATGAAAAGTTTCAGTCATTGGAGCGTAATGTAACTGACATGAATTTACCACAGCTGTGACCACAGCTGTTGTGCCCTATGAAGAACAAAACTAGCTACTTTTAACGGCCATCTTTCAGTACTACTCAGATGTTAAAAGGATTGTCTTAAGTCTATCAATAACCCATGTTCATGCAAAGCTATGAAAGTCTGAGTTAGGAAAATGCTAGAATTTTAATAATCACCTTGAAAACTGATTCTCAACAATCTGGTACTTAATTTACACAGTCACTCATGTAAACCAAAACTCTTAATATGTTTATTGAAGCAAGCCTATTGTGATATTAGTTTGTGTCCTTGTCACCAGATGGGCTAAGCTACCTAATAGCTGAACAAGTCCTCTGTTGATCCCTTACTCTGGAAATTAGCAAGCATTAAATATTCATGATCATACCAGAGTCAAAGTAAATATAAGCACCTGGCATAATAAACAACTTGAATTAGTACCCTACTATTTTAAACATAATTATACAATATAATGCAATTCATAGTTCATCTAATTTAGTTAATTTAATTACAAGGTTATGGCAAAATGGCTTATAGGTAGATATGGTAGCTTGCAGTCTTCCTGTGTACTAAATGAGCTGCAAGTCTGAAAGAACACTTCAGTTGTTTGAATAGAAATGTGATTACTTCAGCAGGTGACACCACTCTTTACTTTATTTAACAGCAAATTAGGTCTTCCTACTGAGACCCTCCCATCAAGCAGTTCTCCCAAAGACAGTGTCCCCACATCCCCCCAGGTATCTGTGCAAACACACACACACACACACACACAGCTCAGTAAAGTGTGCAGATTTTCAGCTAAACCCTGGGTCTTGTCTTCTAGAAGCGCCAGCCAGACTTTGACTTCATTGATCCTTTGGCACCCAAGAAAGCCCGCATCTCCCACCTCAGCAATCGAGGGCCAGCCGCATCTTCCTCCTCCTCCTCCTCTGACCGCCGCGAGGACGAGGGCAGCCCCAGCTCTAAGCGCTCGTCCCTACCTTCCAACGTAACCTCTGGCCCTCCCACCCATCTCCCTATCTCGTCCCACCCTCCCGCCCCCTCTCACCAGCAGCCCAGCCCGGCCTCCAACTCCAACTCACCCAGCACCCCGGAGGGCTGCGGCACCCAGGACCTGCCTATGGACCAGAGTTCCTCCTGCAGAGACCCTTCACCCAGCCCCTTCCCCTCTGATAGAACCCTACAGGACCGCTATCGGCATCCCGTCCCAGTCCCCAGACCGGCCGCCTCCCCTAGCCCTCCTCCTCCTCCTCCACCTCTTCCTCCCCCTCCCCCTCCTCCTTCTTGCACCTCACTCACAGTTACCTCCACTGTCATCACCAGCCCTCCCTTGTCCAGCAGTAACAACAAGAAGTTTAAAAAGAAATCCAAGAAGCACAAAGACAAGGACCGTGAGAGGGAGAAAGGGAAACGGACGGAAAAAGGTAGCAGAAGCCCTCCCAGTGTAGCAGAGCTGCCTGAAGAGACTCGTAGAGCCAAAAAGAAGCGCAGTGCTGAGGAAGTGGACAGAGGCGTTATCAACAAGAGTCCTCACAAAGATCAAGGTGTGTTTCTGTGTTTATAATTATTATTATTATTATTATTATTATTAACAGCACTTAATCAGCAACTGATATGTTTCAATACTTCGATGATCATTGATCAGGTTTTTCATTGCATGTAGTCCCTTTTCTGCCATACACACACCTCCCCTTTTCCACCTTGAACATCACTTTTTTTTATATTTATATATTTTATTTCCATGCTCCCAGGCAACACTTTTTGTCATTCATTTTACTGATTTATTTTGTTATATACAAGCTTAATTCTGAAATTGATCCATTCTCTTTTTATACTCGTTTTACACAGCGTCCTAACTCTTTTGGGGGTAGGGGCTGTACATGTGATGGAAAAGGGAAGTTCACTGTATGAAGCTCACAGAGAATTACCAGCACATTGGGGAGTAAATTGGATTTAGAGTCCACACGTTTCTATAATGGCAACGAGCTGAGATAAACACACTGTGTAGAGCACATGCCCATCAATTGGCAGACAGACAAAATTGACAACTTGCTGTTACTAGCATCTAGCTGCTAATTTTAGATATTTTCACAGGAGTTGTTATTGAGCAAACCAAAATAAATGCTAAATGAATATTGACAATACATTTTTCAACCGTTTAGACATGCAACAGTAGGAAAAGCACAGGTGTGAATAATGAAAATGAGCAATGACGGCTGTTTCAGGGTCCTGGTATTGTGCATGCCGGCTCACTGTCACACTGACATGACTTACTGGGACAATTCAACAGAAAAGAGCCATCATTGGCATTATTAAAAATAATCCACCTGTGCTGCACAGGTGTTGTATAAGGTTGAGAAAAAAGTGTATAGGGTGATTATATTTCTCCTTCTCGTCTTTCTAAGTTTGGTAGTTCTTCTGCCCTCTATTGTCAATAAATCAGTATAAACAGCTAATTGGTATATATTTTTTTTTTTTTTTTTTTTTTGAAGTTGGGTTGTATTATGTACTTATCCATAGCAAGTGTATTACTACAGTAGATGATGGATAGTTTGGAGAAGCAGACAGGAGTACCGATACAGAAGCTTATCAATGTACTGCTGTGGACGGGCCCTCGATTGGTTTATTTGTTTGTGTTGACAATTTGACAACAAACTGTGTGACATTGGTGTTTTGAATGATTGGTTCTGCTTCACCAAAGTCGCACAAACAAATGAACTGATCTAAGCAGCAGCAGTGCACCAGCAACTCCTGTTTTCTGAGAGCTAAAATGAGAGGAGCCTGTTGGCTTTAAGTAGAAACTGTGGGCATGCAGCTATTTTGAGGAAAGATCAAACTAAGTCAAGGATCAAAAGGAATCTTGTCCCTTTAAAAAGGGTGATGTTGATTTTCTTGATTCAGTTTCAGTCATGCTGAAATGTTTTCCTTATATCAACACGAAATTCCTGTCGCATATTACACACAATATTATAACACAGATTGTTAGTGTGGTCATCCACATGTTTAAAAACATAAACATCGGGGGATAAGCTAACAGAGCTAATACAGCTGAACTCCAATTTTAAGAACACCAATTGTGTGTGTTAGGGTCAGTGTGTACTCACTAATTCAGATTGCACTGACCGGTCTTGTGACTGTCATGCCTCCCCTGTCCTAGTTTCCAACCATTTTATCTTTCAGACTTTGGATTGTTGCTCCCCATGTCATGTTTCAAATGTTTATCTCTGTTTAGGTCTGTTACTGTCCACCCAACCACATACAGTTTGATCTTTGATTACACTGATGCACTGGGTGTTGTGATCACTGTCATGTTGAGGCATTTATCTGAGCTCTTCTTTACACTGTGTTGTTCAGTTCTCGTTTACCTACGATTGTACATGCTGCAGTTGTAGTGTGAAAGGCTTCTCTTTCTCAAGAATATACTAATGCTAGGTTAAACAATTACAGAATACAAATTCAGAATACACATTTTGTATTTTGACCTTTCTGCTTAAAACAGTCATCCATTCTTACAGACTTTTGATTCTTTGTGTAATGGATTATCATTGTTTATTTACATTCTCATACTTTCCTCTTTCTCTTCAGACTCCTCAGATAAAGAGAAGCCAGTCCAATCCACTGAATTCTCCTCCACAATTGAGATGCCTGACTATGTAGTGTGAGTAACATTGATATAACTCGATTTTTCCACAGTGGGACACAGTGGGAGTGTAACTTTCAGGTCTCTCATTTCATGATTTTGAACATTTGACTAAACAGGACGCTGAGAACAGACACGAGCTTGAGAATTAGGACACAGGAAATGCAGCAATAAACACAGATGTGTTTCAGTTGTGAAGTCTGGCATTTTTCTTTATTCTCTGTACCAGAACTGTTTTGCACTTTCATCATTAGTGCAGGGAGCGTGGTATCCATTGCACAACAGATGTTAAACAGGATTCTCACATTTCCTTAAAGTTAACAACCTTAAGTAAGGTATATTCAAAACAAGGAAACTCGGGAAAGTTTTTATATTTGTATATTTTAAACAGAGTTAATACTTTTATGTGTGCAAACTCTTCGAAAAGAATAATTCAGTTCATTTTCCTTTCCTGTGTTTACAGGAAGTACATACCGTTGGTGTCCATGGACCAGCGACAAAGCTACAAGGACGACTTCAATGCAGAGTATGATGAGTACAGGCTGCTACACGCCCGTGTGGAGAACATCACCCGCTGCTTTACCCAGCTGGACAACAAGTGCCGGAAGCTGGAACCTGGCACCAAAGAATATCAGGTCAGGATAGCATCAATACACTGTGCTTATGTTAGATTTGCCATTTTAACATCTGTTTCTAAAGCTTCATATTGTAGCATTTGTGATGGATTTGTTAGCATATTCCATCATTCATGAACTCTCATCACAGCTGGTTTGTTTAAATCATTCATTCATTTAGTTGCAGGTTGTTGCTAGCCTGGGTATAACCAATACTGCCTTGCGTGCTGGAATTTCATTTCAAACCTCCAGGCAGTCTGGCAACCAGGGAGGTTTCTTAGCCCTGTTTTAGGGATCCAATCACAGAGCGGGGAGGGATGGCAAGACGATGACGCATACTACTCTGCAGACGGAAGCTTGTAGTTTTGTAGTTTTCTTACGGATCCAACATGGCTGCAGCAGACGCGAAACTCGATTTAGCTGTAGATGGTGTTTTAAATAGTTTAGAGCGAAAGTTGATTTTAAAAAAAGAACGTTTGACTTTACACTCCTGTTTCACCACGAAAAAGGATGTTTTAGCCTTGCTTCCGACAGGATTTGGGAAAAGTCTAATCTACTAATCTACCAACTAGCGCCGCTACTAGCCTCGCTACTAGCCTCGCTACTAGGCCCGCTTCTAGCCCCGCTTCTAGCCCCGCTTCTAGCCCCGATACTAGCCCTGCTACTGTAACGCCGGTGATCTCGCTACGAGCTGGGGGACAGCGGAGCCGCCGAGAGACCCGCAGCAGCTTGTTTATTGCCCATAAAATCAGTGGATGTGTGTGGCTGAATGACATGAGGGGGAATAAGGCGTAAAAATAAACAATCTTGCAGAAAGCGAGAACTGGAGAAGCAAAGCAGCAAGCAACACTCTCACAGACACACACACAACAAACATTAATTTCTGTCGCTCTACATACGTCATCTGGTATAACTGATACGATTGGCTAAGAGCTACCTACAGACGCTTTTGATAGACATTCGTAGCGCCCAATAAACGGCTCTGGAGGATCGTAAACCACACCTCCTCTATGGAGAAACGGCTAATCTCATTTGTGATTAGTCTGCCGTTAGCCAGGCTAGGTTGTTGCTGTGAATGGACCAGAATTACAGAGATGGTATCACTGAGTTTCCATAGTGTTGTTCCTAATGTCTTGTCCGTCACTCTTATAGAGCCGATGATGAAGCTCTATGTCACAACTGTATCGTTCAAAAATAGCCAAGTAGCCAAAAATTCACATGAAGCAGTAAGTTGTGCGTTTTTGTTTATTTAACATTCCTCGTCTGTTCTTTGATGGACTAACGTATGCATCCACCAGGCAGCACAAATTGTTTTAATGTCACCAGACATTCAGAGCCTCTGTTTTTAGCCATGCAATGAATAAACAAACAAACATTTAGAATAATCCAGCAGAATACAAAAATTACCAAACTCTAATAAGATACCCAAAGAGAAAATCTAAGCCCAGGGATTGGTAAAAGAGAAACCATACCCCTGTCAGAAAACAAAATGCCCAAAAGTGGTAGTAAATGAACGGCGCTTGAAAAGAAAAAAATGGACTAATGTTTAGACCTTCTGTTCAGTGGGTCGCTTTAAATTATCACATTGATGTCACTTTAAAGTTTAGATGTCTCGATTAGCAACATGTAGCATTCACATTTAGACCCCCATCTGTTTTAAGATGATGAGTGCAAGCTATGTCATTTGTAATATATATAGATGGTGTGGATTTGTATTAAAAGTGATGATTTTTATTTTTACAGAAGGTGCAAGAAGAAGTGTTGAAAGAGTACAAAAAGATGAAACAAGTGAGTAATTACAGAGACGTCTGACTGATAAGGATGTGTTCCTATCAACCACAAACCTTGGGTCGTTTTCATCTTCTTTATTCGGAGGTGCTGCTGGGTGATAGGCTGAGTCTGATATTATCTGTGTGTGTTTGTTTTACAGCACAGCCCCAACTACCACGTGGAGAAACAGCGCTGCGAGTACCTGCACAACAAGTTGGCCCACATCAAGAGGCTAATAGCTGATTTTGACCAGCGCAGGGCCCAGGCCTGGTGCTGAGAGCACAGCACACAACATCTTCACTAATCAGTATTGAAAAAGGAGTGTCGAACCAGGAGGGAGTGTCCAACTGGCTGTTATTTATTAACACCCCTTCAGTTACTGCCTCCACAACAGCCCCCCTTACCATCCTTCTCTTCCTTCCCTTTTCCCACCATCCTTTTTCATTCCTTGCTTATTTTCTGATCTTTGATTCCACTGGCTTCATTGTTGCCTGCGATCTTGAAAATCTCACTTTGACTTTACCCCCCACGTTTTTGCTTTCTTTATTTTTCTTCTCAATGAGCTCCTGTGGAATTTCATACCACTGGACCAGTGGAAGGGGCTGCCTGCATGTGTGAAAGGGTTCAGGGGAAAAACTTCAACTCTTCTAACCTTTTTTGAAGGCAAAAAAAGAACAAAAAAAGTATTTTTGAGCATCAGAGAAAATATTAACTTGTATTTAAGTATAAAAAAAACAAAAACAAAGAGGGAGATCTATTTATTTTGGGACTCATAGTGCAAAGATGAGTCTGCAGATGATATATTGTTTAACTTTTGTTGAAAAACAATGCAAAAAAAATTACCGCGGGCCTTATGTGTTTTGACTTTGTGAAGCCATTTTGCACGCAAGATCCATTATGTCATCTCAATTGGCAAAGATGTCTCTCCTGCCTCATTTCCTCTCTTTTCATAAAAACTGTACTGGATAGCGTTGCTTCAACACATTGCTGAGTTTGAGGCTGAAGGGGAAGGAAATGAGACGGGCCGGAGAAATCGATTGAGCCGATTGAGAAGCAACAACAGTATGTGTGCATGGATTGTAAATTTAGTTGTGATAGCCACGTCAGGTGTTGAGGGTGGGGTAACTAAAGGTGAATGATCCCCTGTCAGTAGGGGGCAGTATTCCCTGCACCAACAGTGTTTAGTGTTCACGGTGCATTATGGGTGCCTTAAGGTGTTTACACTCGGAAACGTTGAGTTGGGCTGACACAAAGGAACTATAACTGCCTGGAAACAGGTTGTGTATGTGTGTGTGTTTGTGTGTGTGCATGTCGGAGCAGTGAAGGAAGGAAAGGATGTCAAGTCTGGAAAGAGTGTTACAAATTGTATGAGTGTGTATGTCTGTACGGCTGTGCATTATGTTGAGTGACAGGTGTCAGAAAAAGATAGAAATATGGAGAAAAATGTGAGAAACATATAAAAACAACAAAAAAAGCTGCTATAGTGTTTGATCAGCCAGAGCACCCAGAATCAACCTGGCTGGAGTAACAGTACCTGATCTTAATTAAAGAGATATAGAAGATTATTTTCCAGACTGGTTCATCTCTCGACCCTGGAAAGGACTGCGCCCACTTCTTCAGCTTTATCCGGCGGCAAACAGCCTGTGTTTCTTTTCTTTCTTTTTTTTTTTTTTTTTTTTTTAAAGAAGCAAAAGACATATCATCCACCAGAAGACAGATCTGATTTAAAATGTATTGTGATTCTCAGTTGAGTTCTGCAGAGCAGTGAAAGATTTCAGAGTACCTTTTTTTTTTTTCAACATTGATACAGATTTAGTTCAATGGATGGATGAATGGCTTCTATGAAAAGTCTTTATTTAAACAAGGGAAAAAATGTTTACAAACCTGTGTTAGAATGTTTGCCAAAATTAAAACTTTTCTGGTACTGCATCCATGGAGTAAAATTTCTGATTGGAGCTTAATTTACGGAGACATTAATACTGAAGTATGTGTCTCATTCCATGAAAACACAGCATTATATCTGATGTTTGAAGAGCACTGAGTCACTAAGATCAATTGAAAGGTGCTGACTCTTCTCAGCAGTCAGGTCTGATTATATGTATTCAACTGTGGACATGGCAGAGTCTCTGTCCAGTAGTGGGGGGAAAAAATGAAGCCCCCTTTTCCCCCTGAAAAGGAGACTTAAGTAATTATTGGCCAGTTGTGTTGTGCATATATTTTGGTTGTGGCATTCTGTCCAACAGTCGGTCTCTGCAGCAGACCGGCTGTTTGTTCGGCTGTCAGAATCAAGTCAACATAATTACAGACCTGGCTTTACTTACTTGTCTCTCAAGTTATTTTGGACAGAAAATCAGCACTTGTGTCTTGGACGTGTCACAACAGCAGATAAAAAATAATTTAAAAAAATATACATTTCAAGCTCTACTTGAGATTTACACTTACTATGGCTGTGTGTTTTTCCTGTTTTCCCTTGCAACGTCATTTACCAGAATTCAGTAAGAAAAGGCCACCAAAAACAGCGCTATGATAGAGCCCAGGGTTTTTACATGCAGCCTTTATTTGTGTCCTCTTCTCTGCCTTCCAAACATTTCTGTCTTTATCAAAAACAGATTTATTTAAAGTGGGTCTGATGAACATGAATTATGTGACTCACAGCAGTTGGAGAGAGACGGGAAGAGGTTTAACCGAGAGTCTTAATGAGAAAGTGACAAAGTTTAAAAATGCCCCGGCAGTGGTCAGTTATGAGGAACCACTGAAAATCAAGTGAATTATACATGAAACATGATCCTGCCCAGCTGAAAATGTACAAGACATTTCAATAAAAATCAATTTAGTTTTACCTGGAATATGTCTTTTGTTGTTCTTTATCATTTCTGTTTCAGCCATTAAAATTATGGTTTAAAAAATACATCAGTCTATTAAGGTGATTCATGCACTTCAGGAAGTGATGTTTGCTATATATTTGCCTTCACAACATTCATATATGTCCTGTGTTGAACGATGTGGGACACTCATTGCTGTATAAAATCCTGTAAAATATTAATTCAAATTGGCAATCTTTCTGAGGTTTATTAGTTTTAAAAGGCATACGGGGCTCATGCTTTCATGAGACAAAAGACAAAGAAATAAAGTTATTGTAAACTTTTATAGATAGATCCGTCCCTCATAATCCTCCCAGCAGTGAAAGTAAAAAGTGAAAGCTGATGCAACAGACTCTCCTGTTTGAACAATACGAGCACTCCATAACAAAGTAAACCTGGCTGTCTTATCTTTCCTCCAGAGACAGACACTGCGTTCCAAATCACATACTTTTCATGTTTAAGTATGTAGTGCAGCTGCCTTTACAATATGCGTTCTATTGCTTGCAGTATGCATACAATTGGGACATAATTCGTTGTTGCAGTGCACCTTTAACTTTAACCTTTTGCTCATATATACTGGGGATGGTTTTATTCCTAAATATAAAAATGAAGACAGTCTCATATTGCTAATAATAGTCATATAATAATACAGAATAAGAGTAGTAATATTAACGAGGACTGCAAGCAGTACTGAACGGGCCCTCACAGTACACGTGTGTCGGGGCATGCTGCCGTTGGGGTGTGTGCGTTACAGGGGCCAGTCTATACCACCCCTATGCATTTCATTGCCTTAAGTGTTATAGTGTGGCCACGGTACCAAATATGAAATTAGACTGCCACCACAGTGCCACCTAGGGGCCGATCAATAAAACCTTAAAGGGTTATCCTCAGCAGGGCATTGACAATAATTGTACCAAGTTTTGTATAATAATGCACAAACTATCCCTTTAATCCTCATACAGTGTCTGAAGGAGGACTCTTAACTGATATGTATAAGTTAGAAGAGGCAGGTAGCAATGGTGGAAAGTAACTATGTACATTTACTCAAGTACTGGACTTAAAGTACAATTTTGAGGTACTTTTATGTTCATTTTATGTAACTTTTACTTCTACTCCACTACATTTTGAGACATATATTGTACTTTTTATTCCTCTACATTTAGCTGACAGCTTTAGTTACTTTTCAGGTCAAGATTTAAAATGAAAAACATGATACATTTAAAATTATTATTCATTTTAAAAATTAAACCACTGAAAAGTTTATTAGGTAGTTAAAATGAGCGGAGTGGAGTCATTTCACAGTGTGGTATTAGTATTTTTACTGAAGTAAAGGATCTGAACACTTCTTCCACCACTGTCTTTTTTACTTCTTTCCTTTTTTTTCCTTTTTTTTTTACATTTTTTTTTTTATTATTTTATGATTATTTTATAATTTTTATTTTTTCTGCGTTTCTGCGCATGCGCGGCCTTTCCGGCTTTTGCACATACGCGGCCTTAATGTGCGCGGCCTTTTCTCGCTTCTGCGCATGCGCGGCTTTCTGTGTTTCTGCGCATGCGCTGCTGTTTCGCTTCTGCGCATGCGCGGCTTTTCCGCTTCTATGTGCAGAATCGAAAACGGCCGCTCATGCGCAGAAACGCAGAAAAAATAATAATTAAAAAATAATTATAAAAAATAAAAAAATTAGAAAATTAAAAAAAAAAATTAATAATAAGAATAAAGAAAAAAAATAAATGAAAAAAAAAAAGTGGAAAAAAAGTAAAGAAGTAAAAAAGACAGTGGTGGAAGAAGTGTTAAGATCCTTTACTTCAGTAAAAGTACTAATACCACACTGTGAAATGACTCCACTCCGCTCATTTTAACTACCTAATAAACTTTTAAGTGGTTTAATTTATAAAAATGGGTAATCATTTTAAATGTATCATGTTTTTCATTTTAAATCTTGACCTGAAAAGTAACTAAAGCTGTCAGCTAAATGTAGAGGAATAAAAAGTACAATATATGTCTCAAAATGTAGTGGAGTAGAAGTATAAAGTTACATAAAATGTATATAAAAGTACCTCAAAATTGTACTTTAAGTCCAGTACTTGAGTAAATGTACATAGTTACTTTCCACCATTGCTACCTGCCTCTTCTAACTTATACATATCAGTTAAGAGTCCTCCTTGAGACACTGTATGAGGATTAAAGGGATAGTTTGTGCATTATTATACAAAACTTGGTACAATTATTGTCAATGCCCTCCTGAGGATAACCCTTTAAGGTTTTATTGATCGGCCCCTAGGTGGCACTGTGGTGGCAGTCTAATTTCATATTTGGTACCGTGGCCACACTATAACACTTAAGGCAATGAAATTCATAGGGGTGGTATAGACTGGCCCCTGTAACGCACACACCCCGACGGCAGCATGCCCCGACACGCGTGTACTGCGAGGGCCCGTTCAGTACTGCTTGCAGTCCTAGTTTACCCTTGTGCCAGAGAGAAAATGTTGAGACTGGTTTGAATAAGCGGCTGTACAGTGTTTCAGACTTTGGTTGTGATCACGCTGCTCTCACAGTTAAAATGGTTAATTCTGCAAAACATTTATTTGCCCTCTGCAGCAGTCAGAGGTAAGTAAAATGATGTTGGAATTACAGCAGATGGCACAGTTGTTAATGTTGCTGTGCTGAAGCCAGCTGTTTGAGTCAGTCGCTGTTAAACATGGGTAATAAAATGTGTGATACTATTGGACCTATACTATATCATGTTTAAAACCGTTTTAAACCGGTCGACCAGGACAGGATCAACCCACAAAGCTAGACATCAAAAAGAAATGAGAGAGTCCCACACATGGTAATTTACCTGTTACTTACAGGAGCTGCTTCCAAAATAAACCTGAAGTGCAACACACTATAGGAATTTTACTTCACAGTCACTACTAAATCAAGGCCGGATTCAGTCGACTGCCTTAGAGCCCCAGATCCACAGGGCCCCTGAAAGTCTCAGGTTCACTGCATGTCAATTGATTTTGATCATATCAGAATAAATCTGAATAACATATTTTCTCTTAAATTTGCTGTACTAAAGTGCATTGTCAACGAAGGCTACGTTTACACAAGGACGGTCTGAACAGAAGACGCAAAAGTGGCGTCGCGTCTTCACTTTTTATTCCTCGTTTAGACGAGCATTTTCGGGAGGAAATCTGCTGCATACGGTGACGCAAAAGTGTGTGAAATTCAATTGTATGCATGCCAGGCGGCATCACTTAAAGCGATATGAGCATCTTTGGGCATGCAGAAGTTTTCACGCCACACATTTTCATCAGCTACTCCTTCCACAAAGTTCTCCACCATCACTAGATCTCCCAGGTCTCGTTCACAGCCGTCTGGCTCGCCTCTGACGAATTGCTGCATCCAAAATGTGATAGAGGTAATTACAGATCCTTCTCTGTTCAGTAATACTATCTGTACATATCCTGTACATTTGGTGGAAAGACTCCTGTAAGTTTATTAGAGCTGCCAGAGCAGCTTGAAGGTCCGACACATGGAAATAATCCCACGTTTGTTTATTTTCCTGTACTGGAGCATGTATGTGACATAAACACACACGTGACGTGAGCAGATGTGAGCAGAGTTTTGCGTCTTGGCAGTGTAGACGACACGCTACAGCGGAGCGTATTTAACTTTTCCACTTTGGAAGGTGGTTTCAGATTTTTACATTTTTAAGCCCCAAAAATGCCGTCACCGTCTAAACGAAAGGCACTTCCGATAAAATATTTTGTCGTTTTTACCCGCAAGCGTCCTTGTGTAAACGGGGCCTCAGACAACTAAGATGACTACTGCACTATCAGTTAATATTGTGAACCTGATGTCCAATAAAACTGAACAAATCTGTCCTCTCATTCTGCCTCCGTTACACAGACAGCAAGGCAGAATAAAGACACACAATTCCTGCCTTGAACAAGCTGTGTAAAAGCAGCTTAGAGAGCAAACGAAATGACGTATTTTTGTAGGTCAACCCGGAAGATAGCATCAGCATGAGGTCTATTCAGAATTCGCCTGTGGGATTTTTGCATTGGATTTTGGATCACTACAGAAAAATAAGCTCTGTGACAAACATGTTTCTGATGCTGACAAAGTTTTGTTCAGCAGAATAATCTTCACAAAGTAGTCTCATTTAGCCAGTTGTTAGCAACCGCATTTTTAAGGAACTTCACACAAACATCTCTTCAGCTTGTGTTACTACAGATCTAATTTCAGGCATCTGACCACCAACCTCTTTAAAATCATTGAGTTTGAGAGGTTAGACCCCAGGGTGCTAAAATGCTAACTCAATCCTCTGGTGCCCTATTGACAGGCTTCTCCTGGCACCAATTGATTGTTTTTGTTCAGGCGCAGTGGATTCTTACAATTCTACAAATGCCATTAGAGCATTTCTGATTTCTTCATAGATTATCTCTATCATGTACTACTGTCAGGATATAATCATTTTAATATATCAGTGTGGAGGGGGCATGGTGCATCAGCTGCAGGAGAGAGGTGTGGAGAAGGCTCAGGAGAGCAGCGCCAGGTGAGAATGATTGCACACCTGAGTCTGGTTAGTTAATCACTCTCTCCTTCACAGTAGCGTGCTGGACCTGGGGAGAGACGGTTGGCAACACGGAGACTGGGACACGAACGCCGGCAGCATAAATCCTGGAAGGTGCCTGTGAGCGGCTTCGTGTCATTAAATGTGTTGTCATTTTCAATAAATATACATAGATCATCTCCGCACTCTGTCATCACTGCTAAAAAACCCACAGTGGCATCAGAGTACGCCACAATCAGTTTAAGCACATATGACAACTTTTTTTTTTTGAAAAGTTACCTACTGAACCTTTAATGCTTCATCCACTCTTGTCACAGCATTGGAAAGCACAGCTGCCAATGAGGCTATTGTCATGGTTTGTTTAAAGTGTGGCACGAAAAAAATAGATGCAGGTGTGTCAGCATCATAGACGGTCAGCATTAGTGGTCAATAGCATTTAACCCCACAGCCTCTCTTAACAGGTTATTCCAGCCATGCCCGTTGATCCAAACTGGTAATGTCACTAATTCTTAAATGCTTATTTGACCTCTCCATCATTACAACCCAATCTGAAAATCCTTGGTTGGTGTCAGGGCCAGTTCTAGGCAGCATATATGAGGGGGCAGACAGAAATGTGAAGGGGGCATCAAATGTACACATCATGCTTCAGCTGGGGGTGGTTGATAAATACCAAAGTAACAAAGTACCAGAGTAACGAAATACCAGAGTAACAGTTTTTTGTTGTTGTTTAAAACAACATAACATAAATCGACATACTATAGTATGACCTTTTAAAATTTTTGGATATCCCATAATCTGGTGTTTTTCTGACATCGTTTGACATATAAAACTATAACATGTATCAACAGAGTATTATTAGTCCATTTTTTAGCATTCTAAGTCATTTTTGACAAAAATCAACATACAACAATCAACATATGACTTTTTTTGAGGGGGTCATTTTTGGACATCCCATAATATGGTGTTTTCCCGTCATTTCTGGCCATATTATGATCTTACATATATCAACAGATTATAATTGACCCATTTGAAGCATTTTTTGTTGTTAACTATACATTTTATGTCATACATTTTTTTGACATCCCAAAGTAACTAGATACCAAAGACGACCATAACTGGTCCATCTTAAGCATTTTAGTGATTTTAAAATTTGACAAAAATGGACATGACTTTTTTATCTTCCATTTTTGCACATCTCAAAATCTGGTGTTTTTCTGTCATTTTATGACAGAGTGAGTGAGTAGTTAGTTAATTGGCACTTAGTTAATTTGGTAAGAAATATTGTCTTTATTTTTTCAAGGCATTTTTTTTTTGAGGGGGCGCTGCGCATAGCCGGCCCCAGTCTGTGTACGCGCTTTCGTCCACATCCAAGACTGTGTCGTGTCTCTTTAAGAAGGGGGCGGGGCGGGGGGGGGCTGCCACGTCATTCTTATTAACATAATTGACCAAACGCGGAGCGATCATCTTTGTTCTCCGCTGTTGATATCACTTTTCATCTTCTGACTGTTTGACCGAGATTTAAAATGGCGCAGCAGTTTGTGCAGACGACAATTAAAGGAGACAAAGTGGTGCTGTTCATTAAGCCCACATGCTCGTACTGCATCATGGCCAAAGACGTTCTGTCCAAGTACAAGTTCAAGCCCGGACATTTGGAGTGTGTTGATATAAGTTCACGCAGCGACATGGACAACATGCAAGACTACTTCCTGGAACTCACCGGAGCCCGCACGGTAAACACAAAGCTGCTTTGTCATAGTATTGACAAAATAGTATTGACGAAGTTTCACTTTCAACAAGCTGGGAACACAGCAGTTTACACGTGTTTTAATGAAAATATGTGTAATTTTAGAGGGCAAAGTTGATTTTAACCTCAGACACTACAATACGATAAATGAACGGTTCAAAAAATAACGGTTTAGCTTTCTAATAACGTCTGTGTACAGCTACTATAACTGTTGCAGTGTAAGCTTTACACGTGTTAACATTTGAGATACATTTGCTGGTTATTATTTTATTTTTCCCTGAAACCCATGAATGAGGATGCAGCATTGTTGAGTCAGTAAGGGAGTCTCCAAGAGGAACTGCGCATGCGTCAACATAGCCACTTTCCACTTAGGCTGCCCAGCCTGTTTATGCAGAAAATTAAGTTAGTGTGAAATTGACATTTAATGAAATATTGGTTTAAATCTCTCTCTCTCCCTCCATGTGTGAGTGACTAGGGGTGGGTAATATGAATAATATAAATCAGGATGTATGTAGTTGTGGAGGAAGTACAAGTACAGGAGGAAGTAGGTCCTTCTAGGGTTACTGTAAAAAAAAAAAAAATCTTCATTACAAGGCAAAGTGAAATAACTCAATGCAGAAATATAAAATAAAGATATTTTACTCACAAATTATTATAAAAGCAGCATTTTATTGTTGTAGTTGGTCGAGGTGGAGCTACTTTGTTTCAAACAGCCACTGAATATTGCTGTAACACTTTTTATGAAGCCTATGTCTAAAATGCATTATAAACATGCATATAATGTGTTAAAGACCAAGGAAAAAACCCCATCCTAACCCTATAATGCACTAAAAATATATTATAATGTATTACAGCTATAGGGCTTATAATACAGTATGATACTTGCAAAAAAAGTCTGTAATTGACCAGCAGATAGGGTTACAAAATTCTTGGAATTTTCAAAGTTGGAAACTTTCCATGGGAATTTCACTGGAATTTATGGGAAATTTACAGGAATATATGGGTAGAAATGGAAATGAACTGGGAATTTATAAAATATATTACACAGTCAAACCTTGATAAAGTTCTACTTACAAATCAATCTGTTGAAATATAATAATTTTTTACATTTATTTGAAAATTCCCCAGCTTAACTTCCCATGGAAAATTTCTGGAAATTTACCGGAACTTGTCCACCCCTTTGCAGCCCTACTCGCAGTTGCAAAGTATGATGATACTTGACCTTATAAGTCTTTTTAAAATGCTTTATAATGTGGCATGATTATTTTTATAAGGAATTATGGCGGTTTATGGGTGCTTACAACTATAATTACACAGTGCTTTTAGCAGATAATTTATGTTATTTTCTCCATTAAATAATTGATTGGTGTGTAAAGATTCAGACAATTGTGATAAAGTCCCATCACAATTAACCAGAGTCAAAAGTGATACCTTCATAATGCCAATACTCCGAACCTCACAATTATGTAAAAATAAATGTATATAATAAAAATCAAAAACCAGCAAAGGAAGTAATGTTTTTGGGGCATATTTGCATGAAAATGGACAAAAGTGATTTTCAAAATAGTTGCCCATCATTTTTTGTCATCCCCCATAATGGCCTTATACACCCATAAATAGTAAAGGGATGGTTACTTGATGGTACAGAAATGTTGCGGTATGTATAGTCATATTTCTAATTCAGTTGCTTCCATTTCTCTTGTATTTATCTTACTGCAGGTCCCACGGGTGTTCATCGGTGAGGAGTGTATTGGAGGCGGCAGCGACGTGGCGGCACTGGAGAAGAGCGGTAAACTGAAGAGCATGCTGCAGTCTATTGGAGCCCTGCAGTGACCCGCTACAGACCTCCAGGTACGGAACACTGCACAGACTCACATTGTCATATAAAGTGACAGACGGAGTGTGTGACTGTGGAAAGGAGGAAAAAAGGGCAACTTTGGGACGCCTTTGTATAGCAGGCAAGAAAAGAAGGCGGGGTTGCTCTTCAGAGGACCCAAAGCAAGTCATTAAGTGCATAAATTGGTAACAGTAAGCTCTCATTATTGTTGAAATAAATAAATCAAAGGAAATAAGATGCCTGAGGTGGTGCTCGAAGAGATAAGAGGTAATTGCTACGTTGTAAAGACGTAAGTCAAACTTGCTCCAGGCTCACACTGTGTCACATCCTGATGGAAATGTACAGATGGAAGGCAAATTGAAGGAAATGCCTGAATAAAAGAGTGACGGATTCTAATGAATACAGATGCTTCAACATAGTGCATGAGGGGAATGGTTTGATGAGTATGAAAACAATGTTAATCATCAATGCTCTGGCTCTCACAGCCTCCAGATCTCAACCCAGACAAAGATCCCTATGTGCACAATTATGTTCATAACACTACCATTATCCCAGCCAGTTTAATGCCACTCGAGAGGAGGAGTTTGTTTTTTGTGTGAGCTAGGAGAAACTGAGAATGAGATGTCCGTTGCCCACTACAACTGTATTTTGAGTAAAATATAAAATATTTCGAAACTGGCCAAACTGAGATGAGACTATGAGGCTGATAATGACCCAAAGGCAAAGACCAACAAGCTGTGACTTGATCCAGCTTTTAGTCCATCATGCTTTTAGCAAAGTCATATAAAAGAATGAAGGACTCTGATCGCCGAATCTGGCACAGTTTGAAAGACAACTAAATCATCTGATCCTGGATTTACAGACATAAATAAATCACCAAATGAGGGAATATCTCTTGGTCATTCCTCCAGTAGAGTTTCTCACAGCACTGAAGCTGCTGTGGAGGCTCGTGATGACACTTCATGTTGGCCTTTAATGCATCACCAATCTGACCATGACATATCTTAATTTTCCAGAGGGAAGAAGGGAGCAACCTTTTGGGACAAAAATAAATGTTGTACAATAATGTACAAACACAGCAGAGCACAGACATTCATCCAGTCTGTGGTTGGTTTGTTCATTCTAAAACATGTCTTTATTTAAAGTCAGACGTCGTGTTATCTACAGTCTGTACAACACCAGCCCAGTGGAGCCATGTGTGTCTCTACACACTGGGTGTGGATGCAGCACTGGAGTACACTTTGTTTACAGTCCAGTCTTTCAACTGTTATTTACTAGTTTTTCTTAAGAGTAGGTTGGAATTCATCTGAGCATTTCTTAGAATAGTGTCTCTCACAGTGGTAGATTTCTTGTATTATATACACAGCGTGCTGCTACACATCTGCTAAAGTACCGCAACAAATACAGTTTATATAGTGCTTGTTGACTGTTAATGGCTGATGCTGACACGCTGACTAAAAAATAGCTGCAAAATGCCACTATTGATCTTTTTTGCTTTCATTTTGTTGGTTTTTCTGTCTTCCTGTACCTTTTTATTTTATTTTTTATAATTACCTCTTAAGTAAATACCATTGAAACAGTAGACTGTAAAATTGCGTGACCCAGTTTCTTTTCTCTGAATGTAAAAAAAAAAAAATCATGTCATAACCATGTCCATATACAGTGTAGTTTACAAAAATAATTGCAGCACCAATAAATCATAATCTCGTTATGATTAAAAAGAACCCCTCAAATAAAAATAAAATAGGATAAAATAAATATTGTGTATCCACCCAGAGGCATTGTGGTTTTCACTGTACCAACTTATGTTCATGATATGGTTGTTTTTCCTAAATCTTTATACCATTTCTGTACATGTAAATGCTACAAAAAGGCTTTTGCCTCATTATGTGACAGACAGAGACAGACCATTAATATTTGTTATTGCAAATAGATAGGAATAGTTTCACCATTATCTTCATAATAACCTGTAAAGGAAACGGTTTAAAAGTCCAGCTCCCAGGCTTGAAATGAAAAAATACATTGATTACTGTTCTGGATTTGGTGTACAGAGCACTTGATTTTTTTGATACAGGCAATGTTCAGTTTAATCTGAAGATTTAATTTCAAGCCACATCTGAATGAAAGTGAAATAGCTTCTTTTGACACAGACAGCGACCAAAATAAATTCCATCTCATATGGTAATAAAATCAGTCCGACAGTGAGACACTCACTGATGCCCATCATAGATCTAATAAAAAAGAATTGTAATTAAATTGGTCCTGCTTGTCGGCTAAACTGAGATTCTGACGGACTACAGATGAAAATGAGCGTGACTGTGCTACCTGCAGCATTACCAGTTGCTTTCCTCTTCTCTCTGTATAAATGTAGGTCACCTCTTGGCTCTAATACTGATCGAGCCACAAAGAACTTAGAGACCCAAGAGTTATTTTTCGCTTAAGCAATGCTGCATGTGCACACGTTCACATTTTTTAACAGGACACAGAGGCATCATGGGCCAAGGTTTCATTTAAAAGAGCATTGTGTAGGATTTAGTGGCGTCTAGCAGTGGGGAAAAAAACTGAAAATGTCCTAGAAATAGTGTTAGGATTCTGTTGTGGGCTACTGTAGAAACATGATGGTGCTATATGGTGCACTCCACAGAAGACTACAGACCGTGCAAAATATGAACATAGGCTTTGTGATGTTACCCATAGTTTAGTTGACTCCAAACCGTGACTCCTTGTCCTGGCAAATCCAAAAATGGGCAAAGATGTGGAGCAGGTGAGCTCAGGGGTCCCTGTGATGGCACTCAGCGGTGACGCCCTTAATTATACATACGCATTATGCAAGTCTTAATATAATTGAAAATGGTGAATTCTATAAAAAAAATTCCCCTGTATCAGAACCGTTTTTTGTACCTGGATGTAAACATGTTTATATCTGCTATAAAGTTGTGTATTTCAGCATGGGGAGGGTGTCTATGGGGATTGACTCACATTTGGAGCCAGCCTCAAGTAGCCATTTTTTGGCACTTCCATGTCTTATGTAGCTATGAAGGGCTTATTCCGCTAATGGAATCATGACTGTCAGTTTCAGGTGATTTACACTAATGAAAACATTATTAGGAATATTATATTAAATTTCTGCAAACATATCCCCCCAAATCCTACACACAGCTCCTTTAAGACATGTGTCCAGAGAGACTCAGACATCCCTAGGTGATGATTAGAGAAGAAAACACAGCACACTTTACTTCTGCCTTTTTATAACTGAAGCCACATTACTGTAGTTTGAAACAGTCTGCACATAACCCCGACCTGTTCTCCAACATATGTGTGGTCATTTGATATATCTGTACTCGTAATGGACCTATTTTGTGTTACTGTTCGTCATCGAAATCCACCATTGCAAATGCATCGTCCAGTATAAATATAATCTTTCACAGAGCCTCTGGTAGGTGGCTAGCTGGTCATGTTAAATTCATATAGTGTTTTAAGGATTAGTCATTTTGTATTGCCCATGATGGAATAGTCATTATGCAAAGGATGCACAGTCATTTCTGCAGGGGAAGAGAGGCGTGTCACAGCAACGTTGTCCGATTAGTTAAGGAGTCTTATGACCTCAGAATCAGCTCTTCATCCAGCAGAACAAACGGTCTCTTCAGTCGGTTTCCCCATGTGTTGATGACTAGTCTCACTCTTTGCCATTATTTTCTCCCTTGTCTCCTTCTTCTGCTCTCCCCCCTGTTTTCCACAGGTTTTTAGGCATCCAGGTGTGGTCACATGACTATGCAGCGGGACTTGCGTAGTTTGCGTCGCCGCTGTTGGTACTCGCTGAGCTCCTGCAGGTAGCCTCTGGATGGCCAGCGTAGCCTCTCCACCTGCTCACGCTCCTCCTCTGGAATGCAAAAAACATATAAACTGTAATTCATTGCAAACACAGCTGAAACACTACAGCAAGATTTACTTCTCTTGGCACATACAAACACACACAGTAATAACTCCTGGGATTGCTGCCATGACCACAGCCAACAACTGAATATCTGATATTTGTTTACACCAACAAGCAACAGAAGACCCCACAGTGATCGATCATGTGCTGTCTCCTTATTCTGGCCTTTGACTGCGCTTGTGCCCTTAAGTACCCGTCCAATGACCTTTAAACTATTTCTGTTTGTATGAATAATGATGACAATAAAAAGTGCTTCTGCTACTAACCAGAGCAATGTTGATGTAATCTTTAACTGCGTTTATGTGCCTTTGACTTTAAATGCACATGACTATAATAACTGAGAAGCAATCAGTTATTAGCATACACTTATAGTATTGAGTATACCATAAGGATGTATTATTCTGAGGGGCTGGAAGCCCACAGACTAATACATAAATAATATAAGATTGTGCTATATTGTATAGCATAAAACAGAAGAACATGTTCCTAAAACTCTTGAATAGAAAGTGATAAACTTCCTTTCTATTTTCAAAGTGATCAAATTGTTACTAGTGAATTTATTTAAATTCACAACTGTTCAATGGACACTTTGATCACTATGGAAGCCCCTCTATTAATCGTTCCTCCACACAGTTTCCTCATTCTAACACAAGTTTGTTCAAACAAAACAGACAATAGCATATTGTTATAAGAAGAAAACTAGTATATGGTTATAACAAGAAAGGTTTCTTGTTTTAACGTGAACTTTTCATGTTTTTCTTTTTCTGGCATGGCAGCTATAGGTATAGTTAATTGACTTATTTGAATAAGTTCATGCTTGGTGGTTGAGACATCGTGATGCTTTGCTCTTATTGAGCATGGGGATGAAATTGTAATAAGTACGTCTACACTAGGACATAAAAATGCATGGGGGTTTACGGAAGGAAGAATGAGTGCGATCCTCTGGAGGTAACATCATTTCTCATTGATGAACTGAAGGGGAACTGAAGGCTTCGTGGATACGAGCTACTACGTCTCAGCTGCAGCCAAGCTGAGTATGTTGTGACCCAAAATAAAGTGAGGCATTTGTTTGCTTAGCATCACCCAAAATGAATGTGATGGTTTAAAGACATACAGACAAGCCAGAATGTTTTTTCCCCTTATCCCAGAACTATAATCTGAAACGTTTCATGTTATAAGAGCATAATTAGTTATTCGTTATTACGCTATGATCTGAAATGTTTTGTTATAACAATATATCATGAACAAGTTAAATAGTATATTGAAGTCTGAAGTTTGAATGTTGTAATAACGTGAACATTTCTTTTTATAATGGTAAAACATCTTTTATAACAAATGTTCACGGTATAATATGATACTGCTGTAGATTACATGTATTTAAAAAACTGTTTGGCCATCTGACAAGAAATGAGAACCAGCCAACCATTCACAACACTGAGACAGAGAAAGCCTAACCTACATTTAACGTGTAAAAACAACACATCCTCAAAAGCCTGGAGGCACTTTGACTTAATTATTTTCAAACCGAACTCTTAAGCCCTCTAAATTGCTGAAGTCATCAGTTTCAGTTTATTATCAGTTTATTATCTCCCTATGCATCAATTTTAGTTTTCACAACCATCACAAGACCTATTTTAATTTTTCAGACCGTTACAACACTTCTTTTTTTTTTTTAAAACTCACACACTGACCTGAGAGCTCCAGGAAGTCAGGTTTGTGACTGAAGATCAGGTAGTTGTTGGCGATAAAGTGGAGGAGCCAGACATACAGCTGCTCTGCATTGTGGCACTGTAAATCAATTCAAACACAGACATTATGTCAAATAACTATGTTTCTCTTTATAACTACTGCTTTTCGACAGGTGAATAACTGTTGTGGATGGAGGCCTTGGGCTACTGCAAGTTAAAAGATTAAGCTTGTCACAGAAAACAACATTGCACTAGGACATTCTTTAACAAGCAAGATTTCCTCCATTCACATAATTTTTTGGTGTCTGAAAGGAATGCACCGTCATTATGAAATAGTACTCCGTTTACACAGACCAGCAGCTATCTCCTGCAGGTCTGTTCATGCTCTCAATTCATACACTCAAAGTTGCACTGACCTTTGCTCGGCGGAGTAGTCGGATCACGCTGATACCCGTTGATGACAGCTCTCTACTGGGCATGCTCTGAAGGTAAGCGCAGACACACACTTCACACAGATGCTGCAGACGTTTCACCTGGTACATCTCGGCACAGACCAGCACAGCCATGGCCTGCAGCACACTGGCTGGACACACAAAACACACACAGCACCGCCTGATATACTGTATATGCACAAAGTATTACACATGCATTGTTCTATCATCAAGTGGATTACATTTTATTCCAGATTTATACAATAGCTGGACACATTTTTAAGCGTGTAGACCTCCAGAGGAAATCAAAGGCTTAAAAATGTTCCCTGAAGAAAATAAAGTGTTTTTTATGATTATTGGCCCAAATATGAAATTGGAACCAAGCCACAACAGGATTGCTTCTGGAAGCTTTAAACAACCAAACAATATTAAAAGGATTTGTTTCACACAAAATTATAAATCCTATCAGCTAAAACCACATCTGCAGTATTTTAAACTTAACATTCTTTGACAATAAATGTCCAGTTGGGTTATGCTCAGCACACACAGTGAGGCTGCACAACATCACTTTAAGTGTTGTCAAATTGTGCGATAAACACGTCGCAGAACAGTGATATTGCTCAGGGTTTTTGTTTTGTTGAGTCAGTTGAATGAGCATCAGTACAAAATTGCACTTTAAAATTGTGCCTTTTGTGTTCGGTTCTATGTGTAGTTTGTTCAATAAAAGAATGTTGAAAACGATTCCCTTTCATTTTTATCAAATTCAACAACAATTTGTTGTAATTTACCACAATACTAAAAGCTGCCAAAAAGAATAACCAACTTTACTTCTGTTTCTTAAGCGCAAGCAGTGTCCTTATTGCATATTTTAGGGTAAAAGGGTAAAAACACACTTGCATGGTTTCCCTCAGCTCCAGAGCATTTAAGCATCTTTCAAGTCAGTGCTTTGGTTTTACGGCCCATAACTTTACTTTACACAACTTTAGTTTTGATCCACTTTCACTGCTCTCGTGAACTGCATTTCCAGCAAAAGTAGGAAACTGTTTTGAGCTGAAAGTTCTGAAATCTTGCTGTACACTACCTGCCCAGCACCAAATAGCATATATATATATATATATATATATATATATATATATATATATATTCCACAGCAAGTGGCTGTGTCTGTCTGCTATATATATATGTATATATATATATATATAAATATTGGTGAATGTCTGCTTGATGATGATGCCACAACTGTATTCCTATAACACTATTATTCAATATTGTTTAAAATGTCGTTTGTCCTTGGATTGACCATTTTTTTATACTTTTACAGTAATTGTATAGCACCTAGACCTGCTTTAAGAAAACATGGAAATATCACCTTTTATATGGGGTAAAAAGAGACCCCCAAAATATAATGCTGACACACACCTTTAATGCCAAGCCAAGAATACAAACATGTGTGATTTTATACTGCCATGTTATTGTCCTATATTTAGGTCATGCTCTACTCACTGCAGTCATTTTTTCAATATCTCAGATTGTGCTTCAGAATGAAAGTCTCCATAAAGCCACAAGATTACCACACACATCATCATCACATGGATTAAATCTCAGTCGTGTGCTTTGAATAGAGCCCACTAGTCAAATCACATTTAATAAAAAAAATAATTTCCAACTGCTGTCAAATGACATCCTTACATGGACTTCTGCAACCAACGTCAAACAAGTAATGTCAATCCTTTTATGTAATGTCATAACGTCAAATCAAATGACTCCTGATGTAACTTGATTCAGTCAAACACCACTCTCACCATCCATCACCCCCTAAAAACTCTGCACCCGTCTGTCAGTCGAGCAGCAGCCGCACAGAGGGTTTGTTCAGCTGCACAATTATACAAACACAGAAATGAGCAGTGACAATGTATTCCACTATGATACAGTATGTACATTATACAATATTTATCGGAGTAAAATACTCTGATAGCACTCCTCCTTTGATTTCACACACTCAGTTTGTCTCTACTGGTGGAGTTACCTTGTTTTGACCTTGAGTGCTGAGCTCTTACATAACAGTGCAGCGGCTGCAGCCTCTGGAGCCGTTTCGTGGCTTTAATTTCCTGTTCCCATGACTCAACCTGAAGCTGTCTCTCTGGAAACAGCCTCCTTGTGCCTAAGCTGGATCTTAAGGGTTGCTTGTTGGAGTTTTCATGATTTTTTCATCAAAACATCTCTTGCCACAAAATAAGGAGATTGTCAGCTCTCATAGCTGGGTATTCAAAACGGATTATTCTGAGTCTTTATACTGTCTATTCAGCAGCTTCGTTATATAACGATACTGGAAGGGAAGATGAAAGCCACTGTTGTAATTGACTGTAATTCTGTAACTGTAAGTTACAGTTATATGGCTTTATCTATTAATTAAGGAACGCTAAATATTGTTTTTTGTGCATTTTGAATCTGTAATCATGTGTAGTTAGGAGGCTCGATTAAAGGGGGACTTCAATTTCTTGTGATATCACAATGGATATTATCACACACACAAACACACACACACACACACACAAATTAAGTCCCTTTACGCACAACTGCAAAAGCTCGTCATTCAAAGCTGCAATACATAACCTTGCACCACTAGGGGGCAGAAAAATTCAAAACCTGTTAACAAACAGTAAGCAGAAACAGAGCAACATGAACATTATATTATAGTCCCTTTGGACAATATTCACAGGCATTTCTGGTATTGTTTATTCCACTTACTGGACCTCCTGAAAAAGTATTTGGGTCTCTTCTTAAATGTTTGACTATGCACATAAGTATTTTAGCTTGACTCTGAGCCATTTCGTTACTGTTAATGTAGCATACAATTGGTGTGTGTAAGCCTGTGGACTGAGAATTTTAATGAACTGAGCATTATTCACTTTTTCTGAGTTAAAACAAAAAAACGAGCCAGACATGGCTGGAAGCGGCTCAGCCTGAGTTTCGGGTTTTAATGGGAATCAACGGTATCAGCTAACCTTTCATGTTACAGGGACTGATTTGATTCAGTGTTAAGATTCATTAGGTAACTCTAGGAGGAGTCTGTCAATCACTGCTCGTGAGACAGTCGGTTGGCTAGTTAGCTAGCTAACATGCTACTTCTACCATGTTTTAATGCTAAACTGGTTACAGAAAAGGAGCCAAACATAGTATTCACTCATCTGGCGACAGCAATGTGCTTTCCTACACTGTGACAAGAGTGGGTGGATGAACAACAAGCAGAGACTGTATAAAATATGAATGTAGTGTCCGTGGTTGTCACAATATTGGCAATGCGACTCCTCCTAACTCCCATCTAATACAAAAAGGGGCAAAGGGGTGGAGCCGGAGAGGGCTAAGACAGGCTGAATGCAGGGGTGAACCACCCACCTGCCAAAGCAGCCATTCATCACATTACATTACATGTCATTTAGCAGACGCTTTTGTCCAAAGCGACTTACAATAAGTGCATTCAACCTGATGGTACTAGACATAGACCACAGGAATCACTTGATTATGTATAACTTTAGTCCTTGATCTAAATTAAACAGGTGAATTATACGACAACTCACCCCCCTCACAGTTGTCTTGAAGGGGGAAATTAGCTACATACACCAAAAACATTAACGTTAAAAAGTAAACATGTTTATTTTTGCTGTAAAATTTACAATATTAACATGGGGTCTATTGAGATTGACTCAGTTTTTGAGTCGGCCTCACATGGCCAGGAACTGCAGTTTTTGGCACCCTCACATTAGCTTCATTTTTCAGTCCTGGAGGTTGCTGCTTGATCAAAAGTTGTTAGATTAAATTTTTATAATTGTATTTATTTAGCAGATGGCTAGTTAGCTGCCTAGCTCGCTAATTTCACCATTCTTTAATGCCACACTGGGTGCTGAAAATGAGCCCAGCAGCATTGGGTCCAAAGGTCCCTCTCCCCTCGCCAACAGACTCCTTCACCAGGAGCAGCACAGACAAGCTTACCAACCCACCGTCAGTCTCACAAACAGTGATTGACAGTGACTCTTCCTGGCTCTGGTTGCTTGTTTTCATTCAGGTGTGGTGGATTGCAAATGCCACTAGTAGACTAGGAGAAGGAATCTTTTTTTTTTTTTTTTTTACAGATTATCTGACTCATATATTACCATCAGGATATAGTCACAGTTTCAGCAAATATGACAAAAAAAAGTCATTTTCATAAAAGTGACCTAATGGACCTTTAAAAAAAAAAAGACTGATTGTAGACACGCTTCAAAAAATGTAATGTCATTGCCATCATCAGAGAGAATTATCTGCAGTAATTACTTTGAAAATTCAGCACCCGGTGTGACAGATAGTGACAGGGCAAAACAACAACAACAACACGTTTGGGGCCGTGAGTTGGCATCATTAAAAGCAGATGAAGCAGTGATGCCACGGGTTGATTTTGTCATCAGTAAATCTAATTTAATTTTAAGCTCAGTGCTGTTCTCTGCGAGCCTCCAGAGAGTGACACTGGCAGCATGTCGCAGTCACACAGATGGTTGATGAGACTTGTCATCTGTGCTTTTGTTTTGGGCTGCGTTTAGCAAGCAAGGCCTCGAGGAAAACACCACTGTACCTCTCTCAAGTGTTTGGTGATGCTGCCTATTTCTGCGGCACATTAAAATGGCATCAAAGGTCCATTGTCCTTCTGTAACTGAGTTTACAGACCATTTTGTTGGTCAGATCCAGCGCATCTAAAGCAGCTCAGCCACAAATCACCCCACCATCTATATAGACTTATCTCTCATTACGCTAAGCAAACATTTTTTATTTACAGGTTTAGCCTGAGAGAGTAGTTATAGACAAGTGAATGAATAACACGCTGACTGAGGGTTTCCCAATGCAATCAATCTCACCACCACACAAAAAACCTGGGTTTAATTAGTCCACAAGATAAAGAGGAGACATGGGCCATTTCCTTACTATATTTAGGCCTCCCATTGGAGATGTGTTTGCAGTTAATTGTTAAAAACTGGACACATTTTAATCACATTGTGAATTACAGTAATGGTCACAGTGGTGTAGTTAAGACTGGCTTTTGTGCAGTAAACTCACCAGGACAGCAGGAGTCAGTGTAGAGGTACTCCAGGAAAGACAGGAAGGTATCTGAGGAGACACCGTGGATGGGCACTACTCGGCTCCGGGCCTCGGCATACTTCCCACTGAACATGGCCGCCATGACGTCACACCTCGCCACCAGCACTGCTCGGTGAGCTGGCAATACACTCCCTTGAACACGAACACGAACACACACACACACACACACACACACACACACACACACACACAAAATGAACAGCTCGGTTTAGAATTTCAGAGTAGCGTCTAAGAAAATCCCAAGAGCTGTAAAATGAAATGCCTGAGAGTAGAAACTGTTCATAATTTATGTATTGAATCTTAACTGATTTTTGATCTAAAAATATTCAGAATCATTTTTAACGTCAGAGGCTTCTTATAGTTTGGTTTATTTGCACATAGAGCCCTATTTAATAAAAGACATTAAGAATTTAAGAAGAGAGGTTATAAAGAGTTCCTCTGTAATAAGCTTTGAATGGTTAATGGACCTGCACTTATATAGCGCTTTTCAAATCGCTTTGTGACCACTCAAAGCGCTTTACACTACAGATTGCACTCATTCACCCGTTCATTCCATTCAAACTGGTGGCCGAGGCTACCCTAAACGGTGCCATCTGCCACCATTGGGACTTCATTCATACACCGATGAATTGGGAGCAGTTTGGAGCACAGTATCTTGACCAAGGATACTTCGACATGTAGGCTGCCATGGTCAGGCATCGAACCACGACCTTCCGATCAGTTGGCGCCGTTCTACCAACTTAACCACAGACGCCACAAAAAAGTTTTTGGTCTGACCCTAACCCTAAAACCTACCCGAGACAGTGGGTTGAAACCCACCTGTACTCTGGCAGGCAGGCAGGTTTCAAGAATTAAAGGGTCTAATACAATATGAGTGAATGTCAAAGGAAGAATTTCCTGAAATGAGACAAGTCAATTGACAATCATGGTGAATGGTCACATTAAAAATTATGTAAGTTCGTATTTTCTGAAGAGCAGATGAATTGCATATTTTGGCAAAGCTAATTGTGCTCAAAAATTACTTATTTTATTACTTATTGAAATTAATTTCAATGATGTTTATATATATATATATATATATATATATATATATATACACACACACACACACATATATGTATATATACATGTATGTATGTATATATATATATACACACACATGCATACATGTACCAAATACAATTGGCTTTTATGAATTGCGTTTTTTGAGTTTGCTCATCTGAAACAAGAGAGGAGCCTTGAGGTCCTGCAAGAAGTAGCTTCATTTGAGCTCTATTTGAATTGTAGTCGATAATAGATATTGGTTTATATGGTTTTCTGTCCTTTGAATAATCAAGCAGCCATTTTAAGGCAGCATCATGCTACATTTTTGTAGTTTTTGCAATAAGGATGTTGTGAGCAACATTGTCAAAATCCTAAAATATGCAGAGAGTTTTTGTTTGTTATTGGAGGCTGTGTAGATTTAAGAACAATCTGCAAAAGAAGCTGTTTTAACAGAATAAACACATTCTTGAATATGCCAGACTCTCAAAGCCATTATCAGCACACCTTAAATGTTACATTTTTTTCCATGCTATTTAATGCTTGCCAATTTCCAGACTAAGGGATTCATGTTTGTGGTTTTTATGAGATCTGTGTCAATGAAACACCAGATTATGTAAAAGTTTAAGGGTTAATATATCCACATTTTAGCATATTCCTTGCCTTGAACACATAACAGTAAAATTAAGCATTTCCCAAATGTTCAAGACTTTGAAAGAACCCTGTGAAAACAGGTTAAAATAGTCTTTTGTTTCATCTGCTCTTAATGTCTCCTTTGCCCTATCACATAAGTGTAGATGCTCACCTAATTCAATTTGGCTTGTTGGCTTGAGTGATGATCTGTCATAATGAGTCATTTAAATAAACAGGAAAAAATGACATGTAAAGCCTGGGCACAAGTCCTGACATAATTGCTGTCATTAAGTGCCATTTTCAGCCAGTGACAGCTCTCACCACACTCCATCAGCATGTTAGCGTTTGAAAAAACCAACAGAATTGCACAAACATTCTTGTAGGCATTTTCTCTGTGACCTCAAAGAGTTTAACTCGCTGCTCAGAGGTGCAAGGACAAGAAAAGCTCACTGCAATTTTTATGAGATAAATATTGATTAGTTGAGGCTTTGGGGCATTACTTCTGGATTTCTCAGTTTGATCCTTTAATAGAGAATCGGCTAAATGCAGCTCGTGGAGGAGCTTCTGGTGAGATGAAACATGACAGAAACGGAAGGCGGCCTGTCCCTCGGACCGCTTTATCTTATTTTGCCTCCAAATGGATAACCAGGCCCGGGACTGAGATCATAATTCAATCACGGTGAATAAAATGTGACCTTCCTCTGCTGTATGACGGCGCATGCATTTATAAATGCCCGTACATCGTAACAGATCAGCACGCACCCACCTTGCACCATGAAGATGACATCAGAGTAAAGAGGAGAATTGAAGAGGTTGACAAGAGTCTGGGGGCCGAGTTGAGCTGCCCGGGCACTCGGGGTGTCCCTGGGGCCCTACGGAAACACGCACAGAGAGAGAGAGAGAGAGATAGAGAGAGAGAGAGAGAGAGGAAGCCAAAGGGAGCAGACAGAGAGAGTTAACATTCCTCTGCTGGATGTCAGGTACTAGTTACCAGCACAATTGCCATTCCGTGCATCTATCTCACCTCCCCTGTGGAATACAAATGGCCTGTGTGCCAGTCTTGCTTAGCGCTACCCAAACATGCTTGAACTGCAATGCCAAGAACGACATGACGGAACTGGCTAACACTGAAAACAGACTGAGAACCACACGATAGTCCAAACTGTCTATTTATTAACACATAAGTGCTCATTTGAAGCATTCAGAGGATGCATAATGCATAATATGTATATACAGTGTACTGCAGTGCACATCAGATGAAATCAATAGTATGAGAACGGCTGTCAGAGTGTCTTTTTGGAGTGTCTGTTCACAGTCCTGTGAACACAGCCCTCAAATGAGTGTCGTCAAAGCATCCCATTACCATTACGTGACCTTTCTCAGTCAACTGAAGCACAAAGAACTTCATATTCTCGCGCTGCTCTGCTGCAGAGGGAGTGCTCAGAAAACACAAAGTCTTCAGTAGAGGCAGCTACAGAATCAAGCCTCTTTGATTTTGTAAATCAATGGAAAGCTTATGGAAAGCAAATTTTAAACCGGTCTCACAGAGTAAGACGGCCTGGGAGGTGTTTGCAAGAGGACAAGATCAAATCACGACAGGACATTAGGGTGTCTCATCGCGTTAAAGAAGCCCAGCCGTCTCACTCGGTGTGTCAGCTCGTCTTAACGCTGCCTCAGGTAGTAGACCTAGTTCTATCCAGATGGGTTGGTGGAGCATGCATGGTGCCAAAGGCTTGTCAGACGCAGCCATGTCATATCTCCTGAGCTCTCTCTAAATGTTAAAATCTGCTGCCTATTACACTGAGCCGCCTCATGTTTTCCAAATCGACACAATACATTACGGATGTGACTCTGCAGTTTTTGGATTTCATGGTTGATGTCCAGCATGAACTCTTGTGTTGTGCTTTTAGCTCCTGTGAGAGCATCTCTTGTTTATTCTGTGCTAATTCCCACAGTATCTGAGCGGTGATACAGGCTGTAATTATGTGAATATGCTAATTATCGCCACATTATTACTGCACTGTTTATAAACAAGGTCTTGCTAATTAAAGCGCTGTTAGTCTGCAACTACAAAAACATGTGAGAAGACTTGACACATTAAATATATTTGATCTCTTTTGGTGGGGAGGGCAGCTATACCATACAGACCATAAGATATTCCAATTATGTGATTTGTGTGCAAGAGAGGTGATTATAAACATTTAAGACCTCACCCTGTCTCTGCCGATGAGGGATCGTATGCGATCCATAAGTTGAGCCACAGCTAGCGAATTCTTCAGCTTCTCTTCCAGGGCCTCCTGGAGGTGATCCCACTCCCACGCTCCTAAAACATCCACAAACACACTGATTCTTTGGACCCACAAGAGTACAGTTTATAGAAACACACAAGCAAACTCTTTCCTAGCTGGCACTGTGTTCCCAAACACCCACATACCTTGCGCTGAACACTCTGGGCCTGTTTCTGACAAAGTTGGCTTGTTCTTAAATCTGTCTGCTTATATAATCCATGGTGGTTATGGGTGGGGGACCCAGTCCAGATGCAGCGAATGTCAGAAACAGTGACACAAAGATTGTAATGAAACTGCCTTAAAGTCCATTAGTTAATAATTGTTATGATTATTATGATTTTTTAATTTAAATTAATTTACTATAATTGAGGACAGTTTATTACAGCCATTTCACACAAATCAAATACATCAACTATATTTTAAAGCAACTGCAAGGACTTATCTGGTAATGAAACAGCCTCAGTTTAATGCAGATGCCTCTTCATGAACTAAATAAGCAAACCATCAGTGAGAAGATTGGCTTTTTCTCTATGGATATTCAAAATTCCTGTCACAAGGTCTGATTCCCCACAAAATCAGATAAAATTATTTACAGCATGCAGACCAGAAGAGCCTTCGTTTACATTTTCACAGACAAAACGTTGCAAAGAGAAGCAGGACGACATTTGTCTTTTAACATAAAAAAAAATGATGTTATATTTTGTGGTTTTGGCTGATATTGGGGCAGGATCTGCAAAACAATCATGATCAGATTCTTCATTCACATTTACTAACTAGCATTAAACACAAAAAACAGCTGAGGCTGATGTGAATGTCATTGGTTGTTCAGGTATTTGGTCACAAGACTAGGTCAAAACTAAAATATGGCTGATCACATTTGGTAAATGCGATTTTGTCGGCAAGGAATAGTTTATGTCAATAACTATTCCCTCTAATATGAGAAATATCTTTGAAATGAAATGAGTAAAGTCAAAGCACTGTCTGTATGAGGTCAATGTTTGAAGACTATATGTCTAAAACTAAAAGTATTAAACATACTGAAAAATGTTCCTAATTAAACACAATGGCAATTAGAAAAATAAGGCATCACGTTGATCAGGTGATTATAGTTTTTGAGACATTTCACCAAAAACCACAAATGTGAATGGTGCCGCTAAAAGTAAAGTCAGGAAATCATCAGTAGGATTCATCCTGAGTCCCAGGGATGCTGTTTGCATTGCTTAAAATTATGGACAATAACAAACAATAAATTAATAGGGAAGTAGACATTTGGGCTGTGATATACAGTACCTTTCCATAAAAACATGTGAAATACAAAGACTGAATGGAATAAAGACAACTCTTCACCCTACTACTCTGCATGTCTTCACTTCAGTGGTATGGTCCATTATACAGCCTGCACAGCCCTGCAGCTTGATTGGGGTGGCGCTCTCTGTCTCACTGGGACATAAACAGACTGTTGAGGGAAGAAGGGAGCTGGACCGGGCTGGATTTATCTCATCATTAGTTCATAATGATAGTATTTGGGCTGATAGAGGGATTATCTCAACACACGGTCTCGGATAATAACGCTGCATGGCACAGACACCTCAGAGGCAGGGCAAGAGATTAGTTCAGGAGCTGTGGTGCTGACATATGATGCAGCCAAACTCATGGTTACGCTTAGAGATGCTTTCAAATATGGGATGGAAAGGAACAAGATAGAATGGAAGAAATGTTCGAAAAGCAAAAGCTGCAAAAAATAAATAATTTCTACATAATCTGACAAATATGTTTCAGTGCTGGTGTAGTCCTTCTCACCCACCTACACAGACACACACAGACAAACACAAATGCTGAGATAGGATACTTTTAGGAACAAGTCTTACAGATTAACACCAATTTCCTGGAGGCTTTTCTTAACCTCTTCCATAACGACTGCATTCCTGACTCTTAATCTTGACCCTGGCAAGGACACTTTGTGCTCAGTTCGTCCTCAAAAAACAACTAGTCTAAAAAGTCCAGCATTTCACCCCAAATATGGCCAGGATGACCACAAACACACACAGTGATTCATCTGTATCGTACACATAATACATGTGCTAAACATGCACACACACACAATTCCAACCTAGTGACAAACTCAATAATTCAGCAGCACACTACACAAGGAGACAGAGTCTCACAGTGTTAACATCACACAAGCAAAGTCACGGCCTCGATGACTGTCCACACACACCCAAGTGACAAAAACCCAGAGCGTTAGTGTGACGCTGTGCGTTTTCCAGAGACATGATATTGTTATGGAAATTAGTTCTGCTGAGCCAATTAAATGAGCAACAACTAACAAATGACTGGAATTGAATTGCAAGCAGAAGATATTCATCCCATTTCTAGGAATGCAAAGTACAGTTTGTTGGGATTTACTGCAAATCAACATGAAGCATTGGCTCGCTGTGTTTCCAGGGTTTCTGTGAGCAAAAGGAGGTGCACATTCTCCTCTAATTAGCCAGTTCAAGATAATACATTAATTCAGAAACACACACACTGTATGTGAAGTCAGCTGCTTTAAAACATACAATCAGACCCCTATTTTGAAGGTTAATGTTAGTCATTTTTCACACAAGACTACACACTGTCTCCCTGCAGTGCTTCATGGAAACGTGACATTCCTATTCAGCCCTGCACATGAACACATTTTCCTCTTTCCGCTATTTTCTCCAAGCCCCACACACACATTACCAGCATGCTCTAGTGCTCAGCTCTGCCATCATCCAAACACTCTCCACCAGCACCTTAAACACTCCACCCCCCTCTCCCACCTTCACGTCCTGCCACCTTCATTTTATACCCTACTCACAATCTTCCACTCCTTACTTTGCTCTTATCTTACTTTTAAAAAACCTACTCAAGGACTCATATATGCGTAAAGATCCACACTGCCCCCCACCCCCCCCCTCCCCCCGTCTTTCAACTGCTGGCTTTCTTATTCTTATTCATGCAGTCACTCAGTCTAACCCTATAATCTTCTTCCCTTCTCTGCTCATCCTACACCAGCGCACAAACGCTCAGCTTATGTGTTTGTGAGTCTGCCTCTGGTGTATATGTGTGCCAGTGCTGCTCATATACATGTAAAGAGGCGGGGTCATGAATCAGATGTTAGCACAGCTTTTTGCCATAAGGACTCCTGCACGATATGCAGCCTGGCGTGCACATGCGCTGCGATCTAGCATGCAGCAAGCACAGCACTGCAGACTCTGAGCGGCAGACTGAGAAGATTTTCATTACGGAACTGATGTTGCAGAGAATATCACGCGGCTGTTTAACTAGGACTATTACGCAGACTGGAGAATGTTTTGGAGTGCCACAAATGTTTTAGTTGCATTTTTTATGCCTGCGTGTGCCAGTGTCCTTTTGAGATGAATTGAATATAACATTCTGTTAATTTTACATGACAGTTTCATCAGTTAATCATCAGTTGGTGTGAATATGAGGCCAGTGTTACTGTGTCAGATTCTATCAACAAATCCCATTAGCCACTGAAATGATGGAAGTTCAATTTGTGCAAAGACATCGCTCAGTGTCCGTAATGTTCCAGAGAACAGAGCTGGGTGGAGATAAAGGAAACACAAGTGGCCTGGGGGCATCAAAGTACAAATACGGGTTAAGAAAGCAGTGTGAGATCACAGTGTTACACGATGAACGATCAGGTACAAGATTAAAATACTACAGTCGCTTACTATCAAGCACTTTCAATTTGACTGATTTCTGTTCCTCACCATGATGAAACACTGGCCAAAATCCAATAGCCGGCAAACTGCCTTCTACTGCCAGGGGACATTAATCATCACATCTAAATTATTGGAAAAAGAGTAACTGCTTTTGGGGAATGGAGTTCCCATGCTGTGAATATGAGCCCGGCTCTGTTAGCTGTATTTAAACGCCATTGTAATATGCAGAATGAGATTAATATGGCAACAAACAGGGAGCATCAAGGCTGAAACACCTGCCTTGCAATCAGCAACATGCAGAAAAGGAACACCAAAAGTAGGTAATTATTGATGAATCAAATTGAATACATTAAGCAGTTTTGTAGAACTTGGAAGCAGATTTTTTTTATGCACATCATTTACCAGGAATCATGTGGTATGATTGAGGTAAACTGATTGAGCCATGCATGCTGAGTCCAGATTTCTCTGGACAAGGTGCATGTTGGCTGCTGTTTTGGAGACAGTTTTGCATTCTGATATCCACTTTTTATTTGGCACTTCCTGTGCAACTGATGCTCATGCCAGGATGGTTTGGGAAACTTCTAGTGAAAAATAGATGCTCTTCTGTGTTGTTGTGATTTAGGTTGGTGCAACTTTTAGTACAGCAGTGATTTGGCAGCATTCAGTGGAATTCAGTTCTGATTAACTCAACCCACTGTCAGATTTTAGGTTTATAGCTGTATATTTTGTTGTGCCGTGCAGTTGGATTCTGTTTACAACAGGATGTTCTTTAATGACCACAATGACCATAAAGCTGAGTATCATCTATCATCACATTTATTTAGACTATTAGATTGATTACCATGTAATTTGACACGGATAAATTGTAATTATAGCCTGACCGATACTGGATCTTTGGGATCTGTTGTTGTCTGTCTGTTTTTGTGCTAGTTTATAGTTTTGCCCATTAGTGAAGTGGCTGTTTTACCACAATGACTTTAAGCTCTTGTCCACTTTGATGAATGACCCTATAAGACTGATATTCTTGAGAGCTGCTGCAGTAGTGCTGGAGAGCAATTTTTAAATGCCAAAGTATCAAGAAAAGATACCAAAGTATCTTTTTTTCCTGCATTATATTCTGAAAAAAATGTTTTACCATATCGAAGCACATTGGGAACATGATACTGATATATCACAGATATTGAAGACATTCCCATCAGCTATACTTGTGCTTAGCAATGTTAGCATGCTAACACACTAAATTAAGAACATGCTAAAATAATACTTTTAAAATTCAGTGTGTTAGCAGTGCCATTGTGAGCATGTCTGTGCATTGATGTTAGCACTTAGCCACAGCTATGCCTATAAAACAGATTCACAAAGCACTGGCATGGCTGGAGACTTGTTTTTGTGGAAGCAAATATGCAAAAAATGTTCCAGATTTATAAATATGAGGATTGGCTGGTTTTCTTAGATATCTATGATAGCAAATTTAATATGTTAGTGTTTTGGACTGTTGATCGGGAAAAAAAGCAACTTCAATATGTCGCCTTTGGCTTTTCATTGTTATTTGGGAATTGTGTGAGCAAACAATGGATCAATTACACTAGATAATATTCAGCATATTCAATTGTTATATTCACACCGTCAGTCTGTGAAAGCTCTCACAAGTGGTTGTGTGTTAAAAAGTTTAAATGAAAATGACATGATTGTCTGTAAAATACAAAAGCAGCAGAATTATGGTTTTCTCAGATGCATCGGAGTGTGCTGAGCCTGACTGATGGTTTTTTTACCTCTATAAATGAACATGAGAGTCTCCCACAAGCACATACACAGGAGGGGGTCCTTCACCACCAGACGAGAGAGCCGTCCTGTCAGGTGCCCCTCTGATCGTGGCATGTCATCGATAATTCCCCCGTCCCAGGTGGAGAGCAGCGAATGGGGGCCTCCATCTCGCTCTCTACAAACACACCGCGACTGGGGACGTTCCCTGTCCAACCAGAGATAAAACTCAGCACAAAATCCTTCACAGTTACACTACAGGAGTTTGCAGAGACATCTGAGCTCCCGCTGGCTGCAGGCTCAGGTGGTGAAATAGCTTATTAAGCTCCATCCCGTGCATGAGCTAATATCTCTCCTACCTGTTCTTGGGCCCCAGAAGCAGCTGTCTGAAGTACGGACTGACAGCACACAGCACAGATGCGTGCGCCCACCCCAAGTCTTTCCCAGAGTCCCCGGCATAGAAAGCCACGTCGGCGAATTGCACGCCACGCTCCAGCAACCACTGCATGTCCTGGGAGAAGCTGGACTCCTCTACTCGGATAGGGGGAAGACGTGCTGAAAGGAGGGATGAAAAGAGAGAATGAGTTGTGTTAATGAACAGTCACTGCTGATATTCAGCTTGCCGGTATTTTCAGAAGATAAAAAGGAAAAATCCACTATATTCCTTGAGTTTAAAGTACCCCAGAGGTGTTGTAATTTACACCCTTTGGTGTGTTCATTTTTCCTCAGTCTACCGTGTCTACTTCTACTCGTCATTTCCCCCTTTTCTGATAATGAGTTTTGACAACTGAGATAAATGGGGTGTATACGAGGATGTGCAGAAAGTGATAGTGACAGCCACAGTGAGTGTATGGAGGCCCTGTGACGCAAGTGAGATAAAAAAAAAAAAAAATCTGGTGATTCATTTTCTGATCTAAATAGTTATTTTCTCCTGTGTTTATGACAGGTAAAAAAAGGTTTTGGCTGGACTATTTTTTCTAAGTTCCTTCATCTGTGAAACATATGGGACATGTAATGACACAAAACTCAACATGGCAAAATGAAGGCTTTTAATCTTTCAACCCTGATTCCAAAACAGTTCGGACATTGTCTAAAACAGAATTAAAACTTAATTTTAACTTAATTTGACAATCCTTTTTAACATGTGTTCAGTTTTAAACTGTGCAAAGGCAGTATATTCTATGTACAAACTTATTAACCTTTGTTTTTTGTAAATATAAACTCTGAATTCGATGCATTCTGTTTTTATTTACACTTCTTCCTGACTTTTTGGGAATTGGGGTATAATTTAAAACATGAGGTAGTTGCGTACTTCAGAAAGAATGAGTACTACAACTAAAGAAAAACAATCCTGAAAAAAAAATCAACCTGTCAAAACTCTTTTCCTGTTTCACGGAAGAAAAAAAATTAAGGAACTCAGAAAGATGATCTGTTTTTTTGCCTGTTTTAAGTCATAAAAACAGGAGAGAAAACATCTTGGATTAGATATAGAAAGTGAATCAACAGAGAGAGAGATTTTTTAGTCAAGAAAGAGACAGCTAGAGGAGAGACTAATGTCATGTTGCCGTGCCCTGCCCTGATGAGCAAGTCAGAAAAGAAGCGCTTCCAGATATGTTTGTCTTTGCACTGATGACAGACCTGCGAGGATGCTGAACTGGATTCTGGTCTGCTGAAGTAATAAAGAAATTGTCTTTTCTGTCTGTTCAACAGTGGATTTGCTCCTGCCTTCTTAATCTTGAGGGACAGTAAGTAGGTTGAAATGCACTAGTTGGGTTTTAGATTATTGAGGTGATAAAAAGGAAACATCAACGCAAAGCAATGTTCATTTCAAATAAGGTTAATCTTTAAAGAAGATATGGGAAAATCTGGACAGTGGGAGTGTAACAGTAAAAAACAGGGGATACAAGACAAATACTGCAGTTCATAGGAAGATTTGTGCTTCGTGATGCATGTATTCATGAGTTCAGATTGGTAAAAAGTGAAAAGCATGGAGCAGGAAAGTAAAGGATGTGGGGGAAGGGGGCTTCACAAATCATTGTCCTATTACATTCCTATTCATGCTCAATACACAGCGCTCTTCTGTAGACCTCATCTCCTTTTTTATGGCTGCTCAGTTTTGGCAGTTAAATTGGTGCTGTTCCTGAATCAGTGCATGTCATATTTAATGCAAGCTACCCATAAGTAGAGCTAAGCAGTGCTGGACCGGCACCAATAAATCCACAGGCACTTGCTGCCTTTTTGGCTGGACTTTTAAAATGTCAGTCATTGCATCAGATTTAGCAGCAAAGCGGCCAGATCAATATTTAACACAAGTTTAAGAGTTTGTGTTAAATATTTCCAGGTGTTTTATTTTGTAAGAAATGTACTGTGTGTGGGGGAAAAAAGTGAAATGGCAGAAGTATTAGAAGTAAGATGAGAGACAGGAGTACAAATTCAGCACAGCTTAAAGAATGCAACACCAAACTCCTACTGGATCTGTTTGTGGTGTGGGAGCTGTGTTCCCTCTCAGAAAGCTTCCACTTTGTGGAAACATCCAGCAGCCAGAAATTGCAGTCAATTGCAGATTCAATCATGTTTTAGCCAAGTATGAGAAACAGAGTGCCACAGTCTAAAAAATTGTAGCGCAGAAAGGAAAAGCAGCAGATATGAAACCATCAAACACTCCAGCTTGACTTGTTTCTTTTAACCTTTATACCTCACTGGGGAGGTATAAGGGTAGTTTTTCAATCTTTTTGGATGTGTTAATTCCTTTGGCATACTTTTGGCAAAGGTGTGTGTTTTTGCTTCAAATTTTAAAAGTTCAGCCTCAGCTCTTATAAAAACTCTAAAAACTATAATAAACTGTGTAGCCAAAATACAGACACTCAGAACCTCAAGGACAAGAAAGTCCCCATTCAAACTCATTAAAACCACAATCTTTGATCTCACAGCCATTACATCTTGAAATCACACATTCTATTATATCAGACTCTCAATTTATATTAAAAATTATGTTTTTACTATTTTCCATAACATTAAGTCAACTCTCATGTGGCCCTATGGGACGAATACATGCTATTCTCCTAGTTTCCATGACAGTTATTGCTGCTGTGGAGGAACACTGCAGTATTTGATGCAATGCATCAAAATGTATGTTTTTGCTAATCACCGATATAATCCAGATTGTGGAAAAAAAACCTCTAGTTTAGTTTAGTTTTAGTTTACAGAAAATAATTACATGTTTGTCATTAAAAACTCAGTGGCATTGCATTACAGAATTAATTTTACATTTTAAGGGTTGATATTGTGAAAATGAATAAATATTTGGAAGTTACATGAAGGACTAAGAAAGGTTTAACTTAGTTGGTGGAAAATATAAATATAGAATTTCTGTGCATTATTTTGGAGGTGGACATTTTGGACAAGAGATAGACAAGGGTTAAGCTTTTCAACAATAATCAACCTTCCTGTGTCTCTGCTGCCTGCTGTGTATGCATTTTTCTCTGAGTCTTTTGATTATTGTCCAGTGTGGTCATTTATCTCTTCTATTAATTACCACTTTGAATTTCTGGAATGTGATTGACTCAAAGGGCAGCTTGATTCAATCTACAATAATGCTACAGTCCACAATGAACTAAAATCTTTTGACACAAGGTCAATGTAGCATATTTTGAAGCGTAATTAAAATGTTGTTTTGAATTCTGAATTTAAAAAGAGCAGATTAAAACTAGATTAGAGTTTAGACAATTATCTGATGATTAACTGGCAACATTTTTCAGGCGTTCTCTGGTTCTTCAGAAGAAAAGACATGTAAAAACGTGTCAGTTTTGTCTGTCTTAAAGTAAATTGAATATTTTTAATAAGTTCTGAACTGTCATCAGATAGGACAGCTTTCATATGGCACCTTGCAGCCCTAAACTCCTAAAATATCACAAAGCTGAGACATAAATATTCGATTTCAGTTCACAAATACAAACACAACAAAAAGACTGTATTGGGGGTGTTCCGGGCTGGACTAGTGGGTTTAGTGTTCAGGTGCATAAACATAAGAACATTGAGTTAAAGACGCAGTTAATAAGTAATCCTCTTCTGTCCCACAATCACAATCACTGAGCTGCCTCACAACTAGCCACTAAACACTCAGTTGTTTCTGTGTCTACTGCTGAAAAGAGCTCAGTCTAAAATTGATTCAAACGTCATTGAATAAAAGCAGTCTACCTAGCTCTTTGTCTCTCTTCTTATTTCCAGTTTGGTACAGAGAATATTGATCTGGATAAAAACCATTGTGCTCAGCTTTTTTTTATGGCTATGTAAGCTGTAAGAAGAACAATCCAGTCAGTCTGATTGAAAGTTCTCTATACACCGTAAAAAAAAAAAAAAGCAATTTAAATCAATAATAATTCGTTCATAATGTAAAAATGTATAAATAGAAAGAATAATTGCAATTCATTTCAAAATAAAATATTATTTAAAATGAGCTTAGAAGGGTTGAAAACAAATAAAAGCCACTAATAAAAGCAATACGAGTTATTATTTTTAGATACCATAGTATTCCTCTGACCTGGTTGTTCTAAGTGAGGGGGACGAAGCTCGTTCACTTTATTTCCTCGCCTCTTCTCTGGCCTCTCTTTGGCTTTGTGTTTCAGACACTGAATCATGAAGTACTCCAGCTGAACAATACAGAAATACACACGTTAGTACAAATGCAAGGCACCAAAATAGTGAAGTTACATCATCATTTCTTTGCTTTGGAAATAACTTCCTTAGAAGACCAACATGGCAACCTGTCCTTGCCTCCCTCTACTATGTACTGTACCTATCTGAAATGCAGAGGTAATCAAGTTCAACAGACAGGAAGTTAAGAATTTATATTACATATAACATTTAAAAAAAAACATGGAGTTTTTTACTAAAAAAACGAGTGCTTATATCAGGGGAAGCTGGGTCAAAAAGCTCACTCAGCCAGTGCCTGTGTGACGTTATTACTTACCACGCTGCCAAAGTAGCGACCCACAAAGACATGGTTGAGAGAGGGCAGCTCCAGGTAGGTGGCCCCCAGGTCCCGGGACAGCTGCAGACCTTCACTGTGAGGCACACAGCTGCTCCAGTCGGATGCACACAGCGGACACGTACAGGGAGGGCCTTCATCTTAACAAAGAGAGGAGGATTTCATTCCAATATGAAATCATTCACAAAACTGGACCTAATGAAAAGTTAATGAGGGTATATATGAGAAGCAATACGTGACTCACTGATATTACATTGTGCTTTTTAGGATGCATGAACAGCGCAAGAATGAAAAAGCCGGAAAAGCTGGAAATGCTTGTCTCCGGTTTTCATGCCATCTATAATGCTATTCATATTTGTTAAAATATTAAACTAAAACAAGAAGTGAACTGCCACATGTGCCTTCAAGCACAACATTTTAATTCATAATGTTAACGTAAATCTGCACACTGCGCTCTCAGTACATTTTACAGAGAAATGTTAAACTCTAACAGAGCCCTACTTCAGGAATGCGTGAATGCAAAATCTAAAAGGTGGAACGTGTTAGCTAAAATACATTCTCCCTTTGCAACTCATCCAAATGCAAACCATCAGCTATCCTCTGACCACGCTTTAGCTTTCAATTAGCTTGTTTTTAATTTATGGGCTTACTTTTGGATCTTTCTTATGCAATCAAAAATGTGATTTGAGATCCAGACTATCAACACTGCAAGCACAATAAATGTGTGATAAAAATGTATTAAAATGTCAGCTTTGCAACATCCACTGTTAGAAAATAAATTTTGAAGTCCATGGAGAAGAGGGATCTGTGTTATTGTCATGGATTAAAATATTATAGCTAAATTAATATTAAGATTCCATTAATAATCCCACAACAGGGAAATTCAACTGCTGCATTTAACCCTAACCCACCCTTTATACACACCAGTTAACGCACCATACTTAGTGGGCAAAGCATGTCTCTGCTTGGGAGCATTGAGGGGTTAGGTGCCTTGCTCAAGGGCACTGCAGTCCTTGACCTGCCATTCCTGGGATCCAAACCGGCAACCCTCCTGTTACAAGCCTGATTTTCTAACCAGTGTGCCTTATTTCATATAAAATATAAAACATATATAAAACATTTTTGATTACAGGATCAATACTTTTTTATGGCCATGTGGAAAGTTTTGCTCTCAAACCTTTTCTGTTCAGCTACAAAATAAAACCAAAATATTAACCTTAACTTCAACTCCATTCTCGCATCACATGTTGCGAATCAGATTGTAAACAATGACTGACACACATAACAGAAAGTCTCCCAGATAACAGCAGGCTATACCAGAACCCCAAAGATATTGTCCCTTGCCTCGAGTTGTGCCTAAAAGGTAAGCCCGGATATGCAAAACTCTGTCTGATGGTTATTGGTTACGGGTCGTCAGGCAGTGAATTGTGTGAGAGTTTGACAGTTTTGATTAAGATTCAGACTGGACCAATCAGAGCAAAGCTGGATAACGATGTTTGGCTCTCCATAAGGGGAGACATATCATACATCACATCATAAAAACATATCATACATACATCTACTGCTCAGTAAAATACAATATGTGACACTCAAAACCTATTCTGTAAATATGTTTCAGTGCTTCATAGACGTTCCATATACATGGTTGCCCAAAAAGTTGGAATAAAATATTTTTTTACTCTTTCCACGAAATGATTGTGACAATGTAATTTACTATTGACAGATAAAATATATCTTCTCAAAACTTTATTAATAAATCTCTTTCAAACATATCATTATGAAGATGAAACCATAATTAATAGAGGATTGTGTCTAAAAACAAAATTATTCCAACTTTATGGGCGACTGTGTAGATGGGTCAAAACAGTGCAGAAAAACATAATCTAAGAGTTACTTTGCGCAATGAACTGAACACAGAACACAACATTTCCCAAACTAAAATAGGAAACATAACTTACAAAACAGAACATAAAAACCAGATGCCACAGCCACATGTGCTTTGATGGTGTGGACATGCCCTACTTCCTAATTCCACTAGTCCATCTCAGTGAGTGACTCTATGACTATGCAGACAAACAGTAAGGGTTTTAAAAAGGGAGAAGGGTGTATGTATTTTTTGCGTTTTGTGAATGCTTGTCGTTTTCTTCTTTGGTATATTTTCCAATGTGGGCTTCTAAAATGGCATTAGGTCTTTAGTTTTCTCATATTTAATGCTGATGTGTTTTGCAGTTCCAGAGCACTGTTTTCACATCCTCACAAAGTCTAAAGAAAAAATGAAGACTTCTCTTGCAGCAACAGAAAAGAAAAATCATTTAAATACATCAAATCTGCAAAGCCATGTGCATGAGGTCTAGCCATGTGGCATGTGTGCATGGGGACCAAAGAGACAGAATCAGACAGAAAATTTGGAGGGATTAGCTTGAAGGAGAAAAAGACTGCACAAAAGAGAATACAGACAGACATAAAAGAGAAAATGAGCGCGACATACAGCTAAGTGCTGAGGCACTTGATAAATCACACAGCTAATAACCTACAGGCATGACATAAAGACGGAGCTAGGCAGAGTGTGTGTGTGTGTAAGTGTGTGTAAGAGAGAGGTAAAATGGAAAGCAGAGAGTGTGTGTGAGTGGCTGACAGGCGGTGACTTGGCATATCAGTGGTATGTTTGTGTGCGTGAGGGTAGGCGCGTGCCCTTGGATAAATCTGTCTGTGCTCCTGCGTTCAGCGCTGGTTTAATGGCTGTGTTAATGCACGTACGGCAGCGCTCTCTGCCACAGCTGTGCCTTAGGTGGTCTAAAGTCGAGCAACAGGAAGCGCCCAGAGCTCAGCCGTCATTCTCTGCAATCATGAGGGGATAGCATGGAAATACTCACAGCAGCCACAAACAAAAACACAAACAAAGGCTCTGGTCTACAGCTCTCCTCCTCTCTCCCTCTCCCTCTCCCTCTCCCTCTCCCTCTCTCTGGCAAAGACTTGACTTACACTGTGATCATGCTGCAGCGGAGCTCTGACAGGATCTCAAAGTATGCCGAGCAGACAAGCTAAAAATACAACCCATTGCATTTGATGAGCATCTTTACAGAATCTGGTTTCAATAAGGGCCAGTGTGTGTGTAAATACACAGGTAAACACACTGAGGTGATGGTAAACATGTATGTTCAGTCCTAATGTGTGAAGCAGCCTCCAGGAAAGCTACACCCAAGTGTCTTACTTAAGGGACAAACTACTATTGTGGTGCACTTTTGAGTTTCATGACACTGTATATTTAAGAGCTCTGCGAGTGTTTGTTTGCTTGCAGGCTTATAGTAGCCAAAAATATCAACTTAATGTCTTGCTTTCTTGTGTTTCCTGCAGGGAAGCATGTGAGCTGACCGCCTAAAGGCAGCCAAGAGGAGATTTAATCATGAGCATCCTCCTCATCGCTGTGAGGACACATTAGAGGACACAAGGCACAGACAGTGATCTCACTGGCCCAACCAGAAGAACATGATAAACATGATCAAATTCAGCAACTAAGGAAGCAGTAAATCAACCCTGAAATACCAGGATAGCAAGCACAATAGCTGAGAGATACGAGCTTGTGAATTTGCTGCCTCTCAAACTCGATTGTTCCTGTGCAACAATGACAAATAGTTTGAGAAACTGCCAATTGTTGACACTAAACTCTTGCTCTTACAAAAACGCAAAACAAAAGCATCCTCACCGTTTAGCCGTGCTCCGACAGCAACCAGGATGACAGGCACACCCCAGTGCCTCAGGAGCGGGCGGAGTCTTGGGGCGTAACCGTTCCTGACCTGCTGGAAAGCCAGCTTGTCAGTGACTGAATATTTAATGACCAGGATGTCCGCCTGTTCAAGAACTTTCCGTACGCTGGCCCAATCACTGTCCAACAAGTCCTGGAAAGACAAGAACAGGACAACAAATATAAATAGGAAGAGGTCAGAGGAGGACATGAGTGAGAATATACAGAACTGTCTGAATACCCTACGTATACCATCAATCGTACATTAGATAACCTAACCCTTCCCCTCTGAGTCTCCCTGAGTATAAATACCTCAGTGTGGCACTTGGGACTTTACCCCCACGGACCTGTGTGAGGCTGCTCACTCTAAACCAACCTGATTCAACTCATTAGGCAGGAAAAAAAACACTTCAGAAAGCTTTGAGCAATTTGAATAAATACAAGGACAAAGAGCCATAGAATTAGACTGACAGACTTTGTGCAGCACCTCCCCTGACAGTGTTAGACAGTCCTATAATAGGACCCATACAGTGCTGCTACAAAATCACAACAGTGCTTTTATTTCCAATTCATATGCTATTAAGAACAAAAGTTCTTTCATTGTGCGCAGTGCATGTTAAAATAGCTTCCTCCTAAGAATAAAGACATTTTTATAAAGCCTGCAATCAGCGCTGGAAGGCAAGTGGCCTTGGAATCTGAAATGTTGCATGTCTTGTGAGAAACAGAAGCAGAGAGAGAAAGTAAATATCAGTAAAGTGACAATGCTCTGGCAAAATTACAGCTCTTTTTCTTTTTTTTCATGGCATGTTTTGCCATCTTGGCCTGCCCTAACCTTCCTGTGCAAATAAGCCTGCTTTCGTGTCACACAAGCTGGAAGGTGCAGGGGGAAAGAGCCAAATGCAACACCTAATTACTGTTAATTACAAATATGCAAATTGTGAATGGACACATTACTCAAAGATTCCCACCATGCAAATCTCTTTTTTTCCCTCATTCTGTTCTGCACACAAACACACCACCAGTCCCTTACCCAGCTGGGGCAATCCCGAACCACCACAGTGACATCTCCAAACACACGTGAGGTGTACTCCATGAAGGCCGGGTTGTGCATGCTGCTCTCCAGGTCGCAGGGTCCCACCAGCGCTCCGTGACCCAGGTAGCTCCACAGCAGGCCTCCCTGCAGCTGCCCCTGGCCCATGATCTCCTCCCCGGGCCCGACTCCACCGGGGCACTCGCTGCCCAGAGCCACGATGTGGATGGACCTGTAAGCCAGAAAACTCGTGGTTGGCAGTGACTTGGATCAAGCGAGCAGATTATGATCCAGAGGTGGCACTGGGGGAGAGGAGGCACCTCTTTGCTTTGGTCCTTATTATTCATGCCTATCATGGAGACAGTGCATCACCGTTATGTCACTGAAAATGACTGAGCTTGCCAAGGCCCTTATTACACCTGAGAGGGAATTATGGTTCAATAATCACACACTTTGAGACATTTTCGGTGGTGCATTTATCAAGCAGTGACTGACAGAAAAATAAAGCATGCAGCCCTACCAGGAACCCCCTCTCCTCGCATTCCTTAATGAGTTGCAGCTTGAGAGCAACTTACATTGTGGTCACCGCGGTTTTGTTCCGCTGCTCTACTCTATGGAGCCCGTTTCCCTCACGGTGCGTTTCCACGCCAGTCTGCAGTCGGCTTTTCCGCAATGAGCCGCGGCTCGGCTCCGTCGTTAATCCCTCTCATCGGTGGCTGGCCCCCCGGGAGCACGGCTGCTGGGGAGTTTCGCAGTCACTCGCATTTCCCCGTCTCGTTATTCATTCATAAAAGCGGAGCCCGATACCGTCCCGAACCGACCGCAGAGGCGCACCGGACAGCCCAGCCGGCGGAGCAGCAGAGTGTGTGTACAGCAGCGCCCATGGGCAGCCAATGCGCTAACAGACAAACAAGTTGTCAGTCGGTAGGAAACACAATTACCGGTAGCTACCTACGAGGAGAGGGCAGCCTCGCGCCTTGGCGTCCAGACCATATGAATGACGTCGGCGGATAAAACAAAGTCTCAGTGGCAAAAAAAAAAAAAAACAACTGGAGAGAGAGAGAGAGAGAGAGAGAGAGAGAGAGAGAGAGAGAGAGAGAGACAGAGAGAGCGAGCGAGAGAGACAGAGAGAGAGAGAGAGAGGGAGAGAGAGAGAGAGAGAGAGAGCAATAAAGCAGTGGTCGCGCCTGACTCAGCAGCACGCACGCGGGCATACACACGCGTAGAATCGGCGCGCGACAACACACACACACACACACACACTCAAACACCCTCAGTAGGACCATGCTGCTAACAAGCAGGAGATGACAGTAAACATGGTTTTACACCTTCTTGTTTATTTAAAGCTGGCAGTTTCACCTGTAAGGCAAGAACACTAGAGGCAAACATTGGGATTTTTTCTTACATGCATTGGTCAATTTGGGGCTATTTTGCTTCAATAACATGATTTATTTCAGACTAGTGAGAAGGAAACATCAGAAATACACACTTAGGTGTTTATTCTATGAGGCCTACACTTTGTCTATTTGTGCCTAAAGACTTTACCCATATTACTAAAAGTTAGCATTTGGGTAATAGCCTAGTAATTTGTATATTTAAACCATAGAAAGCGTTTCTTGATGTAGCTAAGTAACCAACTGGTGGAGTTTCATTCTTTTGTTTTTACCTCATTCATCTGTATTGTCTCCCCTTAAATATTTATAGAACAAGAGCGTTCTCTGCAATACAAAGAACATGTGTGCCAATAACTTTCATTCTCTTGCCCCTGACTCACAAAAGACTGACACTGAATGTCACCACATGAAAAGGAACAAAAGGAATTACCAAGAGGTATGTGAATGGGGTGCAATGTTAATGAGTCATAATAATAATGACAACCATAATGAGCAAGTGTATATTCGCTGATATAGCAAGAACATTGTTATGGGTTTCCATTTGTGCCAAAATTATATCAAATGCACTTTGTTTATGTGGACTGAACACTTGACAAAACATTTGTTTGTCTGTTGTCTAATTCTGCATGTCGTTCTGATGTGTCCTCTGTAAAGCTGCAGCGATTCGTTGACAAATTGATTAGCTGATAGCTGAAGATTTCCTGCTTTTCTCTGTTTTATATCATATTAAACTGAATATATTTGGGATAGGACTGACAAAACAAGACATTCAAAGACATCACTGGACTTGGGATGGACATTTCTGACAACGTTCTGCTATTTTATAGAAATAATTGGCAGATTTATCGTTAATGAAAATAATTGTTAGTTCCCTGTGCTGTGTTATTATTCTGCAGTATCAATTGTTTAGTCTGTTGAGCTAACGGTTTGGAACGGATATCCAAACCTGATTTTATCAAAGACAGCTTTACTGATTGTTGAACTGTATGCAAAAAGCATTAAGATTGGTTTAGATGTAAGTTTGTCAAACAACAAGCAGAACGCATGGACATGCACAGCACAGTCAGACAACGGAGAGGAAGAAACAGAAGGACACAAACAACAGAGGTACAGTTTAATGGTTTGTGTGCAACTGACAATCAGATTGTCAAAGTAGTTTTGTCACAACTGAAGTGCAGTTCAAAGTTAAATAAAAACAGACATATATAATGTATGTCATAACTTTGGCACAAATGAATTTCCATATCTTTAACTGGCCTTGGGGTTTTTTTTGTGTTGGGAGTCAGTCAGAAGTAGATAAAAGGTGATAATGAAATCTGGTAGTCCCTATTGGACAAACTCCAGGCCTTTCAGAGCTTTCTGAGAGCAAGAATAGCTCAAGCCTTAGAGGTTTTATCAGAGCCTCCCGTGTCATTCATAATCACAATGAATTATTCAAGACATAAAACCAACAAAGAGTATTTAGGCCTTGGGTTTGAATGCCCCGCAACACTGTAATTCCATGCTGCTCACATGCTGTGCAGCACAACTCTCCCTGCAGAATAAGATGCACTGGCCCTGCTAAGCAGTTTCCCCAGACAGCCTGCTCTTTATCTTGACAGAGGGCTCTCCACTTGACCTATTGCAAACGAAAACCTGCACATCGTGCTGCCTGCTTTGTATCAAGATTCTCAATTTTTTCCACATAATAATATTTTAATATTTAATGTGTAGTTACTTTGCTCAGTCCCCTCGGTCCCAGTAACCCTTCACACTGTGCTGTAGGCCAGCTACAGAGACCAGCATCATTCATGCACAGAGGAAAATCATACCCCATAGCCTGTGTGTTCTCAACTCAGTGCATTTGCAGTTCTAGTGCCACATCACTGTTGGCCTGCAGGATGGGTACAGACAAAGAAATAATCTGAATGTGGCATCAAGTGATTCACAAATTATAACGCAAACTTATTTTGCACCACATGTTAAGTATAGGATGGCTATCCAATAAATTATGACTGAAGATTGTTGTTTTTTTTCTAAGAACCAACATAAACAACCTCCCCTTGTATTTTTTGCGAAAAATCTATAAATATAAGACAGAATCGCACTGAACTTTTAACAGTTAGCGGCTGTTACTATTACCCCTTTTCCACCAATACCACAAATTAGTCTCTGTCTTCTAATTTTGTTAGGGACACTAGGCTAGTGTGATGTAAAACCGTAAGAAGTGGAGGTGTCACATTAAAATCATAACATGTAGCAGAGACAGGTTTAGAGATAATGTCAACATCATGAACACTAAAGGAATAGTTTAAGATTTGGGGAAATGCATATATTTGCTTTCTTCCCGAAAGTCAGATGAGCGGGTTGAATGTTCAAAACAAAACCCTGACTCTCTGTAAAGAATAAGCCCCATGCAGGAGTGGTAAGCAGTGTATCCAGCCAGCTACAGTACCTGTCTGAAGCTTCTGTCAACACACCTTTTAACAACCTCATAGATTGACTTGGCATTAGAAAGTTTTGTTTTCCTTTTTTTTTCTGGAGGATTTTTTTTTCTTTGCCTATGACAAGAAACGCCACAACATAATCCTCAAATGCTGGAATGTATGCAGCCTTTGACCTGATATTCAAGCTTTCTGATATTATCCGAGGTAATAAACAGACATGGATATTTCAGAAAGTGGCCAGTATTGTGGTATGATCTTTATATTTTACATTAACGATTTTCCACTTTGGGACAGTATTGATCAGTATAAACCTTTTTATCTTATTGATTCAGTCACTGCATGCATAATACATGAGGAATATTAAGATGCAGAAGGATACTCCAGTGTGTGTACGCATTCAGCTATCTAATACCAACTGACCGATTTCAGAACAGAGAATCAGAAATCAAAATTCACCCATAAAAACATTTATTTAGTGAGCTACATGATTGATTTGAGATGCAGTGGTCAACATGACATATGAATAAGTGACCTAATTCTGTAGTAAACTTTTTAATATGACGTAAACAACTACCAAACCATAATTACAACAATTTAATTTAAAAGTACTCATTCTAAGTAGCCCATTTCTAAGGCCATGCACGCCTTATGGTTACATGACAACTGACATCTTTTGCATAGCGTCATCATGCATCATTTATAGGAGATCATTGGAGACTATACGATCCTTATCCATCTGTTATACTACTATGTTTTCTTCTCAGCTGCAGCTTTGGCCCTTTCCACCTTGCCCTTCTCTCCCTGGTAGAAGTCTGACTCGAGCCAGCACTTGTCCTCAGAGAGCTTGACGTAGACATCCCCATTGGTCTCAGTGACAGTGTGGGTCCGCTGCTTCAAACCTTTGGAGTACCATCTGGGCACGGGCGGCTTTACCCTGGGGTCGCTGGCCTTGTATATGCCCTCCCCGTTGGCAAGGGAGATCTTGTACTTGTGGTTTGGACAAATTATGCACAGCTTGCCGCCAAGTTCCTGAGAGAGTGTTGAAAAAGAGCAGGTAAACAACCTCATGTGGGATAAGTGTAGGTCATTTAGGCCCATCAACATTAGCATAAAATTATATTAATGTTATGCAGCTTTGATATCTTAATTATTCCTCCATGTCTCAGCCCAGCAGCTGCCTGTGATGATGTTAGTGCAGAAGGGAAAGCCTGTGAAAGCATTAATGTAAATTAAAGTACAGTGGTGCAATTTAACTAAAATGGCATTTCGCCTTCTGTCCTTGTGGTCAGACACAAAAACATCCTCTAATCTCTCAAGTGGAATGTAAAGCTCACCTCAATGTCTCCATCTTGCAGCATTCCCCCAGCATCTGTTGAGGAGAAGAGGATCAGTATATTGCAGAATAAGCAAAGTGTTAACAGCACACTAACCGTTTGCTGAGTGGACACGCTTAAGAGGTGATATGTGCTAAAATGTTCAATGGATAACAAAGTAAAGCAGCTAAGTGTTAAATGTCCCATGACAGGATGTCTATCAGCAGCAACCTAGTACCTCCGCCAAGTTTGTTGGTTTGTATGTCTGTTTGTCAGCAGGATTACAGCCCCAATTTTCATGAAACTTAGTGGAAGGGTGTACTGCCTTACAAAGCCTAACTGCAGTACCGGTAACTACATTTTTGGTCGAAATAGAGTGATAACTAAAATGGACTACAAAGTTTTAGATTTCAATTTTGCTTTATTTCAGACAAATAATAATGTAAAAATTGCAGTAACTACAAAATCCACTGTGATACAGTGTAGCCTTGTATTTCTTCATTGTGTTGAATAGTGAAGACAAGAATAATAGAAATTATTAGTTTTTTTGATAGGGAAATTAATATCTAGATAGAGATTAAGTACAAAAAAGTGAGATAAAATAATATAGAAACTAAAACATAACATTACTTTATAACATTAAGTCTAAAATACACAAATATTTGAATAGCGTTGTTAAACACTTTTAAATCAACTTTACAGTTACTGCACTCTAAGTGCAGTAACTACATTTTTGGGGTCAAAGGTCAAATAAATCATCATGATTTTTTAGCATAAAAATGACATTGTGAAATACATCTAGAAATAAGTGTCATATCACTAACCTACCTATAACCCATTTGGCTGACCAATTAAAAAACATTTAAAGCAGTTTTTCTCAGTTTTACCCTTTGCATAGTTACTGCAGTTAGGCTTTGTAGGGCAGTGTAGCATTGGCCAAGAAGGACCCCATTCAATTTCAAAGCAGATCTGAATCACGAGGCAGATACACCAATTATTTTTTTCTTAACATTGCAAAATAGGGCTTGGGCTTGGCCTTGGCGGAGGTCTGCATTCTGAGTGCTCTTTAAGTTCTTGAAATGAATAAAAAGAAGTAAGCATTTGTCAACAGCATCTTTGATCCAGACAAAAAAACATATTGTTGGATAAAGTCGAACAGCCAATAATATGAGTTAAGAAGAACTGAACTCACGATAGCAGTAGGAGTCGATAGCATAGAAGTTGCCCTGGTGGTGGATGACGAGTATATCTCGATCCTCTAGTGTTCTGAAAGAGCGATTTGCTTCAATCAGTTCATCCTTCTTCCCTACAAAATAAGGCCCTCCAGTAGGTCGCTCCTTCCCCTCCATGACTCTGTGACAGTGCTGTGTAGGAGGCAAACAAGAAACGTCACAACTTAGTATTTATCACAAAGATGCATGTTATTTCTCTATGAATGCACAATATATGTCCGGCTACAAAATTATTGGCAGACTGTGAAATTTAGCCTAAATAAAATAGTTGGCTGATAATACAAAGCTGTTGACTTAACAAGCATAGCATCTACTCACTCTGATACAGTAGGTTAAAAACGTATTGAGTAAACATTGGCATGTCTGATTTGAAAGCTTCTGTCAAAGCATTTTTTAAATTAGATTTTTGTATGTACTTTACTAGAAAAAAATAAAACATGAGTATGAAAATTTAAATTTTCCATCTTTCCTGGCTACATCTTACTCTCAGGTTTGCATAAACTACAAGTTATTTAGCACTTTTACTTCATCTGCCATGAGAAGTAGTACTGTCGTTCCTATTGGCTGAAAAAATACATATTGTGCATCCCTATATTTTCCATTACCAAATCACAATATTGGTTGCACCCATGCAGCAGTGATAATTATGCCGGGTGGAAACTTCAACACAAAAAGTGTGGCTTTTGGATTTGTCACTGGGATTATTGTGTTGGCACCTCCCATCACAGTTGTCAGCTTAAATTAAGTCCACAACACCTCCAGAACATTCAGTTTGAAGTATCCAAGTGAGGACTTCTCTTGGCACTGATCAGCTCTACTCCAAACATACTCAGACCTGCAATACTAATCCCTAAAATCTGTCTCATCATCTCAACTTTAACCATTAAAAGACTTGTAAGAGGAGAGCCCACTCCATTAGCAGACCAGAAATTGAATTGTATCCATCCAAAGTTGAAGATTTTGTTGTTTGCTGTACGTTTCCTAAATGCAAAGTAGCAGACCAATCAAGGGCCCTAATGATTACTGTATGTATGACCTCCATGGATGTCATCATTGTACAAAAGCATTGGTCATCTAGAGACTACAGTCGTACATCTATGTGTAATCTCTGTGACAGTCAGTATCTAAAAAAAATGTCGAAACGCAGAGGAACCTGACCCCAAGTGTGATTCATGTATAGCGGAGTGGAATAATGAGCATTTTAGTGCAGGCTGAGTAAGCACAGTAGTAGTGGCAGCAAAAGTCACATGTCCTGAGGCATCTGGCTAAACCACAGACAGTAAAGAAAGGAGCTAGCAAAATAATTGTTTATGTCAGGGAAACGGTACATTTTACATCTTTCAGTAAGCCCTCATACTAAAGGATAAATTGGTACAAATCCTTAAGTTATCTACATTATGTTTATGCAGCCCATCTGTCCGTCTGTCTACCCATCTGTCTCTCCCTCTCCCTTTATATTTCTACTTGAAAATAACAAAATGTGTATTTTAGGCAAGTTTTTGTCTTTACCTTGAAACTCAGCGGTGGTGTCTCCTCTGTCAGGCTGAACAACTGTAGTGCTGACAGCTCGGCTTGCGTGGGAAGGAGGCCCCATCTTTATTATCTTCAGACACAAGCTGTCTTCAGTTAGCCCTATCTACACTGGGTACATTTCTTATCTGTCTCCCACAGGCACATCAGCTATAAGATTGTAAATAAGCATGTAAGTTTATCATCAAACCATTTGTTTAATCTGTCATAGTGAGAGATTTCCAATGGGATTAATCTTTTTATTTATATAAAAATATATGTATGTTATTATTTATCAAGGCTTCATAGTCTGGTCATTTTACTAGTTATGCGTCCCTAAAGTATTCTTATTCCTATAACATCATCATCAGTAGTAGCAGGAGTGGAAAGTAAATAAGAGAATTTACTCACTGCTTTACCCGATCTAAGCAAATTTTCAGTAATTGTATTGCACTTTAGTATTTGCATATCTCTACTACTTAACATACACATATACTCCACTGTATTTCAGGGGAAAACATATTAATGTATATGCACTGCATTTAGTAGCAGTGTAGCTACAGTTATTTTACATGCAAAATATTAAATCATTATTAAGTAATACATCATTATAGATACATACAACAGTGTATACATTTATTAGAACTATTACAATAAATGAGCATTAAAAGATATCCACCAATATAACATAATACCATAGCCCTTTTAACTTTATTTAATTTGAATACCTCTCTTGCCAGTGACAGACTAAGAGTTTGTTGTTTTCAACTTTATTGGATACATTATACATCTATTACTTGGAGTATGCAAGTTATAGGTTTTTATTATAAAAGTTGCAGAAAATATATTTTATGACATAAAAATAAATTAAATTGTACAACAAATAAACAAAGGGTAGGGAAGGGAAAACCCATGGGGTCCAGGACACAATTATAGAAAATCTGAAAAGTCTAATAGTCTAAAAAAGACAATAGTTTTTGAAAAATTATAATTTTTGAGGTTGAGGTTTTCAATAGTTGTCAGGTACGCTTTAAAACGGGTGTCTTTGTAGCTAAGAGTACAGTCAAAGCAGTTTTACAAAGCGGAACTGTTTATGTCCGTCTACAAAGAAGACCGGACTCATTTGTTAGAGCACCGCAGAGCTCCGCAGTGGTCTCAGTCGGAGAGAAACAAAAACTTCATCGCCCATTTAAACCTTTTCACAGTGAATACACCGTGAGTAAATTGCGGATTTTTAAAGTTTAATAATTAGGGTTACTACTCTTAAAACCTGCGCTCTGTGTTCATGAAGCGTTGAGCAGCGAGCATTGAGCCTGTTCCGGGATGAAATAAAGCAGACATGCTTGGTAACTCCCATAGACTGTATATAAATAACTCCCTGTGAGCTGATATGCTAGCAATGCTCACATTTTCTCTGCTCTGGTAAATAGTTTTACTGTTGCAGAAGTGGCCTACGTGGCTCTTTAAATATGTCAAATCTGTCACAGAAGCAGCACAAGTTGTAGTAGGTTAGCTGATGCCTGTTAAAGCAATGTAGGAAACGTTTAATGTTCTAATACCAAGATTCTTAATTTTGTTCGTCAGGCTCTGGCTAACTCAGGACAAAAGCAAAAGTGGTGAACTTTGTTCAGACTGTTTAACTCAACAGGAAGACCTAAGGCCAGTATGTTGAACGGGAAAGCCTGTACTTAAAATGTTTGGCCTGATAGAATAAGTATAGGTGGTGTTATTGTGTTATTGACGAGTCTTTCCCATTTGGACGTAACGTCACTTTGCACGTAACGTCACATGAACACATTTTACACAATTACGGTGGTCAGCAGAACTAATAAACTAATGAACACATGCACTTGACATACATGTCATCTATGTCCCACCAGCACATGGACTGCAAAACAACACGCGGAACATTTCTGTACATTTACCCATATTTTAGAAACAACACTGTAAAAGGAAATTATGTATATTTTAAAGGGTTTTCAATACACTTAACAAGTACTTTTTCAAGTAACATTATTTTATAACCCAGGGTTATTTATAAGGGCTTCCTCCAAACAAGAGCTGCAACTCGACTATTTTCAATTAATTATGTCAATAACATGCTAGAAAATAGTGGATCCACATGACATGTCCCTGTGTAATTTGCCATGTCTTAAAAAGGTATGCTTTTTTTCCGACCAACAGTCCAAACATAGTTTTTTTTAATTAGTATTATTAGTATAGAGATAGAGAAGTTATTCTCATATTTAAGAAGCATGCAGTGAACCCACAAAAATATGTTTTTGTTCTTTTTGTTAGCTTAAAAAAATAATAAAACAATTATTCTATTAGCAGAATAGTTGGCAACAAATGTATGTTGATCAACTAATTGATTAATCACTTAATTGATGCAGCTCTAATGCAAAGGGTGACACTTTGCACTGCCATGGAGAGTGGTGACCGCACACCATGCAGCTTTTTGTTTTCTATTGTTTTTAGTACATTTCATACAAAATGTGTTTGTGTGTGGATGTGTTGAACAGGGACATGGCGCTGCGTGCTTGTGGCTTCATAGTGTTTCGTCGTCTGGCCAGTCGTATCCCCCCACCAGACAACATTGAGTACCTCCTCTTGCAGACCTCGTATGGGCAGCACCACTGGACCCCACCCAAAGGTGTTTACACGTTCCAGACAGTATCATGCAGTTGATTATACACACTAATGAGCTAAATTCCCTATATATAGCTTTAAATGTTCTAACCTGTTCATCATCAGGTCATGTAGATCCAGGTGAGGACAGCTTTACAACAGCTCTGAGAGAAACCAAGGAGGAGGCGGGGCTGGGAGCGGAGCAACTGCAGGTGATTGAAGACTTCGTACGGGAGCTGCGGTACGAGGTGCAAGGCAAACCCAAAGAGGTGCTGTACTGGCTGGCTGAGCTAAGGGACCCAGGGACAGCAGTGACACTTTCTGATGAGCACCAGGACTACCGATGGGCCCGGCTGGAGGAAGCCTGCACTCTGGCCCAATATAAAGACCTGCAGGACACACTGAGAGCTGCCCAGAGACACCTGGAGGCCCAGCAAGACAAATAGTGATGAAACAGGATGTAGACAGGATGGTTCAAGAAGGGAAAGCAGCAGCTGGCATGTGGGTGCCTCAGATCCTTAGTTTTGTAGAATGTGTCTAATATTTATGTGATTGATGATTCTGACTCTGTTTGGTTCAAATACTGCTGAGGTTTGTCTCTACTGTGCCGTAAAGTTCGTGGAATGTGTTCTGTCAAAACAAGAAGAGCAGGTAGGAAAGATGTCGTTGCTTGAACACAAGATTATCTCAGTGACTGCACAAAACCATTTTTGTGTCTTTGGAGACATGCAGTGGAATGAAAGACATAAATGTTTAAATATAAATAAACAAAAACAGGACCAAGTGAAGGAGAAAAAGATCAAGGAAACAGAATCTCACTTGTAAGTCCCTTGTACTCCGTGGAGTAGCATTAACTTGAAGCCACTTTTATCTGACTGTAGTTGGAGTTAAATGCATTGAAAATAAATAGAACAGGTTTTATGTACCTGGAAATTTCTAAAAGCCTATTTTAAAATGCAAAAAAATATATATGCACGAGGAGCTCATAACTCATAAAAAGACACTGTGGGCCAAACAAATTGCTCAAGCAAAAAGATAACTGGATAAAAATAGATAATATAAAAATAGCAAGCAGTAGATGCTGCCACAAGGGGGAGACAAAAACAAGACATCTGGTGGTGTGCATTTGCCACCAGAGAGGACAACATACTGCAGGCTGCAGAAACACAACTTGGATGACCAATGGGCTCAGTAACAGTCTTAAGGGTTGTTCTCTTCAGCTCCCAGCATCCAAATAAAGTGAGATACACCTATTACTTTTGCAAATGCCTTCTCATCTACAGATTAAATGCCAGTCATGGGGATCACTTTATTATGTTAAGAACTGTGGTCATAAAATTTAATAGAGGCCATTATTATGCAATGATTCTGGGTGACTGTACACATCATAAATGTCAGAGAATGAACATTGGGTTAACCATAAAGTTTTAGAGATGACATGATAGACTATATATTATATAGGCCTTAATATTCTAATGACACCATTTACAAGAAGGCAGAATTACTACGACATAAATTAGACTGGACACTTGATACAGATCTTGTTTATTCTTTGTGCTGTCCGCTGACAGGACTCACCTGACCTTGTGAAAATTCAAAAATGTAATTATTCCATCTATATTAAATGCTTTTGGGGGATTTTTTCTTCTCAGTCTGGGATGTGCAACAGTGTAGTGCTCCATAATAGCAGCAATAGCCCTAGTCGTCTCTAGTGATGCATATAGTTTGAGTTTAATTTGTCCAGATGTTAATATATCTGAGATTTCTGCCTGCAACCCACGACAATGAACTTGAATGGAAATGTATTTGTTGTGCACACGGCATTGAAAGAAAATCACATTTAAAAAAACCCACAGCAATATGCACGTCCAAAAATAAGGTCTTTGTTACTCTGTAGAATCCATAAAGCTCACTGAGAGGGGTTTCTTTTACATTTTAACTACTTTCTATTGAATATATAGTCCCAATAAAACCTGTTAATGTGTAATATTGTTATAAGAAAGTCATGTTGCGTTTGGAAAGATTTTATTTAAATTTTGTACCACAAACAAATTTCCATTCACCTCTGTTGTATAATGGTGAAAGTTTAAATCTTAAAAAAAATAATACTTAAGTTGTGGACAAATTAAATGATTAGCTACACTGCTAAATGCTGAAAGTTGTTGCAATTGGGTATTTTGTGAACTGACCCTTAAAGGCTCCCTCATGGCCAAAGTTGTGCTACACTGTGATCCAGAATTGCACCCTAGTTACAATTAATTATGGCACTGAATGCAGAGGTGATATTTTAATATTCCTCACCTTATAATAAGTTGACATAACCTACCAAGTTGCAGAGCAAATGTTTGATCAAGAAGAAGACTGTAATTTCAATTGAGAACAATTAGCTGTGTTTTATCACTGAAAGAAGAGCTTTTCTGCTCTACCAGGCATGAAATTAATTACTAGTTTAATGATGCCCCGATGGCTCTTAAAGCAGTATTTCAGCTTTTGCTCAATGCAAAGTGTTACTTTTTAGTCTACTGTGTACGCCTCATGAAAGTAGAAAAACATAGGTTTCTTTGGTCTCTTTCATTGACCTCCAGCTCCCTGCTGAGTCTGACTGTCCTTAAAATACCCAGAAGTAAAATGGCAGTTAATTGGAGTGAGCACTTCCACTCAGCTTTATGAGATGCAGGAACACAATTGTTTCTTTAATTACTCTTATTTCCTTCCCCCTACCCTTCAGCAGAGGCTATTAATTCTGCAGCATGGTGTTGAGAGCAGAATGTTCCTGTTATACAACTGTAGTTCAATACCAGTGGACAGGGGTCAAGTTTGAAGCCCAACTTTCAAGCTTTATAGTAAGTCAATGAAGTATGACTGGATTTCCCAGCGCTGTTAGATTGCTAAACGATATGAGGAGTAGTTGAATGGATTACATGAAAATGTACAAGTACATCTTGGAATGATTATTAATTATTCAATTAACAGTAAAATAAATTGGCAACTATTTTTACATTAATTTCAGTCATTTTTCATTAAAAACATTCATGGATCTCTGAAAGGTGAATATTTACTGCTTTTAATTGTTAATAATTTACTTGATCACTTTGATCCCATTTTTCTGCATTGAATACCTTTACTTTTCATAATTCAAATATGATTTGCAGAAACCTACATACTTCAAATCATCAAATCTTTTTTTTTTAATGTGTCTTATTTTTTTTAGATGCTGTATGTATGTTTTGTAGTTTTCATAATGAAAACCTTGGGGTTGCTTTGCAGTTGCCAGGCCAAATCTTGGTGTTGCAATAGCAACTAGCAATCATTATAGCAATTATTAGTGTAACATTGTAAATGTAGCTTTAAATGTCAATTAACCAAAATTATAAAACAGTATGTTTTTAAAATTTCAGATTATATAAAAACATAACGTTTTTGTATAATTTGGGTTAACCAATATTTAAAGCTAATACATTTATACCACACTAATAATCCATGAAGCATTTAATAATGACCAATGGTCAATAGCAAAATAAACCTTTCAAGAGGCTTCAATGACATAGTTTTATTTTTGAATTATTTTCCAACTTAACCACAATAACTGTATGCCTCCATTTGCAAATCACTCCAAAAACCAACTTGTTGTGTTGTCTGTTTTCCATGACATGTGGGCTTAGCAACAGATATCAAAGCTATATTGCAAACAAACCCAACAATGTAAGTTTTTTTTACAATAGAAACTTTATGAGTGACATTTGCATCCTCACAAACACAAAATGAGGGAAAAAATTACATAAAATCAAAGAAAAAACCAACAAGGACAGCATTAACGTCAATAGGTGTGGACACATTGTGGACACACGAAGGTCAGTCTATTGAGTGTGTGACCGTGTGACAGCCCACACTTAAAAAAATACACACTTGTGCACACACATGCTCACACACCCAGATTAAATGAACTAAATGATTTCATTCAGGCTTTTGTCTGTAACAATGTGTATGGAATAACATGTCAACATCTCAAACTACAGTCCTTTTTAGTGTGTCATTTCTTAGGTCGAGATTGGGGATTATCACCATCCCTCGAAAAAATAATTGTTGCTTGCTCTCTTCCCTCAAAAGGCCTCCTTAGCTTTTCTCCACCTTCCCTCATTATAAACACAAGGCAAAAGGAGGATTTCAAGATTGAAGAGCCCTAAACTGATCATTAAATTGCTATCATAAGGGCTACTCTACTTAACTCCAACAAAAACAATAAAGCAGATTCTTATCTCTAAATGTGTAATGGGAGGCAATTGTTAAATTCAAACAATTGCTTGACATTGTGGGAAATACACTTTTCTGCTTTCTTGCCTAGAGTTAGATGAGAAGATTGATACCACTCTTGTCTTAACATGAAGTGAATGTCAGCAACTGGTTAGCTTAGCTTAGCATAAAAATGGAAACAGAGAAACAACTAACCTGGCTCTGTCCAAAGGAAGTCACATCTCTTGGCAAAGGAATTTTTGCCAGCACATAACTGACTTTTTAATTTCTTTCTTGTTCTTCAAACAAACACAATATAATATTGTTCATTTTTGAGCTTTAAAACTGCTGATGGGTAGACTTTCTGGAAAGAGCAAAGCTAGCTAACCAGCTAATGGTTGTAGCTTCATACTAAAAGGACTTTTGGAAAAACACTTATCTGCTCTCTGATAAGGAGTTAGATGAGAGGATTTCCACTGTTCTTGTGTCCGTAAGTTAAATAGCAAGCTACAGCTATCAACTGGTTAGCAAAGCTTAGCATAAAGGAAAACAGCTAGCCTGGATCTGTCCTATGGTACCAAAGTCAGCCTACAAGCAACTCTAAAGCTCACTTAACAAGACAATATTTTGTTTGTTTAACTGTACAAAACCCTCAGTGTTGAGATGTTGGGAAGTTACTACTGCATGATGCGTAATTCCCCCCCAAGACAGTTCCACCTAGCCCCGACCTACAGTGCTGTGACTGGATAGTACTTGTTCGTACTAGTACTAGTCCTTTAGCAAGCTTGCTAAGTGCAGCTGCTGAATTAGTAAACTTAATGCATACACTCTTCTCACAACATTGGAAAGCACATTGTTATTGCCAGAGGGGTGACAACTTTTACTCATTTAGCAGTTGGCTAGTTAGCTTCGAGGCAAAGAATACGAGCCAATCAAAGTACAATCACACAGTAGGCTAGGCGGTAAACTCTTGAAAAACAAAATATGGCCTCAGTTCAACACATAATCCCCTTATGACAATAAATTGCCAGTTTACAATTTTGAACAGATTAAACAAAGATAGAGATAGACAGAGTCAGGCTAACTGTTTTCCCCTTTTTCCAGTCTTTGCGAAAAGCTAAGCTAACTAGCTTTTGCCTGTTTCATTCTTAGTGCATTAAAGTGGTAAAAGATCTTATCACCTAAGCAACAAAGCAGATGATCATATTTCCCAATATATCAAACTAGTGCTTTAGAAGATACACAAGATTTGTACATTTCATTACTATGATTTTACTTCTTCTCTCTATGGTGAGGGATGGGCAAAAAAATGGGGACCACGTCAAGAAAAGTTAAGAATCTCATTATCCCCTTCCTGTTGTGCCTTGATATCAAATCCGTTAAAGATCCAGTTCAGGAGTGGATTTCCTCTCCCCTGTCCTCAACAGATTCCAGTCTCTGTGAGCCTCCACAGCACAGGGCCATGAGGAAATGTTTCACTCCTTTGGCTTCACATTAAGATCCAAAAGGTATCTCTTATAGAGTTTATTCAAACAGCGTTAAATCCACCACATGCATCCATTGCTCAAAGTCATTAAAATGAACGGCTGTGGGGCTGTACTTGATTTCCTTGGCATAAAATCCATCCATTTGAATCAAAGGTTTGCGCAGTGCTCTGTTGTGTTGAAAAGGGCAACAGAGTCCCACAACCATAAAAACACAACTCATGATGTGTGGTTTACTTGATACCACACAAGTAATATTAGTCACATTATTCTGTTCAGTGTGCCCAAAAGTTAATACTCAGAGGGTGTTTCTTTTCTTTTTTTAAATCAGTTAAATCCTTAGGCAGTTCAGGCCTAACAGAAACCGCACTAGAACACTGTGCAAACACACAATGTTTTCTCGACTGGACAAAGTCCAAAAGGTCATTTGGGCAAACTCACTGGTGTGACAGAAGTCTGCACCGGCTCCACAGAGACAGGAACAAGAAAACCCTGACATTGTAGTCAATAGATGAATAGTAAATGTAAATATCCACACACACGCACACACACAAACAGATAACAGGCAATCAGTGTCATATTCATTCAAATGCAAATGTGTAGCTAAGCTGCATGTTGACTTTGTCCCTGTCGATAAACTGACTCTCGATGTGGTTTAGCACAGTAACAATGTCCAATTTTCACTAAGTTGCATTTAAGCTTAAGTTGGAGTCACGGTGCAAAAACGTAACATCTTCACATCTATTGCAACATAATGTATGCATTGTCTCCAAGAGAAAGTCCCTACAGGTGCATTTTGTGTGTTTTTATTTTATTTTTTTAACCCAGCCTACGAGAGAAAACAACTTACAGGACCCTGTACAGGACCAACAGCGACACTCTGCAACGTGTAAACACGCTGGCGGTGGGTCTGGAGACTTTCAGTTCACTCACTGCCCTCTACAACCACCCAGTGATGCAGAAAGTAAGAAAAGGAGGTGGAGGTGAGGAGCAGTTTGTATTTCAAGTTTCTCTTTTTTTTTCTCTCTCAGTGAAAGTCTATTGAGGCCCTGAGGTTTAAGAGGCAGAGAGAGGTGTAGGAGGCAATGTTGTCCACCCCTAACCAAAAGACGTTGCTTTGAGGGACCATGAGGGAGCAGTCATGATGGACACTACTGAAGGTGGGTCCAAGAGGGTGGAGTCACGGTGGAGCCTGTGTTTGCAAGTTAAAGTTGATTGCATCAAAGTTGAACACACAGGCGTGAGAGGGACAGATATTTTCTCAGGGGATGCACTGATGGACAGTGACAGGACAAGCTGGCCAGCTCATCGACTAGTTAATGAGCCAAATAGCTGAGTGTCCATCAGCCAGACTGTCTGAGCCCTCCCAAAAAAACAAGTGACGGAGGACAGAATGTCATCCAACTAAACAGAAGAACATTAAAACAGCAACAAGTAAAGACACGGTGGATAGAGACAATCTTTTAACACAAAAAACAGACAATCTGACATGAGACTAGCCAGTCAAAGACCTGGCCAGCTACAATGGGGTTCAAGAGACCACCACTAGGACAGTTTGTTTTCATCATTTATCAAAAACTAAGACAATTTCTTTACTTTGAAGGTTATTCAGAACTGGTACGTGTGATTTCGATCTTTGGGAATTGCTTATAAGTCATTAAAATACTGGTATATGTGATAGAAAGACTCTAAAATGTTTGTCTCACCATACATGCTAATGTTAAAGAGACAGTTCAAACAAAATAAAAAAAAATACATATTGTAGTGCTATTTATCAGTCCAGACTGTTTTGGTGCAAGTTGCTGAGTGTTGGAGGCATTGGCCATAGTGGCCTTCTCTCTAATATAGTGGAACTATTTGACACTTATGCTTGTGGAGTGCAAAGCACTAGAAAATACCTTTGAAAAACACACCTGCATGTCTATTTCCAGATATCATGACCCGGTTACTCAAGATAATCCGCACACCTTGTGAGCTTTTTCATGCACAAACTATAGTGCAAGTACAGAAAAAATAGTCACTACATGAAAAAACAAGGTTTTTGGATTATCTTGAAGAACTGGGTTATGATTTCTGGGAAGAGACATTGCTGTTGAGTTGAGTTGTTTTTAAATGTATTTATTGGCACTTTGAGCACCACAAGCACAATGCCATTAAGTTCCATTATGTTCGAGAAGAGGCCGATATTTCCATCACTCAACTAACACCACAACAATCTGGATTGATAAACAGAGCTACAGGTAACATAAAAATGTGAATTTTTGATTTTGAACCGTCCTTTAAATACATGTATGCATGAACATAATGTTAAGTATTATGGCCTTTAAATAACCAGTGAACGTTAATGTTATTACTGTTAATGCCTGATCATGTTTAAAAATTTTGACAAAACTAAATCAAATATCATAATATTGTACCCCTGCCAAGGCCCTATCTTGCAATGTTAAGGAAAGAAAAAAGCCATATTACACCCTTTCACCAAACTGTATGAATATCGGGCCAGTAGGTTTTCCGTGATCCTGCTGACAACCAAACAAACTGAACCGAAAACATAACCTCCTTGGCGGAGGTAAATAGAGATGGCACTATGGTTTAAAGCCAACATTTTTATGCATCTGCATCCACGATGCAAAACCAACACAACAGAGAAAGTCCTACTTCACCAAACTGTAGCAGTAAAAACCACTTCTTTAATGGCAAGAAAGTCTAATGTTTTAGCATGGGCTGAAGAAAACGGAAATGTCACTGTTGACGACTTGCAACCAAACAACTTACAGGAAAGTACATGAGGAGTTGGTTGCAGCAAAGTGTAATACAACAGGGCATAAAAACTAGAGTCAAACACAGTGATGATGTGGAGATATTTGGCCTCCTCTCGAGTCAGTAACTTACACATGATTAATCACACTGACTGTAGGGTAACACCAATCTATTCTGCAGAGGCATGCCGTCATTTCTTCATCCTCAACAGCAGCAACATTTTAAAAAGTGATACATAACGGAACATCAAAAATACTTGGGGGTCCTCTCAAACAGTGCTGGAATAATTTCAATTCTTAAACTCTTCAAAACATCTGATGCCAGACAGAGTGCAAGCTGTAATTAAGGCAAACGGTGGAAACACCAAATTCTGACTTTCGCTGAAAAAGTACTGACAAAGCTTTTCTGAAAAAGTATGTTATAGCATTTGACTACAACTATTATTTGAATGGTCATTTGTATTAGTTTAATAAATGATGAAACATTTTTGGCAGTTGACTTTTGACCCCACTGTATGTGCAAACACACACACGCACACACGCACACACACACTGAAAATACATAAAAGAAGGAGGGTGGCGGGGGAGTTGGCAGGGAGGAGTTATCATCCAGATCATCACGAGTCCTCGTTGCCAGAGTCGTCCTGGTTGTCATAACGTCTGGTTGACGTCCCGCCGTCCTCCGTGGGGCTGATCCCTCCGGCTTCACCTACGGACTCCATCTCGCTCTCGTCTTCCTCCTCGTCCTCCTCCTCCATGTCGTCGTCATAGAGGTCGTCATAGAGAAGGTCTGAACTGCTGTCCTGGGAGGGAACCCTGGTCTGCACGCAGTACTCCGCCAACGTGGTCGGCACCTTGACACCGTCGCGCTCAGCCTCTGCTGCTGTTGACATCACCTGTTTCCTGTGGGCCAAATAGAGAAAAAATAAAGAAAATCAGAGTAAATGTGTTTATTTTTACATGGAATGTAAAAATATGTACATGGTTGGAAAACTCAGTCTTGTGAATTACCTGATTATCTCTGCATACTCCTTGTCCTTGCCTTTGCTGTCCCTCCATTTGCGAAACATAACAGATGCATCCACATTAGCTGGGGAGAAGGTGTTGGGCTCATTGAGCAGGGAGATCACACTTAGCAGGATAGTCCTGATTGCGACAGAACAGCACACACAACACACAGACAGAAAATGAGGACAGTCCAATATATCAGATTCTGCAACTGCAGTTAGCTTCACCTGAACTCACACAGAGGCGTTACCTCACCTTTTTCCCCCTTGCGGCTCAATTTCACATTGAACCCAATCTGCTCAGGTTTTCAAATAAAGACTCAGCACTTAATGTCTTGTCCTCAACAAAACGATTCTCACTGACATGTGAAATTTGAAATAAATTCTGGAGGTAGCCTGCGGCAGTGTCCTGTTCTTGAGATGTTACATAGAACAAGTGAGTGAGTGAGTGAGTGAGTGAGTGAGTGAGTGAGTGAGTGAGTGAGTGAGTGAGTGAGTGAGTGAGTGAGTGAGTGAGTGAGTGGACTACTCCTATGTTTGCAGCGCACGCCTGTTTTCAAACACGCTGCCAGGGAGATGTGAGCGGCACATGTACAGTAACTCCGTCTTCTGTCACATTGAGTGTAATCTGCATGGACTGCTGTTCAAATCACACAAATATCCCGCTGTTTAGAACTTTTTTACCGCATGTTAAGTGAATAATCAAGGCTCCCGGTCTGTCTGAGCTGCCCCTCTCTTACTGCGGTGGCGGAGGGTTACTGGCCGTCAGCTCGGAGCTGAGTGGACAGCGGCTGGCTGTACTGCCTTCAACAGGCTGACTCATAGCAGAAATTTACTGATTTACTGAATAGTTTTCATGTCTGCTTCATTGGAAGAAATCAACAATGTATGTACCGATTGGCTGATTTTATTTCCCCGCCCACTGTAGCGAGTGAGGGGATATGTACATACAGTGGGATATGTGTGTGAATTAAACAGCTGTCTATGCAATACAACAGCTTAACTAAACGACACAAAAATAGACTTGATGTGTAAAAACCCGCTCCATCCCTCAGATGATTGACACATTTAATGTAATTGAATCCTATTTGATCTGTGAGACGTGTGATTGACAGACGAGGGGTTTATTACATCATTAAGCGTATTATTCGGCCTACTTGTTTGTATTAAAAGGGACAAAAGCATATTAACTATTAGTATCCAAAATATTCACATGATAGACACTACCATTAACTATTTATGTAACACACATTGCCAACAAAATCATATACTCAGTTTAGGTCTTGTTCCATTTTAATATATTTGTTCTTTTTGTGAATGAGTAAGGCATACTGCACCCCCAACTTTCTTTTTCTTTTTTATGTGCCTTAAACTTTTGCCTATCAGGACGTGTCATACCCCCAGTTTATTTTTAATCATTTTATATTCAAGAACTTCAGTTTAATAGGAGGTACAGTGCTCCTTCACTGGGCACAATTTTCAAATTAAACCAGAAGTAGACAGTTCTTTCTCCACCATAATAACCTTTCAGCATATTGTAAAAAAAAAAGTGGTCAAAGAGAAAACTAAACTTCTGCACCTCTGCAGCTCTACAAGTGCAAATACACGCTCATGTTCCTACAGATGGGGAAAACATAGTTCGATGTTGGAAAATCCAATGGCGACAATCCAAAAAAAGGAAGATTCAAGTTCAGGTTCATGTTATGTAACTAGCTAATGCTTCGTATCACACTTGCTCTACATGCCCAAAGGTTTAAAAACAATACTCATCAGGATCATGATCATGATGATTGAAATAACAATAATAATAATCAAGCTCCTGCATACCCCTGTGCACGTCTGGTGGGAGAGGGTGGAGCTGCAGGAGCAGGGCTGTATTTTCAAAGTATGACATTTTTTTGGCCATGAACTCAGTTTCATGTAAACTGCTTACCCCAGCTTTAAGTGTACTGTAGTTACAAACAAGGGCTCGACTGAATGACCCTATTGTACTCAAAATAACAGTAATTGTTACAGAATGACAGCATGTCTGTGTTATAGAATGGATTAAAGTGATTGCAGAAGCAGAGCTTGTGCGGCAGAGATTACCTGACGTTCTGGGTGGGGTTCCACCTTTCAGAGGGCAGCTCGCCACTTTGAGGGTCATCGACAGGAGGGTGCAGGATGGAGATGCACACATCTCCGTTCTGGAAAGAGAACAAACTTTAGTGTATAACATCTGTCTCGAAGACATGATGGTTGTCTTAGAGAAAGTATTTAAAATGACAAAGACAAAATTTTTTACCTCGTAGATGTTGGGGTGCCACATCTTGGTGAGGAAGCGGAAGGTAGGTGGGGAGTATGGGTAATCAACTGGAAACTTGATGTGAGCCTGGGAGAACAAACACAGGTTGACAGTCAACACATGTTTCACTGACAGTAAGCTTGACTTCTGCTGCTGTGAGAAGTTTATGTCCTTTGAGCCTGTGGGTCTCAGCCTGAGGGTGAAAAGACCACAGATGTGAGGTGATGTTTTTGAGGCACACAGATATGTGGCATTAGGGAAATATGCTTTATATATCTAAACAACGAACAATACATATGCATATGTCATATTTGCAAGACATCTTTTCTCTTCTGAGACAAATTAAGTTCTTCCTTCATGCATATATACACAAAAATGAAGGGAAACAGCATGAAAAAGCAGCTTAATTCCGGAGTCTCAAGTTGTTATTTCCCTTATTATAAAAACATAGATAACCATGTATTTTTTTCACAAAGCAGGTCTAGGTTCTATCTTAATACTGTGAAAATATCAAAACACCCAATCCACAAAGAAATTCACAAAGCCCATATACATATATATATATATATATATATATATATAGAAGCAGTCAGGATTTTCCGTAAGGTTGTGATGTCACAACATATTTTTTATCTATTTATTTAACCTACAATGGTCCTAATAACTGACCTTTGTAGTAACTGAAATGTTGAATAAAAGGAATTGAGTCTTGACTGACTTGTCAAGCTTTACAAGTTTCAACTAAGCATCCAACCACAAAGCAGCTTCTTGTGCCTTTTTAAAAAAATAAGTAACAGCAGTGAAATATATCCTACACTCAGCTGTGCCTACAATCACACCATGAAGCAGTTGTTATTAATGTCAGTATTTTCAAATATATTTCAATAGAGCTAAAGGCATTAGGTTAGACAACAGTTGGTGTTTCTGGTTCTGTGTTTTCCTTCCATAGTATTGCGCAATGATTCTAGGTGAAAGGCATGTAGGGTTGGGTGTGTGTAACACCACCCCAGCTCTCACAGAGCTGCTGCCACTCAGATAGGACTATCATTACTCCACCACTAGTCACTGTACGAGTGCAGCCTAGGGACATTGAAAGCACAGATGTCAAATTCTGATGTACAGTACAGCAGCAGAAACAAAGTTGCATAGTTCCACTGGTCAACCCCTTCCACCAATATTTCCGTAATTACACCTTCACAAAATGATATCTATTCCTTCCAACAATCATTAGAATTATATGAATGAATGTACTTTTGTGGGGGTAACAGTGGCCTCGGAAGTATGCAATGTTTGCCTCAAAGCAAGAAGGTCCTGGGTTTGAAAATGTCTATTTAAGTTACACGCCTCTTTTTAAAAATTGCAGGTAAATTGGAAATTCTAGCGTGCAATACTCTAACCTTTTTCATACCTGTCTGTCTAGAAAGATGACTCTGTATGGTCTATGGTCTCTCCTATTTTTTCCACTGTTTTTGTGTGTAAGTTTTTCCTTATCTGATTACTGGGTCTATGGATAGCTGGTGTAACATGATATGTTGTTCAGATTGTAAAAACGTGTAATTCAAGGTTATATAAGTAAAATAGACTTGACAGTAGATAACACAAAGATGTCACTGTAAAGTCAAAGCATTTAATAATCAACAACGGCAGCAACACCTGCTCTGTATTATTCTGGCATTCCTGGGTGATTACAGCATCTTCTGCATTGCCTCAACTTGAATGCAGACTCTCACTCTACCACACTTTCTACATGTTTCACTGAATAAGTAATGTGAGAGATAAGAAGATGAGTCTCATCTCATGCCCTTTCTCTCTTACTCTTTCTCTGTGCTGAGGTGCCATTTATATCAGTCTCATAGCTAAAAATAGCCATCTGAAGCACAACCATCAGACAGTGAGGGGGGAGAGGGCTGGAGAAGGAGAATGAAGGGAGAGGGGAGAAAAAAATTAAGAAATATAAATGGCTGCCTAAAATGGCTTTAAAACTGAAAAATTATTCCACCCATAGAGGTGAACCAGGTCATTGCTGAATTTAAAATTATAATAATACTTTACTTGGTCTGACACTTTGGGTTTAAACTGAGTTACTGTCAGTGAACTACCTGGTTGTATTCCAATGTACAGCAGTCTCCAATATATCATGCTTGATAGGAAAACTTGCCAGGAACACAGTTGTACTGTATACCGTTTAATCTTCTGCTACTGATAATAAATTAGCTTCATAATTGTGTCACAACAATTACATTATTGATTTCTTGAGCTCAGCAAAATGATCAAGGTCATATCCATATATCTTACAGCACTGCCCGTTGAGTTTACGTGCATGCTTGCTCACAGGAGAATGTCACCATTTACCATTTTCGCAGAATAAACAGCAGGGCTTGTCCTATAATTATAAGACTCGGGCACAGCGCCTCAGATTTTTTTTACAGCACCTAAGTCAAATTAATAGACAAAACTAGGCTAAAGTTAACAAGTATACCACTTGTTCAGGCATGAATAACTCTCTATACCCCTGTGTTAAATGTTTTACATTTATTTTAGTGCAATTTTGTTAACAGGGAGCATTCTTTTTTTTTAAATGTTGCATATATTCCCCCATTCACACACACATTCATACTGGTGGCAGAGGCTACCATAAATGGTGCCACCTGCCACCATCAGGAATTAATTCACACACAGATGAATGCAGCATCTGGAGCAATTTGTGGTTCAGTATTTTGCTCAACGATGATTCAACATGTAAGCTGCAATGGTCAGGGATCGAACCGCCTTTCAATTAGTGGGCAGCCGCTCTACCAACTGATCCACAACCACCATTGGTGTGGTTTTATATTAAATGTTTAACTTATTAAGGCTATTTTAACATTTCTTCGCATTCCAATTCCAGCGTCTGATAAGAATGAAAAGTTCATTGCTCTTTGAGAGGGTTTACTTGAATTATAATTCTATTATTATTATTATTATTATTATTATGTCAGTGGGATCAAATGGTCTTAAGATGACAATAAATTATTTCTGGGACATTAAATTGTCAGACAAAAAGCATTTATCGAGACAGGCCTAAACACAATGCTGTGTTTTTAATTCCCTGCCCTTTTGCTATTACAAAGTTTTGTCCCACCTTAAAGTAGCCTCCCTCATACAAGGTGTTTGGGGGTCCGAAGATGGCTACTTCCCAGTTGTATAGGTCAGACTCCTCCACCAGAGTGATGCGGAAGCCCTCCACTGGCTGCTCCTGCAGGGACTTCAGCTCCATCATCAGGGCCTTCTGGGAACTAGGGGTTGCCTGGTGGGCCATGTTATTAATCCCACTTCTGACACCCGTGGCCACGAATCAGTGACAGGTAGGGCGATAATGTTGAGTGGAGAAACAAAAAGATTGGCTTAATGATACTGGCAGGATCCTACTTACATGCCATATGATTTGCATTTCATGGTTACAGACAGTTGACTCTGCAGCAAACAGCTACTGTTAGCTTTGTTTGTATTAGTCTTTCTAGAACAAGCTAGGACAAAATAAACACTGAATAGATAACAGCTCTGCTGGTAAACTGAACGCCACATAAAGAATTCAAACACAAACAGGATATGTAGCCTGCCAAGCTAGCTCAGGTCAGTGGTTTAGTTCGCAGGCCCTTTATGGGGAAAAAGCAAAGTTAATAAAAAGTGTTTACCTCTGTCTCCTTGCACTGTAATATGTATTCGTTTCGTTACAGCAGAAAACTGGAAGGGAAACTCATTGGTTGTCCATGCTAGCCTGGCTATGTCTTGACAAAGAGACAGTGACAGGAGCAGTGGGTTTTCTGCTAAAGCCTATGGCTGGTCCTCGTGTTGTGTTTCCGAAATTCTTTGTGTGCCAGTGTTGACAGTTGACATGGAGCTAGTATCAGTGTAAGTCACGGTCTCCTGTGGATCATTCTTGGGGTCGAAAGAGGAAACTCGCTCTCCCTGACATCTCTCCGTGCTGCTGGTTCGGTTCGGACAGGCGCTCAGCTGATCCCTGCTTGTTTATGTTTGTTTATCTGCTCTCTGGCAGTCTCAACTTCTCCACACGTCAGCTAAACCCCTACCGAGCAACTTCGTTCAAATGGAGCAGCTCTCCTGCTCTCTACCGTCCCCTCCGGCACAGTGGCAGTGAAAAGGCTAATATATTCGAGCCGACGGTCGCGAAAAGGACAATAAGTGAGAGGTTTACACTCGCGTATTACAGTGGATTTCATCGATTTTTATTTTCCTCCCATCGGTGCTTCCGGCTATCATTGCGCGTGTCTGCAAAACGTAAACCACGTACGGCTCTGAACGTGACGTGCGCGCACCCGACGCTAAAGCAAACATAAAAAGGAGAGAAAAAAAATTTAAACGTTCACAAAGGTGTACATATTACAGTTTTTGATGTTGACACCCAATAACCATCTATACTAAAATTACTTTTCTTTTAATATAAAACTTTATTTAGATAACTCTTGTCAGGAACAAATAAACAACACTACAGGTGAATATATAATATATATAATATTAAAAAGTAAGGGATGAAAATTGAATTAAACAAGGCAATATGAAACAAAAGAAATCGAAATAAGTAGAGAATATATAATATAACAATACTAATGATAATAATATAAATAAATCAAAATAATTGAAAATCTTAAAATATATAAATAAGGACTGACATTAGTCCTAAAAGAGCAATTAATTTAACAAAAGGGGGTCTCATTAGATATGCTTCTGCAGTATTCTGAGAACCTGTTGCCTTTTTTACTGTTTGTAGGAGCAAAGAAGTTAAGCATTTAATTTACTTTGATCAAAAAAGGAGAAAAGGTGATGAATTTAAAACTTCACTCCAGAAATAATGTCAACAAAATAGTTTAGATATTTATCACTCATATTGTTGTGGTAAAAAGTTAACTCAAATTATGTGTATTAATTATTATATTTTTTTAGCATCACTTTTCATCCGAAAAATTCCAACAGCCCAATGTTACCTTTCATGCCGAGATGGCATAATTATCAGTAATATGTCGCCTTAATTAATTTCAAGTCCACTTCATAATGTAGGCCTGTATTATAATGCTATTTGCTAATATTCCTTTTCATTGCTGTTGCGGGTTTAAGAAAAAATTAACTTGAGACATGCTGCTATCACCTTTAGTTGTAAAAAAAAATTCTGACAACAATGAGAGGCTTATCTGAATAGATTAATTTCTCCATTGTTTTATTTCAGAAATGCATGAGATAATAAGATGTAATCAGTCTGTCTACAACTAACAGCTAATCAACTAATCAGACATTCTGATGGCACTGTCATGGTCAGGCTGTTAGTGATGATCTTTAGAATAATATAAGCACAGAAAGCTACATCTGTCTCTCCAAAGTTTTATGTGTCTCTTATTTTCCTTTCATAAAAACATTCAGGGAATTGCAAATGTATTTTCTTGTACTACTACAATGCCAATAATACTTTTATTGACAACGAAGTGTTGATTTGACTAAAGAGAAGCACAGTTTTGCTTCATTTTCTTCAAAAATGTCTTTATTGACAATTAAGGAACATTACAATCATGAGGTAAGACTAAAAAGGATTACAAGAAACAAATGTCATGAAACAAAGAACTGATCTGGAGAAATAGTAGTACAAATAATAATAATAATAATAATAATAATAATAATAATAATAAGTACGTAAAGTCTGTGCATTCACTGATAATGATTTTTTAAAAATCATATAGTTATTACAAATTAAGGTTATACATTCATCAGGCATATCATATCATACTCATAATATTGAAGAAATAGTTATTTTTTGTCTTTTACAATTCTGAGAGACTTAAGAAGATAGTTGAATTCATTTACGGTACTCACACAGCTGGATGTAGAGTTGCGATGTTCTGACGTCATGTAGGTGAGTGACGTCAGACAGGAACCAGTGGAAGGGAGCTTGACAAATCAAGATGGCGTCCCACGCTGAAGCAGGAAAGAGATTTCAGTATAAATAAAACTCATTCGGAGAATAGTTTAAATTTGAGTGCCACCTCGACAAGACGTCGTTTGGATTTTGAAAAGACAAGACGGAGCAGATACAGGTGCGAGGGGTCTGTGTTTATTTGTGAGCTCAGTTTAGTCTGAGGGGCGGTGGCAGCAGAGACAGCGGTCTGTCTTATCAGCCACATAACATTACAGCCAGGCCATTGCCGAAGCTAAGCGTATTAGCCTGAACGGTAGCTTTCCCCAAAAAACATTAGGTAGCGGCTGTTGGTAATTGTCAGTGTATTTATTCTCTTGGTTTTAATATTCTGCCAAAAGCAACTAATGACACACCAGACTTCTTAGCTAAACTGTCACTGTATGTTCGCAGTTAGCCCGCTGAGCTAGGAGTAACCACAGACAATAATAGCTTAGCTTGTTGCTAATTAACACTATAATAACTTAGCTGTGTAACATTAGCTAATGAATATACCACATCGTTCTTCAGGGCATCTGTTAGCAGTAATGTAAACTCGCCTCAACATGTCATGTATTGTATTACTTCTTTCGTTATGGTGGCAAGTTAGAAGCATTTCCACTAAATTAGTAAAAATAACTTTGCGAGTTGTCATGTGCTATGAGGTTGTATCTAAAATAGTTATACCAAATTGTCTCAACTGTACTCAAGTTAAGTTGTTGAAATAATGTAACATTATGCCTAATCACTACAAGATGCTAACTTTGGGGTTACGACTTGACTAAAATAAAATTAAAATTACAAGAAATCCAAAATCAAACTCAAGCCCCTCTTGATCCGAGATACCCCACGATCATGTGTGGCCTATTTACATGATCATTAATAATTAACCAGAGACCGTATAGTCAAGAATGATGACTAATCTTGAAATTGGGGCCTTTTTTATTTATCTTAGGTTGGTGTAGTGCAGGTAACCTGCCTGTAGGTTGCATTTTTATATACGTAGTTGTGTTTTGAATGATAGTGGGCCGCTCTGCCACTCTCTTGGAGTGACCAACACTGGTAATGTTGATCTATTTTTTTATTTGAAAATGATAATGCTGTGGTTTATATTATATTATAATATAATAGTATTGTATTTATTTATTTGTTTATTTATTTTTGTGTCTGTGTGTGTTCTAAATGTCTGTAGAATACAATTCATAACCCATTTTCGATAAAATTATGAATAATTGTTGAGCTCTAACACCCAGTTTTATATTTTCAGCAGAAGCCACTTAATGGAGCAATATTTACAGATGGGAACAGACTAATATTAAATTGTTATCTCCAATACTATAATTATAGACGCTATCAAATATTCAAAGATAATTTATTGTAATCCTGCAGCACAGGGTTGTAAAACAAAATGCATATGTAGTCCATTTATGCTACACTGGGAAAACCTAAACAAAAATAGTAGGGCATTCTTGTAATGCGTTTTTAAAAACACAGCAATAATGACAGCAACAAACATTGGTGAATTATCTGAGCAGGTAATATGGACAGCATCTTAAAATTAAAAACATGATATCAGGGAAACCTTTTTCATCTCATTCCTCATGCCTGACAATTGTTCTATTGCAATGCCTACATTTGCTGTTGTGTCTAGCTGTTGATTAATGCATATTTTTTGGGCATTGGCTCGAAGTGTCTGTTGGGTATTAAAATATGCTGACCTGCACATCACTAATGGGGAGAAAAAGTAGCCTGAGAAAAGACAGGTTGAGGAGGTTGTGATGGGCTGTGAGGCTCATATGTGCAAAAAAAAGAAAGAAAAATTAATATCTAACATTTATACATAGAAAATTATGTATAGCCTTCAACTTGACATAGTAATGAATAAATCCCACAGCCATAGTTTAGGGTCCTTGGACACCCATGATTCTTTTGCTAATACATATATAAGATTTTACTAGTAATTAGTGGAACTGTTCATTTGTAAGTTTAAGTGAATGTTCAATTATATTAATGTCTCAGTGAATTCAAGCATCATTTAAGCATGTGTTGAGAAACCTAGGGAGCAGAAAGACTACAAAATAAATTCACTGAAACATAGCAGCTACCATTATATTAATTGAGTTTCTTACGGCCAATGTGTAAGTAACCTGTTGCCCACCTACATGTCCAGCAACCCAGTTATCATCTGCAGTCTTCTGAGAAAATGGTCCCTCTTTCTTTAGCTTTCTAGCTGAACAATATCACCGGTCGTTCATATTCTATTTTGTGCTCGGTAGGTAATTTGCAGTTGACTGGTGTGACCGGAAAATTTCTTATTAGCTTTATACATCTGGGATAACGGTATTGAAATTTAATCAAATAAGCAAGCTCACAAAAGCAAGAGTTTGTTGTTGATTTTAAGCAGTGTAGGCAGTACCAATCACATATCAGTGAGATATTTGATTGTGTGTTTATTTAAAATTAAGCTTATTGGAGCTTTAAGTACTTTTTAACAAATCAGCCCTTTTCAGCTGTGTATAAGTGACGTTTTTGACGAAGCATCAGTCTACAGCAGCACACAGATCTGTGTGCTGTGTTCAGTGGATGTGAAAACAGAGGCTTCTCTGTGTTCATAATGTCAGCCATTGTTGCACGACATGACCAAATAACAGGATTATGCGACTTGAGATGCAAAGCAACGGAATGTACAAAGCCAATGGGATAGTCATGAATTTTAATTTGAGGAGAAAAAAATAATTTGCAACACCATGTGCCACTGCTCATGTGCTTTGATTAAAAAAACTTCTGCAAGACTGATTTCTGGGCTCAGTGAAAGACATTCTGTAAATATCAGAATCTACAATGCTAGACGAAAAGTCAATCATTAGGCAGGTGGAAAAAGAGCTTGGGAAATCCACTTTGTTTTTTAAGACACATTGACATATGCCATGTAAATATTAAGTCTCTTTGACATTTAAAATACTGTGGCACTCCAACTGCTCACTGACTTTACGCCTCGTGTACTCATCTCTGTTTCCAGAGTCTCTAAATGGCTGCGAGGAAGTCTGGATCTGATGCATACAACAATGGTGAGAACCTATTTTTTAACCCTTTATTCTTTCACTGTTTGACGACACTGAGATTTTGAGTTGCAAGTATAGGTTCAAAATCTGCTGGTGCCTGTATTTTCAGTGTCTGTTCTTCTATTATTTGCTGACTTTGTGCTGACTTTTTGTACACAGGACCCATCAGCTATCTTGATGACGTTCCCTTCAAGATCAATGACAAATTCCGCTGCCCAGCCAAAGTGGGGCTGCCTGTAGGTTTCTGTCTCCCGGACTGTCGCTCTTTGCTGGTGGACTCACAGGTTAGTCAGGGAAAGGAAATATGTTTCACTGGCGTTAGCTGTGGTATGCATCCTCACAACAGTGATTAGCCGTCCTGACCCACAATATTATGGCACTGATCATTATAGGCCCTGCCTTCTATCCTGTGCTATCAGCGTTATATTTTATTTTCATGTTTAGTCATACTGGAGACTAGCCTGGCTAAAAGGCGTGGTTTACGATCCTCCAGAGCCGTTTATTGGGCGCTACGAATGTCTATCAAAAGCTTCTGTAGGTAGCTCTTAGCCAATCGTATCAGTTATACCAGATGACGTATGTAGAGCGACAGAAATTGATGTTTACATCATAGATATATATATACCGGTATATAAACAACATTTCTTATATATATCTATGGTTTACATAGCCAGACTAGCCCATCTCTGCTTTGAGACTAAAATGCTCAATTCTGCTTCTGCAACGTTTTTCTGCAGCATGTTCTGGCTGCTCTGTAGTTTCAGCTCACAGTCTTGTGTGTGTGTGTGTGTGTGTGTGTGTGTTGCTGCTTTGCTTCTCCAGTTCTCGCTTTCTGCAAGATTATTTATTATCACGCCTTATTTCTCCCTGATGTCATTCAGCCACACACATCCACTCATTTTATGGGCAATAGACGAGCTGCTGCGGGTCTCTCTGCGCCTCCGCTGTCCCCCGGCTCGTAGCGAGGTCACCGGCGTTACAGCAGAGAGCGGTAGCGGGGCTAATTGGTAGATTAGACTTTGGCCAAATGCTGTCGGAAACATTCTTTTTGGTGGTGAAACAGGAGTGTAAAGTCAAACATTGTTCTTCTTTTAAAATCAACTTTCGCTCTAAACTATTTAAAACGCCGTCTACAGCTAGACCGAAAGACAGTTTTGCGTCTGCTGCAGCCATGTTGGATCCGTTACAAAACTACAAGCTTCCATCTGTCGAGTAGTACGCGTCATCGTCTTGCCGTCCCTCCCCGCTCTGTGATTGGATCCCTAAAACAGGGCTAAGAAACGGCTTAAGTTTCCAGACCCCTTGGCAGTTCGAAATGAAATTGAGCTTGCAAGGCAGTATGGGTATACCCAGGCTAACTGGAGACCAGAGAGAAGGCAAATTTTTTATAGTAATTTAAATTGGAAAGGTTTAGTCAAGCACATGTTGTCTATTGAGTGACCATTTGGTACCAGAAGTTATTTAAGTTGTTGAGAGGCGTTAAGTATACCTGCTGAAAAAGTTGGAGTACATTTTGTTGTTCACAAATGAAAGAAACCTACATTTTTGAGTGGATTCAAATTATGTTGTTCAAGTTCTTTAAATGTTTTATCTGTTAAACTGCAGTTGAAATGTCAATGTATTCATCATTATTTTCTTTTATTCTTGTCACTCTTTGTGCATCTTCTTCTCAGCAGTATGACTTTTCTCTGGAGAGACGTAGTGTGCGCTGGGGGGTTGAACTGGCTGAGGCCAGAGCAGCAGAAGCCAGAGCAGAAGAGGCTGCAGCCAAGCAGGTGGCAGAAAACAGGGAGTGCTTGGCACAGGCCCAGGACATTAATGGTGGTGGAGGGAAGAAACCCCTGTCTGCTGAGGACCAGGACCTTCTACCACCAGCTTTAAACCCCGTCCTGGCGGGGCTGAGCCACAACGCCATCCTCACTCCACTGCCTGCCCCAAGCCTTGGCCCCAGGAAAGCCCAGCCTAGCACTCCTCAGTTGCACAGCCTCAACCTAGCTGACTTTGAGCGGGAAGAGGACCCCTTTGACAAGCTGGAGCTCAAAACTTTGGACGATAAGGAGGAGCTGAGAAATATCCTGCAGAGCCAGCCTCAACCTCAACCTCCTCCCTCTGTATCTCCACCCGAGGTTACCCAGATAGGGTCAGGGTCACGTGGAAGCAGCCCGTCTCCTCCCAGCACCAACACCAGCCTCCCAGCCAAACCTGGCTTTACCCATAAACCCAATGGGTTGGTTGACTTGCTGGACATGGAAAGAGTTGGGCACCCTGGGAGAACGGGGTTTGAAACAGATGATCGGCCCTGTAACATACGCTCTCTCACATTTCCCAAGCTCTCTGATTCTGGCGACCCAGAGCCAGTGAGGTACAGCCACCTCCCTACACCCATCCCTCTTACCCGACAGAACCTTCCCAATGGTAGCCCAACGACCATACCCAAGTCCCAAGTTATTGTCGCGCCTGAGCCAACCAGCCACACCAAGAGTGCTGCACCAAAACCAGTGAGCATGAGATTATGTACTGCATACTGCATATAATAGTTATGCGTAGTTGGTGTGAGAAATAGTGATGTACATTAACAGCTGATGTTAAATAAGGAATACCAGTAACCTCATCGGCAATTTACTCATGTTTTTACTCTAGGCCAACCCAGGGTCAGGAACTGCTGGTCTGCCATGCGGCGGAGCTCTGCTCAGCATGACCCCCAGCGAGCGTCAGTGTGTGGAAACCCTTGTGGGCATGGGCTACTCTTACGAGGGCGTCTTACGGGCCATGCAGAGACAAGGGCAGAACGTGGAGCAGGTGCAACACCCTCTCGCCCCCATGCGCAGCAATCTGGATTCCTAACATATTCACTGTTCCACATGATTATCAGTTTGTTTGTGTGCTTGTATAATTGTGTTCAGCAAAGTGCAATGCTGCACATATGTAAATATAACATATTAAAATTCAAGTTTGATCATGCTTTCTATTGTCTCGAAAGTTATGGCAATAGATAGGATTCTGTGATCTGTACAGCTAATACCAAACAATATGACCTATCCAATCATGGTCACATGACAATGATAGCAGTAGATGTGGGATAAAATAAAAGCAAATTATAGCAGTTATATGGAGATGGTATGTCAGATTTAATGTCCACCAGCTGGTTGGAAATTATAAACTAGGCATTACCAATAAAAAAAATAATTTGATGTAAGGCACATACAACAAACAAACAAAAAACCCTCCAAAACACTGGCAATTTTTCATTTTAATTGAGAATAGTAGAGACCATTTTGTATATACCAGCATCAATGCCAAATTGAGCCAGAGGCGTTAAGTGGGGAGAGGGGCAATGGCTTCTGAGGCAGCTCCAGATGTCTCCAGGATCACATTTTGGCATGATGACACACAAGATGAAATCAATCACGGCCTCACATTGTCGTGGCTGGTTATACTTTTCTATTGGTTTCTCAAAATAAGAAATATTGATATTTTATGTATAATTAATATGAATAACTATACCTAATTTAAGCCTTCTTAATGATAAGATGTTCAAAGCGGACACATAATAAACATGTAAATATTGTTTGTCTAAGGTACTGGACTACCTGTTTGTCCATGGGCGTCTGTGTGAGCGGGGCTTTGATGCTAGTGCAGTGGAGGAATGTTTAGAGATGTACCAATGCTCGGAGGAAAAGGTTTGTACAATTTGTTATTTGCCAACTGTACACCTGAAAAACATGCATTGTGTTTAGATGTTACCAGGTGAAATCACTGGAAGTTAGAAAAGTCTAAAACTATGAGTGATTCCTCTACATTACCCTATCTTTCCTAATCAAGGTTAAGTTTATAGGTTATACAGACTATGTGATCTACACTAGTTTTATTTTTTCGTTCTTCCAGGCCTTGCAGTTCCTTGAGCTAATGTCAAGGTTTGGCGAAATGGGATTTCAGCGGGAAGCCATCAAAGAGGTGCTGCTGGTCCACAACAATGATCAGGACAAGGCTCTAGAGGACCTGATGGCTCGGGCTGCCGCTAGCTGAGCCAAGCTAACCAGCCAAGCAAAGGCCCAGCTCGGGGCTTTCCTCCCGCTACTACCTAACACAGCCCCTTTCCTTCTGCCTACCCTATCACACCATGCCCTGCCCTTGATTGGCTGTGGAAGGGACTGCTGGGAGACAGTTGTATTTCTCTCTCTGTGCTAAAACGTATTGTGTCTCAGCACTTCTTGAACTGTGTGCCTAGAGTGGAGGGGGTCAAAGTGTATCAATACTTCATGGTGGTGTTTTTTTTTCTAAGAAATCCTGGGGTAAGGTTCCAAGATTTTGTACTGCAAGGGTGTTCAAGAATGAGAAGAATGACTGAGCTGGAAATGAGAAATTTGAAGAACTGGGCTGTGGTGTTTTGATGCTGCTCTGATTTGCTTCCACTTGGAAGTCCTTCTGCAGGCAAAGCTGCAGGAGCAAATGGGACGCTAGTGACAGGCTCTGTATACATCACAGACAGACCAGTTGGAACACTAGATACTCCCATATGACTACGCTGCCATCTTCCACTGCTCTGTGCAGACATAGTAAATGGTGGCAGGTATTGGGGGGCCTTGAGGAGGCTCTCTTCAAACTGAACCAACGAACATTCAAAGTAAAAAAGAAAAAACCCACAAAGGTCCAGTCACCAGACAGACAACTGACTCTCAAGAAGTGCCCTCTCTGCTCTGGTGCCCTGCACCTAGTTCTGTTCTACTTTATTATTTCATTCATTCATGTCTGTTTTCTGTTCATTTGGGCACTTTTTCATGTCAACTTGAAGATTCCATTTCTTTGATATTCTTTAGGAGCTGCATAATTGATCCCTTAGTCACTATAACTCTGAACATAAGAGATAGTACATTCTTCGACCTGCACTGGAATGGCTTGTTAAAGGAGTGGGAAGAATGGGGAAGGTTCCTCTGTAGTAAGTAATAAGAAATCTCCCATAACCCGATGGCACTGATGTGTCACGTACTGCACAGGCACGTTTCATTATTGTCAACTTATTTAAAATAGTAAACTGATACTTTCATTTAAAAATAAAGAGTTTGATATGATAATGTAAGATATGTTAACTCATAAAAGTGACGCTTTTAACTTTAATGGAATTCTGTATGCAAGACTGGAAAAGAGTGAGTGGTTTAAAAAGAAAAAAAAGAAAGCAAATGTAAGTGAGGGTTGTTTTTGCAGCCACATCACAGTGCAATAGAGACATTTCATATTGTATGACTGTTGACTGGCACTTTGAGCCTAAAGTAATTGTTGGGAGATAAGGAATGGTCTTTAAGCCTTGCTGGAAACTGGGTGTTATGAGAAAAGGTTTGATTTCAGTGATCCCCATCATTTATGCTCTGTTTCTCAGATTTCATGCCACAAATTCAAATCAAACTTGACTTTGGTTTGTTGACTTGTTCACTTTCTTTTCTCTTGTGTAATATCATTTTGATTTTAGGTTTGTTGCCATCTCCACATTCTTAAATGAAAATTAAAAACAAAAAACTTCAGTCACCATGTCAAAAGCATTTCCTTATATGTTAATTGAGTGTATTTGTTTAAAAGGCCAGGATATTTTATTTTTATAGCATTTGTCTGAGTTCCATGCTTCATATTTTTTTAAAAGCACATCTGTGCAGTTGCATTTCAGGCAAAGATGGCAGAAATACCATAATCTTGAGCTTTGTGGTACTGATGGAGATTGTGCAAGGCATGGCAACAGATTAAGGGCTTAAAGTTAGCAAAATGTGATTCGGAGAACTGGCACTTTGCTTGGAGCAGGCCCAGTACATTGTACTATGTTTCACAATTGTGAAAAGACATTTCAAACCACCAATCTATTTTTGAACAAACCCTGGTCTGGAAAATCTATTTAAAGTGTTTTCTTCCCAATACACTTGATTTTATTTGTTTAATTTAAATAATTGCAACAAAGTCTCGCTGATGAGCAGATGCCTGCAGTAAATAAAAACCTCTTTCTGAGATCCTTGCAACAGACTTGCAAGCATCCCAGTGTTTGCTTAAGTGACACACGTCATCATGAATTTGTCTGTTTTTTTGGTAGGACAGTGCAAGGTGCAGGCAAACAACATGACACAGACAAGGTGTCATGTTAGACCTATAGTGTTAATTTTTAAAGCCAGCATTTTGACTGATATGTGGTTGATCAACCAGTAAGTGTTTTCATCCAGTTCTGTTTTCAATTGCCTTCCTTTTTTATTTACTGTGATAAAAAAAGAAAGGTACACTACATTGACTTTAGAGACAAACACACAAGTGGTATTATTGTCGCCTTATGTAACTCAAGAGTGGTTTCCCTAATCATACATACAGCAATTTTAAGTTGGAGTGACTGCACAAAAGCAGGTTCTGGACCTCCTCCAACAATGCCTTCTCCCATTTCTGTTACAATCTGTTAGTTGTGTTGGGATAAAATGCAACTATGTTACTCATTGATTAGGGTATCATTTAAGGGTTTATATATAAGATTCACCTCTAAGTCTCAGCATAATTAAACATGGGTCACTAAAGAATCTAATGAAAATATCATCAAGGTTTAATAAGAGATTGCTGAGTTGAGTGTTCTTTCCCAAGATCCAGAAATGTGATTTGACAAATGTCCAGTTTCCTCTTGAATGATTTGGAAAATGCTCATTATTAAATGTGCACATCTTTTCAGTGGTGAGACTGACTTTATCGTTGCTGTTGTTTATTTTTCAGCTTAAGTTGATGTTGGTTATTTTCTCAAGTATGGTAACATTTTAGATGTGTTGACATGAAGCTAGTGAGGAAGTACAGTTCTCCTGCAGCTCATTTTCTCTTTTCTACAGCAAATGCATTTTTATTCTCTCAGTTCATTTTACAGCAACAATACAGATGAATGTCCATCCAGGTACAGTATTGTCAGTGGCAACTGGAAACATCTAACTGTTTGGCCTAGTCAGCAGAAAAAAAGACAATTATGCATCAGAATAGAGGACATATTTGGTCTGCCTGAGCTCAGCAGGGTTAATAAACAAAAGATTACAAAGTAATGTATAATGTCTGTTAACAGATCTGTGTTAAGGTGCCATATTATCCCCAGTCATCTGTATGATTTTAAGTTTTCAATTCTAGTCATGTCTTAATGCTTGAGCAAATATTGGCCACATGCAGAGAAATCCAAGAAGCCAATTCTCTGGATATTTTACAATATTAAGATGTATGATTTCTTCCCTTTAACCTGAGATTGTCCAGATGGCTACTAAAAGCCCTCAGGGTTCACAGGAACGATTATAAGCATACCAGGAAATGCACCATAAATAATGAAACGCACACCAATAAATTATATTTTAATAATAATGTTTAAATTATTTGTGTTAATCTGAAGGTCGTGAATTTTTTTTTAAAGAACACAACATTTGATATCTTATGATTTGATTGTATTTACATATTTCTTAAAATTCAGTAAGAAAAATAAAAGCGTACTATTAAATTCACATTTCGTACTTAACAATGTAAGTCCAATTATACTTAGTTTTTTTTACTATCAACTTTGCCACTGAAACAAGTAATATGTCTTTAAGACGGAGAAAAACAGAATCATCTGATCAATGATCTCACGCAGTTGGCGTGAACGAGCACGCATGACGCTCGCGTTCACGTACGACCTTGTTTTTGTTGATGTTTAATTTGAGTGCGGCTGCGCGCTGCTCAATGCTTTCGCCGTTGCTGACGCGACTTGGCAGGGAAAAAAGAGAGTGTGTACCCTCTGGCACTAGCTAGCGACGTTGTCGAAACGGAAAAGGGAGTACGGCCAGAGTTTATTATTAGTTGGGCGCCCGTAAGACCAACTGATGATACCAAATCAGCGGCAATCTTAACCAGCGACTAACCAACCTCTCCCGTATGTGATCGCCCTTGCTCGTCGTCGGACGCTGCCAGCGAGGGCCAAGGAACAAAATAGCATATCGCCATTATATGATCCAGTGTCCAGCGTCACTTTTACCCTCCATGTGGGTGAGGGAGCTGTGTGTATCAGATTATGGCGAGAAAAACAGTTAGCAGGAAAAGGAAGGCAGGAGAGCCCAAGGACCAACAACAGGTAGGCGGAAACCGGTTTCCATATTAGCTAGCTAACGCTAGTCAGTTTTATAGCATGCTAGCTAGCACTGGGCTAGCCAGGTTTAGCTGATATAAGCCATGTAAGAGAGCAGACTTTTAATGACATTCAAACAATTTAACCACTACAATATAGTAGTATGTGGACATAACATGTACAAAACAATGTACATTGTAGCCCCGTTAAAACAATAATACGTTGTGTTTGTATTTGAAAGTCAGTAGCCGCTAATGTTAGCATGGCGTTGTCCAACGGCAGTCCGTTGTCAATACCACAGCTAGGTTAACATTAGCCAAAGCGCTAGCTTCTTCATCTTAAAATGGCTAATATTTAATTGTAATCACGGTTAAATAACCGATTTGTAGGTAGCTATAACTGACAGTTCCTTGTTCGGTTTGGGTCACCACTTGTCATCATCCTAAATATTGTCAATCATCGTTGAAAACTGAATTTGTCTCATAGTATCCAATTATTGAGCATAACTGTAACGCTAGCTATTCAGCTTAGGTTAACGAACGTCAACGCTAGGTGAAGCGTTAACTAACAGTTAACGAGCAGAGTTACTAACAGACCAACCGGAGGTTAGATCGGCCTGTCCAATATAATGGAGTGGACCGACAACATAGACAGACAATCTTCATCATCAAAACGAACATTTTCCCTGTACAATCACACCAGTTGTTGACACCACCAAATATGCCTTGACTTTGACATTTGTTGGCAGTAGTACTAGCTTTACGCTAAAGATATTGCACGATCTGGCCTTACTACATTGTATTGCAACATTGTCCAGGCATGTCCCTGGCACCATAATTAATCAGTAGAATGAAACCGCATCCATATCAAGAGCACTATTATAGTCTATTCATCAATCACATTAGATATAGCCATCAACAAAACAAAATAAAACGCATAGCACCTCCAAATCCTATGTGATTCCAAGAATATAAATGCCTTTTGTTTTTGATGGGTATGAATAGTTGGGGCAGGGTTAGACAATAATAATAAAATTACTAATGTTTCTTATGATTATTATGTCAATTTACATGCTTCTGATTCTTCTCTGTGTGTGATCCAAATATTTAGATACAAATGTACAGCTTTCTTATGTTTTAAATACGAGATATCTCATAAAACAGTGATTAGTAACTGGTGTATATACTTCTGTTGGTTGCTGCTCAGCCACCTGAATGTTTCTGATCTTTTGGGCGCACACCATTGTTTAAGCAGCTTTAAAATCAATAAAAAGTCATCCATCTAATGATGTCTTCATTTGATTACAAGGCTACCTGTTCAGCCAGTTTCTGTGTTATCTCTTACATTTGAGGGGATTCCCAGATAATGTTATTTTAGCGTTTTGGAATTGGAATTTCTTTGGCAATTATAGTGTATTAACTTTTATTGTGTACTTATATCTCTATAAAACCAAAGCAAAAAATAATAAACCAACACATTAAATGGAATATCATTTTAAAAAGCTTTGACCTGAAGTGTGAAGTGTAATAGGAGATCTTTAACTGCACAGACCACGATTGATTTTTATATGTCCATAAAAGTCTTGGCAACAAGACACAGTATCGAAGTTTAAATGGATTTTCAGACAAAAGTTTGACTGGTGTACCGCATGTGATTCAACCTATACGCTTTTTAGCTTGTGTTTTTGTGGTTTTCCTGACCAGTGATCAGCATGCTTTTGTACACTAGGCCTGTATTGACCCATTGTGATGAAGTGTCAATGACTGTGTGGATGTGTGTGTTTCTGCTGGAATACTCTCATGATTCACTAAGGCTCCTAAATCAGTACTGACGAGCTAGATATGTGTCCAGAGTCCTCCGGAGAATGGGTTTAGCTCAGCACAGACAGTTAATGATATTGAAGAAGGGAAAAGAAATACGAAAACAAAAAACAATCTGATACAATTAAATCCTTATTAAGACTTATTTACAGTTGTGTGTAAAACACAATCTCTGAAAAATGTTGCACACAAATCTCTTTTCCCACAAAGAAACAGAAAATTGACCCCCCCCCCCCCCCCCCCTCTCTCTTTCCTCAGCTGGGCTGGTGTCAAGCACCACACAAGCGGAGCCGTGTTTCTTCTTCATCACGTCATGCCCAGCAGTGGTGGTGCAGCCGGCGCTCAGTGGTATGTGCCCTCCGGGGGCGGGAGTTCAGACCCCAACAGCAGCACGAGTTGAGGCTCCAGCGGAGCCTCCGAGGCTTTGCAGCCGGCAGGCTCCCAGGCATCCTCAAGGAAAGGGAGTTTTCCCTGGGGAGACTCAACAAGGTGTTTGCTTCACAGTGGCTCAACCACAGGCAGGTGGTCTGTGGGACCAAGTGCAACACGGTGAGATGTCATTTTGTTACCTTTATTGGTTCGGCATACTGCATCCGTACTATCACTTCATCAATACAACATGCACTCATATTTTTTGATTATAAACATTGCGGCTTAATCTTAATGAGATTCATATCCTTTACCATTTACCATTACCAAAGATCATTTTTTGAGAAATGGGGTTTGTGTGCAGTGGATGATTAGGCGGAGATTGCAGGTCAACAATAAATGCCACATAGAAGTGGAGGATATCATCTAAAAGCTGTGAACCTGATGATTAATTTGAGATGCAGCTCAGCACTGTGTGTCAAGTTCTTCTGGTCAATAATATCTAATGAATTTACTTAATTTATCATTTATTTATGTTAACCTATTCAGGTGTATATGGGTTTCATAACATTAATATATGTCCCTTTTAAGTCAATTTACATGTTCAACTATGTCCCATAAGATGTTGCAGCAATTTTTTGTTAACCATTTGTTATACACATTTGGGGCTGAATTACGCAGTTTTATTCATATCGAGAATGGATAAAAATGGTCTAAAAGACCCTCCAGAATATGACCTCAATATGCCAAGACCTTTGGAACAACAAGGAAAATCCATGCCGTGATTTGGGTTCAAAAACTTTGGTCATTTTGGAGATTTCTGTATTTTCAGCAATTGGATGATGAGCACTTCTGTTTTTCAAACTGCTGAGAAACCCCCCTTATATACCTAGGAAAGCTGCATATCCTCTGAACAGCAGCTAATTTTAAACAGTGAGGTTGAGACTCTAGAAATGCCCTCACTGCAATGAACTGGCTACTACTGATGACTAACATAATCTAACATGAAGAATGTGTGTGATGTCATTCAAAGCCTGTTTAGGGATCCCAGTATGCAGAAATATTCAAATACAGCAGGTGGAAATAGCAACTTTGTGCTACATGAGAAAAACTATGTGGTTTTTACCTTAAACTGCATGTTATCCACATAAAGTAGCTATATTTGTAAAGAGGAGACTCTGTGGGAACACAGAGAGCCCATTTTCATTGAGATAGCATGACATCAGAGTTGACCCCTTTGCACATTATTTTTCCAACACAATATCCTGACATGCTTGGGGTCTATCGAATCCTTAGATGTTTTCGTTTCATATATCAGCATCTCCAGTATATTCCTAAAATTTAGCCCGCTACACATGCCGGAGGGCCGCTGGAATTTAAACAGGTATGCTAGTTCATAAAAATAAAATGTATTTTCTCTAGCAGAGGCTTTCTTTATTTAGGCAAGGCGGTGCATGTCAACTATTTAACACTTTAGAAAACCCTGTCACTGAGTGAACCAAATGTAAGGCAGTGGGGTTGCGAGAAAAGGCTGATATTGTGGGGGAGATATTGTAAGGTGTCAAATATATACAGTGCCATGCAAAGGTATTCGTACCCCTTGAATGTTTCACCCTTTTGTTGCTTTTACACATGAAATCATGGTTGATACAGTTTGGCCTTTTTAAAAAGAATTTGCAAAAAAATCCTCTTTAATATCAAAGTGAAAACAGATTATTACAAAATAGTATAAATTAATTAAAAATCTATAAGTTAAAATAAATGATTGCATAAGTATTCATCCCCTTTAAAGTAACTGAACTAATTCAACAGAGTTCCAGCTGATTGATGCAGCAGTGTCACAGTTAGTGAAATGGAGATCACCTGAGTGCAGTTGATGTGTGTCAAGTGATCGTAGTAAAGAAAAATGTGTCTTGGAGGTCCAGTCTCTGGTTCATCACTATTCCTGCTACAATTGTACCATGAAGACAAAAGAGCACTCCTAGTAACTCAGAGAAAAGGTCATTGAAAAGTCAGGAGATGGCTACAAAAAAATTTAAACTCACTGGACATCCCAAAGAGTTCAGTTAAACCATCATTAAGAAATGGAAGCAGTATGGCACTTTAAATCTGCCTCCTCACAATCTGAGTGACGAGTGACGTCTTCTTCTTGTCCGGTCACTCAGATTGTGAGGACTGCCAGCTCTAGGCAGATCTAAACAAGTGCCTTCCATTTCTTGATGAAATCTTTGGGATGTTCAGTGAGTAGAATTTTTTTTGTTCTTATACTTTTCAATAAAGTGTTCTTTTGTCTTCATGGTACAACTGTAGCAGGAATAGTGATGATCCAGAGACTGGACCTCCCAGACACATGTTTTTTTTGTACTAGGATCACTTGACACACATCAACTGAATACTTATGCAATAATTTATTTTACCTTATAGATTTTTAATTAGTTGATACTATTTTGTAATAATCTGTTTTAATATTGCTCATGATGTAGGCCGTCAAGGGTGATAAGAAGGTATGTCATGATACGGCAAATTTAGTAGTAGATGCCATTCACCCACCCATTTTAATCTGCCTATTCTGGGCCGGGTTGCGGGGACAGCAGGCTAAGCTAAGTATTCCAGGCATCCCTTTACCAAGCAATGTCTTCCAGCTCCTTCTGGTGGACCATGAGGCGTTCCCAGCCAGATGAGATGCATAATCCCTCCACCGTTACCGGTTGATACCAATACCTTTACAATTCCACTATTCCTTATTTGATATCAACAACAATAAATCAAATTGTACTCTTCCTGACCGCCAGAAACTGTATGAAATACCTGGATGACAATTAGTGGGGCGGATTAGCTCAATATTTTACAACAATCGTTCACTTTGTGATAAAAGCATGAAGTTTGGTAGATGTGTTGGTGAATATGTTTCGAACAAATCTGGATATTGGGCCACCTCAAAAGCGCCCCCTAGTGGCCGTGGCAGGCATTTGTTATACAAATAAATCAATGATGAATAAAAACTGCCCTTTTAATAATACCAACTGGTGCTGAATTGTATATTGTTGGAATTGCCTGATTAGTCACCTTTACAATGAGGTACAGCTTGTAAGGATTGTGCATTCATGGAATGAGCAACGGGGCTAAACGTGTGGGTAGCACCCCCCAAAAATGTGCATCCCCTGTGTAGTGGGGCGGATTAGTTGAACAATCGTTCATTTTGTGATAAAAGCATCAAATTTGGTACACTCATTGCTGAAGACATGTTTAGTGAATCTGGATATTGGGCCATCGCAAAAAAAATTCTGATGGCTGTGGCGGCCATTTTTAAAAATGGTCATTTAAAAGCGGCCATTTTTAAAAATGGCCACCGGTGGTTACTGGCGAGGAATGCTTTGCCTACCCTACAGCTGCTGTTTCATGTTTTCAGCACCACAAATATAATTTAGAGACATGTTAAAGTGACAAAAGCTTTATTACAGTCTAATAGAAAAGAACATTAACTTTGTATAACATTTTATTAGGTCTTGATATTCCCATTCACAGGCTACAGCCTCCTCTTTGGCTTGTATTCTTCTGTTGCTCCTTAAAAAGAAAAAATAATTTTCAATATTGTATGACCTGCAACAATAAAAACAAAACACATTTAGACAGAGAAAAAAATCATACATTTAAAAAATTCTACTAGGGTTACTTGTAGCAGGTTACTCTTTCTGGCAAAATCCTTGTACTGAGGTGTGTGACTTAGTCAGGCGGCTTAGCCAAATAAAGGGGACACGCCGGACAAGAGCACACATTTTTTTTCACATACTCTCTATCATTATAGGTTTCAATTTTTAGTAGGAGCCACTTCATCAAGATTGCGGTGATGGTAGCCATATAAAGTCTATGAGAAATGCTATATCTTCCAAGCCACTTAGAAGGTCAATCTTGGTGTCAAAATATACATTTTCTGGGTCCAGGAATCATTTAAAGCTATTGAGAATATCACTAGATGATTATTTGATCAAATAGATATGTTCATTTTCACTCAGACTGGGCAACTCGCTTCAAGTGCTGCAGCAGGGTATCCTGAGTTGAAACTGTTTGGAATCAATGTTCACGGGAAAGTGTGGATTAGCTGCCATGTACACTGCTCAAAAAAATCAAGGGAACGCTTTCATCTCATGTCAGATCTTGATCAACAAATTATTTACAGTGAGTCATCCAGTGATATTCTCAATAGCTTTAAATGATTCTTTGACCCAGAAAATGTATATTTTGACACCAAGATTGACCTTCTAAGTGGCTTGGAAGATATATTGGTTCTCATAGACTTATGGTTTATGGCTTATATGGCTGCTGTCTCCTATCTGCAATCTTGATGAAGTGGCTACTACCAAAAGTTGAAACCTTTGGTGATGGAGAGCATGTGGAAAAGTTTTGGTGCTTTTGTCCGGCGTGTCCCCTTTCTTCTCAAATCTGGTCCTAAGCCGCCTGACTAACTGTGATGGAGTTATAAAATACATTTAAAAAAAGAACCACATGGGCAAAGGAGATATTACATATTGTGTGTGTGTGTGTGTGTGTGTGTGTGTGTGTGTGTGTGTGTGTGTGTGTGTGTGTGTGTGTGTGTGTGTGTGTGTGTGTGTGTGTGTGTGTGTGTGTGTGTGTGTGTGTGTGTGTGTGTGTGTGTGTGTGTGTGTGTGTGTGTGTGTGTGTGTGTGTGTGTGTGTGTGTGTGTGTGCAGAGAGGGATGTCCACATTCCACAGGACATAATTTAACAGTGTCTTATTAAGCTTTCACACCCAACAGCCACTGATACATGTTCCAAGCTAACTAGCTAGCTTAAGTACCTATTTTTGGTATCTTGCTAATTTACTTTTCCGCCAAGGCCCATGATGATTGTTTTTCTCTTTAGCCTTTATGATGTTCATAGCATATTTTATTCATAATTATAACAGGTGAAATAAAATATTTAGACATACCTTGATGGACAGTCCACTGCACTGCTTGTCCCAGGAAGCAAATGCTAGCTAGCTCATTTGCTAGCTAGCTCGATGGCTAGCCCGATTGTGGTGGGGCAGGAAAAATAACTGAGAGAGTGTCTAACTGGATTTTTGTTAATTTAATATGTGTATTTACATTTTTTAATTTACGTTTGTATATTTAGTTTAAATTTTTTAAATATTTTAAGAAAGAATTTATATATTTTTGTAATTTTAACGAAGAAAATGACTGCTATGGCCACTAGGGGGCGAATTTGCGATGGCCTAATATACAGATTTGTTTGAAACATATCCACCAACACATCCACCAAATTGTGTGCTTCTATCACAAAAGAAACAATTCTTGTGATTTATTGAGCTAATCTGCCCCACAGGGGATGCACATTTTTGGGGGGTGCTACCCACACGTTTAGCCCCGTTGCTCATTCCATGAATGCACGATCCTTACAAGCTGTACCTCGTTGTAAAGGTGACTAATAAAATAATCATCATTGATTTATTTGTATAACAAATGCCTGCCACGGCCACTAGGGGGCGCTTTTGAGGTGGCCCAATATCCAGATTTGTTCGAAACATATTCTCCAACACATCTACCAAATTTCATGCTTTTATCACAAAGTGAACGATTGTTCAGCTAATCCGCCCCACTAAATGAACTCTGGCCAGCATCCAGAATTTATATAACTTTGGTTTCATCTACACACACACACACACACACCTTATTTGAATGGTTCAGGCTCAGGGTTTTGTTGTTTTTTGCTTTAACCCCTGAATCTAATATTCTAACCAGATGTCTTTTCTTTGTTTACCTGTAGCTTTTTGTAGCTGATGTCCTGACTGCGCAGATAACACGCATTCCCATGCTGAAGGACAGGGAGTGTCGGGGTGGAGGCTCTGGGGTGGTGGGTGCAGTGGTGGCAGGGCGGCATTACCAACCCACAGGAGGCTCTCGTGCCCGGCTAGACCAGCAGGGCTGTGGGATCCACGCCATTGAACTCAACCCCTCCAGAACACTGCTAGCCACCGGAGGAGACAATCCCAACAGCCTGGCCATCTACCAGCTGCCAACACTGGACCCTGTTTGTGTGGGAGATGTAAGTGGTTTGGATCTGTTCGGGTGTACTGACATCCAGTCATGGTTTATAGTTGCTGCTATCAACCTGCTGTAACCCAGCTTGTATTGAACTTTCGGTCTTGTCATTTTAAAGGTGGCAGTATTGATCAAATTGCTTATGATATATATTTTGTAAATATATCCCAGCCACTGTTTAGTGTTAGCTGTTCAGAAATGAATCCAAAAGCTCACATGATTGTGTAAAACTAGTTGTTTGTTATGACATAGTACTAATTTGTTTTTCAGGAAGGTCACAATGACTGGATCTTCTCCATAGCATGGATCAGTGACAACATGGCAGTTTCTGGTGAGTGGTCTATGACAATAATAATAATGACAATCACATTTTACTGCATACTTTTGTATTGAAACTCGAGTTGTCAAAAGTATTAATAGATTGATACTTTTTCAATACCATATTTTTCAAATAAACCAGAAATTGTAAGAACAAAGTAGCTACTGTTGGTAGCGACAGCAACTGAGCTGTCACTGCACATTTCTCTCTGCTCTGCACAGGGTGAAAATAAGAGTGTTTTTTGTGTTTTACCGTGTATTGAATTGGATATCAAGACTCATGGGATTTCACTGATGTAGGCATGGATTACTATATCGTATTGAAATTTAAAATGATTGTATTGTGACAGCCCAAATACATGAGGCAGTAATCAAATGTGTCTTTTCTCTTGAACTTCCTAGGGTCCAGAGATGGCTCCATGGGCCTGTGGGAGGTGACAGAGGAAGTAATGAGTCAGGCCGAGCGTAGTCAGAATGAGGAGGCAGTGCCCTCATACGCCCACATTTCCCACCGTGCCCTCAAGGACATCCCAAAGGAGTACACCAACCCATACAACTGTAAAGTTCGTGCTCTGGCCTTCAACAACAACCACAAAGTAAGGTTCATCCTCACACAGATGTTGGGAAACCGACATGATTGGCCGACAGTGAAATATTTCTTAAATGCTTAATATACTTACACAGGCCATGAGAAAAAGATAATTTAAGCCTAGGAATTTCAGTTTTATGTCATTTAATATTGATAATATCCATGTGTGTTAATGATTGACTGTTGTCAAGAGATTGGGGTAGCCAATTTTATTTCTCTGTCACATATGGATTTTTCTGTTGTAGGTTGCCACTGTATTTGTTTATACACAAATGGGTTGAGCTTTGTTTTAAGCTGTAGCACATCCTGCTTACCTCCACTTCTATTGACACACTTCTATTCATCACTTGTGCAGTGAGTTGTTGGTGACACCAAGTTAAGCACCTTTAAAAAAAACCTCACTAAGCTAGCAATAAATGAAAGCTGTGTGTTTACCCATATTTTAAGCCATAAATAAAGAAATGTTTAAAATATACTGAGCACACAGATGGACAGTAGAGCAGAGGAGAGTGTTCAAGCTGAGCAAGTTAATTTGCAGTACCTGTTGTCTCTGGCTTCTGCCTCCATACACCTCAGCTTCAGTCATTTATGTCTCTTTTCATGTGTTTACCGTTTCCAGGAACTGGGTGCTGTGTCTTTGGATGGCTATTTCCACCTCTGGAAAGCTGAGCACAACTTGTGCAAGGTAAATCACAATACATGACAATTAATCATGTGATCCTTTTTTTCTGCATACTTTATACAAGGCTGATACATTCCACTAATGGAAAATAGAGTGACTTCAAGTTGTATTCATACATTTTTTAATTTTATTTTTTTACAATGACAGTTCAATTTAATATGTGATCAGTTAAAAATCATACTAATTTTCAGAATCATACTAGTATTGCAGGTTTCCACTACTACATGTTTACATTCTTTAACGTTCAAAACATATATTTTCCCACCTTGATAGCTGTGCATTTTCATATTCAAACTATATGAAACATAAAGCACTGTTCTTGACATCCTTACCTGGTTCCCTTTTAACTTTCTAGATACTGTCTACCAAGCTGCCTCACTGCAAAGAGAATGTGTGTTTGGCATATGGACAAGACTGGTCAGTGTACGCTGTGGGTTCTCAGGCCCATGTTTCCTTTCTGGATCCACGGCAGCCTACACACAGCATCAAGTCTGTCAATTCAAGAGAGAGAGGAAGCGGTAAGTACAACTTAATAAAGATGTTTGCATATTAAATACTCCTGTTTACCTTTTGAGCAATGCTGCATTCAATACATTTTTGTCTATACAGGGATCCGCTCAGTGAGTTTCTATGAGCATATCGTGACGGTGGGAACAGGCCAAGGTTCTCTTCTCTTCTACGACATCCGGGCCCAGAGATTCCTGGAGAACCCTTTGAATCCAACCGGAGGGTACCGGAAGTGCCCAGGAGATGGCATCCTCAAACTCTCTACAGGGAAAGGCTGGCTGGTACACTTTTTTTTGCCTATTTGTCTGAAATAAACAACTTAGTAGCCAGACACAAATGTTAAAGCATAGTTATCCAAGACTACCTTCAATTTTTATAACGTTTCTTTCCTTCTCTCTTCACCCCGAACCCCCCCTGTCCTGCTCTCCAACTCTCAGAATCACGATGAGACGTGGAGGAGTTACTTCTCAGACATTCATTCCTTCCCCAACGCGGTGTACACCCACTGCTACGACGACTCTGGCACAAAGTTGTTTGTAGCAGGTGGACCACTCTGCTCTGGCCTGCACGGCAACTACGCAGGGCTGTGGAGCTAGCCTCTTCGTCTCGTTCATCGCTCTATCACTACATCCTCGTCCAGATTTTTTCCTAACTAGTCCCTCCATCCCTCTCCCTCTTCAAGTCCATCACTGTCTTTGGTATCCCTCTTGCTCATTGAATTGTCACTCTGTTTCTCTCACACGTGGACTCAGGAGCATGATCTTGCCCCCACAACGTATTACCGCTTTGAATATTGTTGTTGTGTATATTTGTGCCCACCATTACACTATCCCTTCCTCCTCCAATTATTCCTTTGCTCCTTCCACCTCAGCTACTCAGTTTTTTTATATGGAAATGTAAAAACAATTAACTAGTAATTTTCAAGAGCTGCGAAGTCTGCCACTGAGGAACTCAGAATAGTTTTAATAAACGTAAAGAATAAAGTAATACAAGATCTTATCATTTAAAACATCCAACCCGCAGGGATTAGGCTATGGTCTTTTGCTGGCTTGTTTTGTATGTAAGGATAGTGTTTACCGCTGCTTCCTCTGTGATAAATGACAGCGTCTTTGTGAAATACCTGTGGGATTTTTCTCCCAAAAGTTCTGTTTTGTTCTCTCACTGAAATGGACGGCAATAAAAAGAGAGGGAGAGAGGAAGAAGGACTGAAGAGACAATTAATTTCCAAAGGACTGAATCGGAGTGCAGTTTGACGTTGGATAGAGAATATTAACTGGTTGGAACAGCCCGTCCTGTCCCACAACAATCACAAAGAACTTCTCTCTTCTCGTGGCAGAAGTATAAAACGAAGAAGCCAATCAAAATGGGACTTTGTGTTCATGTTTTTCTGACTGAGATGTAAAGGAGAAACATTAAGATTGCTAAATGCAGTGTTCTGCTATGAGTTAATCCCAACAAATGCGTATTTTATTTTTTGACTGTGTGTGATTTGACAGGCATACCCCTGCTGATATTCTAATTTGCTTTATTTGTATTTATTTTCTTCTCTGTCACCTTTATTCAGTTGGTCTGGGGTGTTTATATCTGCTTCTTTTGAAGGATATATTGTCTATTTGCCCTTCGCTTATGTTCCTGTTCTCTTAGACCAGAATGCTTTCAGCAGATTTGTCCATTAGTGGTGTTTAAATTCTGATCTTTAACCATTCTGGTATTACTGGAGAATTTACTCTAAGGTTTTAGGTTGTGGTAGCAAGTTAAGTATCATCAACAGTGATGATTGATAGAAAGAGGAACCTTGAATGACTGTGTTGAATCCTCCCTCCATGATTTTGGGACTCCTCAACAGGAACTTTGGAGAAGATCTGTAGTAGCTCACTTTGATCTTCCCAAACATCTAGCAAGAAGGTTGCAAGGAGAACTAATGATCATTTTTGGACTCTACCCTGGAGTTAGATGCTGCAGGCACATACATTTGTCACAGTTGTAAAACTTTATTTTTTCCTCTTTTTTTATACCAAGGAGTGAGTGATTCTACTCTTTTCCTTGTTTGATAGAGGCAGGGTAGGCTTGAGTTATGTTTTTGCCTTCCTCGGGTCTTTCTGTGAAAGACTGGCACAGGCGATCATAGTTTTCCTTTTGTACATGGAACTTTCTCTAGTTTTCATGATAATGACATATGAAAAGAGAAACCCCAATTACGACCACAATTTGAACAAATAACCAACACTTTTAAAGTGTATTTTATATATAAATGTGTATATGTATGTGTAAAATGCATAGGGACAATTGCATACATTTTTATGTATATGTCTGAGGAAGTGTGTGGATTGATCTGTCTACTTGGTGATGCCCTGTTTTTTTTTTATACATGCCTCATGAATGTTTTTACAAATGACTGAATCTGAGGATGTTGTAAAATATAAACATCTGGGAAAAAACAAGCTATTAAATCTTTAAAAAAGAGTAAATAATAAAAATAAAGTGTATATTGATGTAACGTTTCTTTCTTCCATGCTTGACGTTTATCCAACTTAAATAGTCTGTCATTGATCAAAATGGGTCACTACAAATTTAAAGGTTGCCTTTTGTTTATATCCAATCATATGGTAGCTTTCAAGACAGGACGGTTTATTGTACACCAGTCTGCATCGAGGCTGTCTTAAATAAATGTCTTGCACCCTCAAATCAAAATTTTAGAAGTTGAGAAAGCACATTTTAATATGTTCACAAAATAAATATACATTACAATTTGACAAAATGATCTGCAGTAGCCGAAAAATCCGCCGAAAAAGGGACACACGATACACGATTGTTGGTTGAAATCTGTATGAAGGATGTTTTATTTTATTTTTATTTTTCAGTTTCCCCCCTAAGGGATTGCCACCTTATTGTGGTCAGGGGGTTTGGATGCCTCCGTGACCTTAAGAGCTGAAGACCAGCAGGAGCTTAGTCTTCAGGTGGGACACCTGGACAGGTCTGAAGGTAGAGGCCTGACAAAGTGCAATCCTCTTCTCCAGGTTAGGGTTGGACACATAGACCCCTTTCAATGAAGAAAGCATCGTTACTATAAGCACAGAAAAAAAAAAAAGAAATGTTGGAGCATGATGTGTACACATGATGCCGCCTTCACATTTCTGACTGCCCCCTCATATATGCCTGCCTAGAACCGGCCCTGGTCTGCATTGTGATTGATTGAGAAATAAGTTTAAAAAAATGTACAATAGAGAAAAAAAAATTAGACATAGAAGTACAAACATCAATCCTACTTTGCACGGCGTGTGTTTGATATTGAGTGTTATGAAGTTAGTTGTGACTGGAGAGGACAGGGGAGCATCCACCACCACGGCAGCGCAAGTCACGTGACCACCTTGTCTGCTGCTGGCCGAGTGAAGCGTGTTAGCAGGTAATAAAAACACTATTTTTCCTATGTTTTTCAAGTTCAGTTTCTGCATCTCAACGCGTTTAAACCGTGTACTTAAGCGTGTTTTCGCCGAAACAGTTGGTCGCTGGCTTCGTTGTTGTGCTTACACGGTGTTGTGAGGGATGTCTTTCGCAATTTTTCTGTTGTCTTGTTTCCCGGCGAGCAATGTCGGGATGGGATTGTGCTCCGCTGAAAGGCCTTTTTCTTTAGATTTTATACAGCTATGTTGGTTGCTGCCTAGCCTGTTGTGTAGATGTCGAGGATAAGCCTGATGTAACTGCCAGCATCGTTAGATAACTGAGCGGATCTATAAATATCTATAAGACATGAGCAAGCCAGTTTAACGGTCGTTGGCTATCAACTTGGACCAGATTTAGATAGCACCGTTAGCTAGCTTCATCCCCGCTGCAGCGTTCACTGTCGACATTAGCATGGTAGTAGCTAACTTGAGTCCATGCTAGCGAGGACAAAGGGACCCGGGTACCAACAGCACCAAGTCGGTCAGTGTTGAGTCGAAAAAGACGCTGCGATAATTTGATTTGTTTTTCACAACATAGACATGCAACGTCAACCAAGATGTCCCACATGTAGACACAAGGAATAAGTAACCTAGCAACAACGAGCTAACGTTAGCATCGGTTCAATCAAAACAACGCTCCGCTTCCATATTACTGAAATTGCTAATTGTTAGTTAGCTGTAAACAGATAGATATTAGTACACGTAAACACGTACGTGTAATTAAACTGGTACTTTATTTGTCATATCGGAATGTCAAAAAAATTGCGATGAACAATTGAGATGTGCGGAGTTACTGAATGAGTGTTTTGTTATTGTTTATCTCCTATGACCGATGAGACTGATACTTGTAATGATATGTTAATATTTGATGAATTGAATACACATTGCAGCCGCTGCTTTAACTTTCTCCGTTAGAAAAAGATATCTTGATTGTTCACTGAAATTAGATTTAAAGCCAGTTTGTCGTTTTGCATTAGCTTTGTTCACACCAGCAGCCAATGGCAGCATTGCATTTGCCAACGTCACTCAGGCTCTGTAAGCTGGATTGCTATTGTTCTCTGACATAAAACAAATGGGTCACTGGAGATAACTGTAGTTATTATTCTAGTAATAGACCCCTTAGTCAAAGTTTGCAACTCAAAATGCATTACAGGGTAATTTATTTTTACTACAAGGTATTGAGCGATCACCCTTTCTATGTATTTGCAGGTGAATAAAGCCCTGTGTGTGCATATGGATGTGAGAAGTGTTAATTATTTGCTACTGAACATTATAAGTGCTGGTGGCATAGCACCAAATTTGCAGCAAGGTACTGCGACTTATATAGGACTCAGCTGTCAAATACACATAGAGAAGAATTGAGTATTTTACTGCAGTAGCCTATTGTTTAGTATATGTTTGTATATACATATATATAATCTTAGGTACTGGAATCTATCTAGCATGGAAAGGGGATTTGGGGTCAGGGTGTGTAGTGTTTGTTCTGCTTCACACACTGTGGTCTGTGTTATTTGTAAGAGGACACCCGGTTGCTCTCCCTCCTTGACCTAGATTTTCACCAAAGCTGTTGTGTCACCAGGCCAACTGTGTGTCTTACAGCCTTCATAAGGGCAGTATTCATGATTGTGCAATACGGCTTAGCTATGCTCACAACCGATTTTTCTAGTATTAAACACTTATTTTCTTCCTTGCTCTAGCACAAGGGGAAGTGTGGAGGTTCTGCTGTTACAACATTGTTAATGAATGTGTATGTAAAATTATCTGTGGGTTTGTTTCACTCATCCTTTCATGCTTCGTGTTTTTTTTTTTTTGCAGATTTTTCTATTTGTACATACAGAGTTTTGTATATACTGTATATGATGAGCTCGCTGGGCGGCGAAAAGGCCCGGGGCCCTCGGGAAAAAGCGCTGCCTGCTGCCACCCACACATCACAACCACAGAAACAGATACAGGTGAGATACCGCAGTCACGTGAACATGAAGACACTTGATTAAGCCATAATCTTCTAAGCCACAGAAATTTTGAGACAAAATACCGGTGTGAACACAACAACCCATGCCAACAAAACCACAGTGAACACGTTATGCAACCTCCTTGGCCAATATTGAAATTTATTTTTTTCATTTTATCCCAGCCACATAGAACATTCACTTTCAATAGTCACAATAGGAGACATTTGCTTTGTGACCACATAGTTAATTGAATACCCCTCTGACTGCATCAGTCAAGTCTGACCATTATTATGTTTGTAAAGGTAGAATTTATGGCTGAATTTTTGTCTTGGATTGCATTAAAAGTTTGCATATATACCTAATATAGTGGCTGAGATATACTTTGTTCTTTAATTTTTTTCTCCTGGTAACCAAAGTTTTAGTCACTGGTCTCTGTGTTGCAGGCTACTGCTGAGCAGATCCGGCTTGCCCAGGTGATCTATGACAAGAATGATGCTGACTTTGAGGACAAAGTTAACCAGGTGAGGAACACTCAGGGCATTAACTTGGCTGAATCAGGGCAAGCTGTTGTTCTTCCATAACTCCAGGACTCTGTGTGAACACGTGAAAAATGCAAAATACTGTGAGTGATAGCTACTGAATGCTCAATCTTTCAGTAGCCGTGTTTCAATTTAAGTCGAAGTAAATTTCAAGCGAAATTTTGAAATTGTTTGATAAAAACGTTTACATCTGCCATTTAGCGCAGTAGCCTTTTACAGGGCACTCATTGAAATTTCTTTCAATGAAAAACTTGCAATTTCCAACCCTAGAGTCTTACTGAAGTTATCCAATATGATTCTTTGCCCAATAAAAGGTTCTGAAAAAGACAAAATCAAGCGAGCGCAAAAACTTTTATGCGCATTTTCCAAAGTTTTATCACATTTTGATGTTTCCACCAAGCTTTTCTCATGCAAATCTTAAAATGTACATATAAATTAATTGATTGAAAACACAACTAGAGGTACACCTTTCGTTGACTAGATTACATTTCTAATGTGCTGTGCGTTTGTTGCTCCCCAGCTGATGGAGGTGACTGGGAAGAACCAGGATGAGTGCATGGTAGCCCTACATGACTGCAACGAAGATGTTAGCAGAGCCATCAACTTCCTCCTGGAGAGCACCTCGGACATGGTAAATTATATTTCGTCTTATTTAGGCCCCGTTCACACGAGGACGGTCTGAACAGAAGACGCAAAAGTGGCGTCACGTCTTCACTTTTTATTCCTCGTTTAGACGAGCGTTTTCGGGAGGAAATCTGCTGCATACGGTGACGCAAAAGTGTGTGAAATTGGATTGTATGCAGCCAGGCGGCATCACTTAAAGCCATAAGAGCATCTTTGGGCATGCAGAAGTTTTCACGCCACACATTTTCATCAGCTACTCCTTCCACAAAGTTCTCCACCATCACTAGATCTCCCAGGTCTCGTTCACAGCCGTCTGGCTCGCCTCCGACCAATTGCTGCATCCAGAATGTGATGGAGGTAATTCCAGATCCTTCTCTGTTCACTAATACTATCTGTACATATCCTGGACATTTGGTGGAAAGACTCCTGTAAGTTTATTAGAGCTGCCAGAGCAGCTTGAAGGTCCCACCATGGAAATAATCCCACGTTTGTTTATTTCCTGTACTGGAGCATGTATGTGACGTAAACACATACGTGACGTGAGCAGATCAGATCAGAGTTTTGTGTCTTGTCAGTGTAGACGACACGCTACGGAGGAGAGGATTTAACTTTTCCACTTTGGAAGGTGGTTTCAGATTTTTGCGTCTTTAAGCCCCCAAAACGCCGTCACCGTCTAAACGAAAGGCACCTCCGATAAAATATTTTGTCGTTTTTACCCGTGAGCGTCCTCGTGTGAACGGGGCCTAAGACTTGGATATACTCTCTGTATCCACAGACAAATTCTCCACTGTTTGTTTAGCTGCTTGGATGCTAGCTGTTTGTCTGCCTGACAGACCTTTGTTAGCAGGACAGCTGATTTAACTCGCCTGTCCTCATCAAGATAGTGGCATGTGTCACGTAACCGTCTGTTGTGAGGGCTATCCAGCATTTGGTCGTCAAAAAAACGTAAAAGCCGAAAAGGAGCTCTTCAAACTAGTGAGCTTACAACTAACGTTCTTACAAAGCTACATTTTCTAGTCTCCAATAAGCTATTCCAATAAAAGGCACATGTGGCTGCCAATGTTGCACCCATGAGTTGTATTCACTTTTGAAAAAGGCAAAATATGCATCATCTTTGTACTCTCACTGATTTACCTGAAATGTATGATTTAAATTTGGAAAACTGATAAGTGCAGGGTAAAAAAAATCAACGACATGGACTGTGAAAATAAGTGAGAATAATCAATCATGTTCGAGATTTAAAATTCTACTACTGCTGCCACAAATCAAATAGAGCTCTTTGGAGAAGAAAAGCTCAGGTGTAATTTATAACCACAGTGATTTCTCAGTTCCATTTACCTCAGTGGGTTTAATGATGCTGCTATTATGTAGGCGGGCTTACCGACACAGCTTGAGCCTCGTTCTAAAAGAGTTGCTGTGCAGCTCAGACATTTTTGGTCTCAACTGTTGGCATGTTGACGTGAGGGTGCACTGACTATACAACAGACCTCAGGCCAAGGCCCCGTTGTTCTTCATATGCAAGAATGTTGTATGTCATCAGTCCATTTTTGGGTCTTTTTTTGTTTCTTCGAAGCTGGTTTCAACTTTAAGCTGCTGGCAGGGCTTGCACTAGTCCTTTATTAACATTTAGCTTAACCTCCTGAGAACCTGCGTCCTCATATGTGGACATTACATTTTAGGTTTGCTGGACCTTATACTTCATTCTGTTTAACTATGACATGTTGTCCTCAGTAGTACACACTCTAAAAAATACATCAATGAGTGTAAAAATCAGATGGCAGCATCTTGGTAAAGTCAATCAACAGCTTATCCCCAGAAATAAGTGGACCAGGTACAAAACCTGATCCGATTTTATGGTTAAAACGTATTTTATTTGTGCTTAATAATGTTTGTAGTTTGAGATTCTGTACAAATTTGACTATTTTTAGCAATAGCAACAAGCTACGACTGCTAATCAGGAAGTTCTCATTTGAGAACGAATAGATTTTGCTATCGTTCTTTCAAAGAGAGGCTGTAAATGTATGGAAATAAACAGATTTACACACTGGTGAATTAATTGTGTTCTACAGTAAAATAACGCTTAGTTTTTAATAATACTTTGTTTTTAATAATGCTTAGTTTTTGTACTTATCATGTCCTACTAATCCTAAATATTTAGGAGAAACTAACAACACTTACCAAACTAAAGCTTGGGTCTCAGGAGGTTAATCATGATCAAGATATCTAGTAGTTTAGCTTCTAAAATGCATATAAGCGGACTGCAAGCCATCACTCTGCCTCTCAAGACAGCTGTACTGATTAAAATAGAGTCATATCTGTTCAGGCAGAGGTATGTAAGACAAATGTGAAGGGAAAAATTCAGCTGAAACATGTCCCACGTAGACAGCCATTCTTCACCAACTTTTTTCTAGTTAAGAGAAAATAACGCATTCTGGCACATCACTACTAGATTTCAAGTTATGTAACATAGAAGATGAACAAAAAACATTCTGTATTCGCTGGTGAAAATGAATTCAGTAAAATCTGTCTCTGAGCTGTCATTTGCCTCAGTGACTGTTTGGCAGTTTGCTCTTTTTAACATCAGGGACTTTTGGCCACCTGACGCTGTCAGATGGTTTGTAACACAGCACAGTATGAGAAGCCGTCATTGGAAACTGTTTGGAAAAGGACAGACAGTTTCCTATATATATATATATATATATATATATATATATATATATATATACACACACACACACTACTGGTCAAACGTTTTAGAACACACCAACTTTTCCAGAATTTAATTGAAAATGATGCAGTTTAATGTCTCAGTGTACTCTGAAATGAATGCACATTTGCAGCATTTAAAATTCTTTATTGAGCATGATAGTGTTTTGAAAGTAAAAAAAAGATTCAAAATCACATTTTATGTTGGACTAAAGGACTAAAAAAAACAACACAAAATGACCAAAAAAAGACACCAAAAGACACAAAATGACTAAAAAAAGACACAAAATGACTTACAAAGACATGAAAAGAATTCCAAAATGGACAAAATAGCCCAAGACTCCATAGAGTTAAGTTGTTAACCCATTTCTTGTTCCCCGAAAAAAGGCCTACTTGTATAATTCTGAAATGTACGTTATATTTTACCTTTTTTTATTTACCTCTGGCAGTTCACCACTTACCTTTGTACCCTTTCAAGCTGTTGATTTGACTTGAACTGCTTGATTTTCAAAAAAAAAACTGGAAAAATTGGGGTGTTCTAAAACTTTTGACCGGTAGTGTGTGTGTGTATATATATATATATATATATATATATATATATATATATATATATATTGCAGGTGATAGGATGAACCATCTGTCTGTCACTGTCATACACTGTACATGCTGAAATGGAGAGAGGCAGAAGCCGTCAGTTTTGTTCTCTGCTCTTCTCTTTGTGAACAAATACTCTCCAATTTTGATATACCTGGTGTTTTTGTAGCTTACACGTAGCTGCCAGTAGCTCTTCACAAGACAATGATTGTCCGAACCACTGATTGTGGACACAAGCACAAAATTTGAACCTTGACAAGATGGATTTTCGTGATCTTGTGATAATGTGAATCCAACTGCAATGCAAGCTAATGAAGGCACGCCATTGTACACAATTATCCACTCAGAGAGTAAAGTCAGACAGGCTGCCAAATGTCTGGCAAACACGCAAGTGTTGTTCTGTCCGTGAGTCCAAGTGAGTGTCCCAACATTTTTAAGAATACCAGATAACAGATGGTGAGGAGAGGCTGCAGGGCAGGGCCAGACAGACGGATACCCTGGTTGCTGTTTGGTTTTCTGGAAATCCAAAAATAGAAAATAGCTGGTTTACTCCTTTACGTGAAAATCTCTGTTATGGTATATACTACAACCCTCTGATTCCATCTGCTTCTACTGTCCTCTCAAGATCTTAACTTTTATACATTTTTTGATTTTTTGTTTTTATTGTATTCATGCATATTTTATTTTGTGTGGGCAGTACATTTTACATTTTATTTTATTTATTTTTATCCCATTTTTAATTTATTGCATCTTACCGTGTGTTCAGACCGGACGCGTAGCGAATTTTCGCGTCGCGTTACTCGCGCGAGTTGATACGCGCGAGAATTGAATTTAATTCGCGTCACTCGCGCGAGTAAACGCGACGCGAATTTTCACCCAAGAGACTATTTAGCGCCAAATAATTGCCTCCATTTCATTCTGTCATCAACCATGGCTGACATTACAAGCATAGCGTCCCTGTACCTGCTCTGGAAGTCCGAGATACGTCGGAAAACACGCCGTCGTGTCTGGGTGAGTGACATCATCCGGAGGCGCACTCAGCACGGAGAGAGGACCGCAGAGTACTTCCACCTTTTTCCTGTCCCTCCTGCCAACCCACTCCTCCTTCCTGCCTCTTTTCTCCTCTCTCTCATGTATGTATCTCGGACACTGTCGTCCAGAATCTCAACGCTGATAGGCTGTCCCGACACAGCGTCACGCGAATATTTCGCCAAAGTTGAATTTATTGAACTCACGCGAATTCGCGTTGTTTCATTCGCGTCAATCGCGGCATTCGTGTCGCGCGAAACCCGCGATTCGCGCCGCCGGCAAAAATTCGCGTCTATTCGAGTGTTTGCATTGACTTTGTATGTAATCTTGTCGCGCGAAATATTCGCTACGCGTCCGGTCTGAACGCACCGTTACTGATCTATTGTTTACTACATCTCTTTGTATTGTGTTATGTATTTATTGTTTGTGCAGCACTTTGGAAACCTTGTGTTTGCTAAAATTGTGCTATATAAATAAAGGGGATTGGATTGGATTGGATTGGATAAAGAAAAGGAATGTTTACTGAGTGAGTTTTTCTGTGCTGTAAGAGTAGGTGTCACACAAGAAAAGAGATGACTAATATATAATCAAAGCACTAATTGTAGTGACTGTATAATTATAATCATTATGATGTTTTACCCTGAACTTCAATCAGAGTTGTTGAATTTCTAGCAATTCCAAGTCCTGATATGACATTTGTTTTTGTTACATAACAGAGCTGCATAGTACACACTTCAGTACATAAGTTGGTCAAAAATAGGCATCGCAGCTTTTCTGTAACTGTTTCCAAGAAAAAATGTTATCGTGTCTAGTAGTGTCTCTTTATCCTCTTGAACAAAATACACAAGTTGAAATGCAGTTTTCAACCAACCACAGAATGCCAGAGGCTCTTTTGACAACTGCAAAAGGTTGTGAAATGGAGGCAAAGAAAAAAAAATGTTTTTTTGTTAAACTGCATACTTTGCTCACTGAAGCATATTGTCTATGTTGATATTTTGTTTTGCTGCTGGCTATAGTTTTAAGTGTTTTTTGCACGTGCAACAAGGAAAATGTGAACTACATGTTTTGTGCTCCAGTTTCTAATGTATTCATTCTGTGTGTTTTTTTTTCTTCTCTGTCCTTTTGTTCCTGTTGTGTGTTTAGACCTCATGGGAAACGGTAGGGAAGAAGAAGCCCCTGGTGAAGGAGGGTCCATCAGATAGCAAGGAGAACAAGGAAAACAGGGAGAAGAAAGGAGAGAGGGAGGCAAGCAAGGGCCGCGTGGCTGCAAACCGCAAGGGCAGGGGGGCCAGTCGCAGCCGACCGGGTATGGAGCCGAATTTATTTAAATCTAGCTAGAGTCTCCTGTCTCTTCTGCAGCTTCTCAGTACCTCTATGTTTGATTATATAATACTGTTTATAACGTCATTTTTATATGCACCTGTGTTTGTACAGCACGTCCAGAGGAGAATGGCGTGGAGGTGACACCAGTGGACAGGGGTTCAGATCGAGGTCGGAGGGCCAGAGGAGGTGGCCGAGGTGAGCAGGTGCACATTAAGGCACGTGTCAGTACGCCTAAAAATGGAGTGGACGTTGTTGACCTTTTGTGTAAATGTTATGCAGGATCTGGAGGTCGAGGCAGAGGCAGAGGACCACCAGGGAGCCGGTTCTCAGCCCAGGGCATGGGGTACCGTGGCAACACACATGCATGCACACTCACAGGGGTTTACACATGCGTTTAGGTGGCAATATATTATTATCAGCTGTTTCTCAGGCAAGGAAATCGAACCTTGTTTGGATTGGGTTTTGTGCATTTTTCTTGCAACTGACTTTTGAGTGTTTTTCCTAGAGATTAGCCTTGTTTCCACTAGGGGGGAAAGTCTCAGGCCACACCCTCTCAAAAGTCAGCTCACTCTGCGTGTCTCCATTACAATTTAGGCCCCACAGGGATTTACGAGACTCCGGAGGTGACGTATGGTTTTCGACATCACGTAATCGCTTAGCGACCGTTTCGACCGTGACGCCACATACGCGACGGATTAAACACAGGAGACTCAACTGTGGCCGCCATCGCTAACTGTGCACAATGTCAGCAGCATGGCTAATTATGCACAGCGTCTCCGCTGATCATAAACATAGTGATCGTGAATTAACTGTCATCGCTAACTGTGCAGAGTGTCCGGTGCTTATTGTAAGCAGAGATCGCTAAGTGAACACCTCCTGTAGCAGCAGCACATACACAGTGTACTGCTACAGAGCTAACTGATAGCCTATTAGCAATTTGCAGACTGGACGCTAAACTGGGGGTAAACATCCCTTCCGGCTCTGCAGCTGGGAGAGACTGCTGCAGGGGGACTGTGCTGCTTGGACTCGTTCTTCGACCCCTGCGGCTCATTAAGAAGAGTAAGGAGTCTCCAATAACACCAGAAAAAGTCGCTGGATTTGTCTCCAGTCGCTTTCTTGAAAAATAGGAGCTAAGGGGGTCTGAGAGGTCGCTAAATATAGCAACAAAGTTGCTAAGTTGGCATCACTGCTTCGCCGGCTTTTACAAATGGCGTGTGTTGCTTAGCAATCTATCCAATAAGTAAACGGGCTTTTCTCAGGGGAGAAAAAAAGACCCTGCTCTTCAACAGGTACGAAAAAAGTCCCAACAAAAGTATGCTCTGGACGGCTCGTATTCAAATTTCAGCGAGTGAGACCGGCCTCATTCCGGGTATTGGGCGGTAGTGGAAACAGCCCATAAGTGAGTCTTTAATTGCCAGTCCCATTTAAGATACTATGTGTAACAACTTAGATGTATCAATTCAGGGCCATCCAACTAGCTTACTGTAACCTAAAGGTTATGTTTAGGGTTAGGGTAACTTTTTGAAATTCCACATAGTACCCTTTCTAAGGTGAGGTATCTGAATAAAATAAAAAAATACACTTGTCTCATCTCTAGGGGAATCATTATATTTAATTCTTAAATCAAAAGCAGGTCCAAAATAATTGGACATTTTTTCATTTTTAAATGAATAATTTCCAACTTTGAATTTGGAGAATCATGACAGCGTTGGGAAGCAACTTATCTCTCTTCTAATTAGAGCTTTGCCCAATTAGTAGTATATTGCTGTAATAAGTAAGTATAATAGTACATCACAAAAAAAACTGTTTATTCTGGAAATAATTTAACTAAATCTGGTGACTACTACTTTCCCTTTAGTTAATTTCTGTCTAATTAAATATACCTCTCCTCCCTCTTCCCCAGGACCTTCAATCCAGCGGACTATACCTCAGAAGCTAGGTCAGGGACCACAACATCTGAGGTGTGGGACACGGCAGCCAACAACAGCACAGATGGGACAGGTGAGCTCAATAGACCATACTGTGTAACTTATATGCAATTGTAAATAAGCTACGGACATCCTGCATCGTGTTGACCTACTTCTCCCACCTGTATTTGAACTATGTGACTCATCATTGTTTGCTCCATAGTTACCTGGCGGCATACCTTGGAAGACTGGGCATCTGAGGACTGGAGTGAGGATGTTAGTGTGAGTTGACAAGGTTCTCACTTACAATATCTCTTCCTGGTTTAACTTCCTCACCCTCAAACACTCCTTCTCTCTGCTGCCATCAGGCGGAAGATACAGAATCCCACTGGCCCATAAAAACATTTATAAAAAATCATTTATACCATCTGCAGTCGCTATACTAAATAGTGGCCGGTAACACTGTACCCCATGTCATTCTTTTTATTGATGTTGTGTTTTTAGAAGTGAAGTGTTGTTGTTTTATCTCACCTCATGTAATTGTTGTGTGTTTTGCATGAATTTTTATAGCCGCGCCGAAAGACACATTTCTGCTCTGTTGAACAGACAATAAAGATATATTCTATTCTATTCTACAGGAGAAGTCTGTCAATTGAAATCAAAGGTTTTGGTGTATTATTTAAACACTTCTGCCTACTGTGTTTTTGTTTGTTCCTGCAGCTCTCAGAGACCAAAGTGTTCACCTCCTCATGTGCACCTGCTGCTGAGAATCACATCACACCTGGGCAAAGGTGTGTATAACACGATCCGTCTCTATCTCTAGTTAGGGCCTCGGGGCAATCGCACCGAGCACTGGTCACATACAGCAATAGCTGTAGGGATAGCAATAGCTGATTTGTCCTGCAACTCGAAGAGTTGCAGGACAAATTATATATCAAAACGTGCGGTTTGATCGGGATCGGTGTGCTATTACTTTTCTCAATGGAATACGAATTTTCAGAAAAACTGCCCAAAATTTTGCATTGAAATGAATGGGACGGCCGAAAGAAAATGAGCAAAAAAGAACATTAATTGAAGATTTTCAGACGTCTACTTCTCCGGCATAATTTCACCTAGAGACTCCATTTAAACTTTAAACAGTAGACACAAGTCTTGTGTATTGGTGTATTAATTTGCATTTCGATAGGTCATATAGTTTTTTATCAATCCCTGTTCAATGATCATGATCATTTTTGGAGAAATTCTGAGATTATAATGGGTATGTATTGCACGGAATGTTCGTGTCAGAGTGTGTGATGTCATCGCTCAGAGTGTAGAGGGACAGGTAAAACTGTCAAAAAATAAATTTGAAAACTGCACTCCAGGCCGCAAATTCCACTCTACAGAAATAATTTATACATAGAAATGTAGGAAAATTTGTCTTCTCACTCACAATCCTCTGGTAAAGCTGTCAGAGTTATAGTTTGGGCGTACGACGCAAAGATGCGCCACCAAAACCACCAACAGCCTCATTGGGTCCCACATTAAAAACACAGGAAGATATCGGAAAAAGTGAGATTTAACTGTTTTTTTAGCTCTTTTCGCTCTAACAAAGCTATTTTTTCATTTTTCTTTAAAAAAAACATATGTAGACGTTCAGGAAGAACTCAGGACGCTCAAAGTGAAGTCGGATCAATGATAGGTATTATGGTTTTGCCAAAAATGCTTTCTGTTCAAGGCCAGAAATTTCACTCTGCCCACCTCTGGCTGCTTTCACTCTGCCAGAAGATTCCACAGCTGTTAATTCCGTTGATTGCTCTGCTCTGATTGGTCGACCCCACGCTTTGATGTTTTGATGTGATTACAGTTACAGATACACACACACACACACTGGTCATTTAATGTAATAACAGTTAAAGATACACGCACGCACACACACACTGGTCATTTAATGTAATATCAGTTAAAGATACACGCACGCACACACACACTGGTCATTTAATGTAATAACAGTTAAAGATACACGCACGCACACACACACTGGTCATTTAATGTAATAACAGTTAAAGATACACGCACGCACACACACACACTGGTCATTTAATGTAATAACAGTTAAAGATACACGCACGCACACACACACACTGGTCATTTAATGTAATAACAGTTAAAGATACATGCACGCACACACACACACTGGTCATTTAATGTAATAACAGTTAAAGATACACGCACGCACGCACATATGCGCGCGTAAGCGCTTACACTCCTCCAGATACAAATGTTTCACACACACACACACACATTTTGAGGTTAAAGGGCATAGGTTGCTGTATAAATAAATATTTGAAGAGGAATGCTTGTTGTAGGTGTGCTCCTTGTATATTATATAGTATCATAACATTACTAGTATTAATTGTTTGAAATCTCTGAAGAATCTCATCATAGTGTACACACACCGGCAGTAGCCCCCGTGGCCCTTTCAAAATTTCCCCCAGAGGAAATTTTCTAGTTACAGTTACAATTGGAAAATCTATGCCATTTACCTTGCTGTCTTTGAAACACCTTCTAATGACTGTTTCTGTGTTAGCCTGGACCTCGCCTCTCTGCTGCAGAAGCCTGTGGTCGGAGGAAGAGAACCACCTTCGTCCTCTTCCTCTCAGAGTCTGGTCTTCACCAACTCCCACCATCACCACCACCAGCCTCCGCAACAGCAGCCGCAGCCGCCCCCCAGCCGCAACGCCACCAGTAGCACAAGCTATGCTCATGCTGCACTGGTAAGAAAAAATAGTGTCCCCTTTTCACACATTCCTTCATCTATCATGTCTAAGTAAAGTGATGCAAGAAAGACTGATGATAACACTCCCTCCTCCTGTCTGTGCCAGTCTTCAGTTCTGGGAGCTGGTTTTGGGGACTTGGGCCAGGCCAAAAGGCCTCAACCGAGTGCTGGAGCTCAGATACTGGAACAGCTGAAGGGTCCCGGCTTGGGTCCGCTACCCTCATCCCAGGCCGCGCCTCCTGCCAGCACCCAAGGAAGCAACACCTCCATTGGCCGACTGCCAGGCCTGGGAGCATCTGTACCTCCACCCTCCTCATCTAGCTGGGACATAAAGGCTTCAGAATCCAACAGCACCTCACTGTCCTCGCAGTTCAGCCGTAAGTGTTCAAGCGGGACACTCTTAGTGCAGCCATGTGCAAGTTTTCTGTTTCTGCCACATGTATTACTGTTAGTCAGGCGGCTTAGCTAAATAAAGGGGACACGCCGGACAAAAGCACCAAATTTTTTCCACATACTCTCCATCACCATAGGTTTCAATTTTTGGTAGAAGCCACTTCATCAAGATTGCGGATCGGAGATGGCAGCCATATAAAGTCTATGAGAAATGTTATATCTTCCAAGCCAACTAGAAGGTCAATCTTGGTGTCAAAATCTACATTTTCTGGGTCAAGAAATCATTTAAAGCTATTGAGAATATCATTAGATGATTATTTGATCAAGTAGATATGTTCATTTTCACCCAGACTGGTAGGTCTTCAAGCGCTGCAGCAGGGAATCCTGAGTTGAAAATGTTTGGAGTCTATGTTCACGGGAGAGTGTGGATTAGCTGCCATGTACACTGCTAAATAAAATCGAGGGAACACTTTCATCTCATGTCAGATCTTGATCAACAAATTATTTACAGTGAGTCATCCAGTGATATTCTCAATAGCTTTAAATGATTCTTTGACCCAGAAAATGTAGATTTTGACACCAAGATTGACCTTCTAAGTGGCTTGGAAGATTTATTGTTTCTCATAGACTTTATATGGGTGCCATCTCCGATTCGCAATCTTGATGAATTGGCTCCTACCAAAAATTGAAACCTATGGTGATAGAGAGCATGTGGAAAAATTTTGGTGCTTTTGTCCGGCGCGTCCCCTTTCTTCTCAATTCTGGTCCTAAGCCGCCTGACTATGTAGGCATGTATACCTATTTATACCTGCGTTTGGTTGTGTGTCTGAAGGTGAGTTTGGCCTGCAGCCAGAGCCTTCTCTTGTGTTGAGCCAGCTGGTTCAGAGGCACACTGGCCCCTCCTTGCCTCTGGCGCGCCAACCCAGTCCTCCATCGCAACAGCAAGCGCCCCCTGCTTCAGCCTCGCCTGCTCCCCACCACAACAGCACGCCAGCACAGGCAGGTCCGGTGATGGCTCCTGCTGGTGCTAAACCTCCTGTCCCCGGTGCAGGGCTGGACCCTCAGGGCAGTAATACACCACAGCAGCAACGAGCACAGCTCAAAGGCCAGAAACGAAGGATACCTCCGACATCCAAGGTAAGAAAATTGCAATTACAATTTATTATAGTTACTCTTTAATTTTTTTTTTTTTTTTTTTATCTTAAACCAATGCCTCTTAAGGTCATCACTGTTTGTGTGTCTCAGATTTTGCATCTTGTTTATCAGCAATGCATGTATTTAACCCTTTGATGCACAACATGGGTCTAAAGTGACCCGACTGAGTTTTTAATTTTCTATATCTTCGCAATAAATTAATTTCATCATTCAGTATTCCAGGTTTTCCTCAATCAATTTGCTTTCGATTATCATACATCCTAATTTTTTGTTTTTCATTTCTTACTTTTTGAATAAAAACCCTTTTTGTATCACTACGCTTCTAATGCACAACATGGGTCAAAAAATGTCATTATGGGGGTATTGTGTGTATAATTTTAAGGAAAAATGAATTTAATCAATTTTGGAATCAGGCTGAAACATAAAAAAATATGGAAAAAGTGAAGCGCTGTGAAAACCTTCCAGATACACTGTATGTGTGACAAAATGATACATAAACACGTAAAATATATTAAATATGTGAGTGTGGAAAGTAACTATTTGAAACAAATGACTATTATTATAGTATTAGGTCATTTAATTTTAAATCAAATTTGGATGAATGAGTCATTTCTGACCCATGTTGTGCATCAGGAGGGTTGTCCATATGTTGTGCATCAAAGGGTTAATGACATCACTGTTTGTGTGTCTCAGATTTTGCATCTTGTTTATCAGCAATGCATGTATATAAGCAAATGTTATGTAAAATACCAAATGCAAGTAGTTCTATGGACTTAAAATGATGGTCCTGATGGTATTCCCTTCATCCTGGCAGATACCCTCCACAGCGGTAGAGATGCCAGGCTCGGCTGACGTCCCTGGGCTAAACCTCCAGTTCGGAGCTCTAGACTTTGGCTCGGAGTCGCCATTGCCAGAGTTTGGAGTTGTAGACAATTGTGTGAGTGCGGCATCCAGGGAGTCCACACCAGCCCCTGCCCCAGCACCGCCTGCACCTGGACCAGGGGCACAGAGCCAGACAAGCCTGTACTCCAAACCACTCAGGTACTGTCACTGCTGACTGTCTGATTTCATCTCTTTTTATCTAATTACAGAAACTGTTCGTTCAAAGAGTTCCAAAAGACATTTTATCTAATAACTTGTTCTTCTGCCCCTGCTGTTGTCTTGCAGTGAGTCGCTGGGTAGCCCTCTCTCCGTCGCCCTGCCTCTGCCCCTCTCCTCATCAGAGCCAGTATATCACTCCTCGGTGCCCAGCCTCACTCCCTCCTCATTAGGGAGTGGCAGCTCCTCCAATCCTCCTTCCATTTCTTCGACAGCGTCCACCACCTCCTCCTCTGTACCCTCCTCCTCTCACTTCTCCACAGTCGGGGGAAGTTATGATGGGTCCATGCCCCCTCACACACGATTGGCCTTTTCCCAGAGCAAAGAGGCCACAGGGCCGGTCATGGTGAGAAGAAATGGCCAACAGAAATGCTCATCCTGTTTTTTTAGGGATTTTAATACCCAATTATAATTGATAATTTCTCATTATCAAACATAAGAACAACAGTAATTAAAGTCTGTTCTAAATGCAAACATGTCTTGTTTGTACTGTGTATGTTTGCTACAGTTATCACTATATGCTGACACAGATCTTTTTCTTCTCACCAGAATGGTCTGAATGGTGTAAGGACCTCCGCTGCTCTTGATAGTAAGTTACCTCCTACTGAATGTATACTTCTGTTGTAAATATCTACCAACATCTTTCTTGGATTATACTATTATGAGTCTATCACAAATAAAGAGCTTTTCTTCTCCCCTCAGCTTCATCAGCATCCTCCACACCGAAGCCAGAGTCGCCGTCTCTGAACATCAGCACCAACGGAGCCTCAGCACCCTCCTCCCACTTGCCCTCTTCCTTGCCTGCACACAGCTCCACCACGCTCTCCAGTCTGGCTCAGGACCTGCCCTCAGTCAGCCAGCTCAACTCACTCAACAGGTGACAAACGCACACTTGGCGGTTTGACGACCAGCTTTGAAAAGGCTAGAAATTCATTGCAAAGTTGGTAACACTTTCTATGATGACTACATCTATAGTGCATTATGAGCGCATTCATAGTGAATTATAATGCTCATTATAATCAATCATAATGCATTATGACTGCATTCATAAACACATATAAAGCTTCATGATGCACTATATCAACAGTTATAAATATAGCTTATAATGACTTATAAATCCAAGTGTCTTATGAGTGCTCTTGACTGGTTATAAACTACAGGCTGACTGATGAGGCTTATAATACATTACAACTACTCATACCCCATACATTGATCATTTATTTATACTTATGGCATCCTATGAGTCCTTATAACAATTGATTGTTGAGGTGTGTGTATAGAGGGGTATGAGTAGTTGTAATGTATTATAAGCCTCATCAGTCAGCCTGTAGTTTATAACCAGTCAAGAGCACTCATAAGACACTTGGATTTATAAGTCATTATAAGCTATATGTATAACTGTTGATATAGTGCATCATGAAGCTTTATATGTGTTTATGAGTGCAGTCATAATGCATTATGATTGATTATAATGAGCATTATAATTCACTATGAATGCACTCATAATGCACTATAGATGTAGTCTTCATAGAAAATGTTACCGCAAAGTTTAATTTATTACGTTTGTTACCATGTTTGGTCACAAAGTGGGATATAAACTATTATCAGGGCTCAAAACACTGTGTTCACGCATCTGATTTTAAATATTACATGAACCAAAGATTTTTACCGGCACCGCTGTTGTTACTGCACTATTTGGTGTATTTGTTATTAGGACAATAGGAGAAAAAGAGAAAAAGCACTAAATTGTATTTTAAATAAATGAAATAAATAAGTAATAAAAATACATGTGCCACATAGGATCATTTTAATTTTTTTTTTCACTTTCAATATTGGCAAGTCAGCATGAAGTTAGAGGGGAAAAAACAAAAAAACTTTTAAAATACAGTATTACATCGAAGCAGCTGCTTCCAACATCGTCTGAAACTGAGGAAGAAGACGTTGCTGGGTCCAGAGTGAATGTCTGTCCAATACTCAACTTAAAACTAACTTCACTGTGGTGCTGCTGGCTTGACCGCAGTGTTTACAGGGTGCTGTTGCACTGTGCTGATCTGTCTTGTCTGCGGGTGCGCTGTTGGTGTCTCTCTTTTTGCGATCCAACGTTATCACTTATTAAATTGTTTTTCACTGTGTGCGTGAGTGGACGTGTGCAGCCCTGCACAGCACAAAGGTTTTTGTGCAACTGTAAATTTGGTGCTGAGAATTAAGTGCACAGGTATTTCAAGCGATGAAAAGGTAATGTTTTTAATGGCCACAAAAGTGCAATAATCATATCTTTCCTCTCTGCCTTCACACAGCCATGTCAGCAGTCATTCCTCAGTTTCAGCTCTGGGCTCCAACTCTCTCACTGTAAGTACCTGTCTTATCTTCCACAAGCTTGATTTCTAAAACGGTCTGTTTGATGACTCATTCTGTGTGTTAACTCATTGACGCCTAAAACTTCCTGTAAAACCTCTGGGCGATTTTAAAATAAGCCCCTAAAACCTGAAGTTTTTCTGGAAATTCAACAGAAGTGTCAACGCTTCTACTAAATAATAGATTTTTCAGCCTCTGTAGCAGATAGAAATGAAATTCAAAAAGTATTTGAGAGCTTATACAAATACTACAAAACGACGTATCCACTTTCCAAGCTTCAATGGGTTAATACAGGTCCTTCTCAAAAAATTAGCATATTGTGATAAAGTTCATCCTTTTCCATAATGTAATGATAAAAATGTAACTTTCATATATTTTAGATTCATTACACACAACTGAAGTAGTTCAAGCCTTTTATTGTTTTAATATTGATGATTTTGGGAAAAAAAGTAAAGAAAAACTCAAAATCCCTATCTCAAAAAATTAGCATATCATGAAAAGGTTCTCTAAACGAGCTATTAACCTAATCATCTGAATCAACAAATTAACTCTAAACACCTGCAAAAGATTCCTGAGGCTTTTAAAAACTCCCAGCCTGATTCATTACTCAAAACCGCAATCATGGGTAAGACTGCCGACCTGACTGCTGTCCAGAAGGCCATCATTGACACCCTCAAGCAAGAGGGTAAGACACAGAAAGAAATTTCTGAACGAATAGGCTGTTCCCAGAGTGCTGTATCAAGGCACCTCAGTGGGAAGTCTGTGGGAAGGAAAAAGTGTGGCAGAAAACGCTGCACAACGAGAAGAGGTGACCGGACCCTGAGGAAGATTGTGGAGAAGGGCCGATTCCAGACCTTGGGAGACCTGCGGAAGCAGTGGACTGAGTCTGGAGTAGAAACATCCAGAGCCACCGTGCACAGGCGTGTGCAGGAAATGGGCTACAGGTGCCGCATTCCCCAGGTCAAGCCACTTTTGAACCAGAAACAGCGGCAGAAGCGCCTGACCTGGGCTACAGAGAAGCAGCACTGGACTGTTGCTCAGTGGTCCACAGTACTTTTTTCGGATGAAAGCAAATTTTGCATGTCATTCGGAAATCAAGGTGCCAGAGTCTGGAGGAAGACTGGGGAGAAGGAAATGCCAAAATGCCTGAAGTCCAGTGTCAAGTACCCACAGTCAGCGATGGTCTGGGGTGCCATGTCAGCTGCTGGTGTTGGTCCACTGTGTTTTATCAAGGGCAGGGTCAATGCAGCTAGCTATCAGGAGATTTTGGAGCACTTCATGCTTCCATCTGCTGAAAGGCTTTATGGAGATGAAGATTTCATTTTTCAGCACGACCTGGCACCTGCTCACAGTGCCAAAACCACTGGTAAATGGTTTACTGACCATGGTATTACTGTGCTCAATTGGCCTGCCAACTCTCCTGACCTGAACCCCATAGAGAATCTGTGGGATATTGTGAAGAGAAAGTTGAGAGACGCAAGACCCAACACTCTGGATGAGCTTAAGGCCGCTATCGAAGCATCCTGGGCCTCCATAACACCTCAGCAGTGCCACAGGCCGATTGCCTCCATGCCACGCCGCATTGAAGCAGTCATTTCTGCAAAAGGATTCCCGACCAAGTATTGAGTGCATAACTGAACATAATTATTTGAAGGTTGACTTTTTTTTGTATTAAAAACACTTTTCTTTTATTGGTCGGATGAAATATGCTAATTTTTTGAGATAGGGATCTTGAGTTTTTCTTTCCTTTTTTTCCCAAAATCATCAATATTAAAACAATAAAAGGCTTGAACTACTTCAGTTGTGTGTAATGAATCTAAAATATATGAAAGTTACATTTTTATCATTACATTATGGAAAAAGATGAACTTTATCACAATATGCTAATTTTTTGAGAAGGACCTGTATGTACCCTAACAGCTGACTCTAAACATGCTACATAAAGCTGCATGGTTTCAGCACCATCAGTATTCCATTGCTTGCTACTTACGTTGATACAAAACACAAATTGCCAACTTAAATCAAAGTCACAACCAAATGATTCGCTGATTGTTATGGGTCCTTAACAAAGGATGCATATTCAGTGCTGTTTATATGGTTGCAATTGTTCAGCACCACTTTACAAACTACAAATTGTATGCATGCATAATCTGAAATATATACACTACTGGTCAAAAGTTTTAGAACACACCAACTTTTCCAGAATTTAATTGAAAATGATGCAGTTTAATGTCTCAGTGTACTCTGAAATTAATGCACATTTGCAACATTTAAAATTCTTTATTGAGCATGATAGTGTTTTGAAAGTAAAAAAAAGATTCAAAATCACATTTTATGTTGGACTAAAGGACTAAAAAAGACACAAAATGACCAAAAAAAAGACACAAAATGACAAAAAAAGACACAAAATGACAAAAAAAAGACACAAAATGACTTACAAAGACATGAAAATAATTCAAAAATGGACAAAATAGCCCAAGACTCCATAGAGTTAAGTTGTTAACCCATTTCTTGTTCCCTGAAAAAGGCCTACTTGTATAATTCTGAAATGTACATTATTTTTCAGTTTTGGTTAAGCTTACCTTTTTTTATTTACCTCTGGCAGTTCACCACTTACCTTTGTACCCTTTCAAGCTGTTCATTTGACTTGAACTGCTTGAATTTCAATAAAAAACTGGGGTGTTCTAAAACTTTTGACCGGTAGTGTACTTATTCCAGATATAACTGATGTCCCCCTCTCCTCTCTGTCCTCAGTACACCAGTGTTGACAACAGCAGCGTGAGCTCTTTGGCTCCTACCACTGGCTCCTACACATCATCGCAACCATCAGCACTCCACTCGACCCACAACAGCAGCAACAGTAGCAGCGTCGGCATCAGCCACCTGGCCAACATGCCCAGTATGGGCAACATGAGCAGCACAGTCGGAGGTATCGTTGGCGCCAGTGGACTTCACTCTGCTGCTATTGCCGCCAGCGCAGCACTGGGACTTGGCTCCAATGGAGCTACTGCCACGTCCAACCTCTCCGCACCGAGGACCACACCCCTGCTCTCCTCCACCACTGGTACACACACACACACACACACACATACTCCAGACATGGGGAATTTTAATGTGATAGGTTGTTTTCACTCAAGCTCCCATGATGGTAAAAGCCCAGATAGTTGGAACTGTTGTTGTTTCTTCACATGAAAGTGAAAATGTTGTGTCATTCTGTTGACAGGTAAGGCTCCTCCTAACTTGTCCCAGGGAGTCCCACCTCTACTGCCCAACCAGTATATCATGGGCCCAGGGGGGCTGCTGCCAGCATACCCAGTAAGTAGCCCCTCAGGATCCAGAATCATAGTACTTCTTTTAATCCTCAGAAAATTGATATAGTGGACTTTACAGTGAGCTGGAAGTAGACCTTTTCTATGTGGATTGGGCACTGATAAGGCAATGCAAAGTTTTTGAAGGTGGTTTTCATAAACTAAATTTATATATATTACACACACAAAGTATAGCATAGTCAATAAAATTCTAGAAATGAGAACTTATAAAGTAAAGAGAAAAAAATAAATAAACAGCTAAATTAACATCAGTATTGAATTTTCAGCATCAGTAATTAGGGCCCGAACAGGCAACGACCTGCGAGGTCCCTATTGTATTTCGAATTTTTTTTTTTTTTTCTTCTTCCCAAAATGCGCAGAGGGGCCGCGCATGCGCATTGCGCAGAAAAAAAATAAAAATAAATAATAATAAAAATAAAAAAGTAAAAAGGACAGTGGTGGAATAAGTATTCAGATCCTTTACTTCAGTAAAAGTACTAATACCACACTGTGAAATGACTCCACTCCTCTCATTTTAACTACCTAATAAACTTTTAAGTGGTTTAATTTATAAAAATGGGTAATAATTTTAAATGTATCATGTTTTTCATTTTAAATCTTGACCTGAAAAGTAATTAAAGCTGTCAGCTAAATGTAGAGGAGTAAAAAGTACAATATTTGCCTCAAAATGTAGTGGAGTAGAAGTATAAAGTTACATAAAATGTACATAAAAGTACCTCAAAATCGTACTTTAAGTCCAGTACTTGAGTAAATGTACATCGTTACTTTCCACCATTGCTACCTGCCTCTTCTAACTTATTCATATCAGTTAAGAGTCCTCCTTCAGACACTGTATGAGGATTAAAGGGATAGTTTGTGCATTATTATACAAAACTTGGGACAATTATTGTCAATGCCCTCCTGAGGATAACCCTTTAAGGTTTTATTGATCGGCCCCTAGGTGGCACTGTGGTGGCAGTCTAATTTCATATTTGGTACCGTGGCCACACTATAACACTTAAGGCAATGAAATTCATAGGGGTGGTATAGACTGGCCCCTGTAACGCACACACCCCGACGGCAGCATGCCCCGAAAGGCGTGTACTGCGAGGGCCCGTTCAGCACTGCTTGCAGTCCTAGTTTACTTAGTATTTTAATAAAGAATAAAGTAAAAAGTGTGTTTCTTGGCACCTTACAGCAAGAGGGTCATGGGTTCAAGTCCAGCTTTCTCCGGATCGATGTGGAGTTTGCATGTTCTCCCTGTATCAGTGTGGGTTTTCTCTGGGTCCTCCAGTTTCCTCCCATAGTCCAAAGACATGCAACTTAGGTTTAATTGGTGACTCTTAATTCCCAGAGGAGTGTATGAGAGCGTGACTGGTTGTCTTTCTCTGCGTGTCTGTCTGTCTGTGTGCCTTTTGATAGTCCGGCAGCCTGGCTAAATGTTGTCTGGGATCGGCTTCAGTATTTTGACACATTTCAGTCTTTCTATCTGACGGTACCTGTCATTTGTGTTTCACAGCAGATCTATGGTTACGAAGACCTCCATATGCTCCAGTCCAGACTGCCAATGGTGAGGCTCATTACAACACTCTTGGAACAGTTCCTTACTTATTCTTTAGTACTCACTCAAGTTTTTAGCTTGTTTGGTTGTCATGTGGTTCTTCTCCTGACCATCTTCTGTCCTTTAGCCCTCTTTGCAGGATTACTATGGAATCACATTCCCCGGCCCCACAGCGACTCTCTCTGGTAGAGACGGGAGCCTAGCCAACAACCCCTACTCAGGTAAAGCACCTTCCGGCTTTACTGGCCTTGTCAAATATCGTAAAAAAAAAACATGTTTGTTCTTACCTAGCATCTCAACTGTTTCTGTCAGGTGAAGTCACAAAGTTTGGCAGGAATGACTCCACCTCCCCGGCACCCCCCACAAGCCTGGCAGCGCCTCAGCCTCCCCAGGGCCAGAGCCAAGGACAGAGCCAGGCCCAGCCTCAGCCTCCTCAGGCCCAGCCTCAGCCCCAGGGCCAGCCGCAGCACCACAGCAGTCAGCAGGCCTTTCTGCCTCCAGGCTACAGCTACACAGGCCTGCCTTACTACCCCGGGGTGCCCGGCACCGTACCCAGTGCTGCTGCCTTCCAGTATGGCCACACCATGTTCGTTCCTCCCAGTGGCCCGGGTCCAGCCTCGGCCAAGCAGCACAATATGGGCCTTGGTTTGGGAAACCCCTCGGCGAGCCCCTTCCAGCAACAGACGCAGCAGCAGCCCAGTGGTTACGGCCAGCACGCCTTCAGCTCAGGTTAGTGGGCTCACTAATTAAAATACATAAAAAAGTTTGTAGTTTGGGAATTTCATTTGATTGTGGGTTAAGTGTAGCCTGTACGTAGCTCTTAGCCAATCGTATCAATTATAACAGATGACGTATGTAGAGCGACAGAAAGTTGAGGAAGCATCGATCAAGAAGACGACTGATGTTTACATAGCCAGACTAGCCCATCTCTACTTCGGGACTAAAATGCTCAATTCTGCTTCTGCAACGTTTTTCTGCAGCATGTTCTGACTCTGGCTGCTCACAGTCTACCAGCAGTGTTGGTGTGTGTGTGTGTGTGTGTGTGTGTGTGTGTGTATCTGTGAGAGAGTGTTGCTTGCTGCTTTGCTTCTCCAGTTCTCGCTTTCTGCAAGATTATTTATTTTCACGCCTTATTTCCCCCTCATGTCAATCAGCCACACACATCCACTGATTTTATGGGCAATAGACGAGCTGCTGCGGGTCTCTGGGCGGCTCCGCTTTCCCCCGGCTCGTAGCGAGATCAGCGGCGTTACAGCAGCGAGCGGTAGCGGGGCTAGTTGGTAGATTAGGCTTTTGCCAAATCCTGTCGGAAGCAAGGCTAAAACATCCTTTTTCGTGGTGAAACAGGAGTGTAAAGTCAAACATTGTTCTTCTTTTAAATAAAAAAAAATTGGCTAAACTATCTAGAACACCGTCTACAGCTAGATTGAAAAAGAGCTTCGTGTCTGCTGCAGCCATGTTGGATCTGTAAGAAAACTACAAGCTTCCGTCTGTCCAGTAGTACGCGTCATCGTCTTGCCGTCCCTCCTCGTCCTGTGATTGGATCCCTAAAATAGGGCTAAGAATCGGCTATAGACACAAGACCCTTTCACAGCTCGAAATGAAATTGAGCGCGCAAGGCAGTATGGGTAGACCCAGGCTAGGTTAAGAGTACAATGTGTAACTTTTCTGCATTAAAATGTATATAAAATGTAATGTAAAATGTATATAAATGTATAATATATTTTTTTGAGCTGTGTAGACTGAAGACAGAGTGGCTGCATAAAATTACATATCGTACATTTAAGCAATCCTATTATGATAACAATCTTGTTATTGTTATCATTATGTTGTGTGGATTTTCTTGCACAGGAAGTACATTTACATTTAGTCATTTAGCAGACGCTTTTATCCAAAGCGACTTACAGGAAGAATAAAAGCAAACAATTAAGGTATAGTGCAATAAGAGCTATTAGTGCATCAATAAGTGCTAGTGACAACAAGTAGTGTACATCATTTGATAGCTGAACTTTGTTTTCCGGTTCAGGGTATGAGGAGCTGACAGCGGGGCCAGCAGGAGTGGACTACAGTAAAGGATACAACTCCTCCTCACAGGCACAAGCCAAATCTGCTGCTTCTGGGCCCGGGAAAGGTAGGAAGAAAAACTCACTGCTCCTACAAAGTTAATTTAGGTTTTTAGGCCCCGTTCACACGAGGACGGTCTGAACAGAAGACACAAAAGTGGCGTCGCGTCTTCACTTTTTATTCCTCGTTTAGACGAGCATTTTCGGGAGGAAATCTGCTGCATACGGTGACGCAAAAGTGTGTGAAATTCGATTGTATGCAGCCAGGCGGCATCACTTAAAGCCATAAGAGCATCTTTGGGCATGCAGAAGTTTTCACGCCACACATTTTCATCAGCTACTCCTTCCACAAAGTTCTCCACCATCACTAGATCTCCCAGGTCTCGTTCACAGCCGTCTGGCTCCTCCCACCAATTGCTGCATCCAGAATGTGATGGAGGTAATTCCAGATCCTTCTCTGTTCACTAATACTATCTGTACATATCCTGTACATTTGGTGGAAAGACTCCTGTAAGTTTATTAGAGCTGCCAGAGCAGCTTGAAGGTCCCACCATGGAAATAATCCCACGTTTGTTTATTTCCTGTACTGGAGCATGTATTTGACGTAAACAATACGTGACGTGAGCAGATCAGATCAGAGTTTTGTGTCTTGTCAGTGTAGACGTCACGCTACGGAGGAGAGGATTTAACTTTTCCACTTTGGAAGGTGGTTTCAGATTTTTGTGTCTTTAAGCCCCCAAAACGCCGTCACCGTCTAAACGAAAGGCACTTCCGATAAAATATTTTGTCGTTTTCACCCGCGAGCGTCCTCAAGTGAACGGGGCCTCAAAGTAATTTGGAGTTATAATGTGTAACTGTTTCTTTCATTCTGCTAGGCGTCTCAGTGACGTCCAGTAACTCGGGTGTGCCAGACATCAGTGGAAGTGTTTACAATAAGACCCAGGTGAGCCTCAAACACCTCTCTTCCCCACACTCCCAGATGTCTGTGTATTTAGCATTAATGCTAATAGATAATACGGTTTTGAGTTGAACTTGTCCTTTGTCCTGTCTGCAGTCTTTTGATAAGCAGGGTTTCCATGCGGGGACCCCTCCTCCCTTCAGTCTGCCATCAGCACTGGGGGGTCCAGGCCCTCTGAACCCTGGAGCAGCTCCTGGAGGCTATGCACCAGCCCCATTCCTCCACATCCTGCCTCACCAGCAACCACACTCACAGCTGCTGCACCACCATCTCGCTCAGGATGGACAGGTTCCACGTGCAGATATTTTGTTGTTGCACAGATTGTTGTTGGTGAGAGTTTGTCAGATGCTTACACGGTGTGTCTTTCCATGTTCAGGGTGGTCCGAACCAGCGCGGCCAGTCCAGCAGCCTGCAGCAAAAAAGCCAAGTCAACAAGTCGAGCTACGGCAGCTCTCCCTACTGGGCCAACTGAGATGGCCAGATCTATGATATGATGTGTGTGTGTGTGTGTGTGTGTGTGTGTGTGTGTGCATGCGTGTGTGCACGGACACACACACCAACACACAGCACCACACCTGCGTATCTGACTGATAATAGAGGGACAAACCATTTTACAACACAAGCTAAAACACACACTACCACCCCTCCCCTCCCCTTTGCTCTGTATATCCCCTTTTCAAATTTATGGCTGTTGTATGTAAAATATATTTATGTATGTATTTATACAGTATATATGTATTGGTAGGACATAAAATGTGGTTTTCTGCATTTTGTTTTTATTTTGAAGGACATTTTATTTCAAAAAAAAAAATGTGGAAAGATGAAAATGCTAAATCATGGCGATGAAGTTGGTGAATATACTTGAACACAAGCATCTTGTGATGTGGATTTTTTTGTATGCATACATGAACTGAGAATGATGTACATAGATTCTACACATCATTTTCACGGCAAAGGCCTTTTTTTATTTTAGAAGAAATACGTTTTTGTAACTTTGGTCTCCCGCATCTGTGAATCCTTATATTGAGGGTGACTTCAGTTGATAGCTTGACTTTTCTTTTTGCCCCTTTTCCCTCCATCTGTCTCTCATTCCTCAACTCTTACTAGTTGGCTGGTATTACCAGCCAGGCCTTGGATTTGATGTCATTTTAACATTGGTTTAATCCTTGTTGTCCAAATTAAAAGTTCTCAACAGTTTGTATGGTCCTGGCATCAGTGTTTACCAACTACATTGTTTTTCTTGATTCAGGCCCCGTTTACACGAGGACGGTCTCAACAGAAGACGCAAAAGTGGCGTCGCGTCTTCACTTTTTATTCCTCGTTTAGACGAGCATTTTCGGGAGGAAATCTGCTGCATACGGTGATGCAAAAGTGTGTGAAATTCGAGCGTTAAGAGCATCTTTGGGCATGCAGAAGTTTTCACGCCACACATTTTCATCAGCTACTCCTTCCACAAAGTTCTCCACCATCACTAGATCTCCCAGGTCTCGTTCACAGCCGTCTGGCTCGCCTCCGACCAATTGCTGCATCCAGAATGTGATGGAGGTAATTCCAGATCCTTCTCTGTTCACTAATACTATCTGTACATATCCTGTACATTTGGTGGAAAGACTCCTGTAAGTTTATTAGAGCTGCCAGAGCAGCTTGAAGGTCCCACCATGGAAATAATCCCACGTTTGTTTATTTCCTGTACTGGAGCATGTATGTGACGTAAACACATACGTGACGTGAGCAGATCAGATCAGAGTTTTGTGTCTTGTCAGTGTAGACGACACGCTACGGAGGAGAGGATTTAACTTTTCCACTTTGGAAGGTGGTTTCAGATTTTTGCGTCTTTAAGCCCCCAAAACGCCGTCACCGTCTAAACGAAAGGCACTTCCGATAAAATATTTTGTCGTTTTTACCCGCAAGCGTCCTCGTGTAAACAGGGCCTCAGACCCACAAGTTTCATACACACACAGCATCACTACTAATCCACTATGAACCAATGTTTTTATCTGTCTTACACTGCAGAGTAGTCAAGGCAACACTTAAGCATAATATTTGATATATTAAGTGCCCAAAGCATATCACTGTGCCAAACATGATCAGGACACAGGCTGTATAGACGTCAGCACCTTTGGGCTTGTGCCAAAGTACACACAGTGCTAATTCTTAAAGCCAGTCAACAAGTTGTGAAGGTTCAGGCACCAGAAACAACGTGACTTAAAGCGTCAGTGGTATTAATATCTGGTGCTCAAAAACAAAAACAAGATAATGCAATCCAATCATGCTACAACAACTTTGAACTTTTGCCCCAAATCTTTGTTGGGATTTATGATGGCAGAAAAGCATGCCCATGCAAGATCCTGTAAGTCACAATGAGGAACTTTTTATCTAAAATGAGAATTTGGGTTTTTTTTTATTTTGATTCACTAAGTCCTATTCTTTATGCTTCTTATTCTTTTGAATTATTTTGTGTTACTGAATCGTTATTTTGAGAAAGCTTATTATTTTGAGAATGTTTCTCATAATTCATTTTTTTAGTCATTTTTGAGATACTAAGCCAATTTGAGAGACTACTTTTTTTTTAAAATATTAGATAATTGGATCAATAAAGAATCATGAATAACTAGGACTGCAAGCAGTACTGAACGGGCCCTCGCAGTACACGCGTGTCGGGGCATGCTGCCGTCGGGGTGTGTGCGTTACAGGGGCCAGTCTATACCACCCCTATGAATTTCATTGCCTTAAGTGTTAATGTGTGGCCACAGTACCAAATATGAAATTAGACTGCCACCACAGTGCCACCTAGGGGCCGATCAATAAAACCTTAAAGGGTTAAATGCTTAAATGCACAAACTATCCCTTTAATCCTCATACAGTTTCTGAAGGAGGACTCTTAACTGATATGTATAAGTTAGAAGAGGCAGGTAGCAATGGTGGAAAGTAACTATGTACATTTTCTCAAGTACTGGACTTAAAGTACGATTTTGAGGTACTTTTATGTACATTTTATGTAACTTTATACTTCTACTCCACTACATTTTGAGGCAAATATTGTAATTTTTATTCCTCTACATTTAGCTGACAGCTTTACTTTTCAGGTCAAGATTTAAAATGAAAAACATGATACATTTAAAATGATTACCCATTTTTTTTAAATTAAACCACTTAAAAGTTTATTAGGTAGTTAAAATGAGCGGAGTGGAGTCATTCACAGTGTGGTATTAGTACTTTTACTGAAGTAAAGGATCTGAATACCTCTCCCACCACTGTCTTTTTACATTTATTTTTAACTCAAAAGGGGGCAGCTATTCCTCAGCATTACTGATGCACTGGTCAAATCTTAATATAGACTTGAAAATGATCACCAATAGACCATGAACCTGCGTGACTGCAGCCTCGGTGATAGTAGTCTATGAAGTTTAAAGACAGACGAGATGTTTTTCTTGATAAAGTTTAATGAATAAAGTTATTTACAGACAAAGTAAAGATCACTGATTTCAAGGCACAGTTATAAGCATTTATCTGCAGTCTCATTGCTTTGGAAGTTGCCAAAAAATAGACAGTACAACATAAAGCCGCTTACAGTATCTAGCCTCAATTAAAAAGTAAAATGAATAAAAATAAACTGTACAGAAATATAAAGATTCAGTCTTTGATCACATTCTCTCAGTCTGTGGTCTCTTTTTTCTTCTTTTTCTTTTTCTTCTCAGTCAGAGGCGTTTCTGGGGCCTCTTCTGCTGGCTCTGCACCCACAGCCTCAGACTTTCGCTTCTTTTTCTTCTTGGCAGGAGTTTCTGTTTCTTCTGCTCCATTGTCTGGAGCAGCAGCTTCCTCTGGCTGGACCTCTTCTACCTCAGCTTTCCGTTTCTTTTTCTTCTTGGCTGGGGTGTCCTCTGCTCCGTTCTCTGCAGCGGGGGTCTCCTCTGCCTCGACCTCCATCTCCTCGGCTGCCGGTTTCTTCTTTTTCTTCTTCACTACGGGGGTCTCACCTTCTCCATTCTCCGCCTGCAAGGACAAAGAAAAGTACGGTAATGATATTTTATATTCCAAGCTAGGCTTAAACTTATAACACATCGTTTGAGTAGCTGCAATGTCTGACTCACTTCAGTGATCAAGTCCATTGTTTTGGACCAGCCAATGGTTCGGAGTCATGCCGATATAGCATGTCGTACACTGAGACAAGACCACGTGTGGGTCAGATCTCAAATCAAAACATGCCCGTCACATACTACAATTAATGCTTACCTCAGCTTCGGCTTCTCCGTCACCGTTGGCTTCTCCGTTTGCTTCTTCCAACTTCTTCTCGCGCTTCCTACGTTTCTTTTCCTTCTTCTCTAGTTTCCGTTTGATCTCAGTTGCAACATCGGTAGCCTAAAACAATAAAGGTTAGGCGATTACCTTTACAGGACAAAACCACCAGGTTTTTATCTCAAGGATCGTAATGCTGCATCAGGCTCATTAAATCAGTTTGTACCCTCAGTGATGTCAGGCAAAGATTTGTCATCATTCACAGCATTGACAGACTATCAGAGAATTTAAAAAAACACCCTGGCAACAAGTTTACTCAAACAGGATATGACTCATGGAGTACAACCCTGTTGTTTTATTATCTGAACTCACCTCTTTCACAGCCTCTTTCATGACATCAACATTCTTCCGTGGCACGTCACCCGTTTCGTAGAAAGACAAGCGCTCCTCCACCTGTTCACGCAGCTTGTCGCCAAACACGCTTGTGGGTACCTCTGCAAGAAAAAAAAAAATATATATATATATATACACAGAGAAAGTTAACCACAAAAGCTGCTGAGGATTACAGTAGTGTGAAGAAACCTGTGGCTTTGCTCAGGAATTTAGCTTGTCACCACCAACCCAAAGGGTTGAATACTGTTGACGAAAAATATGAGCATCATTGCAACTATGCCACATGGATTGTGAAGCCAACGTGGGCGTTATCCCACAAGATCTCGTCACTCACCAGAGAAACAGTCGATGCGCGAGGCAATGGTGCACTTGTTTGCCAGATATCTGGAGATGCGACCTTTGTTCTTGGCAGCAGCACGTCCGATGAAGGTGGAGTGGAAGATGAGCCCGTACTTGGGGGTGTTGCCACGAGTCTTAAGGGCTCTGTGTGAAAATACAGCTCATTACACATTCACCATCAACAGTTTAAGAAACAGAAAATTTCTTTTTAGTACAAGCCTCGAGTGGCAACTGTAAAACTGATATTTTAAGTAAAGGTTCTATGTTTACATGCACAAATCCATAGAATGTGTCCAACAGTGACTGAACAGCACTCCCCTGTGGAGAAACTATATGCAAATCCAAGTTCCGAGCCACGTCAACGAGAAGCCTTGCATCTATGTGAAAACACCAGTCCTGATAGCATTAACACTTCTGAAATAAATTTAGCCCAGCATTATGGAAAGCAGACTACGCAGTGCATGTAAACACAGATGGCTTTTTAAGTTATCTAAAATCTGCTGGCATGACAAACTTCTGCCACTGTATGCAACACTTCTATGTCTCCATCTAGTTTTTATGATTTTCTACCTCAGTGCTGTGAGTGGCAGCTCAGACTGTGGGGGTGCATGAGGGCGAGAGGGATCACTCCAGAGGACGCTTTAAAAGTTTTTTCTTCTCCGGTCACCCTGCTCTGCTCCTGCCCAGCCCTGCCATCACTGCAGCCACTTCATGCCCCAGCAGGGAGGGGGTGCCCCAGTACCTGAACAGGGCCTTCTCTGCTCCCAAGATCTGTACGGTGGAGGCGGGGTACTTGGCCAGGTTGGTTAGACTGCCGGCGTGGGAGATCAGACGAGCGCCCACCTAATGAAAAGAAAATGGTGTCAGTATGGCATCAGACAGTAGACTCAACGTAGATTTTTTAGCATGGCACAAGTCTGAGGACCATCAGCACCGGAAATGTTTTTCATCACAAACATTCAGGGGATTGACAGATTTTGGTATAACATCATTGGTCACACAGTAATGTCCATAATTACCACAATGGACACATTAAACTTTGACGCACCACTTCTCCGATTAAAGCTGCCAGATTCGGAGCCACCTGGCTCATCTTGGAACGCAGGTACTCCTGCAGCTCCAGCCGATAGGCAGCCAGAGACACCACACGGTTGGAGAATCTCTCAATGTTGATGAGGTCAATGGGAGAGATGTCCATACCTGAAGAACAGATAAAGAGAATGTTTAGCAGAGGCACACTACTACTCGCCTACTTTCAACAATGGGTGCACTTACAACTTGAGTTCAAACTAGTCATTTTAAATGCAATGTGCAGTTGTTTCTCCCGACAGGATCCGCAGCGAGGATTTTTGCCTTCGCTACAGGTTTATGAGAGATAAAGATACTTTGCCCCCCTGTGTTAGTCACCAAGGACAATTGTTGGTCCAAGGTGGGCAAATAAGGGGCACAATGTGGTTTTAAGTCATAAACTCACTTTCAAAGTGTGCAAACAAGCAGGCATTATGAAAGGATGGTGGTATAGATGTGTGGCAAGATCATTTTCTTTACATTGGTATCGTCTAAAGCAGACATGTCCAAACTATTCCACAAAGGGCCGTGTGGCTGCAGGTTTTCGTTCCAACCAAGCAGCAGCACACCAGACTTGACTCAGTTGATCAGCTGATCTCAGTCTTCAGACAGTTGATTGGTCAAACTGTGTGCTTTTGCTTGGTTGAAACGAAAACCTGCAGCCACACGGCCCTTTGTGGAATAGTTTGGACATGCCTGGTCTAAAGAATGAAAAGTGTTTGCTGACCCATGGAGGAACGTGATGCATCCAGGATGGCCTGAGCCTTGCCCGCATCCATCACTACTTCCTCTAGACTCTCCAGACTCTCCTCCGACAGTTCCTTTCTGTTTCCGATGAGTTGAGCCAAGCGGCAGTATGTAGAGTTGTCTGGCACGATCTTGATCAGCTCTGGGAAGTGGTAGCCGTACCATTCACTGCAGACACAAGATGGCGATTGACAAATTAAACACTTGTCACACCACTGTAAAAATCAAAAGCTACAAACTTTGGCATCCACCATTTGACTGCAAATCATATGATCATCTTTTGTTTTTGTGGTGTGAAGGGAACCTTACCGGACACGCATGGAGAAAGTGTTGATGTCTTTGTCGAGCTGATCCAACAGAGCGATGGACTGGATGATCATGTTGTCCACTCTGTTGACATTGAACTTGACTTTAGCCCTGGAGTAACTGTGGCCCAGACCCAGCTGTGCCTTCGAGGCAGCCAGGGCAGTCAGACCTTTCACTAGGGAGTGAAAGTGCAGACGCACACCTAGATAGGACAGACGACAAATAAATGGGTTTGTCTGAGTTAAGTGGAACAAAGCAGGGCAGCATGTGATCAGTGGCTGTTCAGATTTTCAGTATAAACCTTCACGAGTTTCAGGGTCACAATGTCACATCATTACAAGCCACATCATGTATTAAAAAAAGGATTAATATTTTAGCAATACATTCCAGGCATACCAACTCTTAAACCAAGTCAAACAAAAAGCCATCTTAAAAAGAGTAAAAACAAAAAAAATTTAAAAGGCCTTCTCACCTCTGCCTATCTCTGCCACCACCCCTCCTGTCTGGATGGAAATGGTAAATTCTTCTTGTAAAGCTGCTCCGATCTTGGCATCTGAAACGCCCAATGTGGCTTTCTTCTTTCCAGAAAGAGGCAGGTTTGTCTCCAGGAACAACTTCAGGTCAGCATGAACAACACCTGCAAGTAAGGGAGAGGATTTTACTCACCTATCTGTACGCACATGGTTGCAATTATAACTTTCTGCAGCAAAGCCATTTGAAAGAATTGAACCTCAAAAGGCAACTTCTGAATACAGTTGGGTCTGCATTATTAACCCACAGTACATTGAAATAAGTTCTAATAATTTTAAAAATGCTTGATTTGATGCTTGAGTCCAGAGAAAAATGTACAACTACAAATAATGTGGATGAGCCATCTTTGATACAGGGTTTGTACATTTAGGAGTAAATCTAACTTTAAAAACTTTCAAGAAACTTTAAACAAAGATGTACAGACTCTCGAAGACTGTCCAATCTTAACTGTTACTACAGAAGTAAAAATTCAAGTTCAATGAATTCATCCAATCCATTTAAAAAATGTAGTCGCCATATCATATTGAAACACTGCTGCAGTTTAAAAGGCTTTCCTCAGTTGTTCAGGGTTTACATTAAATTGTCAGCACAGTAACTCAGTGGATTGACAGATATTTGAACATCATTACAACTGAGGAAACCACACCGAAACAACAAAAACACCAAAACTCAGAAATCTTACCTTCAGAAATAGCATTCATGTTCTCCAGAGCAGCCTGGGCCGACTTGAAGGGGAAGAAGGCAGCCAGGCTCACCATGCTGTTGAACTTTGCAATGTTCAGCACGCTCTCCTCCACCTGAAACAGACACATACCGTTATCTCTGCTCAGGCCGGAAACAGATTAAAACTGCACAAACGCAGCGAGGAGTGAAGACCCACCTGAGGCAGCAGCATGCCGATCTCCTCCACCTCTTTGACCGTAAACAGCGCGTAGCCCGCCGCATGCTCGAACAACACGTGCAGCAGCACCTGTGGAAGGTAAATGCTTTTACTACAGAGCGAAACAGATAACTACCAACAAAGGTATAGTCGTTACAACAGTCGATGTAAAAAGTTAACGTTAAGTGTGTCGCCAGTCTCCACGTGGTAACGTCAACCTTTTACTTTTTTGGGTTGCACAATAGCTTACAATATTTGGCCAAATGTGCAATACAGTATTTGAATGCTGCATTATTCACAAGCGTTGATTCTGATTTCAGTTTAACGAGCTTATAAAAACTACAAAAAAACTACTAGACGCATCCACGTCGTGATGTTGAACCCACGTGTTAACATAGGCCCATGCGGGAAAGTAACATGAAGCTAACTTATGCTAGCAGCGCAGCTAATGTTAGCCCATAAACACTAGCGTTAACTAATGTGCTGCAGATAAAAGTAAAAGTCGCTGGGTTAAATCAGTATGACTACGGCTGATGGCTATGCTCCTGTCAGTATTGGCAGCATAAGTTGTTTGAATCAAAGAAACACGTTTAGGCTAATGTTAGCAACATGGGTGGCTAAATGCTGCGCTCATGTTGAAAGGCCTTCAGCTGTACACAAATAAACATGTAAAAAAATAGCTATTTCTATTCTTAAAGCGTTGGTAACATTGAAGAGCCTTTCCCTCAATCATACAATGACTTTCTTTGCAATTGCCAAGCAGCCAGCACCATTTCTCTTACCATGATTCTTGAATCTCTGCAGCAGCACGCAGTGCGTGTCTGCTCAGCTCCGTCACCTCGGGAAAAAGACGGCTCTTACACGTTTCAGCACCAGGCCACATGACCCAAATACCGCGATACCAGCATGACACCGCGAGACCTGGTGGAGCAGTCTCCGCCCACCGTATTCACAGAGCAGACAGTTAGCTTCTAATATCGTCACCCTGTTAAAATAATCGCCGAACTCATTTTTTCAAGTTTTGAAAGTTTTAAGTGTAACATATGATATTTATTGATCATTTCACTCAAAGGATGTAACAAAGGATGGCTATTAGGATAGTAATAACACTGTGTAAATTATGTAACTTAAGATAAATAAATGACTTAGGCAATTTTTTGAACGCCTTTGTGACTTAAGCAAGATATGGTAACACTTTTTTTATTTTATAATATTGATGGACGCCGTGCTGTTTCTTGCTGTAGAGATTCTACATACTCGGAACATACTTTTCCGTCCCCACCGATATGCCTCTGGGACTTTCAGATTGAAGGCAAAATGTCACACTACTGTTGAAAAAACAAAAATTGCTTTGATTGATATTTGATATTTAGTTAATAATTGTTCAACAACCACAGTACAGGAGAGGAAGGATGCTAAAGAAAGTCCCCCTCCCACATTTGAACGAATAAAATGTATTACTCATTTGAATGATTAATTGGGTGAATGATTAATTTATTATGTAGTTCTTTGGAATTTTGCAACACAAGCAATATATAGAGGTGCACAGCATAATAATGTCACCCTGTTAAAATAATTGCTTAACTCAAGCAGGAAACTTAACTAACTTAAGAGTAATAAATGACTTAGGCAATTTTTTGAACATGCCTTTGTGACTTAAGCAAGATATGGTAACACTTTATTTTGAAGGTGTCTACATAAGAGTCACACAAGCCTGTCAGAAACATGACATGACAAGTATCATGAGCATTAATGTTACTTCAAAGTGTCATTAATGTTCATGACACATCCCATGTCATGTTTATGACACGTTCATGTCACTCTTAAGTAGACACCTTCAAAATAAAGTGTTACCATATCTTGCTTAAGTCACAAAGGCATGTTCATAATAAATCCGCTTAAGTCACACACTTGACATAGGCCATTATCTTAAAGGGGTAAAATCACATGATCTGATCAACTGAGGATGTAGGCGATTTTACCATAGGTGGCTGGCATCATGAGGAGATGATTTAGGCAAAACAATTTTGCCAAAACAAATCACTTAGGCGATTATTTTAACAGTGTGACGATATTGAAGTTAAATTAAATATAAGGGATGATGCACGTGATATTACATTTTTCTTTTCTATTTATACAAATCCCACAAAAAGACCAAAACCAATAGTGCATCTCTGAATGTTCTCTGTCTTCTATGCCCATTTTTATCTGATGAAATTGCATTGTTAATCCATAAAAAATCAATCGATCAATCAATTTAAACCTCAAGTCAGGACGATAGTGTGGCATGGGCCTCCACACATGAAGCCTGAGCTCTGGGCATATACAAAGGCGTGTAAGCCCAACCACGGACTGTATAAAAATGGCTTGCAGGTATAATATGTATTTCTGTTTAAAATGTATTGTTTTGTCTGACCAGGAGTCCAAAACCAAAAAGATATTCAATATACTATGATAACAGACCTTGGAAAACAGAAAATATTCACAATTTTCAATCTGGAACGAGTGAAGATTTGGGTGTTTTAAATGAATGAATGTTTAAACAATTATCAAAATAGTTGCAGATAGACTATTAAATTAATTGACCAATCATTTCAGCTCTCTCTATGACACAAAGGAATTAAGTAACACAGACAATATTAAATATTTTTTTGGGGGTCTGTCTTTTTATGGGATTTGTTAAAAATAAGAAAAGTATAGAACATCATCAGACTTATCTTTTAAGGAAAAATACAAATGCAGTACTCAATAAGTGACACGTTTGCAGTTATTTTGACTCTGTACTCCAACACACGGGGTTCAAAATAATACATTGACAAATGGTTAAAATTAGGATTTTTTTAGAGCATTTTTTAGAGAAGTCAAAAGGGCAATTTAAAAATCATAGAAAAACTCATTAAGAGCAGTTTTGAAGAGATGAGTTTTTGTAAAGAATTTTTAAGTCAGTAGAGTCACAGATGTTTATCGGCAGGGAGTTTCAGAGGGTGGTAGCAGCTATGGACCAAGGTTTTTTAGTTTTGGATTTTTCATTAGTTTTAGTTTTAATTTTGTTGTGAATTTTTGTTTTCAAATTCAGTTAGTTTTAGTTAGTTTTAAGAGTGAGTTTTCTAGTTTTAGTTTAGTTTTTATTTTTTGAAAATGCTTAGTTTTAGTTTAGTTTTTATTAGTTTTAGTGTTAGTTTTAGTTTTTTTGTAATGGGTATGTGTTGGGTGCGTGATTCAAGGAGGTCATAATAAATGTTTCCTTTGTTTCCTTTGGTTTATCATCTCAGCCCCAATAAGGTTATTAACTCTTACAGTTAAGGATGTTTTGAATTTTGGTTGGAGTGTAAACATCCCAGTCTCAGTAAACATATTCACCATGTGTTGCATGTTCAAATAGAAACACTGAATTATGAATGAAAAAAGTTGACAAAAACGAAAACTAAGGACATTTTCACTATAATTTTAGTTAGTTTTAGTTAGTTTTGTAACCACAAAATACAGTTTTAGTTAGTTATCGTTTTTTTAAAACTCTAGTTTTTATTTTTATTTCAGTTAACGAAAATGTTTTTTCAATTCTAGTTTTCGTTATGTCATTAGTTTTCGTTAACTATAATAACCTTGCTATGGACTCCCTAGGTCTTTTCCATAGAAGCTGCATCAGAGCACATTATAAAGAGTTTAACAGTAGGAGATGAAAGAATGCAACAAGCTTGTGCGTCATTGCAATGTTACAGGAAGTGCTGCAGAAGAGATACAGAGCTGTACTCATGTCCTTGAATCACAATAAACCAGATATAACGGTGGCAATATTTTAAAATTATCCACTCCTGCAGAGTACTCTGACAGCAGTATATACCCAACCTGTGTTAGCGTTTCACCGTCATGCAGGAAAACGGTTAAGTGTCACATGTAGTAAAAATGGTTATTAAAGTTCTTTAGAGTCATGAGGTTTCTGAGGAACGGATGTATGTGGCTCTGTTTGTACACACAAATAAATTACTGGCAGGTCATAAATTTCACATTGTGTTGGATATTAGTTTAGAGCAGAGAATTTATGACAGACCTCTCTGGGCAGATCACCTCCTGGCTGCTACACACACACACACACACACACACACACGCACACACACACACACACAGACAATTAAAGTCCAGTTCATATCAAAAATAATAATATTTTTTCCTTTCTCTACTTAGTGAGTCAAATGAAAGTAGAAAACAGATTGAGCTCTGACTCTTAGTTAGCAGTACAAGATGTTTAAGATGTGAGTTTTAACTTTTTCAGAAGTTTTTTTGGTTAAATAACTACAAATGGGTTTGTTTGCTGCTGTCAACTGTGATAAGTGTTGTAAAGAAATTACACTGAAAAATGATTTCTTTGTTCATTCAATTCTCAGATTCAGAGTCATCAGACATATTCAGTATATGCAGAACATATGTGTCCTGTGGCTCCCACAACCAAGTAACCAAGTACATTTACTAAAGTACTGTACTTTACTTTTTTATACTGTTAATTATCAAATTTTGATCCTTGACCTTCAATCAACTCAAATATCTTTATTATAGCTACTCTAAGTTCCTCCCATCCCGTCAAAGAATAAAATGGATAATTAAAAAAGTATTTAGAATTAAAAAAAATAAGTAATAATCTTAAAAAGAGAGAATAAATAACATTTTGCTCAGGGAATCACTTAGTCTAAAAAAACAAAAAGTATATTTGTTTTCTGTATCCTCTTAAAGAAAACAGGCTCTCTTCTGTTTCTTCTTCTGTCTCTAATCAATAAAAACAACACATAATAATAAAAATACTAAATATATTCAACACATAAATTAGGATTCAATGCAATATCATAAATTAAGATAACACTTTATGCTAACCAGTAGACAAACCTTATGTAAAGGAATTAAATATGCTTCACCTTAACTACCTTCTAGATCAAAGTGACGTACACATTGATGCATTATACACAGTTGTTTACAAAGATGAAATTCCTTTTTTTTTTACCACTTTGCATGAAATGATTGTGACAGTGTGATTTATTATTGACAGATAAAGTGTATATCTTCTCAAAAAATTATTAATCAATCTCTCCCAAACATATCACAATGAACTGAAATGACAAATAACAGAGGATTGTGTCTGAAAACTAAATTTTTCCAACTTAATTGGCCACCGTGTAATACAAGAAGATAATACACATTATTATTATATTATATACTGTACTATTATTATTATTATTATATACCGTCTAGTCAATATAGCATTGTTGCATCATATCACCAGTTTAATTATTACCGTCATCTTGCCAACCATCCTACCAACTGATGTTCTTTTTTTAACTTCTTAAGTGTCCTTGTCCTTGTTCTATTCTGTTTTTTTCTATTGTTGTTTTTATTTATGCTACCTCAGTATTTTATTTTATTTATTTATTTTATTTTATCTATCTATCTATCTTATTCTAAAGTGCCTTCACCAAACTTTGAACCAACGACTTTCATTTGTAGCTGAGTATTTCCACACTGGGCTATTGCTTCTTCTACTCAAGTATAAAATCTAAATCCTTCCTCCACCTGTGAGGCATCAATGTGTCCTTTTGTCAACCTTTTTCAAAGGCCCACACACACACACATGCACACACACAAGGCATGCTGAGCTTACTGCCCTAATAAAAAAAAAACAGCGGATTCCTGAGTAGTATGTGTGTTTCCAGGAGCATGGAGGAGAGTGCTTGAAGGAGCCTGTTGAGGAGCGGATGTGAGGGAGGACAGTAAAAAGCTTCGGGGATCAGCAGAGGGCTCGATATAAAGGCTGACGGGGACAAACTGACGCTCAGACCTTTGGAGCTCTGCTCATCTTAAAGCACACTTCCTTAAACAACTGACCAAAGCTGACACAGCACGTGAGTAACGTATGGCTTCCTCTGCTTCTCTGTCCCTCCTACGATCTTTCTCCTCTCTGAATCCCTGCCTTCTTTCTCTAACATTTGTCTAAAGAGCTGTCTTGCTGTTGTAAGTATGACTGGTCCACTCCGGCCTCTTATCATGTCAGTGGAGCAGTTTGTTGTTTAATACTTCCAAGCTTTTCTTCCCTCCTCCTGTCTCTTTCCTTATCTCCTATCTATTATTTGTCCAACGTCTTCCTTACATAATGACATGGGATCTCTGGTGTCCTTCTTCCTCTAAACTCTACTGTATCAGTCACACACACACACACACACACACACACAGCACTTCATGTCAAATACTGTATGCTGACCTATTTTGACTGCCGCCTCTCTTTCTCACTCACACATTTTTGTCAGTGTCCTGGCCTCAGTGCCACTCACCCCTGTTAGTGTGGAAACACGCTGTGCTGTATGAATCGACAGTTCTGCATGTATGCCTATGAGCAGTATGTGTATATACAGTACTCGTGTGTGTGTGTGTGTGTCCAGGAGCAGGATGAGCATGCGCGGAGCAGTGGCTGGTTGCTTGGTGCTGGCGTGCCTGGTGGCGCTGCTGGCGGAGAGGACAGAGGGACACATCACCTTCTTCAGTCCAAAGGAGATGATGCTGATGAAGGTAAGTGCCACTTTAACCCATAAGAACCTAGAGCCAGTTATCCTTGAAGGAAAGTTATGGGGGATATACCAGCATTTCTGATGTGTTTTCAAAAACACTAAACCTAAATGTCAAAGATCTGTGATGTGACATAAACATTACATTGGCAGTGGTGGAAGAAGTATTCAGATTCCTTAAGTTAAAGTACTAATACCACACTGTGAAATTACTCCACTACAAGTAAAAGTCCTGCATTCAAAACTTACTTCAGTAAAAGTACAAAAGTATCAGCATCAAAATGTACTTAAAGTATCAAAAGTAAAAGTACTCGTTTTGCAGAATGACCCCACTCAGATTGTTAAATATATTCTCAATATATTATTTGATAATTATTATTGATGCATTTATATAAGCAGCATTTTATTTTCTCAAGGTAGGGCTCATTTTAACTATTTAATATGCTTTTATGAGGTCTAATTTAGAAAATGTCACTTTAAACTTTAAACCGATCATGTTTTTCATGTTAAATCCTGATCTTGAAAGTAACTAAAGCTGTCAGCTATATGTAGTGGAGTAAAAAGTACAACATTTGCCTCTAAATGTAGTGGAGTAGAAGTATAAAGTTACATAAAATGGAAATACTCAAGTAAAGTACAAGTACCTCAAAATTTTACTTAAGTACAGTACTTGAGTAAATGTACTTAGTTACATTCCACCACTGTACATTGGAGCAGATAGTATTATATACTCATATATATAGTATTTATGTTTATAATATTTCGTATTTTGAAATTTTAAAAAAACTAGACACAAATTTGCCTTTTTCTCTGCATCTCCACAACATCTATCAAAAGTGTGACATTATTAGTTCTGTTTAACAACAAATTATTTTTTAGATTTGTTTTTAAGTAGCATAATAATAATAAATGGATAATAAATAGATACAAATAACCATGTGTCTTTTTGCTTATCAAAATTGTGACTTTAATTTGTTCAGGAAATATGGTCAAAACAAGTTAAATCCAATACAGGACAAACTATTAACGGATTAGAATTGTTAAATGGGTTTAAACTTAGCCTAGTAACAAAAAATAGAAGATCACCATAGGTTCTTATGGGTTAATAGTGATGCCTGGTGTCTTTACAGTGCAAACATACTGATACTAAACTCTCATTACAGCTTTGTCTTACATAATGTTTAGCCTCAACGATTAATCGATTGTTGTATTTCATCTGACAAATATTGGCCCATCAGAAATATCTGTCGGTATCTTTGTATATGTTGCCCGATATGCGCTGATATGAAAACTGTCTGTACAGAATATATAATGCAGAAAATGATCCATTAAATATTTGTATTTCTTCTTTATTTTTCTATACTCAAAATACAAAAATATGTTTGTTTGTTTTTTTCTAAGTTTTTATTGCTAGAATTAGTTGACAGTGTAATATATTTTATGTTTAATCTACAATAATATTAAATATTATTTAGTTATATTTTTAAGAAAGCAGCCTTCTGAGTACCTTTACAGAGTCAAATTGGTGAACAATCCACATTAGAAAGTCTGTTTTCACTCCAGCTCAAAAATTGACTATATGAGCCGCCATATCTGTAATCTTTTCCTTGACCCTGAGCATCAGTTTGATTATGTAATGTGATTTTGGACTATGTAGTTTGTAAACACACATCTGAAATGATTAGACCAATATTTTGATAATCAAATAATTACGTCATTCTGTTTCAAGTAAAAAAGCCAAACATTTATTCCAGCTTCTCCATTGTGAGGTTTTGTTCCTTTTTTCTGTCTTTTGTTTTAGTAAATTGAACATATTTGAGTTTTGGTGTGTTTGTTGAACAAGACAAACAATTTGATTATAACATATTGACTCTAGACAAATGTAATTTTTCTGTATTTTTTAACAGTAGTATTCAGTCAATTTTATCCAACAGGAAAGCCTTAATAACAAATCCACACCCATTATTTTTTTAGTTTGGTGTTTTAGTTTTGCAAAGTTTGACTGATAAGTGGAGGTAATATAGAGAAACAAATAAGTTTATTGATAAGGTATTTATGTGGGTATTGGGGCTTTCTGTGCTTATGTACAATGAAAGAACAATGAAGTTGTAGTTGTCAATTCTAATGTCTAATGTCATTTTTTCAGGAATTTTCATTTGATAACAATGTGTTTCTGTGCTGCAGGAGAGAGAAGGAAGAAAGGATATGGAGCCTCGGTCGGAGGACCTTCAGTTTGAAGAGGTTACAGTCCAAGAGCTTCCTCGGGTGGAGCATGGTGGAAATCCTGTGAGCACGCACGCACACACTCTCTCTCTCTCTCTCTCACACACACACACACACACACACACACACACACACACACTTCTATCTTTGTGCCAAACCTCATTGACATAATGTATTTTCCAGCCCCTTCCCCAAACCTAAACTCAACTCTAATAATAAATAAAACAGGAATAAACACTAAAATACATAGATTCATTGCTTTTTAAAACAATATAAAAAACAATAAATACAAGCAGACCATAAAACACTAAAGCAAGAGCAGAGTCTCATGCGTGGTTAAAAGCCAAGGAATAAAAATAGGTTTTAAGATGAGTTTTAAAAATGGACAGTGAGGAGGCTTGTCTGATGTGCAAAGGTAGCTCATTCTATAGTTTGGAACGTAATTGTAAACCAAATCTTGACCCTCGAACAAACCTTTGAATAAGTGAGGACCAGCCAAAAATGTCCTCACTTAAAACCATGGTCCTCACAATGTAGGAAGTACAAGAACACACACGCGCACACACACACACACTTTTTACCACAAATATGGCTGCTGTTTTCGATAAAGAATTGTGTCACTGAATGCAAGCCAATAACACTTCCTTTGCGTTTCCAGGATAAAACGGTGGAGATTGCTGTCCGCCTTTCACCCAAACAGCTAGATCACGTGGTTCCGGTGCTTGAAGAGATCATCCATGAAATAGTGGAGGAACGTCAGAAAGGTACAAGTGTACAAGAGACACTCAAGATGGCTTTTTATCTTTTTTTTTATTATACAAAGATTACAAGTGACAGTGCTCTGATTAAAAACGTCTTTGGTGACCGGACTGTTCTCTCACTATCTCTGCTTCTGCAGCTAAATAGCATCCCAGAAGAAACCAGGGGATGAACGCTGTACAAATTCTTCAAAAAGCGCTGAATGCTGAAATGTTTTATTGTGTTTTAATGAATCAGTCAATAAAGGGAAGTGATTGTGTCATTTCTCCTGTTGTCATTTCTGAAGAAGCATGAGTTGACCACATGGTGTCAGTATGTCTCAGGAAAACTCTTTCATTTCACTCATACACACACCTGAATAAAAATCATACACATGACACATGACATATTCATAATTTTCATGGTGAATATTTAATCAGACCACATGAGTACTTATATTAAAAGTAAGTGATTTATCACATTTGTGTTTATATTTATAATTGCTTGTAAATAGTCAGAAACACCCTGAAAAAAGGTGGACTTTCTGTTATCTCTTGCCTGAGCCTTGTCTCAGAGCTTTGATGTCAGCCTCTCACAGACCTCAAAGTCCTTGACCGCGAGGGCAGTGTCTCTAGCTAAAGGGGCAGGGAGAACCAGGTGGGAGTCACAGTCACAATATTTCCCAGTTATCCCCTCCATGTCCTCCGATAAAGCACAGTAGATTGAGCTGAAGGCACCCTCCTCCGCACTCTGTGAAAAGTACAAAAATAATGAAAAGGGCATGCGAGTGTACAGTAAACAAAAATGACTGATAGACATCTATGCAGGTGCACCTGTGCATTTGCAGTATGTCAACCAGTAAGTCTGTGTAATATCTGCCCTCATTGTCTTGTCTAACCAGATTTTAAGCATATCCTGCAACTACAGATACACATCAGGAACACATATCAGAAGAACAAGTGCGAGGTCAACTCTAACAATAGTCTATAAATGGCAATAGATCCCAGATGTGACAGCTGTGTGTGTGTGTGTGTGTGTGTGTGTGTGTGTGTGTGTGTGTGTGTGTGTAGCCATGGTTACATTCCAGGAACAGAAGCATTTTTTGTCTCAAACACACACAAACAACAATTTGATTGTGATAATAGCTTAGACTTGCATATTTTGAATTATAAACATCGTTTTGGCTTCTATTTCATTTTAGTTTAGTTTTAGTTAGCTTTCAGAGTTAGGTTCAGTTTTTCTGTCTTTAGTTTGACAGTCATTTTAGTTTGTTAATGTACATAAACACACAATATACACGATTTGGAATGGCCAAAAACACATTTTATTTATTTCACTACAAAACTCCCAGTTAATCCAAAAAAGGGGATAAGGAGTGGGTGTGAGCTGATGCGGGCTGAATGCACCGCATGCCATCACTCAAAGCTGCTCTTAATTCCGCATAACTTTAAGCCTTATCATGAATCAAACAAGTGAGTTTAAATTAAATATAGAAACCAAAGCTGTTGTACCACGCTGTGAACATGTTTATTTCTGCTCTAAAGTTGGGCTTTTTAACATGGGAGACTACTGGGCAACATGATCTCACAGAAATCCGTGAAATAGCCACGGATTTCGCTTAACTCAAAATCCGTGGAATAGCCACGGAATCACTCAAATTTCCGTGAAACTGACACGGATTTCGCTACAATGCAAGTTAATGACAGTCATATCCCGTGGCTATTCCAACATACAAAGTGATTATGTACATTCACTGAGTGAATATTTAGAAAATAAAACATATATTTCTCACTAGAAATGTGATCAAAATCCATTTTTATGCAGAAAGTCAAAATATTGATTTTTCACTAAAAATGAGAGAACTGTCCGCCATGTTTTTTGTTCTGACCGCCGGGACCTTGAAAGTCACGTGACTTGGAACAAACCAATAGCCACGGGATATGACTGTCATTAACTTGCATTGTAGCGAAATCCGTGTCAGTTTCAAAGAAATTTGAGTGAATCCGTGGCTATTCCACGGATTTTGAGTTAAGCGAAATCCGTGGCTATTTCACGGATTTCTGTGAGACCAGGTTGCTATTGGGACAGTCGTCCTTTTGGAAACAGTCTCGAGTGGCCATTCAGAGAATTGCAGTTTTTGGCACTTTAGGCATCAGCAGTTGTGTGCAACCAACTGAATGAAGAAATTATCACCATGCTGCAGGACAATGACTCTAAACATGCGGAAGTTATGTACAAGTTTCAAGCTTTTTATGGACAAACAGTTGAATGTTCTTGACTGGACAAGTCAGGCACCTGATCTCAATACAACTGAGCATGTGCTTTACTTATTGAGCACCTCAGTGAAGGCAAAAGGCCCCAAAACAAGCAAGAAGTGGATGTGTGTGGGCCTGACAGAGCATCACCTATTACAGAGTTGGAAAGAAAGTAAATATTATGTTAAAGGTCCAGTGTGTGTAATGTATGGGGCTCTATTGGCAGAAATTTAATATACAGTATTAGTATTTATAACAGTTTTTTTTTATAATTACCTGAAACTAAGAATCGCTGTGTTTTCCCCTAGCTCAGATTGAGCCCTTTATATTTACTGATGGGTTGGGTCCTCGAACAAAACAAACACCAGCTCTAGAGAGGTGTTCAGCTAGGTGCAATCTGCACTAAATGCAAATTAAACCTACACACCGATCCTTTAAGAATAGATCTTGTATTATTCAATATTTTTCTTATTTTTAATAATCTAATTAAATGACCAACAATGACAGCTCTGAGTTGCATAATGTGCATAGCCATCATGTGCATTAAAGACCCCTTTGCAAATTCTAAAACAAGTTAGCTTGTTCCATTAAAAACCTAGTGAGAGAGTTTTCAAACATCTTACTGAGTTAATTTTGGTCAATCTTAGTGACAGCTTTCATTCAAGCTGAAGTAACAGGGTTGAGTAACGGATAAAAAGAGTATCCGGTACAGAAAATGTACCGGAAGTATCATCTGAGTCACTATCTATTTATGGTGAAGGAAGTCCTCAGTGGATTCCTGCTGTTCTCTGTAACCCCATTTCAACCAAGGCAAAACCAGTTTTTCGCTTTTCACTGCCAAAGAACCAGCTCTCTTCCAGGAAAACTGGTTCCAGAGCGGCACCAACTTAAACCGTCTTAAACCACAAACCACTTATGTCAGAGGCTGGGGGCGGGATTATCATAACCACCAAGAGCAACTAAAACGTGTATTATTCATTTTAATTGTTTAACTGTAATTATATTGATACGGGCTAGCGTAAGTGGGCTAGTGTTAGTGGGCTAGCGTTAGCTTACAACTAAGTCCAACATCAACATCTTACGTTTAGTGTTAATAACAATGTAATCGCTGTCCACAGCATTCAAGACGAGCAGAACAACGTGTTGTACATGTTGTGTAGATGCCAATACAGGCTCACAAAGCCAGGAGCAACATTTATAAAGATGAAACGATAATGAGACGATATAGTCTGCCATTGTTGTTTATATACTTGCTGAGAGAGCAGAGACAGATAGAGTGACATAATGACTGAATTGAATCTACCCTGAACACTCAAAAAAATAACTTGTTCCCAGAACAAAATAAAATTATGGAAATAATTTCCACCTAAAAAAAATGCTTTAATTTAGCGAGAAACAGTTTTGTTGAGTGAACAAAAAGTAAATATGTCGGGTCAACATGATGTATTTGTGTTACTGTTACTTAATTACCAGTGGTCAGTCCAACTAGATTTGTAAGGGTAATTGTAACATACTAACATAATTTTCTTGGGCCATTGAAACGTGTTTGACATTATTAAGAGTTACTTTATTTAATAGGGTAGTTACAACTACTTTTTAAAATAGTGAAATACATTAATTAATTGTGCTGAGCCAACAAAACAGCTAGGTTGAAGTGGTTTAGCCTAAAAGATTACCTTTATCATATGAAAATGAACATAATAGTAATTATTCAGGAAATAAATATTTTTTTAAAGAGTATTATATTCAGCAATTTAATTAGGTTGTTTTAACATAAAGTATTCTAGTAAATTTTAAAGTGTTGCATTTTATGCTAAAACTACATGTTTTAAAACTGTTCAACCACAAAACATCATTTTATTTAGTAGAAGCTAAATGTTAGACTTAGGAGAAGGTAACAGACACCCAGTTTGCTTTTTTTGAGTGAATAAGTGAAGGTCAACTCTCTCAATAGGGGCCACACGCTTTTAATGGAGAGCATTTATTTCATACTAACTTACTAAATGATATAGCAGATTAGAGTTTTGTTGTACCTGAACCTGGTCCCTGTCTCACTGCGCAAGCTCAGCAGGATGACTATCAGTGATGGCTGACTTCATAAAATTCATAATAATGATTCTGCTAAAATATAACAATGAACTCACCTTGAAAAAGAAAAATCCAATGATGTTGAAAAGCAGACGAAAAATGAATGGATAGTGTCTCATCACTTCTGTCATGACAACACCAGGGTGGACGGAGTTTGCAGTGACACCTACATGTACATATACACACACAGAGGCACACACCATCACATGCATTAACACAGTAAACAGGTAGACACAGAAAAGCTGTGAGCTATACAAGTCTCAGCAACAAGTCTGGGAATAATCCACTTTCCTCTCAGGATGTTTTTAGCTGATCTTGTCAGATGACTGAAGCGTGGATAATCACTTTCAGCTGTTTTGCTAAAAGTTTGTTTGCCTTCATCCGCATTTGCATTCATCAGAATGTTAGTTCAAAGGACAGACAAAGAAGTGTTTGTCTGGAATGCAACTGTACTGTGGTGTGGTGGGAACACTATGTGTCTGGATAAGAGCATACAGGCAAACATGTTCTTACCAATCATGGCAACAACAAGTTTGTCCCAGCTGTGTGCATCACTTGTAAATTAATTTTTTAGTGTGGCATCAATTGATGTTTTTGTGTGTTGTTAAGTTGATGAATGTGTTTTGTCAGTTTGCTATGTGCTGAGTTCTCAGGTCAACCATACTGATGAATGATATTTTAGGGCAGCCAGAATGTCTCGCTTGCTAATCTGACCAGGAAACTGGACCTTATTACACCGGTCCTTCAATCACTACACTGGCTTCCTGTGAGTCAGAGGATAGATTTTAAAATCTTACTGCTGGTCTACAAAGCTCTGAATGGTCTCGGACCAAATTACATGCTTGATCTGCTGCCTCTCTACGAAGCATCCAGACCCCTTAGGTCATCTGGAACTGGCTTGTTGCGTGTCCCAAAAACAAGAACTAAGCAGGTGAGGCAGCTTTCAGTTATTCTGCTCCTCACCTGTGGAACAAACTACCTGCAGATCTGAGGTCAGCTCCTTTAAATCAGGACTGAAAACACTATTGTTTACTGAAGCGTACTCTTAACTTTAACACTTATCTGCTCTACTCTACTGCCCTTACTTTTTAACTACACAATGTTTGACTTGTGCTTTTTATTATTTGATCTCTTTTTTTTAACCTGCTGCATCTTATTTTATTCTATTTATATTTTTATTTATATTTCCCTGTTTTAATTGACTGTTTTTACTGTTTTCAATTGTGTCTTGCTGTTTTTAATGTGTATGTAAAGCACTTTGAATTACCTTGTGTTGAATTGTGCTATACAAATAAACTTGCCTTGCCTTGCCTTGCCTATATTACTGGTAGCAAATCACTTTTGTGAACACAAATGTGCATTTAAATTGACATTACATTTTAAGATCATTAGTTATTCATTGTCATTGCCTCTGTATAGACTGTACAGTGAGTATGTGACCTAATTCACACCTGCGTTACTGTAACCATCTGTTAATGCAGATACAGTGGGAGTCATAAGTGAAGATTGTGAGAGATTACTTTGAATGAGCTTTTTTTTTTTTTTAAATGTTTTAAGGAGAAATTCATTCTGCCTTTTTATTTTTTGGATGTCTTACAAAATTGGAAATAGGCACATCCCTTACTACCTGCCTGAGCTCCTTAAACCTTATATTTTGATCAGAACTGTCCACTCTCAGAATACGGGGATCCTGCCTGTCCCCAGAGTAAAAAACAAGTCAGTCAGCAGGTCTCCATGGTGGAGAGAAGGTACTTGGCTCAGGTAATATCCGTTTACTGCTCCTTATCATCCTCCGTTTTCTTCATATATGTCATTTGGATTGTCTATACCAGGGGTCTCAAACTCGCGGCCCGCGGGCCAATTGCGTCCCTCGTGAAGATATTTTGTGGCCCCCACCTTGATATGAAAGTTTAATGTGAGTTTTATATTATATATGAATGAATGAATTTTATATGAATGACACTTTACTTTTTTTGGTAATTGTGTCTTTTTGGTAATTTTGTCTTTTTAAAAAAATAATTTTGTGTCTGTTTTGGTAGCCTAATTCTGTCCTTTTTTTGGTAATTATGTCTTTTTAAAAAAATAATTTTGTCTTTTATTTTTTTAGTAATTTAGTGTCTTTTAATAATTTTGTGTCTTTTTTTAATAATTCTGTGTCTTTTTTTGGTAATTGTGAATTTTTTGGTCATTTTATGTCTTTTTAAAGTAATTTAGTGTTTTTTCAGTCGTTTTGTGTGTTTTTTTCGTAATTTAGTGTCTTTTTTTGGTCATTTTGTGTTTGTTTTTTTTTTTAGTAATTTTTTGTATTTTTTTTCTGTCATTTTGATTCTGCCTCCAGTGGCCCCCAGGTAATTTGAGTTTGAGACCCCTGGTCTATACTGTGAGTATTCAATGTTGGTTTCAATGGCCGACACCTGTGTCCCTTGTACTCCTTGATGTTTCTATTTTTTCCATATAAATGTTTGCCCCCTTATTGTGAGTAGAGTTAAAGGACAGCCTAAAGCCATCTCTGTGACTGGACTATAAATTAAATTGACTATCTGCAGCACTTATTTAACAGAGAAGGCATGTATTTGCTATACTAATGTGTGATGATGATAAAAATCTTGATTTTAGCCCACCTGTCCCTTCTAGCCTGCGTGCTAGCTCATTGGTAAGGATGACATTGTGCAGCTTTGTGTTGTTGTAGACAGAATCCATGTGGTAGATCAATTTCTCGCCATGAAAATGGGCAAAGTCCACCACACCCTTCCTGTGGTTGACTGAGGAGAGGTTTACAATACGAGCCGGAGATGAACGCTTCATCAGATCTGGAGATTATGAGGCAGAGCGAGGGGAGGAAAAGGGCATGAGAAGCAAATAGAAAAAATGAAAGACAAAATATTAAATATGCCATGACAATAGGGGGACCAGGTGTGGGAATACACAGTATTTTTATCACTTGTCCCACGACCCGCAAACTGAGATGATGTCTGGATTTGATAAACTCGCCTTTCTAAAACCTTGCTTTTATCCAATGGTTGTGTTGAAAGCAGCCTATCCTCGCAGTGAAGCCAGTGGATGGTGATCATGTATGAAGGAATTTTCGGATCGATTTTAAGATTTTATTGTTTGTTTTTAAAGCTTTGAATGGACTGGCCCCACAGTACATCAAGGACCTCATCCAAATTTATACTCCAGCGCATGAATTGAGGTCCGAGGGCCAGCTCCAGCTCGTGGTCCCTAGAGCGAGACTTAAAACCAGGGGGGACAGGGCTTTCTCTGTGGTGGGCCCCAGACTCTGGACCGCCCTCCCCCTCTATGTCCCAACAGCCCCCACAGTGAAATGTTTTAAGTCTCGTCTCAAGACCCATTTTTATTCCTTGGCTTTTTAACACTGCGTGAGTTTTGTGGTCCTGTGTCTTTTATTTCTTTTACTTATTTTACTACTTTTAACTACATCTTTTATTTTATTTTACTATGTTTATCTGTTTGATTGTATTGTTTTATTTATGGCATCATTTTAGATTTATACACTTATTATTTATTGCTGATTGGTATATGGAATTGTTTGTGTTATTGTTGATTTTATGTACAGCACTTTGGAGACGTTTGTGTTGTTTAAATGTGCTATACAAATAAAGGGGGGATTGAAGGAGAATACGACTTGAAGCAATTTGTTACATGCGAGACCCACAAAAAACGCCAGGCTGAGGAAGATGCATGTCGGTCTATGGATACATTCCTCCTGAAACCAAAAGAGGATTGCCAAACAGATAAGGTAACAGCAGCTAAAATAACAAACTTTTACCCCACTGTGCAGCAATCGCAATCATACAGGTCAGCAGACTGTGGTAGTAGGCTAGCTCCGCTCAAATCTTGTCACACCGTGGTGAGATCTTGGGTTTTTTATGTTTTGGTCTCGTCACTGCTTTTATTTTGAAAAGTAGCTCTCCTCTCGTTTCAGATCACCTGCCCCTCCCTGTGTGTGTCACCTGCCTGAGTGTCTCCCCTAATTACCAATTGTGTTCACCTGGTGCTCCTTCCCTCATGTGTTAAATAGTCTGTGTCTCCCTTGTCCTGTGCCAGTGTGTCGTTTTTCGTCTCGCCAGCATTTCCACAGTTCTTGTCATCGCCACAGTCATCTGCCTTGCTTCGTTTTCAAGTTTGTTCTCCTCGTAAGAGTGATTTTCTTTTGTAAATTTTCACAGCTTAGCTGCTCCCTTAGTTGTTAGTTGTTTAGATTGCCTTTTGTTATTCCTCCTTAAGAGTGATTTTGAGTTAATTAGTTTTTCTCCCTTAGATTGTTCCTCCATTTTACGGAGTGATTTTTAGTTTAGTCTTTTTCCCTGTTAGGTCATTTCCTCCCTTTTGGAGCGCCTTTTGTTTTAGTATTTTATTTTGTCCCTTTTTCCCCCCTTCCCTTGTCTAGTTGTTTGTTCTTTATCCCGTAGGATAGTTTGCCCTGAGTTTCAGGATAGTCAGGAGTTTTGTGTTTTTCCCTCTTTTTAGGGATTATTAGTGTTAGGTCTTCTAGACTGTTAATGTTCATAGCCCTTTTGTTTCCTCTGTTCGGGGAGTTCCTCTTGCTGACTAAGTACCAAAATAAAGTGCTTTTGACATACTCTATCTCTGCGTCTGAGTCCTGCTTCGAGACCGGCCTGACAAATCTCATGTGGACCTACAAAAGCAGTGACCATAGTTACAGATGTCTCTTTGTTTGAGAGAGCTGAACAGACCAGTGGTTCGAGGTGATTAGACAGTGCATACAGCACATATTTCAGTGGCATCAGATGCTTCAAATCATGGCGCGACAAAACTTGTTTTGTTGTATGCAGAACAGGAACATTTCTTTAAAAAAACTGTTGAATACTGTATATTTATTCAAGCAAATGATTGGATAAATACTGTGAAAATTTAGCTTCCTTGTTTGTTTTGTTTAGGAGTTGAAAAAACAAAGTGTATTTATTAAGTATCTAGAATAACCTGCACAGTGTGAATGATCAAATAAACCTGCAGTAAAGCATTTGTGTTATTTATAAGTGAAAGGTTTTAACAGATATGTTTAGGGTTAGATGGACAATATAACAAAATCTAAACTATGTCTCGACATCACGGTAACATGTCCCACACAAACATACTCTTTGTCCCACATTTGGCTTTTTGGCACCTGGTCACCCTATATGACAATGGTATGTAATCATTTCATATCCATTATTTATCTTCTGTGTTAAAGAGCGAGTGCAGAGTCCTACCCAGCAGCAGGTTGGTGAGGAGAAATGGTCCCAGGACGTTGGTGGCATAAGAAGCTTCAAACCCATCTTTGGTTATCTGCCTGGGTAAACCTGCCAGCATAATTAAAAAAATATGCGACTGGATTTTACTAATTAGATTAGATACAAATGTACACACGTAAATATGCACAAAACAAACATTTGTAATTCTATATTCAGAAGTGCCTCAGATGCAACATAGTCTCACAGAAATCCGTGAAATAGCCACGGATTTCGCTTAACTCAAAATCCGTGGAATAGCCACGGAATCGCTCAAATTTCCGTGAAACTGACACGGATTTTGGCTACAATGCAAGTTAATGACATATGTCATATTTTTCTGGCGAGATCTTCAACACAAAGTGATTATGTACATTCACTGAGTGAATATTTAGAAAATAAAACATATATTTCTCGCTAGAAATGTGATCAAAATCCATTTTTATGCAGAAACTAAGTCAAAATATTGATTTTTTTCACTAAAAATGAGAGAACTGTCCGCCATGTTTTTTATTCTGACCGCCAGAACCTTGAAAGTCACGTGACTTGGAACAAACCAATAGGAACAAATATCCATGGAATAGCCACGGGATATGACTGTCTTTAACATTTGAGTGATTCCGTGGCTATTCCACGGATTTCTGTGAGACCAGGTTCCTCAGATGGCATAATGCATTTTGTGAACAATACAACTAACCTGAACATAACCTAACCTTACCTCACACACACACACACACACACACACACACACACACACACACACACACACACACACAGAGGATGCCACTTGAAATGAACCCTTTGCTGATTTGAATTTTTGGAGCAGTGCCTGTGTCCAATGACCACACTGTAAACAATTGTCTTGTAAATTAACAGTAAAATACTGGCAGCAGGGTTGCCAGCATTCTACTGTTAATTTTACAGTTCCTCCTGTTATTTATTTTACAGTACTGTGAAAAAACCACATACTGAATTACAGTAAAATCCTGCATTTCATTAATTTTTACAGTAGACTAAAACACAGTATAGTGCTGAAGCTAGTTGCAATATTGTTGCAGTATACAATGCAGTCATTTTTTGTAAATGAGCATATTACTGTCTGAAAGCCAATAACTACGAATTAAGCGCTGTCTTCACTGTAACCTCAGTAATTTTAATAATATTACCATATACTGAATGAGTTAGTTAAGTAAAATACAGCCATTAAAATGTGGACAAGAAGAGACTTAGAAAATATCATATATATATATCATATATTTTATGGGAAACGACAAGCTACCTATAAATGTTGCCCAGAATGCATTGTTTTCTACAGTATAATACCTTTTTAATGGAAAACAGTATGTTAACCCATAAGAACTCACGGTGACACGGGTGTCACAAACATTTTAAATGTTCTAGTAATGTTCATGTATGTTTTCTCAAGTACATAAGTGTGTTTTTCAGTGTTTTGCAGCTACAGTAGGTTATTGAGAAGCTGTCCAATCAGGCAGTTTTATTTATATTTATTTATTATTGATTTATTATCATTTTGTTACTTAAAAACAAATCTGAAATGGAATTTGTTGTCTAACAGCACTATTCTGGTCACAATAATGATATATGTTATGGAGATTAAAACAAAAAGGCAAATGGTTTTTTGTTTTATGTATAATTGATTTATTATTATTTTGTTACTTAAAAAAAAGGAAAAAATGTGTCTCTAAGCAGAAAATGTGTCTAGTTTATTCATTTAAAAATAAGAAATACATATATACCATAACAGCCCAATGTAACGTATATATGTCACATCACAGATATTTGACATTTAGGGGTAGCATTTTTTAAAACATCATAAATGTGTTCTATGTGGTCCACTTGTTCTTTGGTATATCCCCCATAATGTTCCATTAAGGATTACTGGGTCTGGGTTCTTATGGGTTAATGTCACAATTTGGCTTTTTACTAACAGCAATCTGTTACAGAGCAGTATAAGTGTAATTTTTCTGTGTGCATGCATCACCTGATACTCCAGCATTGTTGACAAGAATGTGAAGAGCTTTCTCCTCCTCAAGAATCCCCTTACAAAATTCCCTGACAGAGTCCTGGGACATCAAATCCACAAGACGAAGGTGGACGTCAGCGTTCCCTGTTTTCTCCCTGATTTCCTCAAGCGCGTCTGTCCCTCGGGTCTTGCTTCGGCAGGCTAAGATCACTCGGGCCCCACGACGTGCAAAGTCCAATGCAATAAACTTTCCAACTCCTAGCAGAGTGGAAGACAGCAAAAAAAGAAGAAGTTTGCAATACTAAATAACAAAAAATATTCAAAGAGCATAAAGCACCTTTTAACCCATAAGAACCCATGGTGACACCCGTGTATCAAGCACTTTAAATCTTCTAGAATCTCCCATATTCAGCTTTATGCTTCACCTTAACTCATTAAATCCCTAAGAGACGTATACTGTGTGACAGGAAACAGAAATGTGTAAAAGTAGCTCATTTTAAAAAGCATATTTTTTGTTACTAGGCTAAGTTTAAACCCATTTAATGATTCTAATCCATTAATAGTTGTGTCCTGTGTTGCATTTAACTTGTTCTGACCATATTTCCTGAACAAATTAAAGTCACAATTTTGATAAATGTTATGGAGATGCAAAATAAAAAGGCAAATTTGTGTCTCTGTAAGCAGAAAATGTGTCCTTTTTTTTCTATTTTAAAATAAGAAACATCATTAACATAAATACCATAAACGCACATTGTAACATATATGTCACATCACAGATCTTTGACATTTAGGGGTAGTATTTTTTTAAAAAACATCAGAAATGTGTTCTATGTGGTCCACTTATAGAACACATCCTTTAAGGATAACTGGCTCTGGGTTCTTATGGGTTAAAGCAAGCCATTCTTTTTTAAAGTCCCCACATTGGTGCATGCATTGTACTGGTACAAAGGCACAGTCCACAGTTCAGTTATTGGTCCCTGGTCCCAGGGTGGTGCTACAATATGTTTAACTTTTGTAAATCATTCAATTAACATTGATACTTTTTTTTTTTTTTTCCACAATATTTTTATTGAATTTTACACATTTATAGACAGCAGTGGAACATGATCACCAAGTTACATTTCTCATAAAAAAAAGATACATCACATTTCACATATTCCACATAACACAAGTAAATTGACAAACAAAACCAGACAAAACAAAACAAAAGAGAAAAACAACAACAACAACCAAACAAAAAAAAAAAAAAAACCAAACAAACAAACTCAGCAACAACTCAGCACCTCACAACCGAGTCAAAGTGAATGCGCACTCTGATTTGCAAGAAAGTTCAATAAGGGTCTCCACACTTTTTCAAATTCCTCCGCTTTTCCTCTGGTTATATAAGTCAGTCTTTCCAGCACCACAGAGGACGCCATCTCCTTCACCCACACGTTTATTGAAGGTATATCCACTTTTTCCCAAGATATAGCTATCATTCTCCTGGCCTGCAGGAGTCCAAAGTCAATCAAAGTTGACTGTTCAGAGCTGACTACACAATTGTCCGGGTATATACCCAGTACACACAGCTTTGCCTGGTGGGGCAAATTCACTCCCACAATCCTAGATATATACTCAACAACTTTCACCCAGTATTCATTTAATTTTGGACACTCCCATACACAATGGTACAGGGTGCCTTTTCCTTCCAAACATTTAATACAAGTATCTGGAACATCAGGGCACCAACGATTCAATTTCACCAGGGTAATGTAAGTTCTCATCAACCACTTGTATTGCAATAGTTTCATTCTAGTATTGATTGATTGTTTTTGAGCTTTTAAGCATGCCATTTCCCAGTCAGCTTCATGTATATCTTCTTGAAGATCTACTCTCCATGCCTCAAGCCTGTCAGTACTAGATTCCTTATCATATGACATCAAAGCTGTATAGAATAGAGAAATCTGACCTCTCCCATATAAATACATTGATACTTTTATTATTGTTACATTTTATTATTATTGTTATTAATTCTAATTTAAATATTTGCCTATAACCAAACTTGCTCCAACCAATGCCCAACAAATAATGTATAAAACTTTTGCCGGATGTTCACGATGAAGATATTCCTTAAAATCAGATCCTCTGATTTCATCAATTTTTATCATCTTTTCCAGGGCCAGGTTGTGGGGGAGCAGGCTAAGCAGACGTCCCACTCCCCAGCCACAATGTCCAGCTACTCATGGGGGACCCGAGGCATTGACAGGCCGGATGAAACACATAATCCCTCCAGCTCGTACTGGGTTGATCAAATACTTTTATAAATGTCAGAACAGATCGGGAGGGCAAGAGTTGCCAACGGGAAGAAAATACGAGGGATAAAAGCGGTAAAATGCCATTACAGATAAATATAAACTTCCCTCACTGGCGTATAGTTGCCACATTCAATTTGTTAGGTTGATATTACGCTCCTGTGTCATTACCCACTAGGAATGAAACCGGATAAATTCAACCAACCTGTATTGGCTCCTGTCACTATACAAGTCTTTCCTTGCAGGCGCACGGGACATGCCCGAGGGTCCCAGCGTCCCCTGCGCTGAAGGCGCACGACGAGCGCCAGCAGCGCCGTGAAAGCTGCCCACAGTGGGTGACAAAGTACATCCAGATAAGCCATCGCGCCGTCAGAGCTGAACGTCCGGCAGCCTGGAGTAAAAATAGTGATCTGGGAGCTGCTGCCAGTATGCACCAGCCCCAAGTAGGTGTTCCCACAGCAATGGTACAATCAGATTTGAGCAGAGGTGGACTGGTGTTGAATAGCTCTTCGTCATGCAAAACATCTGGTTTGAATGTTCTTTGTCATAATCCATGAACATGGACGCCACTGAGACGCAGAAAACACACTGAAAGCAGCTCAGATTATTTTTCTCAGCAGATAACGTCATAACAGGAGTAGCACGTATCTTGTAATTGTAGTTGGCACACTTTAAACGTTAACTTTGGTCAAATAAAATATACACATTAATGCACCAGCAGCCTACTGTTAATTAAAATGCAGTACAGGCCAAAATTTTGGACACACCCATCTCATTCAATGCGTTTTTCTTTATTTTCATGACTATTTACATTGTAGATTCTCACTGAATGCATCAAAACTATGAATGAACACATATGGAATTATGTACTTAACAAAAAAAGTGTGAAATAACTGAAAACATGTCTTGTATTTTAGATTCCTCAAAGTAACCACCCTTTGCTTACTAGAATATAAGACATGTTTTCAGTTATTTCACACTTTTTTGTTAAGTACATAATTCCACGTGTGTTCATTAATAGTTTTTGATGAATTTACAATGTCAATAGTCATGAAAATAAAGGAAACACATTGAATGAGAAGGTGTGTCCAAACTTTTGGCCTGTACTGTACATGTTGAATTTAAATACAACCATTTTGTTTGGATAGCACAATATCAAACAAAAGCAGTGCTGAATGCTTTACATAAAAAACAAAATAAAACCTCAGATATAAAAGTATAATACTGACAAGCACCATGTTTATGCACATTAGCAGTTTAACTTTTGCTGACCTCATAGTCTCAAGAACTGAAACTATAATTGTTTGTTTCCTTTTTCCAGAAAGGAAGTTTACCTTAAAGGAATAGTACACCTCAAAATAAAATAAACATTTCCTCTGAAGGAAGGGATGTGGATTATCTTGAGTAATGAGTCATGTTCTCATTGTTGTTGGGTTTTTTAAAAAATATATTTTTGGCGCTTTGAGCAACACAAGTGTACAATATTGCTATATTACACACTAGGCAACTCTCACCAAAACTATCCAGATTGACAAAACATCATGATAAGTAAACAAACAATTTTTGGGATGTACCTTTCCTTTAAGCAGAGCTTTGAATACAACAGCAGGACTCTACTTGTAGTGGTGTATTTTCCACCTGGTACCAGTCCTTTTATTTAAGTAAATGATCTACAAACTTCTTCCACCACATATGCCACTTATCAATGAAGAGAGATATGGAAATTGTTACTTTTTGTATCAAAGTTTAAATCAAGTTTCTCCCAAATTCATGACTAGATGGCTCTGTGAAACTGTGCAGCAGTCAAGAAAAGCAGAAACAATAGAAACACATCTGGTTGTATCAAAACCAAAATGGTTTTCCTGTTTTTTGTTTTATGTATTTATTTATTTATTAAAGATGGGAGTAACAGGAAGATGATATGTTTCCAACAATCTTGCATCTGGCTATGTTTGGAACTTTTGTGTCTTATGGGTACTTGAATCTTGTTCCTAAATCACTGCAGTTCATCTCTTCAGCCACTAGAGGTCACACACCAACAAGTTGTGTTGATATTGAGTAGAAGTTGGACCAATTAGGCTGAATCAATCAATTTGTCACATGAAATTATATTACACACAACTTCAGTGAAATGTGATCCCATCAGTTCCTTCAATGTACATTAAAATTAAGTGTAATAATAAATATGTTTATAGTTGAGGACAGTAGAGGAGAATTTCCCTCATGTAAATATATGATTATTATTCATTCTTTCATATTTAGTTGAATGCTTTCGCTGATGATTTATGAAATCAAATCTTTCAAACTGTGTTAATGTCTGAGATGATTTCATGTTCTTTAGACTTGTGCATGATAATAAAACATTTAGATTTATGCCTGATGACAATACATCCGAGTGATCCTGCAGTGCTAAAACTTCAGTTAAAGAGTAACTCCACACTAGTTGGACAGGGTCTTCTGGAAAAACTTATCCATGCATTTATTTTTAGTAGGTTGGATTACTGCAATGGCATCTTCACAAGTCTCAACAAAAAATCAATCAGGAGTCCTCACAAACACCAGGAAACTGGATCATATTACACCGGTCCTTCAATCACTACACTGGCTTCCTGTGAGTCAGAGGATAGATTTTAAAATCTTGCTGCTGGTCTACAAAGCTCTGAATTGTCTCGGATCAAATTACATGCTTGATCTGCTCCCTCTCTACGAAGCATCCAGACCCCTTAGGTGATCTGGAACTGGTTTGTTGCGTGTCCCAAAAACAAGGACTGAGCAGGTGAGGCAGCTTTCAGTTATTATGCTCCTCACCTGTGGAACAAACTACCTGTAGATCTGAGGTCAGCTCCTTTAAATCAGGACTGAAAACACTATTGTTTACTGCAGCGTACTCTTAACTTTAACACTTATCTGCTCTACTCTACTGCCCTTACTTTTTAACTACACAATGTTTGACTTGTGCTTTTTATTATTTTATCTCTTTTTTTATCCTGCTGTATCTTCCCTGTTTTAATTGACTGTTTTTACTGTTTTCAATTGTGTCTTGCTGTTTTTAATGTGTATGTAAAGCACTTTGAATTACCTTGTGTTGAATTGTGCTAAACAAATAAACTTGCCTTGCCTTGCCTTGCCTTGATCCTGCAGTGCTAAAACTTCAGTTAAAGAGTAACTCCACACTAGTTCTAGCATAAAGCAATGCTGTTCCGGCCTCTGATTTTATTCTATTTTATTTTATTGTTTTTACTGTTTTTAGTATTTTATTCTTTTTATTGTTTTGATTTATACCCAGTTGTGTATGATTTATTCTATTTTAATAACTGTACAGCACTTTGGTCAACTGAGGTTGTTTTTAAATGTGCTCTATAAATAAACTTTGACTTGACTTGACTTGACTTGATGAAAGGTTAAGGTCTGTTGAATCTCTGAACACACCCATGATCAAAGTGTCAAGTGTGGCCTGTTGTACACATCACTGCTGCACAGAATGAAAAGAACTACAACTAAATCATTTGACAACCAGACACCACAGGTTACCTGAACCACCCAAGATGCCGTAAACATGCACTACAGACTGCAGTCTGCATAGACAATATAAAATCAGAAGCCTATAGTGTAAGAAGAGCAATACAATTCAAACTCGAAGTTCAAAGAAGTTTATTGTCAAATGCACAGTAGAAAACAGGTTTGATTTCTTTGCTGTCCACAATGAATTCAGAACAATAAGAATGATAGAAAATATAAAAATAACAAAACAAAGCAATTTATAAAAGTCAGCATGTGCAAAATACAATACAAATATAAATCATACATACATACACTACTGGTCAAAAGTTTTAGAAAACACCAACTTTTCCAGAATTTAATTGAAAATGATGCAGTTTAATGTCTCAGTGTACTCTGAAATTAATGCACATTTGCAACATTTAAAATTCTTTATTGAGCATGATAGTGTTTTGAAAGTAAAAAAAAAGATTCAAAATCACATTTTCTGTTGGACTAAAGGACTAAAAAAAGACACAAAATGACAAAAAAGACACCAAAAGACACAAAATGACTAAAAAAATGACACAAAATGACCAAAAAAAGACACAAAATGACTTACAAAGACATGAAAAGAATTAAAAAATGGACAAAATAGCCCAAGACTCCATAGAGTTAAGTTGTTAACCCATTTCTTGTTCCCTGAAAAAGGCCTACTTGTATAATTCTGAAATGTACATTATTTTTCAGTTTTGGTTAAGCTTACCTTTTTTTATTTACCTCTGGCAGTTCACCACTTACCTTTGTACCCTTTCAAGCTGTTCATTTGACTTGAACTGCTTGAATTTCAATAAAAAACTGGAAAAATTGGGGTGTTCTAAAACTTTTGACTGGTAGTGTATATTAAGTGCAAAGTAATGCGCAAATGTAAAAACAAACAGTCAAGTATAGTTGCATGAGGTAGACCACAATTATAGACTCCTGTCAGCTGTTCAGGAGTTCGATAGCAGTGGGAAAAAAAGAGATCTTTTTCCTGGAAGTCCTGCATCTCATACTTCTGTACCTCTGGCCTGAGGGTAGAAGTGTTAACAGTGTGTTGGGAGGTGGGGAGGGTCTTTGAGGATAGAGACAGCTCTCCTGTGGACTGGTAGATGCTCTGCAAGGAGGGCAGTGGATAGGGGTGTGCCATATCGTATCGTTCACGATAATATCGGTATATTTTTTTTATGGTTAGAAAAAATGCATATCATGATATTGGCAACATTCCTACTTCTTGATGTAGTGGCGTAAGGTTAATATGAACTAACAATTAAAGTTGTTTTAATCACAAAAAGCTACTTGCTCTCTGTTGCTAAACACATGCAGCTTTCAAAATAAGAGCACAGTGTGTTAACAGAATCCACCACAGAACTTACAAGAAGACTGTCAAAATAAGATGCCTTAAATAAAACATACAAGAACCTTTATTTCCTTTACAAAACGTCATTAAAATATGCCCCCGGAACCCCTAAATGGATATTTTTATTATTTGCTCAGACTCAAGAGTAATTTTTTTTGTATTTGGCAACTGTTGAGATTTGCACTTCACACTTCAGATTTTTATTTATTCATACAGACAAAAAAAATCATATTTTCTATATCTTTTTAAGTATTTCGTAATATTGTCAAGAATATCGTTATCGCAAAAATAGCCTGAAATATCGGGATATTCTTTTAGGGCCATATCGCCCAGCCCTAGCAGTGGAGTCCTGGTGATTTTACCAGCAGTCTTCACCTTCGCAGGCGTTCCATATCAGTGGTGCTGCTGGTGAGTAAAGGAGGCAAAAATGGAAATTGGAAGTACAACTCCTGAAGGGCAATCCCAGGAGCATGTGGCAAGGGTGTGAGAAGTGCAGAATCGTTTATAGCAAGTAAACCAACCAACTTTTATGCTCGCTTTTGGCGCCATCTGCAGTCCAAAGGAGAGGTTAAAGTTGCAATGTGTAAGATGCTGCCATGATTTGTACACTGTAAAAAAGGTTTGTAGAAATAACAGTAATACACTGTCAAATACATCAGAAATAGGGCATAAAATGAAAAATTGTATATCACCATAATAGACACTTTTAATTACCGTAAATCAAAGAATGGTACAAAACTTTTACTTTTTTCTGTCATAAACTGGAAGAAACACACAGTTTTGCTGGAAAATATAACATTTTCATACAAAATGTATGGAGAAATACCATGATGTGTGAATGAATGACACAAAATAACAGGATTGAAGATTAAATTACAGTTTTTGCTGATATTTACATTTAAATTTGAAATAGAAAATCCACTCACTGTAATTTTTATGGTGAAGTTCTGGCAACCACAGCTGCCGGTATTTTTCCGTAAATTAAACAGATTATTTTTTACAGTGTAGTTTAAAATACACTCCCAATAAAATCTTAAGACCGGGGGAAAAGTATTCACATTTCGCGTTGGTAAAACATAAGTGGGTTGTAAGTAAAACTTCAGCTGATGAAAAGCCTGTTTTAGTTGCATTTTACCTTGTGGAAGTAACCTTTGGTTTCTTTTGCGTTCTCTCCTTGGCTTCTCTGTTTTACCAGCCTACATATTGTAATTCTCTAGCCTTTTCTCAGCCTGTTTATTTGCCTTATTGTTTAACTGGTGATCTGTAGCTATATTATACAAAGCTGTTATTTGTAGCTAGTAAGAGCTAATTCGAAGTTGCTTTGTTCCCCTGAGCTGTGGGAGTGGCTTTTTGGTTTAAATCTAGTCACAAGTCTAAACATTTGGGGCTGCTGGTGGCTTTCCTCTTGGGACATTGTTACCTCTCCATTCCCTGACCATGACGACTTTCTCCATCCCGGTTAGAGTCTCTACTTGTAGATACTTTAAACCAGCTATTCTCAACCTTGGGGTCGGGACCCCAGTTGGGGTCGCGAGATGATTTATGGGGGTCGCCAAATCATTTTGGAAGTCAGCTCCGTCTCCACTGTGTTAAAGTGTTCATGTGTTAATGTGTTTTAGTCTTTTTGGCCACTTAATGTCTTTATTTTTTTTGGTCATTTTGTGTCTTTTTTTGATCATTTTGTGGTCAATTTATGTCTTTTTTTGATCATTTTGTGGTCAATTTGTGACTTTTTTGGTCATTTTATTTCTTTTTTTTGGGTCATTTTGTGTCTTTTTTAGCCATTTTGTGTCTTTTTTGGGTCATTTTGTTTCTTTTTTGGGTCATTTTGTGTCTTTTTTGGTCATTTTGTGTGTTTTTTGATCATTTTGTGGTCAATTTGTGTCTTTTTTTTGGTCATTTTGTTTCTTTTTTGGGTGATCTGAACTGTGCGTGTGAGATTGTGTTCAGTGAGCGGGGGTTGCGGACAACATGCATGTTAAATTGGGGGTCGCGACTCAAAAAGGTTGAGAACTACTGGTTTAAACCACACCTATGCTACCATACTTACCACAATCTTGTACAGTTCATCTCTGGCTTCGCTGCCCAGCAATCACTGGACTTCCTTGTCCTCACTGAGACGTGGTTAACACCAACCAACTCTTTCACTCAGGCAGCTCTTTCTGCTGCCTTCTCCTTTTCACTCACTACTAGATCCACTGGTAGGGGGGGAGGAACAGGTCTTCTCATCAAACGTGATTGGAAATTCTCCCTCTGTTATAAGAATTTTTCAGAGTGACCCTTCAATAAAGACAGTTGGATTCAAAGTATCTAAGTTTAAGTTGAATTTAATTAAAGTCTTGTACAAGAGGAGCGTTTAAATCATGCAACACAGCGAGTAAGGTTACAGAGAAAAAGGCTCATATGATAGTCAAAACTGTTGTCTTAGGCCCCGTTCACACGAGGACGGTCTGAACAGAAGACGCAAAAGTGGCGTCGCGTCTTCACTTTTTATTCCTCATTTAGACGAGCATTTTCAGGAGGAAATCTGCTGCATACGGTGACGCAAAAGTGTGTGAAATTGGATTGTATGCAGCCAGGCGGGATCACTTAAAGCCATAAGAGCATCTTTGGGTATGCAGAAGTTTTCACGCCACACATTTTCATCAGCTACTCCTTCCACAAAGTTCTCCACCATCACTAGATCTCCCAGGTCTCGTTCACAGCCGTCTGGCTCGCCTCCGACCAATTGCTGCATCCAGAATGTGATGGAGGTAATTCCAGATCCTTCTCTGTTCACTAATACTATCTGTACATATCCTGTACATTTGGTGGAAAGACTCCTGTAAGTTTATTAGAGCTGCCAGAGCAGCTTGAAGGTCCCACCATGGAAATAATCCCACGTTTGTTTATTTTCCTTTACTGGAGCATGTATGTGACGTAAACACATACGTGATGTGAGCAGATCAGATCAGAGTTTTGTGTCTTGTCAGTGTAGACGACACGCTACGGAGGAGAGGATTTAACTTTTACACTTTGGAAGGTGGTTTCAAATTTTTGCGTCTTTAAGCCCCAAAACGCCGTCACTGTCTAAACGAAAGGCACTTCCGATAAAATATTTTGTCGTTTTCACCCGCGAGCGTCCTCGTGTGAACAGGGCCTTATATGCCTCCTATAGTGGGAGGTTTCCAACGCCTAGTTGACTGTCTGACACAGATGCTGTTATTCTCAGTTCCCCAAAGTCAAAGGTACGATCAGCAGAAATACGTCTGACCAGTGTCTGACTCCCCCTGTCATGTGTACTTCCCTCTATCTTAACATATAGTTAACCTTATCTAGCCTGCCAGCCTTTAGCAGAAGCACTGGTCTGATGTAACCCAAAGCCAGTATCTCTACATACAGCAGACAGGATCACATTTGCTTAGTATGATTAAAATGTAGGAAAAACCCCAGATTAATACAAATTTTGGTAACACTTCCTATGAACACTACATATATAGTGCATTATGAGTGCATTCATAGTGAATTACAATGCTCATTATAATCAATCATAATGCATTATGACTGCACTCATAAACACATATAAAGCTTCATGATGCACTATATCAACAGTTATAAATATAGCTTATAATGACTTATAAATCCAAGTGTCTTATGAGTGCTCTTGACTGGTTATAAACTACAGGCTGACTGATGAGGCTTATAATACATTACAACTACTCATACCCCTCTATACACACACCTCAACAATCAATTGTTATAAGGACTCATAGGATGCCATAAGTATAAATAAATGATCAATGTATGCTTTAAGTAAAGTGAGGTTCATATAGACGCATCTATAATGCAGTATAGCTAATCATGATGTTTCATGATGAATCATGAAACATCATGATTAGCTATACTGCATTATATGCGGGATATGAGTAGTTGTAATGTATTATAAGCCTCATCAGTCAGCCTGTAGTTTATAACCAGTCAAGAGCACTCATAAGACACTTGGATTTATAAGTCATTATAAGCTATATTTATAACTGTTGATATAGTGCATCATGAAGCTTTATGTGTTTATGAATGCAGTCATAATGCATTATGATTGATTATAATGAGCATTATAATTCACTATGAATGCGCTCATAATGCACTATAGATGTAGTCTTCATAGAAAGTGTTACCCAAATGGTAATAACACCCTCCATCGACTCCCACAGTTTTCCCCACGGTTCTTCGGATTCCATGCTGTAACCATAACTTCTCCCTCACCAATAACCATTGTTGGAGAATTTCTGGGGAAGCTTGACGTCCAAGATGGCCCGCCACTTGTTCTTCTCGGTGACTTTAACATCCAGCTCGAGAAGTCACTAGACTTACTACTTCTAATCTCCTCCTTCGCTCTTTTTCTCAATCCATCACCACCTAGTCACAAAGCTGGCAACAACCTAGATCTCATTTTCACCAGGAGCTGCTCTACCACTAACCTTTCTATAACCCCACTTCATGTCTCTGATCACTACTTCATCAATTTCTTGCTCCCACTCTCCCAACCGGTTGGTCTGTCTTCATCGACAGACACTGTACTTGTCTGTCGTAACCTTCGCTCTCTCCCTCCCTCTGCTCTGGCTTTATCTGTTCTTTCCTCCCTTCCTTCATCCGACTCATACTTGGACTCAGATGCAGATAGGCAGCAGTAATTTATTTATCTGAATAGATTTCTCTTTGACAGCAATGATAAATAAACAAGCTATGAACTTCTAGAAGGTCCGAAGACACACCATGAACACAAAACAAAAAGCGCTCCCGAAGAAGGAAAAAACTACTCTGATCTTACAGGAAATATTCTATGAAAATTAAGAAACAAAACAAAATCACTACGAAGAGGAAAAGCTCACAGGCTAAGAAACTATCTACTCTAATCTAGGTTATAAAATTAACAAACAGAAAACACTGATAAACTAAACTGATAACTAAACAATCTCCCTCTAGCTCTTCTTTGCTGGGTTCTTATCTGATGCCTATGAATGTGGCAAATTATCAAAGAAGTGATGATCTTAAAGGGGTAAAATCACATAATCTGATCAACTGAGGTGGCCGGCATCATGAGGAGATGATTTAGGCAAAAAAAAAAAGAAATTGAGAAAAAATTACGATTATTTTAGCAGTGTGACGATAAGCCTTATGAGAAATGTGTCTCAGAAGGTCAACTGATTAATTTGTGTTCTAACGTAGCAAAGTGATTTCTGCTACTTCAGAAAACACAAGCCAACGAAGAAATGATGATCACTTCTTCGACAATATGTCCATTATGATGCATGGAAAAAAGCCTGCAAATGAATGACACACAAGCAAATTCAGTAACACATTTAACCAATTTAACAGCAGACACACTCACAGATGTTTCCAGGTGACACTTTATTTACATGGAGTCATGCAATCAGAAGTTCTGAAATACCATGCTTCTGGCATATTCATCGGTTTTTATTGACACAGAGAAACTACTTATGTTTTGGCTGCAATATTTGGATAGTCTTTATGTTTCATGCTATAGTAACAGGCAATTTTCCATAGGCAAGGTTTAATAGAGTTCTGTAAAATCAATTGTTGTTAACATATGAGGAAATGTAAAGAACCAGAACAGCCAGTTTTTGTAAATTTCCACTGTGAAGTCCAGATGGAGTGTGAACTGTGAAGCTCTCCCCTTAATCAATACTTCCTGTTGTTTTGATCGTTTCCCCCCACTGCCCTGTACTTTGTTACAATTGCAAGTGAAAATATTTACATAAACCATACTTAAATCAATATGGACCAGAATGGTATGTTGTTCATGAAAAATTATAACAATACTGTCATCACTTTTTTACACAGTGAGCCAATCACCCTGTAATACATTTCACAGAGAAACGTTCTTGGTAAGCACTGCAATGCAAAACCTGCACATCTTGCACATATACACTACTGGTCAAAAGTTTTAGAACACACCAACTTTTCCAGAATTTAATTGAAAATGATGCAGTTTAATGTCTCAGTGTACCCTGAAATTAATGCACATTTGCAACATTTAAAATTCTTTATTGAGCATGATAGTGTTTTGAAAATAAAAAAAAGATTCAAAATCACATTTTATGTTGAACTAAAGGACTAAAAAAAGACACAAAATGACCAAAAAAAGACACAAAATGACCAAAAAAAAAGACACAAAATTAATTACAAAGACATGAAAAGAATTCAAAAATGGACAAAATAGCCCAAGAATCTTTCATTCTATTTCATTCTGAAATGTACATTATTTTTCAGTTTTGGTTAAGCTTACCTTTTTTTATTTACCTCTGGCAGTTCACCACTTACCTTCGTACCCTTTCAAGCTGTTCATTTGACTTGAACTGCTTGAATTTCAATAAAAAATGGAAAAATTGGGGTGTTCTAAAACTTTTGATAGTGTACATTCACTGATAAAGCACTAGAAGTGAAACAAATGATTTATCTCAAACTGAATCTATATATAAGAAGACTATGATAGATTTTAGATTTTAAAAACTCTTTACAAATGTGCATCTACAAGGAGAAACAGTTGAATATCATGTATAACATAAATTCTTTTGTCAATGATGAGGGATTATTAATATTTCTTGGTGCAGCAGGTTAATCTTTAACATTTTCCTTTTGCCCTTTTAATGCATAGCTATTGGGGGATGGGTCCCACTGTGTATGTCTGAACATATCCGGGAGGAGGGGGTGGGGTTAAGGCTATATAAGGTGGACAAACCCCCAATGGGTACAAGTGACAGCGAGAGGGAGACACACAAAGAGAGTGGAGGAGACACGTTAGAGGGGGAGGAAGAAAAAGAGAAACTGACTTGTTTGTGGACTACCGTGTGACATGGGAGGAGGCGCTACTTGAGAATCTTCAAGGGAGACTTAATATTTTGCTAACTTAACTCAAGGGTGGTAAAGAAGAGAAGAAGAAGAAATGAAGGACTTGGTGCAGTCAGTAGAACTAGGGGTCTCTCAGCGGAAAAGAGTCAATGTAACTCGACCCAAAGTTTGGCTAAAGAATGAATGTTTTCGTGTGGCACTCGCTGAAACCCTTTGCACGTATGTCATGATGGTAAGAAAGACTTAATGTGATAATGTGTGATTTTAAACTGCCAAAAAACGTCTGTTAGTGACACTTTCTTCTCTCTGTATTGAACATCGTGGTATGCTTATCTACAACAACCACATTCCATTAATTATTAATGTCGTGCTCTTGACCCTGATAACATGCCCCCTCTGCCAAACATACACGCAAATTTCAGTCACATGGTGGGGGTTGTGGCTGGGTATTGGTGGGCTCCAGTGGGTGAACCAGGAAATCTAGTTTTACCAGAGGAGTGGTCAGGCAGTGGGCCACATGGGGTGAGGGGTGCAAAAGTCACATGTTGTGTGTCAGCTGTTACAATAAACCCTTTACTTAGAAACCGGAAAGAAATAAAAACAGACACACACACGGTTAACAGATGCTGGTGAGCATCAACAGGAATTTAGTTTTGCTGAACTTCTTGGAAATCCAAACTGACTTTTAACCTAAATACACGTGACTTTCGTCAGAGAAACCACGTTTCCTGTTTTCTGACAGAATGTTTTTTTCAAAAACTGGGACCACAAGCTCTTTTACCAAGTGAAAGTTAAATAAAAGAGTTCATCTCAGGTGATTTTTTCATTTACAGGACCATAGTGAAACATTTTTTCACAAAACCCTGATTAATCAGTTACACCCTTGCTGACACACCAACTTAACTTGCACAACCTATAATTTCATGTCCATTATCTTGCAATCATGGAAGAAATGATTAGACTGCCCTTGTTTTCTCCTTGCTTACTTGTTCATTTAATGCCTGGAACAACTAAAGGTACATCTGTTTGGACAAATATAATGATAACAACAAAAAATAGCTCATAAGAGTTTAATTTAAGAGCTGATATCTAGACATTTTCCATGGTTTTCTTGATTATGATTTTGATTATTATCAAGAAAAATCAGCTCTTAAATTAAACTTTTATGAGCTATATTTGTTGTTATCATTATATTTGTCCAAACAAATGTACCTTTAGTTGTACCAGGCATTAAAATGAACAAGAAATTGAAGAAAAAGGGTGGTCTAATATTTTTTTTCCATGATGGTATTGTCTTACTGTAATTTGCTTCTCTTTAACTGTCATCTGAGACTTTGTGTGTGCACGATTACTTCTCTCTGTGTCCTGCAGGCATTTGGCTTGGGGTCTGTGGCCCAGGTAGTGACAGGACAGGGTGCGTTCGGAGAGTACCTCAGCATCAATCTGGGTTTTGGACTGGGTGTTGCTATGGGGGTTCATGTAGGAGGGAAGGTCTCAGGTATGAGAAGTTATCCTTTTTAACCACACTATTAAAGGGACATTTCAGCTTAACATCAAAAATACACATTTTTTGCCTTACTTGCATTGCTATTCATCAATCTAGATTGTTTTGGTGTGAATAAGTGGCAACCTGTGGGTCTAAAAAGTAAAAGCCAATGTGGAAGTGCCTTAATCCTGCATTCTTTCTAATGGCCAGCAGGGGGCGACTACACCTGTTACATAGAAAAGTCAATTTGTGTGAAAGTCAGTAGGAAAATGACCATACTTCTCACTTGATTTATTCTTATAATGAGTTTACTGTTTCAGTCGCTACTTTCAATACTTCTTCAATATAGCATGAAGTTCTTTTTAAAAAAAAATATGTTATCTCATTTAGAGTGAAATACCTTTGATAAACTCCTGAAGATCCAGCTCTTCAGAGAAGCACCACGCGACCTATGGCTAAGCCACACCCCCAAACGCGATGAGCCAATCATAGTGCGCATAGCTAACTCAATACACTCGGACATTCTCTGCTTCCACATCCATTGAAATGCATTGGAGTTAGTCCGTTTTTAGTTGTTTTTTATGTTTTTTCTTGAGATTTTAAGTTTAAAATGGTCAAACGGTGTGCATGGGGTACATGCAACTCTGACACAACATCTCCTCATTCATGACTGGAGACAAATCCAGCGACTCGAGCGATAACGAGCGCTAACGAGGTCGGCCGGCTGATCAACAAGCCGCCCGACCTCGTTAGCGGCAGTTAGCTACAGTTAGCTCTGTAGCAGTACAGTGTGTATGTGCTGCTGCTGCAGCGATCTCTGTTTGTTTACAACAAGCACCGGAGTGAGCGGTGTCAGTGGGGTGAAAACGAGTGAAAACCTCTAACCTGTTATTGAAGGCCCTTTTGGTGACTTCGAGATGGTATTTCATCTTTCTGTCTCCAAAAATGATTAATTGCCTCCTGTGAAATTTCTCCGACTGTCACAGCTGCCACAGCGCCCGTCACCGAATGTTGACAGTTTGTCCGAGTGAGTGGAGGGGGCGGGGCTTAGCCATAGCTACTCCTTAAAGAATTGTCACTAGCACTAATTGCTGCACTAGTGGCTCTTATTGCACTATACCTTGATTGTTTCCCTTTTTCTGTCAGTCGCTTTGGATAAAATTGTCTGCCAAATCACTAAATGTAAATGTAAATGTAAAATACACAGCAAAGTAGGGTATGATTTAGGATGTGGCTACATTTGGAATGACAGGTTGCTACCACAGCGTTCTGTGTTTTTCTCTTAGAACTTTGACTCTTTCACAGTGTCTTTTCAATTCAACCAAATTCATGGTAACATTTTAGTCACTTAAAATGCCTTTGGTTGGACAAAAACCCATTTTAAATAACAATTGCCCTTTGCTAATCAAGCTAGCTAGGTAGCACTAGCATGACGTAGCGTCATTCTGGCTCCCAATCCGACTTGAGCATGCACTGGTTACAAAAAAACAATATGGTCTGCAGCTAAAATGCCAAAGTTTAGACTTTAACTTGAGTCCACAAAACAATGGGTGATGTCACAGCGACTATGTCCACTATTTTTACAGTCTATGGAGATATCGTCTGTAAAAATGTCTGCCTTCTATCTAATAATGGAATAATAGAACAAGATAGTGGAAGTACTTGGCTTGTGATGCTCAAACACCAAAGAAGTAAAATACTCTAAATCTTAAAAACTCAAAAGCAACTTCTATTTCCAGAAAACATGACCTGGTGACTCAAGATAATCCACAGACCATGTTGTAAGAAGTTTCCCTGTAGGAACCATTTTCTTTTTTTATTATGCCTTTTATACGAAACTGCTCAAAACAAAAATGATCTCAAGTAACTGGGTCATGATCTTTGGAAAGAGACATTGCTAATACACAAATAAATAGTGTCAGATAGTTCCATTACATTTGAGAGAAGTAAAAAAAATCTCTATGGCTGATATCTCCAACAATTGCCAACTCGACACCAAAACAATCTAAATTGATAAATAGCACTCGAGGTAAAGAAAAAAAAAAAATTATATTTGATTTGGGGGTGAACTGTCCCTTTAAAAATAAGTAAATGTCATCCCAAATCCCTATCATCTGACATTTATCATGCTTTATTGTTCTATCAGGTGCTCATATGAATGCAGCAGTGTCATTCACAATGTGCACGTTTGGCCGTCTTGGGTGGAAGATGCTGCCTCTGTATGTTTTTGCACAACTATTGGGCTCATTTCTGGCAGCAGGGACAATTTATGCTGTCTATTATGGTGAGGGCATGCTGCATGTTCATCTAGAACCATGTACAATTACTTCTCATACCTTTGGTCCATTTCTATTGGCAATTATACATCTAAGAGCATCTGTCTTGTCCATATTGTTTCCATATGCAGAGGCCATACATGACTATTGTGGAGGAAACCTGACTGTAACAGGAGCAAAGGCCACAGCTGGTATCTTTGCCACCTATCCTGCACCGTACCTCTCGTTGCTGGCTGGATTCATTGATCAGGTAGCCATGAAACCGGATTAAAGGATTACACCCACAAATCACTATCATCTGACACATTCTGCAGTGAGCGTTTTCTTTGTTGTATTGTCTTTACACAAGCCTATCTATGTGATGTTTGTTTTGTGTGCGTGCCAGGTGTTTGGCACAGCTATGCTGCTGCTGTGCTTGATGGCTTTGTCTGACCAGAAGAACAAACCAGCCGCGGCGGGCAGCGAGCCCGTCATAGTGGGTCTCTTGGTGCTGCTCATTGGCATTTCTCTGGGCAGCAACAGTGGCTATGCTATCAACCCCACCAGAGACATCGGACCCAGGGTGTTCACTGCCATAGCAGGCTGGGGGACTGAGGTGTTCAGGTACACAGAAAAGCTCTATTGGCTCTATTTAGAGAAAGATTTGCCGTTAGTGGATGATTTTAATTTTGGGCTATTTTGCTTCCATAACATTTTTAGTGGAAATACATCCTAAATGCAACCTGGTCTCACAGAAATCCGTGAAATAGCCACGGATTTCACTTAACTCAAAATCCGTGGAATAGCCACGGAATCGCTCAAATTTCCGTGAAACTGACACGGATTTTGCTACAATGCAAGTTAATGACAGTCCTATCCCGCTATTGGCTTGTTCCAAGTCACGTGACTTTCAAGGTCCCAGCGGTCAGAAAAAAAACATGGCGGACAGTTCTCTCATTTTTAGTGAAAAATCAATATTTTGACTTAGTTTCTGCATAAAAATGGATTTTGATCACATTTGTAGCGAGAAATATATGTTTTATTTTCTAAATCTTCACTCAGTGAATGTACATAATCACTTTGTATGTTGGAATAGCCACGGGATATGACTGTCATTAACTTGCATTGTAGCGAAATTCGTGTCAGTTTCACGGAAATTTGAGCGAATCCGTGGCTATTCCACGGATTTCTGTGAGATCATGTTGCCTAAATGCACTCTAAGGTGTTTATTTCACTAAACTTTGTCCATTTATGTTTAGTTTTTCTTACCTAAAACCAAAAAAAGGTTACCATTAGTTAAGGCCCAATTTACCTAATGTATGGAATTTTACAATAACCTTCAAAGGCTTTCTCAAAATGAGTCACCAATCCACTTCAGTAGTACTAACATGCATCAAGCTTTCCAGTTTCATTCCTATCTATATTCTGAAGGTTTTCACAGGAGGGGTTTGTTCATATATCATTCATAGCCTGATTAATATAACATTTTATTTCTAAAGACATGGTGAAAATTTATTTTTTAAGACTGTTGACGATTTATGGAGTTATAATAAGAGATATCTGAAATTCCCTCTGTATAACATAAACCTTTGAGTCTAATGTGTCAACAAAATGACAAGAATTTTGAACCTGGCCTTATTCAATGTTCAGATTTCTGTTCTGGTAATGTATGCACATATTTAATAAGATAATGTCAAAAAACAAAACAAGAAACTTTTAATCCAAAAAAGCACTGCCTTAATGTAACAACCTGGGGTACTTAAATGGTGATATTTATTAGTTCAAATTTTTAACGTTTTCTCCTCTAGTGTCTTCCCTTTAGGATTTATTATTTGTTTTGTTTGTTTTCATCTGCCCTGTGATTTTCAATCACTTTACAGACCCTGTCTTTTTCTGTGCAGGGCTGGAAATGGGTGGTGGTGGGTGCCTCTAGTCGCACCTCCCATTGGAGGAGTTTTGGGTGCAGGGCTCTACAGGGTCTTGGTTGAAATGCACCATCCTGCAGGGCTGAAGGAGGAGTTGGCAGAGGAGAGTGCCCCTCTGGAGAAACAGGAAAACATCGGTGCTAATGTATGTGTCTGAGGCCTCACAACTATGTGCAGTCTGTAAAACTAATCTTTATACAACTGAGACATTCCATGATGTCAAAGGGTTAAAAAAATTGACAAAGAAGATGGAGTTTCAAAATAAGACAGGTCTCTGGCAAGTCCTACATGATGAGTCAGTTTTATGTGATTAATTTCATATCTAACCTTATGTTACACATTTAAAAACACATGAGATATTTTAAACTAAGAGGCTGACATCTAGGGCTTATTGCTCCAATCCATGATAGTTTATAGTAGCTACATTAAGGAGAAAAGGTTGAAACTTAAGAGCCAATTTTATGCATAGAGAATGAAAAAAAAAACACTTCATAACTTATAATTCATGTTTATATAATTGAGGTTATAGCAACTGATATAACCTTGGAAGACAACATAAATATCATTGATTATAACAATCAACAGGAGCCCACTTACATGAGCCTTTAAACCTGCTGTTTATGTAAAAGGAAAGTAAACAGCCCCCATACATTGCACTTAAATAAACATGTATATTTGGGAAAATAAAATAGGAACAGTAGGAGTTGGCTCCTCACAGCTTGAAAGGGCAGCAGCAAAACCAAAGATAATATCACATTCATCATTACAACAACACAGTGCACAGCAGCCTAAAGCCAAACAGTGTAAATGTGTCTTGATTAACTTCACAGGAGCTCTAAAGTACTTGAACCAAAAAGTGAATCCCATATGTATATTAAGGCCCCGTTCACACGAGGACGCTCGCGGGTGAAAACGACAAAATATTTTATGGGAAGTGCCTTTCGTTTAGACGGTGACGGCGTTTTGGGGGCTTAAAGACGCAAAAATCTGAAACCACCTTCCAAAGTGTAAAAGTTAAATCCTCTCCTCCGTAGCGTGACGTCTACACTGACAAGACACAAAACTCTGATCTGATCTGCTCACATCACGTATGTGTTTACGTCACATACATGCTCCAGTACAGGAAAATAAACAAACGTGGGATTATTTCCATGCGTCGGACCTTCAAGCTGCTCTGGCAGCTCTAATAAACTTACAGGAGTCTTTCCACCAAATGTACAGGATATGTACAGATAGTATTAGTGAACAGAGCACAGCAATTCGTCGGAGGAGCCAGACGGCTGTGAACGAGACCTGGGAGATCTAGTGATGGTGGAGAACTTTGTGGAAGGAGTAGCTGATGAAAATGTGTGGCGTGAAAACTTCTGCATGCCCAAAGATGCTCTTATGGCTTTAAGTGATGCCGCCTGGCTGCATACAATCGAATTTCACACACTTTAGCGTTACCGTATGCAGCAGATTTCCTCCCGAAAACGCTCGTCTAAACGAGGAATAAAAAGTGAAGACGCGACGCCACTTTTGCGTCTTCTGTTCAGACCGTCCTCGTGTGAACGGGGCCTAAGTCTGCTCAGCAGTATACTTTTGGCATCAAGAGCCCTTAATGGATACAGCAAGCACATTTCATCTCCAAAATGCTGAAGTATAACCTCGTCACATCAGTTTGCTGATAATGATGTCATCAGAGCAGATGTCAGATGTCAACTCTAGCACAGTTTTTATGTTTATAAAGCATCAGTGAGGCACTGCAGTGATATTATGGCCAGTGAGTAGCTTAGATTACTGAAGCCTAGTTTAATGGTTTATTATCAGCCTTTGATGTTTCTACTAATGCTTAAACATTTTCATGAATCGGGAGATCAATTGCTTTTTGTGATCGCTTAATATTGAATTTAAGATTGTACATACCAGTGTTCAACCACACAACAACTTTTACTGCCTGACTGAAACCATCAGTATTATTTTCGCTCTTCCCATTTCCTTCAACTTCAAGGTCAAAAACATAAAAGAAAAGTGTTATTTTACCCATTTTACATGTCTTTTAAAATTGTATATATTATCTGTATATTATTGTTGATTACTTTTTATTATTGATACATTCAAAAGTAAAATATTTACAACGGCAAACCAAGCCGAATGACAATTACAAGTTGTCCAAAATATGTCCATATTAGTAGTATTAGTGAGTCCTCATTGGTTACAGCAGTGGCACAATGTGTTACTAAATGTAAGGATTATTTGTCATGTGTCTGGAGTACATAATTATATTTCATGAATTGACATGATTTTATTAAATTTAACCACTAGGTGTCACTAGTGCCTCAGTGTTTCAGAAAGCCTCATTTCTCCAGCTCCAACACCATTAGTATGGCATTATTTTTTCTTTTTTTTTAATGTATGACAAGGCAATGAAATGATTTTTACAGGTTCTACTGTGTGAAACCTTTAACACATGAACAAGGTTAAAACCATGATTTTAAATGCATCGTTGCACTGCCAGCTGGCACCACTTTAACCTTATGTTGAGCCGAGGTGAGCCCTATCTATCTAGACATGCAGCATTCCAAAGTTTTGGACAAAATGCTCTCATTGAGCATAGAGCTGCTAATGCACCAAATACAGCCAGTGATGGAATTTCAGGCTGCTCCTCTAAGCATTGTCAGTTGTATAGACAGTAAAGTTGGTTGAAAT